>NC_073728.1:53427610-54027610 GCF_023634155.1 Falco peregrinus | reverse complement strand
CAGATGAACTGGTCTCTCCAGCACACTGGCTGATCCTGTGACTGGCCCATCAGCCTATTTCCCCCTGTGCAGCCAGCGCTAGGGCCCTGGGGGTAATGGCAGAGGAGGGCAGTGTGATAGCTACAGCGTTATAAAGCAGAGGCATGCCTTGAACCCCAGGTGGCTGCAGGCCCCCCGGGTGGTGCACTGTGTGTGAGGGAGGTCGGTGAGACACCCGTTGTTCAGAGGATTTCAGAGGGTCTGTGAACAGATGAGTTGCAGAAGTATGAGGGTTTTTTTAAGCTGACCCTTTCTAAGACCTCTGCTTTTTCTGAAGCTCTTCCTCATTGTTTTGATCCTCAAATACTTGGATTTTGCTCGGGCTATCCCTGTTGTACAGGTCTCCAGGTGTGCAGGCCTCCCAGCATTTTGGCATTACAAATGCTTTTAAGGAGAGTAGCTTGGAAATGTGATACCCACCATTGGGCTCTTTATTCCTTGAGGATTCTGGAAGACTCTCCTGACAGTCTGAAGACTCTTGTGATTACAGATCCCTTTCACCTGGCAGATTTGCTGTCAGTGATAGAACGAAGATCAAATTTGGGGCAAAGAGATCTATACAATTGTATTTCTAATCAATGAGAAGCTGAAGGGTAATAGAGTCCTGGCATATTCACCTTAGAGCACCCTGGCAAATACATTATTAATATTTCATCATAATTTCTGAATCTTCCTGTGCCCTGCATTTGTTTCATGGGTTGTTCTCTTCCTTGTTTCCAGCCCTAATGTTGCATGACCAAAGACTTCTCTTGTACCTCAAAACTCGCCTTCACTTTCCCTGTTGGTAAAGCAGGAGAACTTGCTGTGAACCTGGGAAGAGCAGACTGTAGCCTGGCATTTTGGGAAGCCCTTGGGACTCTGTTGCTCACACATACGGGAGCAGCTACAGCTTCCCTTGTGGACCAGAGCCAGCTCTGCATGCACATTCCTCACACACATGCAGCATTTTTGTTCTTCACCCAGCACTTTGTGACCAAGGTTATTTTTCTAAGTAATAGCAAGTGGTTTTCTTCACTTTTCTCAGCCACAGAGGCAGTGAGGAAAGTAAGGAAGCATTCTGTCATGAGGAAGACCTCTTTCTAGGAAACCTAGCAGTAGGCTGAGCCCTGCACACTGCTCTTGCAGCACTTCTGCATTGACCTGGGGCTGAGGCACAATGTGACACACATGCAGCCTAGTTATGGCAGCCTGGGGAAACCTCCATCCCGAAGTCCCTGTGTTCCATCTAGGACATGGAACATCTCTCTCCAGGGAACTGATTAAACTAAATTGAGTCCTTACAGATGCTGTGGCATAGGCACGTACTTACTGGAGACAGCCCTTGGCAAAGACTGGCCTGTGCTGCAGTTTGGATTTGCTCTCCCACTGTTGGGGCTCGCTCATGCTTGCCAAGCTGCAGCTAGGACTGTGGATCAAAGCTGAGCTCCCTTGACAGACACATATCAGAGCCTCTTTTACAAGTATCTCTGGAGACCCTATCATCTCACATAGCTTGTCCCTGCTACCTAGCAGGCCTGGTGGAAAAGAAGGTGGTTAAAGTCATTTTGACACAAGCAAGGCAAAAATACCATGCCAGAGCATTTTCCTTCAGCTACTTGAGACTATGGGCTGCTAGGAAACTGCAAACCTTGGGCTAAGCTTGCAGGCTGTTTGTGCCCCTTGAATGGCTTTGGTCATAAAGAAATAGCTAAATCCCAGTCTGAGACCCAGCTGGATGTTGTCCTTTGTGTGTGAAAGGCATTAGCAGGACTGGTCTAAACAGCAGAATGTACCCAGGGTCACTCAATCAAGAGGGGAAAACAAGGGTAAATAAGAAAAAGGTTACTATGTGAGGAGGGCTCCAGGAATAGGAAACGTGAGCCTTCCTACCCATGCAGCAGCATGCCACGAGGCTCTGCCCCTTGGAGGGAGGCAAACTGCCTGATACAGCTGTGCAGCAAAACCCTTTCTCAGCGTAAATGTAAACTCATTCTCACCTTTCCTTAATAACTGGAAGGTTTCTGGGTCTCTAGTGTCTTACTGGCTCCAGACAATGAGAAATGGTTGTGCTGTTTGATATAGCTGAGCTGCTCATAGCAGCACATGATGAAATTCAGCAACTTTATGGAAAGAGTTGCTCTCCAGGAGTAATCCTGTGTCCTGGCTTCAAAAGGAGGGATGTCAAATTTGAAGGGGTAGGGGGTGAAGCACCCAAACGTCCAAGTGGAGGACAGGGCGTTGGCAGGCACTGTAGCACCTTGTAACATTCAGTCTCATGGGGAAATGGGAGGCCAGAGGGAAAAAAACAAATAAAAAAACCAGTAAAAAGCTGGCAAGGTTTAAGAATGTATTAAAGTCAATTAAGTATCACTAAACCCATGAAAATTCAGCCAAAGCACAGCCAGCTCTAAGGAAATCACACTGGCAACTCAAATACAAGACAAAAATAAGATTGTTTATTTGGCACCAATATGTACTTTTCAGAATATTCAAGTCTCTAAAATTGAGGTGACCAAAGAAAGAAGTGCTATTAGGAGTTCATGTCTTCGTTCAGGAAAGCACTCCAGGCAATGTGGGAGCTCCCATGGACAGGGCAGGCTGGAGCAGAGAGTATTTCCCTAGACATTTGTGGAGTGTATTGGTTCACAGTTTGACAGATTTTACTGCCAGAAGAAACAGTGATTATAATTTGGTTTTCACTGTAAGGCATGAAGCTTCACATGACACTTTCAGCTTTGTTCCCTTACACTCTGGTTACACGGCAGAGGAAGTCTTCAGGCTGAGGTCTGCAGATAACTGGAGCCCACAAAAGGTTACCAAGGAAGGCAGCTTCCACACATTCTTCACAGCAAGCCATGTATGTGAAATTGATAAAGAAAGTTGCTATCTTCAGTGGCAAATTTTTAGCTGTCCATAAAAGAAAACAGTCAAGAAGCACTTGGAAAGATATCAAAGGCCAAAAGTGGATAGTTTTCTTTGTAGCTATAAAGGGTGAAGTAGTTGAGCCACAGACAAGAAAAGACTGTCACTGAACTATCTCAGAAGACCTCATGGTGGCAAAGCACCCCCTTTGGCCCTAGGAGGTGCCTGAGATGAAACTGAGAATTAGACCTATGCTTGCTTTTTGTTTTTATGGAGCACTGAATAACCCCCAAATTGACATGGCATGAGACGGAAAAACAAGTGTGGTTCCTATAAAGAAAATTCATGCTCTGAGAAATCCTTTGGATTTCAAAAATTAATTTAAATTAGTCAGGCCAGGATAGATACTGATAAATTTCTAAAGGGTGTCAGACACTCAGATGAATAAGCAGCACGATGTCATATCATATGCCAAATGCTAGGTCACGTTGGAAGGAATGGATTGAACACCTCGTACAGTTAGAGCATTGCTGAACTTGAAATTAATGGTACCCATAAAGGGAATGGATCTGGGCATATGCACACAGCTAAATAAAGTGCAAAGTTCCCTGTGCAGCTCTCGTCTGAAGAGTAAACAAAATGTTAGCGTGCCTAAAGCTTGGGGGTAGGAAATATTGTGCTGCTACTGTATAACCTGATGGAGCTCTGACCTCTCTAACCCTGCTTTGCTCTGATTACCCTGTCCCAGAAAGACACATGCTGGGAAGAAACACAACATCTGAGAAGACTCAGAGGCTGAACAAACCTCTTTGCAAAAGCTGAGAAGATTGGGACTGTTTGTCAGGCCCCTGAATGTACTAATAGGCCTTGGGTTTAGGAAAATGAGGAGCTAAGAAGGAATACAATGGAGAGATACAGGGAAACAAGCTAATCTATCTTTTTTATAAATACAAGGCAAGAGAGGAATCAACAGAATGAAAGGGCAGTGCATTTTAAATTGATACTAAGCTTTTTATGAGAGTCACGGTTAATCTGTGGAACTCACTGTTGCAAGGTGTCATAGGGCCCAAGAAGGATGAAAAATCACCTCTCTTCAAAACTTTCATACTATAATAAAATATTGATGGCATTGCTTGGGGAATATTTTACAAATGTCCTAATTTTGACAAGCATGTGATGATATTGAAAGTACTGAAGCTCTCATCTCAAACTTGCTATGGCATTTGTGTATTTCAAGCCATGGATACAGAAGACTTGGAGCACAGATCAAAAAGGAATGCACTGTTTGCATCTCTTGTCACCTGAGACATTTTTGCCATGTACCCACAAGGAGCTCTGCTAGCCAGCCTCCCTCTGGTTAGCATTAACTAGACCTTTGCTGTTTGCCAAACAATTTATCTTCCTGGTTATCTTCCTAGGCCTAGAAGCTAGAGACACACCAGGAAATTGCCTGCTCTTGTACCAGGAGCTCCCCACCAGCATGAACTGAAAGGCCAACTATTGATCAGCCATTCATGCGCTATCTGTTATGACATCCTTCTGCAAAGAGAGCAGTAAAAGTAGCAACTGTTTATACATTTGAAATCTGCTACTGTCTAAAACATCTAAATGTAGCCTTGGAATTGCATATCTCCACTTTGTCTGTTTTCTTTATAAACATACCATGCCTAAAGCCCCCTCAAACTGGAAACTTTTGTGAACAGGTTCCAGCCTGACCAAGATCTTTATGCAATGTGTCCATGGATGAGTGCAGAGGCAGCCTAAGAGCAGAAAATTGTTTAAGGTATGGGACAAAGCCAGCTCTGTGACTGTAAAGAGCTTGTTGTGAACATGCTACAGGCATGAAGACTGAGAAGAGATTTATGTGATGTATGGATCTGGTGTTCAAGGGAGATGTTGCATTAGCATCCTTGGGTCTCTGTGGGATGTACCTGTATTACAGAGACATTTCCTGGGTTTGGAGCAATTCTTCAGGTGTCTGTGGGGGAAATTCAAGGAAAAGATGGTAAATGGAGTCAGCCCTGAAGAAGAACAAAATGGTTGTGAAAGCTTGGAGAGAGGAAGGGGATTGCTGAAGTGCTGGAGTTAATTCACAGCATGCTGCTCAGATTCATGTCATCTACCCTTCTCCAGATGTTTGTCTATAAAAGGTTCATTCAAGCTTCATTTCCTAGCTGAAAGGGTTGATAGCAACAATCTTTATCCTCTGGATGGCTACTATTCTGATGAGCAAAATAGACAAGCACTGCCAGAGAAGAGCTTGTTCTGTGTGCTATATTTGTAGCTGTGAGAACACAAAAAGATATGCCTTTGGAATATAATTGCCTGATTTCTCAGATGTCCTTCTGGATCCTGGCCTGGCAGCTAATTTTCCTATCTCCTGTACTAATCTCCAGATTCTTCCAGTTGAGTACCCTGAGTTTTTGAACACAGGCACTGACACTACAAGCTCTTGCTGTTCTGAAGAAACTTATGCTGAGAGTATTACTAATCATAGAATTTATTAACCTACAAACACGGGAAGGGTCAGAGGAGGCGGAATGGATTATTATACCTGGTGCAGACGCTGAGTGATCTGGGAAGCCTGGACTGAGCTCACCTCTCTTTAAAGTGGTGATAGGGCTTTCTTTGAGGCATCATAGAGACAAAGCTCTTGCAAGTGTACAGTTGAAATCCTGCGCACAGCATATGCCAGCGGATCTGTGGCCTGAGCAGCACGGATGAGAGCTACCCATGGAACACTGTCCTGTTTCCAGCCACCCCTTTTTAGGGGGAGATGGACACATAGCCCTGTTTAGAAAAGAACAAGAGTCACCACATTTGAGCCCCAGCACATGGTGGGTGTGCTGTCTCTCCTACCCTGTGGTATTGTAATTGCCCAACAGCCAGCCCAGGCCTTGTTTCCCCATCAGGCAACCAGCACCCACAGATCTGGGCAATCCTCAAAGCAGTTCCTCCCTTCTATGAACTTTGTTGTTAAATGTCCCAAAGCCCTAGACCAGCAGCCCAAGGGAGATCTTCTGAGTTTATTTTTTTGCTTGCCCCAGCAGCATACAAGGCTTTCTGCCCTCTTTCTTTCCCGTCTCATTGTGAGAAAAACAACATCCAAAAGGAACCGAACAAATCAAACTGATGACCCAGATGGGAACAGAGCGGCATGCTGGGGCTCTGCACACAAATTACTGAGGCAGCATTTTCCTCAGCCCAGAGCACTGAAGAGGGGCCAGAGTAAATGAAACCTGCAGGCTGAAAAATGATGCTGAGATGACTAGTTAGCTGTCTGCATTACATGGTGCTGGGTAACAGGGGGTGATCACACACTGGGCAGGTGGTGAGGTAACCTCTCCCTCCTGCAAACGGATTAGATGTCTGCTCCTGGTCCAGTGTTTTTCCACTTTGTGTGTACCCAGCTCCCAGCTGTAAGCATGAGGGAGTGGACAGTTGCTGCTGGCCCCAGCCAGAGGTGAGCAGGCAGGAACAGCCAGGGAACCTCTGTACATGGGGAAGAGTTCAAGGCACTGACCTTGGACCACTGTGTTCACTCTCACTCTGCAGTTCCCAGCTAGGAGAGCAGCCAGGAGGAACTTGTTCTCCTGGGATGAGTCAGGAATGAAGATACAGGGGAGGGAGGTGCAGTGATGACAGAAGACAAGACATTAAATACTGGCAGCCTGCAGGAATGGGCCAGAAAACCCAGCAATGCAGAAGCCTGCAGAAGGAAAGCATCTGGAGGAAAGGGGCCCCAAGGTGGACATCTCAGGAAGATCTCTGGAGGAGTGCTTCCTGGAATGCATCCCTCCTTCGGCACAGAGTGAGGTCATGTGTACCCATCACCAGGGGATGGTCCACGAGCAAGTACCAGAAGATGGGACTCCTGGATGTACAGCCACACTGGAAATTTACTGTATCATCATGCTGGAGATGTGCTCTAGACTGGTCATACTGGGGATGTGCATCATGAATCCTGTTGAGACTGCCACCAAATGTCACTCCTGCCCAGTCCCTGTGGAATACATAGCCTTGGGGCTGTGTAGGGTCCAAGTCATGAGGCAGTGAAAGACATGGTGGCAAAAGCACAGGTGTGTTTCTCCTAACTGTGCCTAACTGACACATTCAACCCAGGAGCAGGGCTGTGTCAGCAGTCTCCATGGCTCTTCACTCTGCTGTAGAGTTTAACTTAGGTTATGAGACACTTCACCAGCCTGAGATGCCTTTCAGACCTTCAGAGCTGAAGAAGTGTTCAAGGCTCTGAACCTCCCGTGAGTCACTGGGCCCCAGAGCATTGCCAAGGCTTGCTTGGTGGAAGCTGGCCTTCAAAGGTTCGAGGCTTAAGCCCTGGTGGCTCAGACTCACCATGCCACTCCATACAGGATGAAAACAGAAATTAACAATAAGATGTCAGCAGAGGAAGAAAGAGGAAAATGTTTCCAGTGAATATACATGGAAAACAGGGCAAAGTGAAAAGCAGATCCAAAGAAAATCTGAAAAATGCAGCAGGGAGAGCGAGTTCCCATGAAAACTGTTTTGTATACAGGGCAAACTGCAGGCAGAACACATTTGGGCCACATAATATAGGCTTTCCTCTAGCTAGCAAAACAATTGGAAACCAAATACTGACTCACTCTTGGAAAAATAAAATCCACAAAACTTTCATTTAGAGGAGCAGAAGGTTTCAGAGCTTTGGTGAGATCTGCAGATGTCAGAATAATACCTCGTAGGGGTTTAAGTGACGCTTGTTCCAGCGTGGCCAGGTCCAGGCCTGGCAGGAGTGGGAACCGGGCTCAGGAAGGAGAAGGAGCGGAGGGTTCGCAAGAAACCGGGCAGTCAAAGTGAGAGCGCAGCAGCCGGAGGAAGGCGGTGTGCCTCTCCCCTCTAGGGCTCACGGTGACTTCACTAAGCGAGCCTTGCTGGGCCAAGCCTTGGTGTTGAGCCGTCTGTCCCCGAGGCTCAGCCTCACAAAAGTTTTGGAACAGCAGCTGCCGAAAGAGGGGTGGATATGTGCTCCTTGGGGACGTGCTCAAAGAGGAGATGTCATTCTGGGGCTTCCCAGTATCTTTAGCTCAGCAAACAGGACAGCGAGGAGATCTCAAGCTTTGCTGCACCGCTGTCAGAAACCTGCACCGCTTTGCTTTGCCTGAGTTGCAGGATGGTGCCGGGCTGCTGACAACCATATCCTGCAGGTGCATCTAGAAGGGTGCTCTGAAAGCAAAGAGGGGCCTGAGACATGATAGACCGAGGGGCACATTGGCAGTGAGGACACAAATGCAGGTGATGCAGAAATAAATAACCTCAGCCAAGTTTCAGCAGTGATGAAGGGGAAAATGTGTTTTGGAAGAGCAAGATGAGTTTTATTCAACACACCATCCTTGCTGGGAGCACCAGGATGAGGAGCAGTAGAAATTCCTTGTGTTTGATCCCAACATAATGAGATCTCTCAAACCCTGGGGATGTGTTGCCAGTATTTTTGGGGTCACAAGTGCCCCCATTTGTGGGTGACAGCTGCTCTTGCTGGCCAGCAGAGAGTGGCTGGAGGAAGCTATTAATTTGTTTTTCTATTGAAGTTTAAAAAAAAATGTTTTCTTCCAACCATTACCAAGGAAGGAGCCAACAGTACAAGGCAAATAAACAGTCATTAATGTGCCTCAGAGATATGTTTATGCTTCGTTCCTGAAAAATACAGCTCGTTGCTAGTGCAAACACTCTGGGCTAGAACTGGGGCAAGGGTGAGAGCTGGGGAAAATAGCCCAAATGGAGCTTGGAGGGTCCCTCTCACTGCCGGCCCGTGCAAGGGGACAGCCACTGCGGGCAAGCATGAAGTCACATCCAGCCAGGGAGAGGTATCATGCAAGAGGGTGATGGTCAGGTGCAGGGTCACACTTCTGCTTTCCCTTTGGTTTGATAGTGGGGCTTCCCCAGCATCCCCTGCCAGAGAGCAGAGCCCTTATGAGTTTGCCCTGAATAGCCATCCTCATAAGGGAGGAATGTGTCCAAGCTTGGAAGGGCCTAAAACGTTTTGCCAACATTTTATCTCACTTCCTAGTCCCACTCAGAGCCTGGAGACCTCTGGCCTCTATCACAGCAGCAGAGAGCTCGCCCCGCAGGCAGGACACATGCAGTCCCAGCTTGGGGATCTGAGAGCTGTGTGAAATGGCGAAGCCACCCCCTAGCATGTCACTCCCCATCTCCCCAAATAGTGAATGCAACAGGGAGAGGCAGTGAGTGCTGAACCTAGGCTGGGATGAGGGGCAGGGATGAAGGGAGCATGGCCAGGACCACATACATGACCTGAGCAGGGAGGTTTCTGGATTGAGTCCTGTTTGCAATGAAACGCTCTGCTCTGCACACCCTTACTCCGTGTGCTGGGACCCAGTCAGACAATATTTATCCCCTTGAAGATTAAGTGATAAATAGTGACATCTGTAGCTCTGGTCTATGTAACCTGAGTCGTATAAAACCCACCTGAAAAAGCTGGGCTGAGATTCCTTCCCGGGCTTTGTTTGTTTGCAGCTTTTGCCTGGTTCTAGTGCCTGCCCAGAGCACGGGCAGGTGTTGGGCATCTGTGTGCAGGCTTGGGGGGTGCTCTCCTGGCTGGCTTCGAGTTTCTCTTTCAAGGCCTGGGTGCAGACTATACTTGAAGAAGATTGTTTTGCTGAACTGTGAATCAGTCACTACACTAGACCATTTCTGAGCCATAGCATTCCCAATGACTGTTTCTACGCCCCAAGGGGAGTTCAGAGAGAGATTTGGAAAGGACAGTGCTGGTTCATTTTGGAAGAGCTGTGGTGGTTTGTCAGAGAGGCAGAAGTCATGGTCCTAACCAGCAGCGTTCATCAAACAGCTTTGCATTTCTAATAAGAGACACTGGGCCCCAACCTACCTGAATTCCTCCTAGGTCAAATATGTTCTTCCCTGAAACTGTAATGCCTCTTCCTTGGACACAAAACCTGCCACTGCCTGACCTAAACCCACAGAGCACTCTTCCTGTACCCAGTTCCTTCTCACTTATGAAATTGTGTTCTAGTGATGAGTAAAGTAATCCCCGCTCATAGATTATGTTTATAACATGCTTTTGGATCTTACGGGGTGAAAAATACTGAAACTGTGCCAGTAATTTTCCCATCAGTTCAGCAGAGTGAGTTCAGTCCCTTTTCGGAAACTCTTCTCCATAATTAGGAATATGTCACAGTAACTGTTTATCTTAATCAGCCAGTCTAGAACTGTGAACACTGTGAATGCTACAAGCTCCCCCACAGACAGGCTGAGCTTTTCTGAGATCCCTGATGAGATTTAGCAGTGAGCAGAAGACCAAGGGAGCGTTGCATAGCACAGCAACTGAGTCTTCAGCTCACCTTCTGTTTGTGGAAGAAGGCAAAGGCAGATGAAACTGCTCTGATACCCCTGGCCTTGCAAGGATGGTGCTTTGCCAGTCCCAAGAGTAGAAGTCCTGCTAGGCAGTAGGGCTCCTTCTCCCTGATAAGCAGCCAAACTCAAGAACTTTGTTGCCAAAGCGGACATGTTCATTTAGGTCAGGCATTCAGGAAAGCAACTGAGAACAAAGTAAAAATAATGTGCTACATAAATGTATCCTCCAGCACAGGCCCAAGGTGCAAGTGGGTTCAACAAGGACATAGAGAAAATCATGAAGAAGCTCAATTACTGGTTATTGGACATGAAGCTTCAAAGTTCACTTCCTTCAGCTCAGGAAAACCCTGGACTGCTGGTTGCCAAAGGCTGGATGGGATATTAGGGGAATGGCCCATGTCTTGTATGACCAGTTTCTTACTCTCTTTCCCTCTTTCTGCTTGCTGGCTGTTAGAGACACAAGCAGATGTGCAGCACACCTTTAAAGGGCTGGTCTCGGGCCGTTAAACATTCAGTGAAGGACATAGTATGGCTGAGGCCCAAAATAGGCTCCTGTCCTGGAACTTGCACAAGCAAGAGCTGTCCCCATGGCGGCTGCAATTGCCTGCATCCTGCATTGTGCTGTTGGTGGAGGAGTGGGTATTTGGGGCCATTTCCACTGGTTGTTGCAGTGAAGTTTTCAGAGAGGAGCTGGTTCTCTTGCACATGGGGACAGAGGTGCAGTGAACCCAAGCCTTGATGGCCTGGGGGTGTCCCACAGCCATGCCCACTGCTGTCCAAACATCCAGGTATTGTCCCATCTCTGTCCCCCCTGCTGATTATGTAGAAACAGGACAGCCACACAGAATAAGGGCGAAGATGCAGGTAGCACAGTAAATCCGTAGTAGTTGATAAAACATAAAGGAAATGCATCAGGGTAGCAAAGGAACCACTAGAGGCCATGGTTACTGTTTGAGTGTCATTTTAGTGGGGGAGTGTGCCAGATTAGTTTGTGTTCCCTGTAACTGCAATTTTGGTTTTGGGGAGCTTTCATCAAAGCAATTAGGGGCCAAGAGCTGCACCACCTTGGAGTCTTCAACCCTTCCTTCTCCCTGCAGAGCACAACTCACCCTCACGGATACCACTGAGTTGTGACAGGAGGTGGCTGAAGAAAGACAGAAAGATCCCAAGCAGATGGGATTGTGCTCGGCTTTTTCATTTTTTTTCCGGGCATTACAAATGGCTCCTGGAAGCAAAGGGTAGGAAAACAAGCCCGCAGATACAAACACAAAAAGCAAATATGGGGTTGGTTTCTGGCGGTGGGAGACTGGTGCTGCCGATGGCTGAGTCATTGCCCTGGCTGGCGAGGGACACATGGTGGGACGGGTGGAGGTGGGGAGGTGGCAGATGGCCACTCCAGACCATCTGGCAAATGGCCTGGCAGGGAAGGTGAGACCTTTCCAATTCAAGTTTGTGTGAAAAGCCTCTGGCGCTCAGGACATATCTCAGGGAATGGCATGACCATGGCCACCTCAGGGACCCAGCAGTGCTTGTGTTGTGCCAGGCACCAAGCCCAGTGCCTCCATGAGCTAGAGTCATGTGCTACAGCACCCCATTGGCTCCTATTTAAAACCGTCCTGTGCCTCTAGACCAACTCCATGCTCCAGGATTACTCTTTGGAGAACCATTCCAAGGAGCAATGCCACCTCAGGGATGCATGAGTCCTTGCTTGGCGGATGCAGATGTATTCAGACATAGTTTTGGCCCTTTTATTTTATTGCTATTTGTCAGACCAGGAAAACCACCTCATTAAATCCAGCCCTGCTTTGACAAAGCATTGGCAGGAAGACTGCAGAGATCAGCTTTGTCCCTTGGACAACTTAATCTGTCTTCGGGCTGTAGCTGTTATGGAATAATAAAGCTCCTCTGCTTGGATGTGCTCTGCAAAAGGTCACATCCTTTCCCAACACCCTCTACAGTAGCCCTGGGCTGTTGTGGGAGGGGAAGGGAGTTCCTCTCCCCACTAAGAGATGTGCTTCCAGTCCCCTGCTCCCATTTCAGCATGTTCCCCCTGCCCTGCCCTGCAAGCTTTCAGGCTGATACAGTTTTGGCCTGGCTCCACTGCTGGATGAGTGTCAGCCCAATCTGAACACCCACAGTGTCACTGAGGCTGGATGGTTTTTGCTGGCCATTTTGCTTGTGTCCCTCAGGTCTTGCTTCTGCCTGTTGTGTGAATCCGTGCAGTCTCTAGAAGATGCTGCTGTGAGGGCTGGGGAACGGTGCCGCTGTGGGCATAGCAGAGCCTGTAATGGACAGCAACATCTGAGGTGTGGAAGGGGCACTGCTGTTCTGCATTCGCTCACGTGGCTGCCTTGTGGTGTGTATGAGCTTTGGTAAAACGGGTCATAAACTGGTATTCGCTCCTGCACACAATGTTGATGAAAGAAAAGAAAACAAGGCATGAACTTGCTGAAGTTTGCTGTGGAAAACATCACCCTTTCATTCTCCAAACTGAAAGTTGATTATCAAAATGGTTTTTTTCCCCAGTCTTCCTGTAAATATTTCCAATACATAAAAATGCACCTTTCCCTTTGGAAAACTGACAACATTTATTTCAGCCAAATACCTACGTTTTCAGCAGAAAATATTTCAGCAAGTGTGTACAGTTTTCATTGTACATAATTTCATGCACTTTTTGAATTAGTTTCCATTGTGACAGCCAATTGCTGATCTGATAAAAAGTGGGCTCCAAAGAAACTAAAAGCTATGGTACGATTGTTGCGATGAAGCTGCTGCTGCTATGACCCAGACCCACTTGCTTTTCCTGTCTTTTCAGTAAGCAACTTCTAAGAGCTGGGCTAACTTTCACTTGCTCTTCGTATGGCCTTGATTTGTTTCTCAGCTCTGCAGCACATTTATCCCCTTTGCAATGATACTACTTCTGCTTTGATCTGCCTTTGCAAAGCTTAATTGCCCAAAGAATAATTAATTTGAGCATCTCTGCCTACTGCGTAACAGAAAGCCTCGTAAGGCCAGCCTGAGCTCTGGCACTGGGTTTCATTACAGTCCCATCCCTACACTGCATCTGACTGCAGTGGCATTGCAGCTCAGGGTTCCTGGCACTGGTCACTTCTTCCCAAAGGAGACCTTTTTCTCCTTGCTGTTAGGGCAGGAATGTCTGCAGAACTGAAGCTCCAGAAAGACCTTATGTGACACTTTCACATGCTAGTGGTCAATACTGAGTTTGAGACGGAGAAAGAGAAAGACCCTTTTCTGACCCTGTTTCTGAGAAATGCATCCCTGGACCACCTTGAGGTGGATCACCCTTGCTGGTGAGGTCCTTTCTGTGTAAGGTACCAAAAAACTGTGTGTCAGCCTGTGGGACAGTTAGGAAGGGACTGTTTGCTGGTCACAGCCTTTGTGGTGATTTGCATTTAGTCCTACAGTGCATGATGGAGCAGGTGAATATTTTTAAGGATGAGGCAACAGACCTGCATCAGGATCCTCCCACAGCTCTGTGCCAGGGAAGTATTTTCTTTGCCATTTGACTTATTTCTTCCTTTCCTTTCTTTAACTTTGTCAGGGCTCAGAGAGAGATCTGGAAGCTGTTCTGGGCTCCTCCTGACGTGCGGCACTACATAGTCATTAATTACTGCGGACGACGGTGCTGGGAACTTCACCTATATGATATAAAAACACTGTTTGTTGGCAGCATGACTGGCTGAGGGTAAAGCCTGCATGGGTAAACAGTATCCCCAGTAACAAGGAGTCCATGTAGCTGCAACCTGGCCAACCTAGTGGGAAAAAGGCTGACAGACTAGCTTGAGGGCCTGACAGCCTTGGGCCACAGTGAGCAAACTCTGAAGCTGCTGATCAGATGGGTATGGCTGCAGGAATTAGGACCAAGGGTTTTGAAGCAAAGCTGTGGAAGGGAATAATTAAAAAACACTGCTGAATGTTCAGCTTGCTTGGCTCTGACCACAGATGTCACACATGCCCCATATGTGTCCCATACCTCTCCTGATCTAACTGTTCCAGGCCACAAGACATTACCTGCCTCTCAAGGCGTTTGCTACATACCCAAAGCTGCCTGGCCCATCTGAGCGTTCAGACCCATGTGCTGCGTTGTGCAGTGACTTCATGGTGGCAGAAGGTGCCGTTGAGGACTAAGCTGTCCCGTGTCACCTCAGAGCCTCTTGGTCTCTGGAACATCAGGGTTGGCTTTAAAGGGACATTGGACACAGCTTCTATGTAGTCACATCTTAGGTCACAAGGGTGGATGTGTTTAATCTCCATGGAGGAGGTGGTCAGATAAGGCTTTTTCTTCAGTGTATTGCATAGCAATTTTTATTTGAGAACCCTTAAATTCTACACCATATTCAAGACACTTGTTCCCAAGGAGCTACTGTGTCAGCCAGAAATGAAGGCTGTAGAAAGGCAATCACCATTTTTCAGCTTTGAAATACTGTCCCCAGCTTTGATCGATTTCTGATAATATCTGTGACTTAGGAACTCTGGGTGCCTTCCTTCCAGAAAAATAGTTAGGGAGGTTGCTGTAAAAGCATGAAGATTTGGGGGACATTGGATATGAGAGAAATGAGGACATCAGAGGTTCTTTCTTCAGCCTGAGTGAAGAACATGAGCTGGCTAACAAAGATACTTCTAGAGAACTGCATCATCTATTTTACAAGGTTTCTTGGAGGGTGGTAGGTGGTAGGGCACTTCTGCTTTAAAACACGATTTCGTTGTGAAGAGCCCTGCCTTTTCTCTGCAATGTTGGTATTTCCATGAACATTTAATATTTAAAGTGAGCTAGAAGAAGTAGCAATGTACAGTCAGCTTGTGATTTCATCCACAGGAAATGGGATTATATTAGAAAATACATGTAACACATGTTACTTCTTATTAATTATGCAGTACCTAATAAATTGCTAGATACAGACTGAGCTCAATTGTTTCATTTTTCCTGTGCACAGCAGAGTGGAACTAAATTCTGCCAGATTTGGGTTTCTTACGTTTTAATTCCTCTGGGGGGAGCATGTGAACATTTCTGATCAGAAACTCAGAAGCAGAGTAAGAAATAACCCTCCACGCTTATCACTGACTCCTGGACCCTGATCAAACGATATTCGCTGTGGCATAAAGTTCCATAATGCCTGACTTAGAAAGAAACTCGTTTCCTGCCATGAGTTCTTCCATGCCTTGTTCTTGGATGCACTCTTTATTCTTGGATCTCTGTGTCTTTTTGTCAAGGGCTTCCTCCTCTGTCCAGATTTATCCTTTACTCCAGGGTAGTGCTGCAAAGGAGACTTAACTGTGAAATTGGGTATTTGTCCTCAGTGAATTACAGATTTTGGGAAAAAAAGTAGTTCATGGGAGAAAGAAATTTACACATTTTGGGTCAAGTTTTGTGAAAAATCCCCCCCTCCAAGATTTCCCTTCCCTCACAGGTACTCAAGTTTTTCATTTTGACATTTTGAAAGAAGCCTTTCAGCCTGATCTTTGAGAATCACCTCTTTTTTTCTTTGAAACATGACCCATTTTTTGAGAAAAAAGAGTGAAAAAGAGGAATCGGCGCTCCCCAAACAAAATAAGTCTCTTGTTTTGGGTCTAGTCCATCTTCTTTGTCATTGTTTTGCAAAACAACTGGGGGGGGGGGGGGGGGGGGGAATGCAGATCTGCTTGGGCTAAGCTTATTTATTTTTCCCTGAATTCTTTGTTCACCAACCAAACTGAAAAATCGGCTATTCCTACAGCTGTATTTGCAAATGAGCTGGAAAAGCTTCTTATTCAAACAGTAAGACTGTAAGAAATATCCAAGGGATCTCAGGAGGAATAGCACCAAGGGAACAGCATTTTGTTTAGAAACATTTCTGTTGTTCTTCAGTGTAAAATTCTACCTTTTGCAAAAGAGAAACATAATGCCCATGATTTAGAAATGGCAAAGACTGTTTTTTTAAGAAGCAGTCTTGAGCAGGGCGATATAAACCATCCAATGCACCAAAGATGGTTCCTGTGGTCCTGGTAATACCGTCATGCTCACGGGTGCAAAAGAAGTAATGGTCTGTGCAGGGAGGGCAGAAGAGAGGGACCTGGGGTTTGCTCGGGCTGATCAAGACACAGCCTGAGCAACTGAGGGACTCCACGACAGGGCTTTGGCTCTGTTTTTCCAGAGTTATTTTTACTCCTAATGAACCCTTGGTCCTGGTGGAAATGAGCTCAGTAGTACAATGCTTCCTGTGGTTACCTGCCAAGCCAGAGGCGGCCATCCCATCCCACCCAGCCCTGCTCACCCCAGGGTGCTGCAGGACCCTGCCTAGGGATGGCAGCCACCACAGGACCCACCACACTTCCCTGCTGGTGCCTGTGACAGAGTGGGCCCGCGGGCCGGGCAGGAGGGCGTACTGCAGATGGAAGGCAGGCGGGGGGGACAGCCTCCCCCTGTGTGGCTCAGAGGACCAGTGCCAGAAGGCAGGCTCCGCACCACAGCCCAGCGCAGCGGCTGCTGCCCCATCTCCTGAGCCCAGCCAGTGTCCGGCTCCAGGACAGCACTGCGTTATCTCTTCCTGTACTGCCTGTACTGCCCAGGGCTCCACCAGCCTCCCCAAAAATGCAGTAAGCATGACTGTGCATCCTCTCAGAGGACGTTCACACTCCCAAACCATTTCCCAAGGGAGCACTTTTCTTTTTTCCTAAGTCACTGAGTGGATTTAAGAGCAATTCCACAGAAAGCTTGGAATAACTGAGTCTTTTCCACTGTTGTTTGGACTCAGCAGTGACTTCAACTGTTGGGACATTGAACTCATGGGAGGTTTCAGTTATTTGCAACTGATGATGTATCAGAGGGCCTTGGTGAATGGAGACGGCTTAGCATACCATGCCCTGCCTTCCCTGTGGACAGCTGGTAGGTAGATATTGCAAGTGGATGTGTTACCGGCAAAGGACCAGCAAAGGCGGAGAACAGGTCCCTCTCACCTATGTGGTGTCCTCCTCCTCCTCCCCACCAGCTCATAGTTTCAGCTCCCACCCTTGGGAACATGCCCAGTAGGTCTCTCCAAGGACAGGATGAATGCAGTGTCTTATCACTGGCCTGAGGATTTCTGCTTATTTTTGTCTAGGGATGGGAAAATGAAAAGGGAACAGTTCATTATCTTAATCTTTCCCAATGAACCTGTAAAGTGCTGGGTGTGGGAGGGCAGAGGAATCAGGTCAATGCTTTTTGGGCCACAGTGAAACTCCTTTCTAATTCCCCAGGTCCCAGGAACATTGCAGCCTCTATCCTGGAGCACCATTTCCAGCAGGGACAGCATAAACAAGTCAGCCTTAATCTCATTAGCTCAGTGATGCTCTATTAGCCTGAATCAGACTGACATCTTTTTGATGTCTGTCCAAGATGGATTGTATCTCTCTCTTGTTGGAAAGGCCATCAAGAAATCTATTTCTGGGCTGTAAATAGAAAAAAAATTCCTTGATGAACTGTTTTACTGGCAAACCAGCAGCCAGCATGAGGGAAGCAGCTGAGAAAGCACAATGATCAGAGTTCAAACTTCCTGCAAACTGAGGCTGACTTTCGGGAGGACAAACCCCCTGCATTCCTCAGTGAGGAAATCCCATTACCTCTGCCAGACTTCCAGTCCTGGGTGAGCCTGGTGTTATGGGCTGGGAATGGCTGAGCGACCTGACTGCTGCAACTTCTGTTTTGTGTCTGCCCACGGATGGCTTTCTTGCCAGCCACCTTGGAGCAGAAGAGGGTTGCAAGGCAAGGACAATGGAGCAGAAAAGTCAAGAGAGGAGGGGAGCCATGGAATTAAGGCAAGGCAGGAAGAGACTGCATGCAGGGTATCCTTACTGGCTTTACAGGATTTGGCTACTGGTCCATCCCAATCATTATCCTCATTATCCTGTCCTTGGCCAGATGCATTGTAGGAAACGTTGGTAGGGATGGCACGCCAAAGTAGGAGTGTCTTCACCCCCAAACGCTGCATGCCCTGATGAATGCAGCTTCATGCGTGTGTATAGTTCCTTAGAAGAATGAAGGAGGTAGTGCCATTGGCATGTCCTGCATGGTGGAAAACTTCCCAGGCATCTCCTTCCTTCTTCTCTCCCAGTACAATCCCAGATGCGTCTAAGCCAGGAGGCTTAGCTCACAAAAACGCACATGGCAGAATGGTCCAACAAATGCCTTTTTTCTCCAAAGAAAGAATCCAAGAAGGATGGAGGAAGAAATTAATGTGTCTTAATATAGTAAAGACAGGCCTATTGTTTTTGTAATGGCTGTCTCTGTGGTAAAGAAGCTGATGTTCACAGGAGTCCATGCCTTCAGCCTGAGACATCCCTGATGATAGGTAGCAGCTTTCCTCTTTCTTCTGCCAAAAAGAGTTGAATAAAAGACCTGCATTATTCCAGGGTGTGGTGGGTGGCACCACGCATGATATCACCACCTCAGCAGTGCCAGCACCTTGGTCTCATGGCATAGCCCAGTGTCTTTCCAGGTGTGGCATCAGGAGATGCTATCTCCCCCGCCTTGCTGTGTCCTGTCTGAACATCGCCAACATGACACCAACTCTCAGCCAGACCTTAGTTATTATGGGGAGAGGAGCTAGTCTTGGCTTCAGCTCTGCATTTCAAACTGATGTTGGCAGTGCTGTTGTGTAAGTCTTTTTTATTTTTTTAAAGACAGTCATTTGATACAGTTATTTTAATCAATCTTTTCACTGTTACATTTGCTGTCCCCACAAAGCTGAGCCAAAAAGGGACCAGAAAGCAGAGTGAACCTGCCCAATCTCACTGTTCACATCACAGTACTAAAAGTAAGCAGAGGAAACGCGGGAAGGTCAATTCAATTTTCGGAAGTCTTTCCATGTCATGAGCATTGCTATTAGTGGACACTGATACAGGAAATACGGGGGTTTTTTTAATAATCAGGATTTCTATCTTGAACATCTCCCATTATAGTTCATTTTACTTCACCAATGCAAGATGCTCATCCTTTGGCTGAGAAAGCCCCTTTGTAAGAGCAACTCAATTCCTGTGGTGTTACATTTGGCTTCCCAGCCCTGAACATGGATGTTGAGGCTGCTTGGAGGGTTGGATCTGCTCAGATTCCTGGGTCCATGTTTCCACCCAGGAGAGTTCAGGGCTATGGGTGAGGAAAGGAGCTTTATAGGAAGCAAAAAATAGGTAGAGCAATCCAGGCTGTATTCTCGCACATCTGGTGGGTGGCAGTTGGTAGAAACTCCAGATGCCATAAACCAGGTCCATTTCCCAGGATTTAGCCAGATGTGGCAATTACTATATATGTGTAAGAAGAGCAAAGCCCAGCCTGTAGCAGACCTGGTGGATTGCACACAGACCAGTGTCCTGAGCTCGCTCCGTAGCCAGGAGCTATTGCCTTTCTGAGCACCTCAGTTTTCCCATCTGAAAAAAAAGGATGATGAAACTTATCTCCTTTGTAAAATGAGTTGAGGTTTACCGGTGAGAAATGCTGGGTGGGACCCCTCTGCACTTCTGCGGAAAGCTGCAATGCTTGTGTGAGGTGCAAACTTTGAGGCAAGTGCTGCTAGATTCAGCTCTGACAGTCTCTCCCCTAGCTGCAGGGAAGATATGAGGCAGCTGCCTTAAATTAGAACTTAATGGGATTATTTTAGTACATAAAAATGAGCTGGTCCCAAGGAGCCAAGATTTCTCCTGGGCAAGCACTGAAAAGGTTGAATGCCTTTCTTGCATCCTGCTGCAGCCTGGGAAAAGGCAGCGTGAAAGAGGCAGAGGCCACTTCTCTCTTACACTGCCTGATATCTAGAGTAGGTGAGGGACTTGTCCTCGGTTTTACCCCAGAGCTGGTGGGTAGGGTGTAATCTGGCTCTGTTTTCAAGGGGAATAAATTTCCAGGAATTCTAGGCTTTAGGGCAAGGTTAGAATTGTCTTGTTTTTCTGTAGACTAGTATCTCTGAGTGTCCTCAAAAAGTTTCAACGGTTTTAATGCTGCCTGCGGGCCTCTGTTTCAGAGCTGTGCCTCTAGTTGTTGTAATTAACTCAGACAGTGAGGTGGTTAACGACAACACATCACTGCCTCAGAGCCTGGAGAGCAGTTGGCTGTCCACAGGGGGAAAAGGGAGATGCTGGCACAGACTGTCCCACAGTACCGGGTCCCTTTGCTATCAATTGTCAGCTTTACTGGGGCACTGATTTGCCATAAATTTAAGAGCTTGCTGGGCTCTGGAGTGGGAAAAGCTCCCTGGCACCAGGCAAGCTTTATCCCTCAAGTGTGAAATTACTGCATGGGGGAAACGAAGAAAGAACATTAATTCATGCAATAGCTTTGCTGTGGAAAGATAATTCATGTTTCCCCTATGCAAAATGCTCCAGGCATACTAATGGCCCTCAAGCGTAGGTACTGCTGTTAGATTTATGTTTTGTTATTGGAATGGAAACTATGGACTGAACTTACCCTGGACACGAGCCATTGGCCAGCAATGAGACTATGAGGAAAAGGAAGTTGTCCCCGTTATTTCAAGAAAAACATTCTGAATCTGACATTTCTCACATTTTAGTAAAAATTTAAAAATTTCTAACAGGTGAAGATATTCACTGGCATAGCAGGTACCTCTCAAGTACTTTTGTCTGGGCAGAAAAGGAAAAATAAGCTGGTGCCAAGGCATCTTTTTTGTTTTACTTTTCTTTCATTGCATTAAGTATGGACTAAATAGGGAGCTAGTTCTTCCTCTACTCCCACTATTCTGTCTCCTCAAATACCAGGAAAGTGAAAAATGCCACCGCGTTAAGAGTTCTTTCCATCAGTCAACAAACAGTCACAATCAAAGCAGGAACAGAGGTGTCAGCAAAGAAGCAGCACTTCGCTGAAGGCACAAAAGTCTCAGTCCTCTTTGGGGCTTTTATGAAAATCAGAGAAAAGCCAGCTCACCACCTTATCTGGTCTGTGATGCTGAGCAATGTTTGAATTATAAGGAATTAATGCAATAAATTGTTCTTTTGCACAAAATAATTAGCAATAATTACCTGAATTCTATTTTGGTGCCCTCCCTGCTCTGGGTTGCTTAGAAAGGTGCCGTAACTCAGGTTTAAGGGACTTCTGGAGGTTGTCTTGTCCAACCCCACACTCAAGACAAAAAAAACCTGAATGTCTTTTACTACCCAGGTCCCTGCAAGGCAAGCCAATGGTTACAGTTTGATTTGGAATGATTTGAGTGAAAATGCCTTCAGTGAGAGAAGGATTGCTTCTCTTTATAGTTGCAGCTCTTCCTTGTCTCCTCTGCCCACGAAGCTGGTTGAGCCTGTGCTGGCCCAGCCAGACCAATCCAGGCATGAAGGTCCGAGGAAGAGGCAGAAAGTTCTGCCTTTGCTGTCATAGCCCCATGGCAGGAGGTAGCCAAACAGGACACGGTGAAGATCCAGCTCCCACGAGAAGCGGGTGTTTTCTGGTTCAAAGATTATTAGGGTTTTCCCTAGAGATCTCTTAGCTGTTCAGCAGCTCTGCTCACCTCACCAGAAAAGGTAGCCCCATGTTGCCAGGCCGAGCTGAGCAGGGACCAGTACATCCCAAAACTACTGTCCACTCTGGTAATCCAGGTCTTTAGCATATAAAGTGCAGATCAGGTTTCAGTCTCAAACAGGAGCAAAACATCTCACCTTGGGTTCCTGCAGCCAACAGCCTATGCAAATAATAATTTATTGCCTGATAAAGGAATAAATGCTCGATTTCTTGCTTGGTTAATGATGCTTTTCACTGAAAAGTGACTAATCACAGTAATTGATATTCAGGTCAGATTGGACTCACATTCCTGTGTACAGCAGCAGACATCCGTCTCCTACTCCTGCTGATGTGATTTGGTATCCCTTTGTGCTCATCGTAGTAAGGGAGATCATTCTGCATTTCCAGTCCCCTCCAGAGGTGCATAAAGTTTTGCCAAGAAAATGCCCTTTTGCTAGCCATCTCTCAGCAAACTGGCTGACCTGAGACATTTAGCACCACGCTGGAGAGTTGCTAATAACTTCTGCACATGCAGTTATTGGCACACAGAAGCAAAGCTGGACTGCTGATCCAGTGTGGGAAGTGAATGGTAGTAGTGTAGGTATAACAACTCCTGTACACCTGTGCATGAAAACATTTATCATCCAGAGGCCAGGACCAATCTGAACTGTTAAACATCTGTAATGTCCACTAATCTCTTTTCTGCTGGCAAGAGAAGTTTTATGAGCTTACCATCTACTAACCAGAGGCGATAGGAGTCTTATAAATAAAATAATGGAATACTGATACCGGAATTTGCTATGCTATAAAAAATTAGAGAATACCCTTAAGTGGAATGTATGGAAAGTTTCTAACAATCTAAAGTTTCAACTCAGCAGGGAATAGAGCAGGGAACCTTTTGGGCACTGTGTAAAAAGGATCTGGACTTCACTTAGCATCAGCTTACACTGAAGTTTAACTTGAAGTCCTGGAGCTGTGACAGGGAATCGTATAAAATCAATTCATTACTTTTTTAAAGAAAAAGAATGCTTACGGGTTCATATTACACTGGAGACACACATATTTGTCCTAATAGCTATTAGATGTTTAAGATAAACTCAAAATTTGGAAGGAATAATTTTTCAAAGCAAACTCAATACTAGCAGGTCTGATAGAAAGACAAACTTCAGGAACTTGAAAAATGGTCAAGTAACATTGTTAAATCGGCAGATAGTGACATTTTGATGCAAACAGTGGGTGGAATGAATACCTGTATGTATGGTCCAAGTTACTGAAAGTCTTAGGTTACCCATGAATTGTTTGGTACTTTATATATAGCACATGGTAGTAAAAAAAAAAAAAAAATCAACATCTGCCAGTAGAGCCCACACAATTGTATCTGGAGATAGCCCAGGTATTTTCCAGTGTATATATAAAAAGCACCTGGATGGTAATGGTCAGCAAATATTGCCTTACTGAAGGCAACCGTTGTCAGCATTAACAAAAGTCGATGGAATAATGAAACATTGATGCTGACATTATCAGATAGAAAAAATGCGGCCTCCATTTGACTACCCCTTAAATTCGTATTATTCTCTTAGTGAGTATAATTCACCACTGCCTTACTGCACTGTTATGTTATTGTACATGTTACTGGCATAAGATGCTTTTTTAGTGTCACCATGTTACTATTATATTTAATTATATTATATTAAAAAAAACCCCATAGATTAAAAAAAGCCAAAACATCTTCTTCCACTGTAAATATTTCCAAGTCATAAAGTCTCAAGAAACCCACCATAAATATATGACATAAAAAAGGCCTAATTACTGGTCCATCTGAACTGAGACCCAAAACCCTACGTACACGAGAGGATAAGCCTCTTCCCTAAACAATTTATAAAAATGTGGCAGTTATGTACACTGTGGCTGGAGGGGAAAGGAAACTGGGAATAAATTTTGGTTTTCTCAACTATTTTATTCAACTAATCTTTCTCCCATGGTATTATTCTCAGAGGTGGATGCTTTGAGCTGCGTGAAATATGCCAAAATGCCATGGTTTCTCCCTTTAGACACCATGGGAATTTGGTTCCTGTTGACAAGTTGCAAGTCATTAGCATAGACAGTCTGCCTAGGAAACAAAAACATCCTGGCCCCAGATAATTGTTCTGTAAGTTCTTGGCATTCTGAGGAATGAAAAAAAAAGAAAAAGAAGAAAAAAAAAAAAAGTGCCATCAAAATAATTTGGCTCCTAATTTGCTTTATCAGAAGCAGCAGCATGTAGTTAGTACCCTAGGACAAAGTGTCCTACTTTGGAGAGGAGAGGACACTCCTGGTCCTGGTCCAGCACAAGCTCCAGAGCAGCAGAACGGGTCAGTTTGGCTCAGGACAAACAGCACATCCTGCCTGTAAAGGTGCTGGTTATTTGTCCATAACCAATGCCAAGGCTCAGGGAACTGATTGCTAAAGCCAACAACCAAGCTGAGGAACACTCACAGAAATGCATCTTCTCAGCCTCAGGTATTTGTAAGGCCAAAAAAAGCAGGTGCTTTTGTTATGGCTTTTGGGCAATGGGAACTGCTGGTCCTTTAGGGTGTTTTTTGCTCCACAGACAAGGCTGGGTGCTCACAGTTACCCCACCGGCCTCATAAACCGTGATGCTGACAACATGATGAGGCTGGAATGTTAATGTTGGCTTTTATATCAAGTAACCAGTCTCCAGGCAGAAATACTGTTTTCTACAGTTCAGAAACACTCAGCAGTTAAGAGAAAGAAGGAAAATTAAAAACAGGAACTTCCAGATCATGGATAGCTAAAAGAAATGAACCACCTTCACAGTTTTGCTGATGGCAATCTCCAAGTCATCCTTAACTGAGATACTGCTGTGGTAGGAGCTCTGCTGGCAGCAGGCTCGCCTTTATAGCGGAGGTACCTAGACCCTTCCATCACCTCAATGCCAACTTTGGAAAATTGAGCTATACAGTCCATAAAAAAACCCAAAAGCAACAAGGGAAAAAAAAAAGCCTAAAACCTTGACAAGATGCTGTCTGTACAACTGCCCAGCCTGGCTGGGGCTTGCAGTGCTCCTGCCTGTGTCTCAGCCTAGCCTGCCTTCTGCAAACCCAGCAGGTCTGGCTGCTTTCCTTGGATCCTACCTCACACCAGATCCCCAAGCTGCCTCTGAACCACGGCAGAAATCAGCGCCTCTTTGCAGGGGCTGTACCTAAGCATTTATTAGAGCTTCAAGGTCCCTGTCGGAAGTACACCATGAAGAGGGAAGAAGCATTTCACTGTGTGCTGTTGCAAGGATCTGCTCTGAGTCATTTCCAGGGATGAGCTGCAGGGCTAGCTGGCCAGCAGCAGCCAGTCCCTTGGGAAGCAGCTTGCTGCTGAGCCCCCATAATGGCACAGCACTAAGCCCACCACCATGGCATGTGCTGCTTTTACATCAGGAGCTTCAAATCCCAACTTGGCTCTCCTTTTCTGGAGCTTTGTTGCCCAGGCTCAGTAAGCCATGCTGCAGGGTAAAATAAATGCAATAAACAGCTTTTTGAGGTTAATTTAATGCCTCACCATCACTTCAGTTATGAATCTATTCAGGGTGGAGGTTTATTGCTGTGTATACCACAGACCGATAAAGATTGTCACTGAATTAATTCACAACTAGTGTGTTGTTAGGCTTGATGCCAAATGCTCAGTGTTATCAGTGTGAATAAATACTCCAGAGTAATTTCTCGTGAGCCTATCTTAAATGGACTTCTAAAGCAAAACCTTTCGAAATAAACTATTTTGAAAGTAAAAAGAACAAACACCACCATGTTCAGGGTGGCAGAACTTCTTGCATGATATGATATGTATCTGAAATGTTTGTTATAGGGCTCAGGGTGTCCATTACCCAGTAATATTGTCCTATTTCTCTAGATTGTGGCAGAGTTTCTCCCCAGCCCCATCAACTGCATCCCCTTAAGAAGGTGCATGCAGGGAGCGTGCTTCCTTCCCCGTTTTTGAGCAGTGACCTTTGAGGACATTTCTGTCTTCCCACTTTCTGTGTTGTACTTTTCCAGCAGAGCATTAAGACTTCTCTTGCACTTTCAGTTCCCAACCATGAGCAGTGAAATTGCTTTCCCTCACGGCTGACTGTTCTGAAGAAGTAGACAGTTAAAAGAGACACTAAAGCTATAAGGGCTGGTGATGAGAATACAGTTCAAAAGAAGACAGAAATATTTGGGCATTGGCCAGAATAATTTTATGTTTGTGCAAATGACAGAAAGTTTCCATCGTCTGTTGAAAACGGTGCTAAAAATAATTTTCCCCAGAGTGTTGCATATCCAGAGACCTGAGCGGATGATATGGATGCTGGCAGTTTGGAGGCCTTCACCTGTGAGAGGAAGGGAAAGAGATTACAAAATAAGCAAGGTCCAGGACCTTTTCAGTACTTCAGTGTTGTCAGCTGGGTGATATTTAAGACATATTTAATCTGAGAACAGGCAAGACAAACACGTCTTTTCCCTGTATTGCATCTCACAGTGTTAGGGCTGTATTCGTGCTGTCCAGGTCTTCACCATAAGGCTCCGTATGGCATAGTCCTGCACTGGAGAGGAAGAAACTTCTAACCTTCCTTTAGTATGGGTTATGTACAAGTTTATCTAACCCCTTTCCTTCCAGGAAGAGTCACTCGCTGGCACTCCAGGGAGGTACTCCAGGAGGCTGCAGTGAGGCTGGAAGCAAACTTCCATGAGATATATAGCACAGGAGCATTTTGTAGACTTGGCAGTACCTCCAGCTTCTGTTTTAGCTAGAGGCTCTTTCATTTAAGGTGCTGGAGCACCAGGGAGTGGGTGCTATCGTAGTGCCTGCCTGGATGCAACAGGAGATTCTCAATGAGCATCTGTAGGCTCGCAGAGCAGCCATTCCTTCAAGGCGCAGGGGTGCTGCTGGGTGAAGGTGCTGGGAGAGAGAAGTGTGTCCCTGGGCTAATGATTTTTTTGCAGCAGTACTTCACAAACAGTCTTACAAGTCAGCCCATGATTTATTAAGGGAAGGGAACTTGGCCTGCTTGCCTCTTTGGGCCCAGTCCCACTGTGGAACTGGCTTCTATATCTTAAACAAACCAGTTAAAGAAAAGCAGCATGTCTTGTCTTTGTGCTGGAAGACATCCCAGTGCTCTGTTTGCCTTCCTTTGGAAACTCTGGCTGAAAAGGAATTTGTGAAGGGGTGCAGCAAAAAAAAAGTGGTTTGGAGCAGGATGGATCCAGCTGACACCTCCATCTGCCCGGTGGGTCAGGCCATGCTGACATGGGCCACTCCAGTCCAGGCCACCACCTCCTGCTTCAGGGTGAGCACTTGTGCACAGGGCGAGAGCAGTGCCCAGAGTGCCCTGATCCCACACAGGACATTAAGGGATGGTGGAAGCAGGCAGAGACAGACGAGATGTGGGATATGTTATTCAAACCCTGGCACTGGCAGGAGAGAGGAACTTATATTTGACCAGTAGTGTTGTGCTGGTGATCTCAGCATTTGGAGAGGGCAAGTGTCTATCTACCTACTTACTTTTAGCGGACAGTTTTATTTGTACAACCATATACTTGGTAGATTTGGGCCCCCGAGGGAAAACTAAAGGCTGCTTTGTAAGGTACCACCTTGGAAACAGCCAGTAGGCAGTGGAACAGGAATGAGGCTAAGAGATTTCAGACTTGTTTCCTCCAACCTTTCCTTTGGAAGAGTAGTGTTATCCTTTAAAAAAAAAAAAAAACAAAACCCCTCCCCATTTGGTACCATTGTTAGTTTGGAGTCAAGAGGGTAAGTTCCCTTCTGTGTGCTGAGCAGGGCTGGAAGGGGTACTACAGACTGATTGCTGAGGATGGCATAACATGATTTTTGGGACAGCAAGAAGTGATTTACTGTGGCTTGGGCCAGTAATGTGGCACCTCATTGTGCCAATAATCTATCAGATAGGATCACTTCCCACCCTGAGCACAGCAGCAGGCTCACACACTAGTATGAGAGATGGCAGCATGAGTTCAAGTGGATCAGTATGTTTGCAATCCTATTAAGCCATAAAACATAAACCGTCCTTTATGGAGCTGGAAAGGGCAGCATTCAAGTTCAATTGGCTTTTCTCACCTCTCTCAGTAGGAATGCCAGGACAGCACAGTGGTATCACCAGCTCCATCTCCCATTCCTGCCTAAGGGCAGCCAGCATAGGCAAAACCAGAACAGCAACACGCTTGTGTCATTTATAAATCAACATTTGCCCTGGCTTTCTGCTGGATCCATTCTCTCGCTGTTTCTTCTGTATCCCAAGAAGACTTTGTGCTCCATAAACTGTTTGAATTGAATGTGGTTGCTGAACAAGGGGATGGGGCTGAAGCCTGGCAGAGCGAGTGGCTCCGTCAGCCCTGCCTGCCTCTTTCCTGCACTGGATTAACCCAAACTCTTGCACCTCCTGGGGGAGTTGTGCTTGCTGTCACCTCTGGAGGAGACAGGACTCCAGTAACGATTCCAGAGGCTCCCTCATCTAGCTATAGGGCTTTGAAAGCAATGGGTAATTAATTTCTCATCACGGCTTCCCACCTTTCTTAATTTTTCCAGCTCCTCCCGCTTCTCTGAAGTACTCTTTGAAAAGCAGCAAACATCGTGCCAGAGAATCCAGTTCCTAAATTGGGGCAATTTGCTTCCAGTCAGTTGTTCGTACACTTCTTGACCACCTTCTGGCAAACACTCTCCTCCAGTAAAGGTTAGCGGCTGCAGGAGCAATGGCTAATTTGAAGACCTGAAAAGTTCCTTACATCCTTCAGCCATCAGAATACACACACCAGATGCTTGTACAAGCAGGCTTAATGCTCAGCAGGGATGAGAAAATGGAGGGAAAAGGTAAATAATGAAAGATATAATTTGAAATACAGATATCTAAAGCTGGCTGTTTGAATAACTGTGGAGCTCGGAGAGAAATGGTTTGTGGCTGGGGCGGGGGGGGGATCAGAATGAGGAAGAGCTATGAGCCAGGAAAAGATGAAGTCTTTGGAGGGAAAAGCGTTTTGGAAATTTTTTTCTCTCTGTATAGACTGAGTGTTGGTAAATGTCACCCGGCTGCTGCGTGGAGGGGGAGCATGAACTGCCCTTCTGAAGAAGCCCTGCTTGGAGCAAGCTGGGCTTATCATCTGTACAATGAGGATGGAGGTGATAAACTGAAAGTAGTAAGTGCATTTCTTACATTGTAAATCAGTGGTGTTATGCTTTGCTGGTTTACAAAATCTGGAGGGAACAGAGAGAAAGAAGGGCAAAGCATGAGGAAAGAAGGAGCAGGTAATGGAATGGATGGTCTTCTATACATTAACATCTGGGGGGAGCATCCCCAAGCAATAGTGTCATAGGTGCTTCAGAGTGGGCTGTGAGAAACCTGGGTCTGGGTTCATCTCGGTCTCCCTCCACCAGGATTCCCATTGCGGCCGGTGAGCTGCTTACTCAGCGTTTAAAAGAGAGGCTGAAGTTGTGACATGACCATGGTCTACCATCAACTGCAAGAGAAAAACTGCACAGCAGCAAGGACGGCTCAATTCAGTAGAAAAAGACATAACAAAGTACTGCAGGCATTCCTAAGGTAACTAAAGCAAGTAAAATGTAAAACTGAGCAAACAGCCCTGTGCTGCAGGCCCTTCCCTGTGCATACCCTGCTGATAAGTGTCAGGAGGCAGTCTCCAGTGTAGTCTCAACAGGAGTTTCTCGCCAAGACTATCTTTCTTCTTCATGCAGAAAATTATATTTACAAAAGAACATCCATAGTCCACGACTGCCACTGAGGGTGGCGAGGCTGTGAAGCATCCACACCTTGTTCCTCCTGCTGCCTCCTGAAATGACATTGGAAACCCTTACATGCTCTTATCTGATCTGCCACATCAGTGAGGAGCAGCACTAGCCAGAGAACTTCCATTGCATGTTTCAGTCAGCAATAGAGTACTATACACCTGAATGCTGGATATCTGTGACTGGTGGAGTATGATGGAGTCACTGGTGAAGCCTTTAATTATGGCTGTTTTGGGGCACCACCTTAATACTCCACAGTAACTTGCAATAAGCCTCAGTTGCATCCTGTGGGTGCGTTACCCTATTTGTTACTGACACCAGGGTTCCCTTACTGTCTTAAGGGTTTGCTAAGGGCACTTTTACCTGTTTGCAGAGGCATCCACAAACAAAAGGTGACAAGTTGGCTTAACCGCTTCTGCCAAGAGAGGACACCTCATGGAGAGTTGCAAGGTTGGTTGCGAGCCCTGCCCACATCTCCTGGCGTGGCACAGAAGGCGGCTCTCACCGCTGCAGAAGGCACTGCTGCAACTACGCCGTAGTGCTGACGGAGCAGTGGCTGGGCTCCAGCAAGCCAGGCTTTCTCCCCATCCTTTTGTTCCGATTCCCAGGCGTGTGGCAATGAGGCTGTCCCCAGGAGAAACAGGGTGTAAATCACTAATTAATGCCTCCCGCCTGCATGCAATTCAAGTCCATTTGTGCTTGACGGAGATATGCAGCACAGGCTCCCCGGAGAGATATTCTATAATCTGCTACTAATCACTGAGGCTTCAAAACCATTTAAAAGGATGCGCCTGTGACTTGTCCCATGCAAACATCAATTATATTCTCTCTGATGCTATGGCCTGAAAGGCTGCGGCACAGAAGGAGGCTTATGAACATTAGTCCCTCAGCCCTGACATCCAGCTTGTTTTATTGCAAGTGGTGATGTTATTTAAGGTATTCCCTGCTGTTTGGAGGATGGTTGAGGGAATTTCTTGAGAAGACGTTAAGACACTATGGCACAGTAAAAGACAGAAAGCATTACACTTTTCCAGGGCATCATGTAAACAAGTGCAGCAGTTTGTAGTAGTAAGTCAAGGTTTAATGCTGCACACACACTGTTGTTACGTGTGCTAAAAGATTCAGGAGATCCTGGCCAGAAATGGGACCCAGTGTGTTAAGCCTCAGTCAGATATAGAGGAGGTGACACTAAAGAACTTGCCTAAGAATTTTTTAAGCCAACAACATGATGCCCAAATAAACCCAACCCCATGCCCCCACCCCCTGGCCAATTCTTGGATGTTTGAGCAGTCTTTAGGCATTTTAAAATGCTTTAGCTCATATAAAATGTTTACTATAAACACTTTTTGAAATTGAGGCAGCCAGCAAATCTAATACACTTCTGGCTTTCACTCAACTTGGTGAGACATTCACATGGCTAGAAACATGTCCCAGCAAGTGTAATCTGGGACATTGGAGGAAATCAGATTTTTAATTACTCTTGGCATTTCAGTGCTGCTGGTTGCCAGTGGCCAGCCTGCTGGAAAATTACATCACCAGTGTTCATATTAGGTTGCCAGTCTGTAAAACCAGTTTGCCAGCCTGTTTTCCTGTCACTGGGAGGAGTTTTCTATCTGTATATTTATCTGTCTTTTGAACTTTGGAACTTGAAATTTATGGACACCATTAATCTTCTTACAAAAAATAAATAGGCTCTAATTTTATGCCTGCAATCAACTATGGGCATAAATTTTCCCCAGCAGCATTTAGCTGTAGCATTAGCTTGTACAGCTAACTTTCCATACATCCAGTATTTTCCCTAGTAATTGGGAATTAGGGTTTCTTTGTCAACAGTGTTATGAAGGCAGCAGCCTGACTGATTTCTTTAATTAGTTGGTGTCATGATTTAGCCCCAGCCAGCAGCTAAGCCCCGCGCAGCCACTCACTCACTCCCTCCTGCTGGGATGGGGGAGAGAATTGGAAGGGTAAAAGTAAGAAAAGTTGTGGGTTGAGATAAAGACAGGTTAACAGGTAAAGCAAAAGCCGCATGCACAAGCAAAGGAAAGCAAGGAATGCATTTATCGCTTCCCATGGGAGGCAGGTGTTCAGCCATCCCCAGGAAAGCAGGGATTCACCACACTTAACAGCTGCTTGGGAGGGCATATGCCATCACTCCAAACATCCCCCCCGGTCCTTCTTCTTCCCCAGCTCTTTATTGCCGAGCATGACGCCATGTGGTGTGGAATAGCCCTTTGGTCAGTTGGGGTCAGCTGTCCCAGTTGTGTCCCCTCGCAACTTCTTGTGCCCCCCCAGCCTCCTCGCTGGTGGGGTGGGGGGAAGCAAAGCCCTTGGCTCTGGGTAAGTGCTGCTCAGCAGTAACTAAAACATCCCTGAATTATCAAGGCTGTTTTCAGCACCAATCCACTCTATCCCAGCCAAAACCAGCACAGATGGCAATCATGCAATGTTAGATTTTAAAATGTACAAATATCCAAGATTTGAGGATTCATTTTGAGACAGGGGCACCTTTGTGTATCTCAAATGTGGAAGTTTCTTTTGCTCAGAGGTGAACTGCTACACAGCACAACAAGAAAAACTTTCCCTTTTCAAGGGGACGTCCAGTCTGGACCTGCAGAGAGTGCTGGAAGGGACCTGAGCAGGGCTGTGCAGCTCTCCCCTATCTCCTGGCCAGCACACCTCATTTCTGTTGACCCACGTTGCAAAGACTTGCCAGGGCTGAGCAGCACAGACATGGGCTAGAAAGCCTGAACATAGGCATGAATATCTCAAGCCAGGGCTAACAGTCCCTCTGTTTCGTGAGAACCAAAGCAAATATTTTAAAAGTTAGTTATTCTTCCCAAGAAAGCAATTGCCAGACAAAAAAATAGATTTAAAAACTATTTCTATTGCCAATATAAAATGCTCTGTTTGTGTAGATATTGTGATGACACCTTAATAGCCTGTTGCTTATCTCTGTGATCTACGGGACTCAGTACACTCTGCTCTTCACATCCCTGGCAATTTAGGGGAATCAGTCCTTAATCGCCTCTATAAATGGGATTTTTTTCCTTATGAGTTGCATAATTTTGGATGTGATCCTCTAAGGGGTAGACATGGCTCTTTGGACTCAGCCTGAAATCCTTCAGGAGCTCTTGGAGTCCATCACTGCTTAAAGTTTCTCTGCCAGCTGTTCCTTGTGCAGGTTTGCTTTTCCTTTAGAATCATAGAATCAATTACATTGGAAAAGACCTCTGAGATCTTGGAAAAGACCTCAACCAAGGACTGCCAAGCCCACCACTAAACCATGTCCCTGTGCACCACATCTGCATGTCTTGTAAATGCCTCTAGGGATGGTGATTCCACCACCTCCCTGGGTAGCCTGTTCCAATGCTTGACCACCCTTTCAGTGAAGAAATTTTCCTTAACATCAATCTGAACCTCCCCTGGTGCAATGTGAGGCCGTTTCCTCTTGTCCTATTGCTTGATACTTGGGAGAAGAGGCTGACACTCAGCTCCACAACCTCCTTTCAGTAGAGAGCAATAAGGTCCCCCCTGAGCCTCCTTTTCTCCAGGCTAAACAACCCCAGTTCCCTCAGCTGCTCCTCCTAAGACCTGTGCCCCAGCCCCTTCCCCAGCCCCGTGCCCGTCTCTGGACACTAAGGACTCAGTATTGAGAGACAGAGAAAACAGCGTGTGTTCCTCTAACAGGGCAATGCCTGAAAATGCACTGTGCGCTGGGCGGGCAAACCGCAGAGGCACCTCGGCTCAACATCAGTGTTGTCTGGGAGCATTTGCAGGTCTGGCTAGAGGCACAGGAGAAGAAGCAGAGACTTGTTCAGCGGCTTTCTAGGAGAAGAAAAGAGCCCTGGCTGCTGCTCTACCTACAGCAAGGCCCTGGAAAGCCAAACGGGCTGCTGCTGCTCCCAACAGCGACATGGGGACACGTGCACATAGCACAGTAACCCTTCTCTCCAGCAACAGCTATTTCTTCTCTCTCCCATCCCAGGGATGGCAGTGGGAGCAGCCAGCCCACCTCCTCCGAATCTCTGCCCAGCTCTGTTCTTTCCCTTTCTCCCCTTTCTTGGGAAGGAACGGTCCAATCCTGACCAGCCCTCAACCCATTATCCTTGGGCAGCTAGTATCCAGTTCTGCCGATGCAGCAGAGAAGCTGTAAGCTTGGCTCTTGCAGTATGTGTATGTGGGAGGGTGTCTTGGTGTCGAAACTATTTCTATTCCTTCATCAGTATTCAATTTATTTAGAAAAGAAATAAAAAGTCCTGTGAGCCACAATGTATTGTTTAATCAGCAGAGAGCTAGTTAACAAATGAAAATGTGTGGCTGAGCCAGTTGCAAAATTCTTGGAAATAATTCAGGGATTGCATTGGAAGGAAAATACCCCAGGGCAGAGCTTCCCAGAGGGGGAATTCTGGTTCTGCTCAGTCCTCTTTGAATAAATGAGGACTATCTGGATGGGTACCTTCAAAGAATAGCCAGAAAGGAGCTATAAATAAAGGTATCGAGCTACATTTCACATTGGAAGCTGGTTTCACTTGGAAGCATTTTAAATGATAAGCTGCACTGCAGTGAACCTCAGAGATAAAGGCTCTGTGTGTGTGTGTGTGTGAGGCTCTTGCTGTTAGAGAATAACTTACACTTACTCCAGCTCGTTACATCACCAACACTTAATGCTTTCATCTTTTAGCTCTGTTTATAGTCCATGACAACAAAACCCAGAAGGATTCTGAGGCATGTTTTCAAGCACAAGTGCTGGAAGGAAGAAGTCCAGCCCCAGACCTCCAGTGCATCTGTAGGCAGCTGCCCTCCAGCTGAGGCTCCCCTTGTATATGAAGATTCTCCCTGCAAGCAGAGCTTCTGCACCACTGGGCCCATGCTTGGGAGGTTGGTTGGCTTCAGGTAGTCCTGGAGGCAGCCCAGGGATGAGCATGGAGAACCTTTTGCTGACATTGAAGGCCACCCTCACCAAGTAGTCCAAGCACTAGTGCTAGTATCAGTCAAGTCAGCTGGTGTTTGGGACCTCTGGAAATTCAGGAAGCTGTTCCCAAACTGACTTTTGTGCTTGTTCATCATCATCCCTTTCACATGCTTTATCCTAGTGATTGCTGAGAGCTGCAGCCTGTGAAAAGAACAGAGTAAGTGTCCCAAGACCCAGACAGAAGTGGCTGCCTGGTCCTTTCCCTCCAGCCAGCTCAAAAGCCTTGAGCAGCTGATGTTCAGAAAGATAGCAGGAGATAAAGCTAAGGCCATGCTGTTCTAGCTGATTCCCAGCACGGCCAGGAGCCAAAGGAACGTGACAGGTCCTGGAGCCCGTGCCCTGGCAGGAGGGCGCAGCTGCCTGCAGGATGCCGGGTGCTGACACTGTAACAGCAGGTTGTGTGTTGAGCCAGCAGGTGTGAATGGTTTGTGGGGTACTGGTGGGCTGTGTCCATACCCCCGCCTTTCACCATGGGGCAGGAGGGGAGAGTATGACATGATGTCTGGTGTCAGGCCAAGCCCTTGCATCAGCCCAAGTCCTCTCTGTGGTCTGAAGTCACTGGGCAACTTGGCAGAGTGCTGGGTTGAGGAGGTCCATGAGGACTGTAGTACCAGTGTGGGTCTGAAAAGCATGGGCAGAGATGAGAGTCTGGGGGCAGAAGGCCAGGGCTGGGATGGTTTGGCAGAGCTCTGCAGGAAGGTTTTTGAACAGGGACTGCATATTCTCCACTGTAGCCAGAGTTAGGCTTGTTCAGCCCTCTCCAACATCTGGTGTTTTGCAAGAGTGAAGAACTAGATGGCAAGCTCATGGTGGCTCCTGTGGTTGCTCGGAGAACACCAAGGGAAAGCAACCACTCACAACGTTTCTTCATGAGGATCTTTTTTCTAGAGTCAGAGTGGAAAGTGGGAGCTGTTTTGCCAGGTGTATTGTCCAATGGGGCTGCCAGAATAGGCTATATCACCATCTCCATTTTCCCAGCTCTGTTGCTGGCAGAAGGGGCAGCTGCTAATTTGTGTCTGCACTATGAATAGGATCAGGGGAAGAGCCTGAAAACAGTGATACAAACTGACCCTGTACGTAGTGATATGCGTAGAGATGGACAATTTATGTCTGAAGCAGTGGAGCAGTTCCAAACACTTTTTTCGTATTCTGTATCCTGCCTTTCATGTCTTCAGCAGTAGGAAAACTGTTTTCTTTACATTTCTGCCTGGAAAAACAATTATAAATGTTAATTGCATTGACCAGGAGGTGGAACAGGAGTTGGCCAGGAAGGGCTTTTCTTTGCTCGTAAACAGGAAGACTCAACCTTTCCCGCCATTCTCCATGTTTTGGAGATGAAGGCGTTGTGAGGATTTCAAAAAGCTAGAAAATGGGATTTCAGTGGGAAAACCACCATAATGAAGAAATGAAACAACGAGAACAACAGAGCAAAGGCCCCGTCATTGTCACTCTCCAGGAGCAAACTGTGCTCCCATCCTGCTGGGGGAGGAAGCCATGTGAAGGGTGCAGGCACCTCATCTGCTTTTTGGAAGTTCTCCAGGATTTTCCTGTAATCTAATAACCTCCGTTGAGAGGTGTGGAAAGACCCAACAGCCTCTCCCTTCCCTAAATTGCAGAGATCTCATAGGCAGAAGTCTGAGCTATACACAAAGCTCTGCTCCTTGTGCAGCTCCACAGTTACAGGCTGATGGGGATCCCATGGAAAGGGATATCCTTCTTCATTGCTCAGGTACATCAGATTACCACTCTGAAGACCACTGTTTCTTCTCAGATCTTGGCAGGTGTGTAGGTTCTGGCTTGTTAAATGCTGAGCACTTTATTAGAAACATTTTACGGTAATAAAAGTGGCTAAGGTGTTCCTGATTGCAAGTCTTGACCTTCGTCCCTCTGCTGAGTGCACCATCAGGCAAGACTCTTTGAGAATATGAACTCTGCCACTGCACTCTCTGAAAGTACCAGAGTTGTGTCTATTGAATAATTTTCGCCTTTTTTTGTGCTGCAAAATACTATTCATTTGTGTAACCTGCCACACAATTTTCCCTGACAACAATTTCAAGTCAATTTTGCCTAAAACCACTGAGCACCTTAAATGTCCCCTCAAAACTAGTTTAATGAAAAAATCTTTTTTTTTTTTTTTAATCTTTTTTGCTACGACAGCTAGCTTCATTCCAGTCTAGGGGCTATTTTGTCTTTCTGTTTTTCTCAGCACAAAATCACTGCCAGACCTGCTGTCTGTTCAGGGAGCAGAGGGACAGGGCCACCTCACTGCTCTGAGTGGGGCAGATGGCTCTATCCACTGGGCACATGGCAGTCATCAGTCAAAGATATCCTCGTGGTATCATCAGGATACAAGAATGTGGTGCAGGCTAGACCTTCAACCACTTCAGATGCCTGTGCGAATGGGTGGAAATACGCATATCACATATGAGGTCTGGTTACCTGTGTGCAAAAAAGAAAGCAAAGGTGCAGTTGTGAGTCTCCTTTTATCTTGCATTTCACGGCACTTAGACCTGGCTGTTCCCAGGACCCAGGGAGCTAGGACAGGGCTCTTTAACACCAAACAAGTCATTTCCCCTCACTTTGCTTCACTATTCTCATCTGGAAAAGGCAAAACAGTAATATTAGCTTCTCCTTGAGGGTATCGTGAGGATGAGCTGGCTGCTGGCTGCAGAAAGCTGCAGGATCCTGAGCTGGCAGTGGTTAGATAGACCATGTGTTATTATTTTATATTGGATAAACAAAGTAATTTCCCAAGGGTCTTTAAGATAGCATTGCCTTTTAGTGAGTGTTAATTGACTTTTCTATAAGGCACCCAATTTGTTGCTGTGTCCCTTAATTAAAACCATGGCTGTATGGCCCAAATGTTCTTGGGACAAGGCAAATAGTTTACAAATCAAGTTTCCATTACGTTCTTTTCGCATTGTGTCCTTTGTGCAGTGCTTCACCGTGTCCATTCCCCTTCCACAGCGAAGTGACAGTGCCAGCCAGCGGCAGAGCCGCCCCGCTGATCTCCGGGATGTTCTTAGAAACAGCCTCTAGCCTCTCCAAAACAGGAATTGCTGTCAAGACGTCCCAGGTGGGACATGCCAGGGACCTGCATCTCATCTGGTGACTAGGCATTTCAGCAGGGGAGTGGATACTGTACCATAACAGAAGTTTAAAAAGGAAATCTAGAGGCAGTGGGAGCCTGAAGAGACAGACGGTGCTGCAGAGCCCAAGGGAACAGGGTGCCACCTGCCTCCACTAGTTTCTAGAGCCCACAGCCACCACTTTGAGTTGTGGCCAGGTTATGATAGAAACAGATTTCCAACAGCTGAGGATATTTGGCCATTTCTATGCTCCACCTCCCTGCTTGTAGTAGCCCCAAGCTTTTGGAGGATGTTCTGGAGCACACAACAGAGAGTATCCAACCGCAGGACAAGTCCCATGACAAAGGGCTGATTATGCAGTCAGTAGCTAAAGACATGTCCTCATTTATAACTTTTGAGCAAGTGCAGATGGCTCCAAGTGCTGGGACTCCAACCAGCACTTTTTGAATAGGGAACAGAAGTGTCCTGGCACTGAAGAGAGCTGCCCAGCATCAACTGGCAAGGAAGATCATTACTGAGCAACTGAGATTCATTGTGTGCTTCTTGGGACCCCCTGTCAGAAACCCTTTTCATTTTGTGGGTCTTTTTCTTCCCTTCCTGACATTCTGTATTTTCTTTGCTCAGGAAGGTCTGTGAAGAGCCTGCTGCCAGCAATGTCTTCTGCCAGCTTTAAATAGGCTTGGTTGCTCCCCAGGATTGCTGCAGGAAAAAAATGCAAAATCCCTGCCTGCAGGGTGGGTTTTCCTTGGTGCAGGCTGTACCCGGTGCTGAGACCATCTCCTGACCTAGAGTTCAGCACTGTCACAGCACTCTCCAAACTAGCCGGCTGCAACAAGGTCTTTTACCATCTCATGCCAACATACTCTTCATGCCAGTCCCTCTGCTGCCTTCTCCTAGCCTCTCCTCATCCAGGGCCCGCCCTCTCTCTCCCCCTCTCTCTCTCTCTCTGATAATGATAATTATCTCTCAATGATAATTAATCGAGCTTCATCCCTCTGCAATTCCCCACCCCCCTTTTTTTTTTAACATTTCATACCCCACCCCCCTTTTTTTTTAACATTTCATACCTTATGTTTTTAACAATCATTACAACCTTTTTGCAAATAAACCTTTCATACAGTCCTCTATAATTCCTCTACACAGCACCAGTGATGACTTGTGCTCGCCCAAAATCTCTACTCTTGTTTTATCTTCCTTTTCATTGAGACACAGCAAATCAGTCAGCCTTTTACTTTACCCCTTCATCTTCCAAAATTTCCTGTGGATTCCAGTGTGTGAGCAGCCTGAGGAATACCCTGGAGAGCACAAAACATGCTCTGTAAGACAACGTGGGCAGCCCCGGGGCCGTACAGCGCTCTATCAATAGAAGTCTCCTTTGACTCAGGTATTCCCTGTTAATTAAATATTGTGCATTTCTGGAGCAACAGATATAATGAATATGTGAGTTTTGTAAGGTGGTAAATAGTTGGACCCACTACACTCATTTTCACCCCAAGGCCAAGGCAGGAATTGGCCTCAGGACAATTTTCTTCGGACACGGGACTATTCCTCACAGCCAAAAATTTGCTCCATGCATGTCTTGGCAAGGTTGCTTTGCCATACGGTTATTGCTACAACTTTCCTCAGCTTTCCTAATATAGCTAGTCTTTGATGGAACACTCCCCAAATGTGATAAAAATAGCAAAATGTGAAAGAGTTTTAAGGTTGCTTGGGGTCCATTTTATTCAGCTCCCTTGTCCATGGGTAACAGCAGAACATCCTCCTCTCCCGAACCTCCATCCCTGGGAGTGCTGATCCTTTCTTTCAGATCTCTCAGATTTTCTCCCATTGTTTGTTTTCTCAGCTATTTAGATTGCAAAATCTTTGGACAAGGTTGCCTCTTGTGATGTGTAACACCCAGCACAGGCAAGATCCTAATCCTGTCTGGGGCCCTTGGGCATTATTGTAGTGCAAATAGAAAATAATAACAATAGCTGTCAGACATCTGAGAGGAGAAGTCGCATGAGTCACCCTAGAGCTAAGAGCTGCACAGGGCTGCTGGGGGTACCAGCCACAATCCTGTGTCTAGCAGGCACCTGCAGTGAGTCCTGTGAAGAGAAGAATAAACTCATGTTACTGCTTGTGGAAGAGCGTGTGAAAACACTCGGCAATGTTTTGTGTGCTGTGCTTGCTTTTGTTTTCCCACCATCCTCTATGCAGCCTGGCTCCTGGAGATGGTGGTGGCCCTTTGACTTGGGACTTTTTCTTCTGAAGGGTAGAGCGCTTCAGGAGATGTGGGTGTGTGGAGGATATGTTATTTTGAGAAGACAAATGCAAAGCAGCCAAAGGTGCACAGAGAGGCAGCCGCCCTGGGACACTAGCATGGAGCACACTCTGTCCCAAACACACTGGGTCATCTGGGGCTAAGTCATCAACTGGGATGTGATGCAAAGTGACATAGTTTGAGATGCAAATAGTGTAGAAGCTCAGGCCAGGGGATGCAAAAACCTTTCCACCTGGCTTAGGTTCTAACTCAATAAAAGAAAACCTTTTGATTTTAAAGTTGTCATTTTCTGGATTGTGTAACAGTAGGTGTGTGCTTCAACCGTTTGTGGTTAAAATACAGTGTTGATAAAAATACCCTTTTGTTGATAAAAAAAGCTGCCAGCCTTGAGGCTGTGTTTCTTTGTCACCCAACAAGTCCAGCGTAAGCTCAGCCTTGTCTACCTGGAGGAACAACATCCAAAGTTTATTCTTCCAAGTCCTCTTTTTGAAATGTGGTTTCTTTCAGCCCCTGGGCCCGTGGCACGGATGGATTTGTGAGCTGACATTGCCATCTGGGGCCTGGCCCAAGCCCCCGTGTGCCATCACGTAGCCAACAGAAAGTCCATCAGACACGGATGATTTCTGACTGCTGGTTCCCCCACCGCAGCCAAACTGTGCATGGCTCAGGCTTTCCCGAAGAGCTCTCCGAACCGTTGGAGCCTGCCAGATCATTAGTGAAACCAGACAGGAATCGGTTCACAGCCTCAGCTGCTGCCCAGCAAACCTCTCAATTGCAGAAAATTCCACAAGAGCAGCAGGTTAGTCGGTGACTGCCATCCACTTAGTGTATATCTGGGTTCAAGTTATTCATGTCAGTTGAACAGCCCACTCAGATCCAGGTGGTTGTTCATGGACTATTCAGGGGATAAATGCATTTACACCAAATCCACCTGGCCAAGCTCAGGAGTCAAATAAATCAGCCTTGAGTGATTAGAAATGAGATTATGATCTGAATGCATTTCTGTGACATCCGTGATGGATGTATACAAGTCAGCAAGGGCTTGGCTCTTCAGGAAGTTTCTGGAACTATCAGTCCACTTCCAAGGCTTTTGCTCAATTCTTGACAGCTTCGAAGGAAGTTAATTCATTGTTGCAGCTAAAATTTTTGAGAGGGACTCATGAGGCCATGAAGTGCATGACTGAGTAATTTAACTGGAGCTTCTGGCTAATGCATGCTTCATCAGAAGCTGGTGGAAGAACAAGTGAAGTATTTCAGATTGGAAGTACTGTGCAGGTATTTGAAGGCTGTGTTGAAGCTATTTCAGCAGGTGAATTCACTTACAGCTCCTTCCTGGTTTTGTTTTTAGACACATGGGCTTGTATTATAGTCTAATCCTCAGCCTTCCATTTTTATCCTTTCCCAGAAATACAAAGGTATATGATTTAAGAGTGTGAGACAATGTACTTAAAAGGACTTGAGGTTTCCTGGACAGTCGGGTACATAAGCAAAACTAAGGATTCACTATGAAATCCCTTCTAATGAAATCCCTTCTAATAAGGCCTCCTACTAAGTCTATTAAAACCAGCAGGAGCTTTTCCATTGACTCTAATGGGCTTTGGAAAACGCCCTGTAACACAGCAAGCAGCCCTTATCTACCAAAATATGCTCTCCTAAAGGAAACACCATGCTATTCCTTGGAGACTGGATATGTGAGCAATCTCGGTGGCCCTTAATTCATGGTGCTCACTGTTTCCCTGCTCCACTGGGAAAGCAGACAGGTTCTGCTGGGAAAGGGCTGCTGGAGGAACCAGGCTAGAGTTGCTTAGATAACGGGCTGATGCCACATGGGAAGAAAGATGCTTGCTGGAAAACTACCAGGGGAAGGAAGCTGCCTGATGTCTTCCTACATATTACTGCCACTTCATTTTGATGAAATCCATTAGCTATGCAAGGAGAAAGTCAAGGCATTTTATGCCAGGCTGATGTGCATTTGGGAAATGATGAGAGCTGGTGACTCCCCATGTAGGGCTGCAGGTCCAGTGCCAGGGCTATGTGGAATAGCAACAGGCTGGTATCGGGGCTGGGGCCACTGACAAAGGGTGGGGAAGCCCGTGCATGCCCTGTACTGGGTTGGTTTGTGTTGTTGTAGCTGTTGTTCAGTCGTCCACCACTTGCTAATGTCAAAGCAACATTTCCACCAGCATTAACGAACATGCACAGCTTATGAAACACCCCTCCTTCCTATTTCCCCAGGAATAAACATCAACAGTCACATAACTTCTTTTGTACCTTCTTGCGGCTGAGCTAATTCAAGAGGTCAAGTTGAACACAGTAACTGTATACACCTTCCCTGAGATATGGACATTGCTCTAGGAGCCAGACATTCAAGGCTATTTATAGACCCTGCTCAGGGAGAGAAGAGGGCAAGAGGCTTGTTTTAACGGAAAACAGGCAGGGGCAATTAGAAGTATTTGGGAGAACTTCGCTGCCTGCAAATTCCAAGCAACACCAGCATGATTTTTTTCACCGGAGCACTAAGAAAGGGGTTATCAAAGAGGAGGGCTTCTTTTTGAGGCCTCTATCACACATACATCCCAAAACTGCAGGGAGGTGAAGCAAGGGAAAATATATCTTGATAATTTGTTTTCAAAGTACCTTAGATGGACATAAACTTCTCCCTGGAGTCTAATGTTCCCAGGGCTTGAACAGCTGCCTGGCTATAAAATAATAGGGAGATGCAAAGAGGAGCGTTTTCACTTCTGGCATGAGAACAGACGGCACTGTTTAGCATCCCACTTCATGTGAGAATGAAAGCCCCGGTCTATATGAACAGGGAGAAAGCGAGGCTCTCAGAAACCCTCCTAATAAGGTAGAGGAATTCCCACTTTAGGAGACTTCCCTTGCTGCCAGGCAGACGTGAAATGCTTCTATAGGCTGTGCTCCGTCATGCTGCTGGGACTTTCAAGCCTCATAACCAGCACTGTGAATGCACATAGTGCTTTTCCAGCCGGTACAGCACCGCAGCACCATGGCTGCATCCTGAGGAGCCCAGGCTGATGTGAACCCAGGGGGTGACAGCAGGAGCCTGCAAATTGCTAGCAGAGGTAGCGAGGGATCGGAAGACAGTCCATGTAGGAAGCTGCACAGGAAGGATTTGAAAGGGCAGAAGGGAGATGCTTAGCATTGGCTAGTTACAAGTGGAGGGAGAGGGCTTGAGAGGGAACACGGTGGTGAGCAGGAGAGAGGAGCGATCAGGAAAAAGGACTATAAAGAATACTGGGGAAGAAGGGAGGGAGCAGAGCTGCGACCAGATGAACAATGAGCTCAAGGAAGCGTGGGAGAGCAAGAGCCAAGGAAGGGATAGCCTGGGGGAGCACAGGTGGAGAAACAAGGCATCTAGCCCTGAGTTCCCTTAGACACTGCTACAACCAACAAGGGTTTGACTGGGAACGGCAGCATCCCAAAGATGTAAAATGCCAGCAGACTGCATTTGAGTGGGCTGTGGTAAAGAGCAGCCCCAGAATCCACCATATTCACAGGGCGTGAAGGGTGGGTATGCAGCCTGCTGTCCAGACCTGCGGGGTGAAGGGCATTGCATTCTCACAGGAAGACGCCAGGCAACCCGCTAACAGCACAAAAGGAAACGCGCCTTTTGCAAAAACAAAGTCATTGGGATTCTGGACTTCAAAGCTCCATGCTACGCCCAGTGCTGTTTGTTGCTGTATTCATGGTGGCAGAGAGCCAGTTCTGAGAATTAAGAGGGGAAAAACTGCATTAACTTATTCTGCTGAAAACCTGTGTCAGTGCTGCAAGGAGAGCACCTGAAAAGCTGGTGTCTGTAGAGAAGGAAAAGACTCAGAGAAGTGAGTTTCCAAATGCATCAACACCTCTAAGGGACGTGAGTCCACTTTAAAGGCTGACCTACGTGAAACTTTGTTTTCACTTTTCAGAAAGTAATGAAGTCACCTAGATGAGAGTTCACAGTGCAGCAGCCCCTGAATACGTTAAAATTCTGAGCTGTGAGCTCCCAGACTGCTGATACATCTCAGAAAATGGTACCTCAAAGCCATTCTGCAATTTCACTGGATCTGAATGCAAAGAAGGATAGTTTGGAAGGCAACAGTTGAAAAGGTGCATTTACAGAATAGATTTGTCGGGAGAGAAATTAGGAGTCCATAATTGGTTGAATGTTAAAAAAAAAGTTTTGACTCATGTTCACAAATGATAAAATTAAACTGCTGCCATTCTTAGGCTGACCCTATTCCCAGGGGTCTCAATGGTAGTCAGACAGAAACATGCACTGATCTCGGAAGTTTATTAATGGTAGCATAAATTATTAATTTTCTTAAAATGTGTGCCTATAGAATAGCGTTCAGGAATTGCTGCCTGCAATGTTTAAATCAACCAGTGAAGCAGCAAAGCATGGCTTTCACAGAGGCTCAAGCCGATGCTTTTTGCCATGGCCATGCAATTTGCTACATGTGCTTTCACAATGAGTTGCCACCGCCCAGCTGATGCGCAGCAACTTGTTGAGCTGCTGTGACTTGCCCATGCGCCCCGGGGTTTTCAAATCACTGGCTTGGGCTGCGCATGTGGGAGCAATGAAAGATGCAACTGTTCCCAGCTACCTGTCCGCCCCTGCTTGGTCTGGGGCTGCAGAAAGGCTGGCGAGCCTCCCCTTTCAGCTGTGGTTCATCACCTGGGCATTAATTGCAGCTTGACGTTGTGTCTGCTGGTGCAGGGACTGCAGCAGCTGGGGCAGCACGGGGAGCACAGGGAGCACAGGGCTGGCTCTCCCTCCCTGCTGCAGGGCACTTGCCCCTGGTCGTGGATGCCTCAGCTCTGGGTGGTGGGGATTGCCACAAGCCATGAATCAGAGCCCAGAGCCTCAAACCTTGTTTGGATTTCAGCTTATGCTGTTCTTAACCGATTTAAACTGGTGTAAGCCAGGCTAATAGGAAGCTCGATGGATGTTTGCAGAAGGTCTGTCTAGCTGAACCCTCAAACCTGTGCTCATCCGAGTGGGGTCGGTGAGCAACCAGGTACCAGCTGAGGACAGTGCCTCCTCCAGCACTGCCAGCATGGGCACCCACAGCCAGGGTCTCAGTCCTGGCTGGTGGCAACCAGCTGGGGAAGCTGCAAAAACACCTGGGCATTGAGATCAGCCCCTTGTATTTGCTCTGCATCACCTCACATCTGGTGCTTGCTGTGATACTGTCACCCACTACATGCTCCTGGTCAAAGCCTGTGCCTGGGAGGGTACCGGCAGAGCGTGCAGGGGCCAGCCAGCCCTGGGCTGTGCGCACTGTGCTGAGCCCACACACACATGCAGCTAAAGAAAGGCAGGTTTGGGAGAGCGGCAGTGTGGCGAGTCCCCTGCTGACCTTAGCAGGGCTGACTGCGGGAGAAACATCTCAGTGGAATAAGCAAAGGTTGCACAGTCTGGTGCTGGTTGCTGTCAGGTTCATCCTTATTTGGCCCCAGGAAGGCAGGACCTGCTGGCTGCAAACTGGTACAAACTCTGTTAAAATGACAACTCCAGATTGTTTCTTCCCATTTTCACCCTTCTGATAGCTGTGGAGGTGCTAAGTTCCTTATTGTCCCTGAAGTACCACCCCTTGTCCCAAAAGCCTTACATGGGAATTGCACCCCAGCTATTCCCAATTATTTATTTCTGGGCACTGCTCTCTCCTCCTGTAAATTAAAAAATGATCGGTCTGAAGACTGTACTTGTGGTAATGTAAATAAGCACATGAAAAAGAAAAAGTTAAACACTGAAAGCAAAACATCCTTCAGTGCCGCAGCTCCTCAAAGAGCAGCGTGGGACTGGCACAGCCCTGCAGAGGGACTGGTATGGCCAGCCTGCCCAGCTCCCTGCACCGTCCAGCATCCCTCCAGCCCTTGCCATTGACCACCCCCTGAGGCAGCTGAGCTGGGAAAGCCCGAGCGGTCCAGCCTGGAATGCAGCCAAGGCTGGCAGCCTCCACCGACCAGCCCTGGCCAGCTCCTCACCCCAGAGCAGCGGGACGTGTGAGTGGGGTTCAGGGAAGGTGCAGCTGGGGGCTCTGACTCACAGCTCCACCAGTTTGAGCTGAGGAGGTTTAACCGTTGCCATGAGGTGTTCGCACCCACAGGTCCTCCAGGGGCGGTGGTAATGGCTTAAATCAGCACAGCTAATGCTTTGAGAGCTCGTGAGTCAGAGTTGTGAGTAAATGTGAAAACACTCTATGAGCAGAGCTCCTCTAATGGAAACATTCCCTCTTTCACACACTTAGATCTTTTTTTTTTTTTCAATAAAATCTGAGGAGAATACAATATGAGCAACAGCTAAGGAATTTATTTGCCCATGTGCTTTCTACCTCTCTTTCACACCTCTCTTCTGCAGCTTTACCCACAGTACATACCTGGGTGGAGTGGCGTGAATATAGGTAATTTTCTTAATAGGAATATGTGCTTTTTTGCATGGTGTGGCTGCACTTGCACACCTTGCTTAGCAAGCAGAAGAGGAAGGAAGAGCTCTGGGGGGACTTGCAAGAAGAAAAAACGAGTGAACAGTTTTGAATTAATAATGGCACCATCTTCTTCCAAGGAAAAGGCCGTATAGATCTTAGCTAAATATTCAGGCTTCTGTGTCCAGTTTTTTTTACTTTTCCCCTAGTTCTTAGCTCTCCTCATGGAGAGGGAAGAACAGTTGATGCTCAGAGCAGCAAAGCTGTGCTGCCTCCACAGTTAGTCTGCAGCTGGCAGTGGCCTGACTGCATTGGTCACTGCAGCATGCCAGCCTCTGGTCGTGGGTGGAGAGGGTTATTTATTTGCACCTTAGGAAAATGGGACAAGGACACAGGTCTTTAAATCGTACTGGACTTTAGAGGTGCTTTATTATGGGATCAAGGGAAAACACTGCAAAACAGAAGTGTAGTGGGTGCAAGAGGTGATGCAGAGAGCATCGCAAACAACCCTCCCTGTGGTAGTCCCAGCCCACTTGCTGCTGCAACTCTAAAACGAGGGGTCTTGCCTGTGTGACAAGCCCCCCAGCCCTGGCGCCTCATCAGCCACAGGCTCAGTAATGTCCCTGGGTTAAAGGCCAGATCCAAACTCCTGGGCTCCCTATGTCCCCCCAGGAGAGGCTGTGTGTGTCTGGTGCCCAGGCTGCGCTTGGATTCATATTTATGCACCAATGCAAATCTCCACAGGAGTGACAAGAGCTCTTTGCCAGCTTCCAGAGTAAAGTTGCTCTTGTTACAAAGTCCTCACATGTGAAACTTCTCAAAAGCAAGACCAAGGAGTCTCCAAGCCAAATCCAGCCTAGCAGAAACCACTCAACGGTACAAGCACATGGCAAAATACTGTGCATCGGTATCTGGGTGTAACTGGATTTAGGGATTAGCTGAGATCAGCTCCAGCGCTGACTCCGGGGCGTCAGGGAGCTGTTTCTGTGAATGGTACCTGTGAGAACCGTCTGAGAGTGACTCAGCCAGACAGCTTCACCATCCCTTCAGATCACACCTAGTTTCCCTGCCCAGCCGTAATGCCGCGCTGGTTGCTGAAAGCAAAATTGTCCAGGCCAGGTGAATTGCAGCTGCATTGCTAGCCCCCAGGCACTTGGGACCATGCCTGGTTTGCATCAACCAGACCAATTGCTTGTATTTTTTACCCAAAGTAGGACATGGAAATTGTCTTGGGAGCACCTATGCTGTCCTTATCTGAGGTTGTGGGAGAGCACTGTGGGCTGGGAAGTGCCACTTCTGTGTCAACCTGTGTTGACAGTGGGATAAGAGGCAGACCAGTGCTGAGGGTGCTGAAGCAGTGATTGATTTTGCTGCCCTGGAGGTCTCCCTTCAGGCCTTTTGGGGGTGTATGCCCAACATTTCCTTTCAACAGCAAGCTGTCTGAAGAACCAGCATGAACAGGAGAATTGTTTTTTTCAGCTGGGCTATTTAAAGGACTAGAGGGGTGAGAATCCTGCTTTCTTTCTTATGCCAATGAGCTGAGGATGCTTGTTTGTTTGCTGCAGGACATGTCAAAGCTCACTGAGCTTTGGACCATTTTCAGCTTGGTTAAAGGGGTATCTCAGCTCTCCCAGGAAGGGTTTTCTTTGTTTCAGGCTGTGGCCATCATCTCTCACTACCCTGGGAACAGCAGCACCCAGTGAGCATGTGCTGCAGGCAGCATCAGGATTTATTCTCCTTGTCAGCCTAAATTTAAACTTTTTTTCCCCATAGTCATGATGAAACAGATGAAAGTGCTGCAGCCAATGGGTCCTTTACAAGCTGTGGCCCAGGGACTTTAAGGTAGCATGCTCTGTCTTTCAGAATTGCCTTTGAAGTGTCAAATACCGGGTGTGATGACATAAAGGAGGCAAACTTTTTAGGTCTCTGTGGGCAGAGCACTTGCAGGCAGAACTAGAAGGCTTCCTGCAAATGTACCAAGTGCCCGAGGATGTCAAACCGTGGATGTCTTTCACTGTTGGTAAAGTGCAGTCACTGCTTGGCTGGGTCACTAGTGTATCTATCACCCATGCCCAGCAGTACCTAAGCAGTACTTGGTGTACTCCTAAGTACACCTTAGGAGATGATGTGCAATTTCTGGGTAAACTGAGCTGCTTGAGGCCTCAAGATGATTTATGATCCACCTCCAACCTTCCTGAAGGATCACTTCTAAGTGTGTCACTGCTAATGGTCGTTCCTTTAAGCTCAGAGTCTTTGCAACCTCCCCAGCCTGTAATCATCCAAGTTAAAGCTGGGCGGCTGCAGCAGAATGAAAAGCATGAGATGAGGGCACCATCTGGCCTTATCCTGAGGGCAAGTGTTCAAGCAGGCCTCTGTTTTTATGTTTCAAGTGCAGACCACCCCCTCCTGCTCTGGTGCAGCCCCTCAGCACCTTTACAGAGCATCCCTCAGTGGCTGGGGACACGCTTTTTGCTTTGGCAGCATCCTGTTCTGGGGCCACAGAGCCCAAGGGAAAGCTGATGATGACCCAAGTCATCCAACCACGTTAAAGCTTGGGAGCTTTGGTCCCTTTACCCTCAAGTATTTCACAAACAGATAACATCCACAGCTTGCTTTGCTGAGAGGGGGGTGGCGGTGTCTCTCACATCCCTTGCCAGCGTGGAGAGCAGCATCATAACTAAACCTCATGAAAAGTTACCAGCTGCCGTGAGATGGGGAATGTCCTTAAACTCATACCAGGGCCGCAGCGCTTTTTGCTCAGCTGTCCTCTGAAAGCGGTGTAACTGTGCTGTGCCAGGGAGCTGCCTGCTTTCTCCAGCGAGCAGAAAGCCAGAGGAACACAACAAATGGAAAGCCTCAAGCTGTTGACATATGAAGGAAGATGGAAGCGGTTCAAATTAACCAGTGACTAATAGGACACTGTAGCCATCTGCAAACACAAGAAGGGTGTACACACCAATAAGAAAAGGAAAGCAATTAGGAGTACATTTGGGGTATAGTTAAGAGAAATAGAATGACTAATTGAAGGAAAGTGTAAGCTGAATGTCAGGAAATAATTCCTAACTGTGAGCTGTGTGGGGCTGTGGGACAAGCTCATAAAAAGAATGGAAATGTGATTTCCTGAGCTGCTCAAACCCGAATCAAACACTTGAGATCCGAACCCGCCTGGCAATAGACCAGCTCCTGAGCCAGTTCTGCCTGAGCCTCTGGTCTTGTCACAGTTGTTTTAAAAGCAAAAATGATGTTAATGTCTATAAAACACAGTTAAATTTCCACTCAGCATTTGCCACAGGAATCATGCATTTCTTGAGACTCCTGGTCAGGCACAGACCTTTGGTGCCACAAAACAGCAACAGAAAGCTCTCAAACACTGATTGAGTACATTGGCCTTGAACCCTTCCTTCTCTTGAGGTTGAACAAAAAGCTAAACAACTTCAAATCATTATTTTATCTTTATTGTCCACTCTGGAAGGCACATTCATTTTCTGATTCATTTACTCCTGTGATCAGTGCCCTCTTATCTCTTAAATTGCCTCTCTAGGAAGCTACTGCCTGTCTGGGAGGGGTGGCTTGGTGCTCTCCAGCCCTGGCCATGCCCTGTGGAGCTGACCTCCACTTGCCATTCCTTTCTCAATGTCCCCTGCAGTGCTGGCAGTCCTGCCGAGCCCCGGCGAGCACAGTGTGCCATAGGAACAGGAAAAGAGATGGCCTCTTGACAAAACTTGCTATTGTGAAATCCTAAGCTTCAGGGGAAGATAGTAACATAATTGGTGATAAACAAAGGCAGCCCAGCACGCGGAGTTTCTGTTTCTGAATTTTCTCCAGCCTCTTAAGAAGGGCTGAACTTCAGCAGAAAAGAGGGATGCAGCTCTCAGGAAAATAGTTTAAGGAGAGTGGTCATCCCTGCCTGGCTCCGTGCAGCACCACTGCTAGGTGAAGGGATGGTGTGGAGAAGCACCAGGAGCTGGTTGAAGGAGAGTTTTGTCACACAATTTCATCCATATATTCATCAAAAGGGCTGAGATCAGGGGGGGAAAAAAGCAGAGGAAATCTACTGATGCTTGTGGTACCTGAATGCTTGATAGCAAGAGATAAATACCACCTATTAGAACTTCCCTTCCCTCCCCTGACAAACCCAGGGCTGCTTTGCAAATCTTGGCTGGTTTCTAAAGCTTGCCAGTAGTTCCCACCGGTCTCTTCAGTCTAGCAGACCACGCTGGCAGGAAACTTCTCCAAAAATTCAGCCCATCCTGGTCCTTGCTTTCCTTGCTGTACAGCCAATACGTTGCACACCATGTTTTCTGAAAGATTTCTTGTATTGTTTTGAAATCTTGTTGCGGGAAGGAGAGGACAAACCATTTCCCTGAATGGAAATTCCCTCCCAGCCTGCTGAATACAGCTGCCTATAGGATGTTTAAATTCCTATGGTGGCTTTGGAACAGTGGTGAAGTTTGACTGAGAAGCACCCGAGAGGCACATACAGAGGTGTCATGGTTTGTAGGACTGATTTACAGAGCACCATGAATTTCCCAATGCTGCTGAAGTGGAGATATAAATCAGCAGTGACAAGAGATTCTCTCCTGGGAGGGTGTGTGAACACAGGCACAGACGGGGCGCTTTGACAATTACCTAGGGATACTTCCCACCGCGCTCTGGTGAACTTTGCTCTGTTCACCACGTCATAGAAAGAGGCAATTAATGTTACTTAACATTTGACTTTTTTTCCCAGATTAGATGTTGTTGACTCATTTGGTAGCTGCAGAACTTCTCTGGAAAGGTTAAAGGTTTCCAATCAGCCAGGGCAGAAACAGGAAAAGATCACTAACCTAATGGTGGACACGGACCTTCTTCTGACCTTCAGCTGTAGTTCCTGCCAGGCCCCTCAGACTGCTTTTCTCTTACTATTCACATTTTTCATGCAGAGTAACTTTCTTATAACCTCAGAGTTTAAATTCATTGTTTCTGATGTCACTGATCTATGGCATAACATTATAAAATTTAAATTGGGTTTTGAATAGAAAAGTCATAACTTGCGGGTATAAACGAGTCACAGATCTCCTAAGTTACAAATGAGAAATGTTACACTGATGGAGCAAGAGACCTTGACTGAGACTGGGAGGATGTGACAATGACATCCCTTTTTGCATGCTGCTAGCTCAATAGCACAGATAAGACAGCTACAGAGAAATAGGTGAAAGTAATTTAAATTAGTAGAAAACAGAGCATTAAAAAAAAAAATAAGAGGGGGAAAGCTCTGGCCTTTCTGCAGATCCTTTGGTACTTCTAAATCCCAAATTATTTCAGAATGCATTTTGTTAAGAGACCAGCCATGTGGAGACTGCGCTGGGCTATGTTAGATGCTACTAATCCAGCAACTGCACAACGCTGCACATCATTGCCACCCGCTTCACTGAGAAAATTTCTGTGTTTCTTGGATCACCTGTTCAAAAATTAGTCTCTGCCTGTGGCAGATTGCTAGTGAATGGCACGTGACAGATGTCTGTACACCACCTTGTGCCCTGGGTGCTAAAAATATTCTTGGCACTTGACACCAGGGCTCAGCACTTGACCCACCTGTAACCTGCCCCCTGCCAGGACTTGGTTTTTCACTACGGTGGATGAGGGCTATGCTGAGCTCACCAAAGAGCTGAGTCCTTAATAAATGACAGGTTGTTCTGCTTAGGTGGCCTTGAACTTTCTGTCCTCTTGAAATCTGTAGTACGCCCCATCTTGATAGCCAAGAATAAACCTAAAGCCCTTCACAAACACGCTTGCAGAGCTGAGCAAACAGCCCTTCAGCAGGAAGCAGGTTATCTGCCCAACTGATCTACCAACAGGCTCTTCTGCCTGAACCAGTCAGCTCCGGGGCTTCCCCTTGGGGGCAGCTGCAGCCATCTGGCCCAGGGAGGTCCACCTCTACCTGCGGCATCGGCATCGCAGGAACAGCACTTCCAGCCCGGGCTCCCAGGTGGTGACCTGTGGCCTGCTCCTCCCTCTTGTCCTAAATTCAGCCATTATAGAGGTATAATTGGATCTGTGGCTTCATTAGCATAAGGGAATCTGGGGGGAAGGGCGGTGTACCCTGCAGCAGTCCCCTGGAGGATGAAGACCTCCCTGACCATGACCAAGGCTGTGGGACAGTGCCGGCTTGCCCCGCTCTCTGCTTTGTACCGCACTGACACAGGACCTGCGTGAAGCTGTTGCTTCAGTTACCACCTTGACTGGAGCTTGGTATCGACATTTGGTTTGTAGCAGGAGAAGCTGTTCAGCAGAGAGACAGCCCAGAAGAGCTGCACGTGCTGGCCCATGTGCCTCCCTGCACAGAGCTGGTCTCTGCGGGGACCCGTCTTTGCCCTTGCCTCAGAAATGCCCACTTCCTATCTCCAAAACACGGCAGTATTTCAGATTCTTTCTCCCCTCCTTTCTCCCCTAGCCACAACCTTCCTGGTATTGTATCTGTGCCTGGCAGCACTGTTCCTGGAAAGGTCTCGCTGTAGTCATCGAGGGACTGATTTTCAGGTCTCATGTGGGCACCAGTACCAGAGAAACTGCTGGCTGGACAAGCTGTCCAGCTGCTCCATTGCCATAACTGTGTGTATCTGTTCCAAAATCACATGGGCTAATCTGCTGGCACTCAGTCGTGAAAAGAAAAATAAATGCTAGTTTTGCAGTCTGCTGGTTTTGCCTTCAAATGTTTTTACATTTTAGTTCAATCTCTGCATACCGTGTCCTCAACAAAATTACAGTTCTTCACTTTCATAGCTGAGACTTAGCACTGTGTGTGCACAATCCTCAAGAAAGCACAGAGAGGGATCCCTAGGAATCTTGCCCCGGGCAGCCCATGGTTGTGTGGTCATTAGCCACCAGCTCAGTACGATGCTGAGTTTGGAGCAGGACTGAACTGTGTCGGAGCGTGCTGCTGCTGAACTGCCCAGAGGGTTTACAGAGCAGAGGGTTTACCAGGATAAACATGCCCCCATTTCTCAGCATTCGGAACAAACTTAGGGTGGCAGCATGAATCTGTGCCAGTTCCAGGATCTGCAGTGTGAGTCTGTAGGTCTCAAATCTGGTTGAGCATCCTAAAAGTGCATTTAGCTCTTGAATCTGTGGTGTCCTGTTAACAAAGCTCAGCCATATCTAGAATTTACCTTTGGGTAACTGATCTCTTTGACAGCATCTTGTGGAGCAGTCAGTCACCATGTCTCAGCTATGCCATGACAGTGACAGCAAGAGCAGATTAGGAGATCCCTGTTCCTGCCTCCTACAGCTTGCAGAGACTAGGATCAAAGTACCGAATGGGCTGCAGGTGGCCTCCGAATTCCTGAGTGTTTCAGCCTTCCTGACCTTACAATGAAGTTTAGGTGAAGACTGTTAACCTATGTTGAGCTACCGTCTGTTCCTCAGTTTTCATCTGGTTTCTCTCAGGAGAGGATAGAAGTGGTGGTAGCAGTGTTCACACTCTGAGCTCCAGCAGTCCAGCCTGGGAACCACATGAACCCTTAGCTGCTTTGCCTCCGTTCCTTCCTCTAAGAGTGAATTAAAGTCACGGTGACGAACCTACTTTACCAGGGCTGGACTCTGGCCAGAGCTTGAATATGTGGCTGCTCGGTTATTTTTGTCTTGGAATCCCCTGGAATTTTCTGTCATGATTCCTCAGCCAAAACGCTGCATTTCAACAGCAAGATAAACGCAAACATGAACTGGAAAAGGTCTATCTAATCTTGTCATCATCTGTTAACAGTGCAGTGTGAATGGCTTGACATGTGATACTCGTGCACAGTATTTTATCCGAAGTGTGGATTCCTGTGCTTCCAGATGCTGTTTATCAACTTCCCCAAGGAGTCCCTTGTGAGTACAGGGACACATTCTGCTCTGAGCCACACCAGGATATGTCTGAAATGCTTTCGTTGTCTGTAGTAGCATAACCGGATTTTTTATCAATGTAACTGAGACGAGATTCTGTCCAAGATGTTCTAATAAAAACAAGAGTCTGCCCTGGGAACAAAGAGCATGTGATAGTTTTTTTCCAGCTCACTCAGCACTGAAGAGCTGAAAACAAGATGGTGCTGCTACAAACTCTTGGAGGTGCTGACATGCCTCATGCCTTTCACATTACGGTTATAGTGCTACATGAGGCTCCTGGTGCCTTCAGGGATGGAGCTTTTGCATGGAGATGAACTTTGGTATTGATGGACTTTGTAATGGCCTGATGAAACACATAGCAGGGGCAGGAGGTCAGTGAATAGTAGGGAAACGTGGATTTGTTGTATGCACTGACACTCATGGCATTACAATAACGAAGTGCCTGCACAGTTGCATGCTGTAATTGCTCACTGGTTACAGTGTTGGCAATGCAGTTATAGTTTCTTTTATGCCCCTGGATCAAGAAGGGGCTAGTTGTGCACAGGTGTTGTATTGGCTGTACAGTACTTTGTGGCTGATGGTGAATACATCGCTTTGTTTCCTACTCAAGTTCTGATACGGTTCTCTGCCATGGCTTTCTGAGATTTTGTAATCACATGAGCAGTAATAACCAGTTAAACAAAAACAAACCTTCATTAAATCTGCAAAACATGTGGCAGGAGCATGGTCGGGATTTTTTTCTGCCGGCAGCAGACCTGAATGAGTCAAAACTAAAGTAAGTTGAAATGCAGAGCAAAACACACAATAGCACCGAGCTTGTGAACGTGTCTCCTCCTTCTAGACACAGATTATCCAGCACAAGCGCCTGCCTGATCCACAGCCCATAGGAGGAGAGACCGAACGGCAGGGGCCTCGCTCCCTCTGATGGGCTCTCCAGAGCCATCTGTCTTTGTTTCCTTTGAGAACAGCTAGTTCTTGTCTGCAACAATCCTACATTATAAGTGAAGTTTGGAGATGTTCTTACTTCTAGCATGTCCCCTCTGCTGCTGTCTGTGATTTGGATGCAACCTCTGGCTCGGGAAGACCTTCAGCTGCTGATTGCCAGAACGGGGAGTGCCTCTGAGGGAAGGGTTCGTGCAAGTTTTGTTCTGCTGCTTATTATCTCTCTGTGATCATCCTCAGTTGGTCACAGCTGGAAACAGAATACTGGTCAAGCTGGACTTTTGCTCTAAAGGAGTTGTGGTTTATTTGTGTTTTCCTTAGAGACGTTTAATTTCCCCCAGGAGAAAAATTGTCTCTTAGTGAGACCATGAGGAGGCTGTTTGACAAGGCAGAGGCTGGGTTTTTTCTTTTGGGATAGGCAATGTGTTGAGGACAAGGGGAGACCATGCAGCCAGGTGATAAGAAAGCAGAGGGGACCTCAAGGGTGAAAGGTGTGAGCAACTTCTCAAAGGTCTGATGACTTGCCCAACTATAACTATTTTATCAGCTAATGCTGAGCTTCAGCAAAGTTTTCCCCACTGACACATTTATCCAGCCCTCTTGAATTCCTGCTCTGAGAACTGGCAACTTTCACCTTAGGGGTGGAGAAGGATCCAGAAGAACATGAAGAGGCGGCAGAACCAACAACTTATTTGCTGAGGGCCTGTGACCCAGCCACCCTCCCACTGCTGAGCGCCCACAGGGCAGGGAGGACAAAAACCTCTGGGGTTTGCCATCCAGTGTGTCAGTGACCAAGGATTCATTATTACTGATATCAAACCTGTTCAGTGGGAATTATGTCCCAATATTGTGGTAGCTTCCATCACGACAGAGATACTGAGACCTCTCTTACTCAGCATGTTGTCTTTAGCCTTTCATTTGCCATGTTGGAAAGTGTCCAGTTAGGAATGATGTGGGAGGAACACTGGGAACTCCCTGGCAGGACCTCCAGATAAAGGGAAGCCAGCTGAGCTCAGAGGGAAGCAAAAGATAATCCAGCATTGCAACTGTTGAGCTCCAGGTGTGACCTCTACCTGGCTCTACCTATCTGTGGAAAGTTGGTGGTCAGCCCTTGGTGTCTTCTGCTGTGGGAACTGTGGGGTCACAGCTGGATGGGACATCCCGCGGGGCAGTTTGGTGGATGCTTGCCTACTGCACAGCCCGAAATGCCCTGCCCATCCCTGTCCTCTGAGTATGCCCTGCCACCGCCCACTGTTCCCCTTCTTCTTGGAAAGCAAGTACCTCGTTGTAGGAGCAGGGCAGGGGAGATGACGGCTTTATTGCTTGAAACTATAACTACTGCATCCTGCTTCATGTAGTAAAAACTGGTTTGCCCTTTTCCAGGACTGCTTCGTATACTTTTGGGTTCACAGCAGTTCAGCCTCATCAGGTCAAAGGCAGCAGAGTGCTTACGTGCACAATTGTTTCATAGTGGGAACACAAGGAGAAATTAAAGGGGATGGATGGACAGCCACTCGAGATCAATACAAACTGTGCTGCCGAGTGGGGAAGACTGCAAGGAGGGAATGAAGGTCGCACGGGACAGAGAGACTGGAAGGCTCATGTACTGGGGGAAATGATGTTACAGCGTACAGGAAGAGAGTAGTAGGACCACTTGTACTCCAGACCTCCAGTTTACAAGTGTCTTGCAATACAGGTGATACTGGTCTTGTGGATAGTGGCTGACATGGGACAACACCCAGCAAATTATCAGAACTTGCAGGCTTGGGCTAGACTGAGGTATGAATATGGATGTTTCTGGTGTAGTTATCTCAGTGCTATGGTCATGAATATGAACCTGAGTGCATGTCTGAGTATTGCTGATGGCACACGCATGCTGACGTTGCCTTGGTATCATTTAATGCCACCACACACATCATATTCTGATTCTAATTAGTGAGTTCTAATTCAGATCTAAACCAAAAACCCTGCCAAGAGAAATTTTATTTACATGGTCTTTCTGCTCATTATCTTTTTAACGCCAAAACCCACTGGATTCTGCCCAACCCCTTTGAAATAAAAAAATACAAAGATTTTTCTGTTTCATCAGTGCATTATTGGGTGTCCAGGATCCACACAAGTTTCAGCTTTAAAGACGTGGAAGAATGTCTTCCTGACATTTCCAGAGTACATTATTCACTGTTGCACCAGACATACAAGTGGTAACGTGGCAGTGAAGTGTTCTGGTTCTGTTCCCAGCAGTGACAGTACTCTTAAGCAATCCACTCAGAACTATTCTCCTGATCCAGTTCTCCCACCTGGACAGTGTGTTGATAAGCCAGGGGGCTGTGATGATGAATTGACTCCCTTCGTAGGTTTCCCCGTGGAACCAAGTCATTGCATGACAGATTCCTGAGGCTGTGAAAAAGCCTGCAATCTCATAAAACAGGGCCAACACCTCTGACAAATGGCCAGATCCTGCTGTCCTGCTCTGACAGAAGCACGCGAAAACAAATGCGGAGGCTAATGCCTGGAAGAGTGTGTTACCCTGGGTATGGTGGAATGCTCTTGCTCTTTTCCTGCTGGGACTGGAATGGTGCCAAGCTGACGGGACCTTGCTGCCTGGTTCAGCAGCTTCAAAGCCTGCTGGTATTTCCTTTGAGTCATCTTGGTGAAGAAGTTGATAAGGCTGAGCCAAGACTCAGTGCAATGTTAGTGTCTCTCTGTATCTGCCGGGGGGTGCAGATCTCTCCAGGGCACTGTCACTAGGAGCCCACCTGGGCATGAGTCAGGGCTGGAGCTTCGGCTCTCCTTCCTGCTGTGCACAAACATGCCTTGCTGTGTATTGGCTCCTTTTGGAAAAGCTTAGTAGAAGAGGTGATGCCAACAGGAACCAGCTGAAGAATAAACTTGATACAGTAAATGGTGTGAGGATGTTCCAAGCCCCCTATCCCAAAGCTTTCCAAACTTCCTCAAGTCTCTCCATGATGTTTCATGATTCAAGGCCAGGTCTAACATGCATTTCTGACCCTCCAAAGATGTGGGAGCCCAAGCACGCTCTGAGAAAGCCGCTGGGGATCCTGCCAAAGGAACCCTACGTGCCACGTGCAGACTTGCCAGGAGCAGAGGGCACTGCACAGATACCTTGCAGCAATCCAGCAGCAGTGGAGCATGGAGCCAGGACCTCTATCAACTGAAGAGCAAGCTGCAGTAGTACAGGTGTATGTGATTGGAAGCTTTCTTTCAGGGATGGGCAAAATTTGGACATACATCTTGGAGCCAGTGTCAGATTTTTAATGCAAACACTGGGTAACGCTCTGGAGCAGGACAACTTTCTGCAATTGTTTTGGTGCCCAGTTTTGAGAACGAATTTCTCATTCCCAGTCCTGGACCTGCCTTGTGGCACATTGTCCTCATAGACAAACATGTTTGAGCTGAACTCATTGAGCATTCAGGAGCAGCTAGACTGGGATTTATTAGGATTTTTGCAGAGAACAGAACAGACCAAGAAGCAGCCTGACCCATCACTGCCTCCTCTCAGCTGCTTATAAAAGTGCTGTTTCTGAAGGCCAAGATGCCCACAGGCTCTGGCTGACCACCCATGCAATAAAAAGTCAGAATAACCTCAGCTGGGCTCTTCGGTGTGCTACAATACCTTGCCAGTGCAAAGAAACTCCTTAAAAATTAAGGGATTGTAATTTGCTCTCTTTTCCCTTCTTTTTACCTCTCAAAACTAATAAACCTTGACAAGCTCTAGCTATAAACCAGTTTTATTTCAAGCCTGCCCAGCAGCTCTCAAATCCTGAGTATTCCTTGCAGCCGGCTCGTGCCGTTGGGGTGTGTGGCACTGCTGGGGTTTGCAAAGCTGCCATCCTCTGGGGAGGAGCTGGGACCATCGCCAGATCGGGAAGGTGGCTAAACATGGACCTCTGAATAGACTTGGCTATTCAGTGCCGGCAGCGTAAAGGCAAAGCTTCTTGGAAAATCCCACTCCCAAAGCGAAATGTGGTAAGCAGCATGTGAAGGTCCGCTACCTGGCTGATTCACATTTAAGGACTTTTTAAGACAATTCAGTGGTCCCTGTCTGAACAAGTCAATGTATGTGTGCAAAACACCGCTAAAGCTTTTGAGGTGTATCGCTGTGCCTAAATCGTGCTCTGATTTTGGTGGAATTTCCTTGTTTTTACAGCAAGAAACGTGTTTTGTGCTGTGATAAATGTAGCAGGAATAGAGCTATGACTTTGCTTTTTAGCAAAGCGTTAGTTAAAAGAGATACAGGGAAGCTGGAAGAGCAACAGCTTCCAAGGGGCTCATGTAAAAAGCTGGATGGGGTCATTTCCACCAGTCGCTTCCAACTTTCCCTGTGATTCCCCAAAGTTCTTCCAACAGAAACAAAACCCTGTTTGCTGAGGCTTTCCCAATCCTCCCTCTGACACCAGAACTCTCTTTAGTGGAGACAAATTCCCCGAAGCTGTTTGCAGCAACTGCTGCCTAATGACTATCATGCTGCCGGTTCCTTATAGATTACTTCAAGATGCTGAGAGATCCTGCCTGTCTAATCCAATTGGCTTCACTTTGGATGCCTATGAGAGATGAAGTTGAACAAAATAAATGTAAACCAAAGCAAACCTCTGATGCACGCTGCTGAGGAATACTGCTTGTCATGTAAAGGTCAACTGCTGTCAGACCGCTGCTAAATTACAGCGTTTTATTTCTCCTCCAGTCTGGGAAAAATATTGAAATTACGGCGCAGACCTGCAGTTGGAAGAGATGTGGATTTGACGCGGGGCTGGAGCAGTCTGTAGTTTCCCCACTGTCGATGGGTGTTCTGGTCCATGTGGCTGGGGCAGCCCACCCCCACCTCGGTGGTGGGAGAAAACCTTTAAGGGCACGCACAGAGCATCTGGGAAACAGGACTTGGAGGTTCTGCTCTGCTACCGATTTCTTGCACGACCCTGAGCACTTAACCTTTCCATATGTCATCTTCCTTTGAATTAAAAAAAAGAGTATTGATACTGTTCTTCTGCTTCTGCAGGGAGCAGTGAGGACAAGTACCTTAAGATGTGGCTTCTTTACTTTGGCCCACAGGGCATTTTAAGTCCTGTGGATAGACATCGTTTCAAATTCACGTCTCAAACGTCTGACACGGTGCCAAGCAAAGAGATAGAGCTTTGTGTTTGCTACAGAGAGGTCACCACAAAATTATGTATCATTCTGAATTGTGCCAGAAATTCTCTTTAGCCCGATTTCTGCAGCAAGGGGCTCTGTTTACGTCAGCATGTGCAAACTTTAAAGAATCTTCAGACTTTCTGCACCAGGCTGGGAAGCTTGCAACAAAATCCCAGGATGAGGCTAATATTGTCCAGTGTCCTGGCCAAATGTACTGTACAAACCCCACAGTTTTCTGCACGTTCAAACCATATCCAGACTAGTTTAAAATGTTCAAACTCTAGGAGACATGGAAACAGGCACTGTACTAGGGGTGGTCTCCTACAACATCAGTGGGACATCCATTCTGCACAAGGATGCATCATCATGTATTCCCAGATGTCACCACCAAATAACAGAGGGGAAAACCTGCAGAAGCTCCTTGTTTGTCTCTGGTTTCAGTCTTAATAACTCTCTTGCAGCTGCTGTCATAACCACTGATCCTTGTTCTCACCTTTCCTTAGTCTGGAAGAGGAAAAGCAGAAATACGATATATGAAGGTCCTTGACACTGAAGGGACACTGTAATTTATTTTCTTGTAATCCAGATAGTTACAAGGTCTTATCTTGCTATTCTTCTAATTTGCCTTCATTTGGGGGGGATGGGGGGACGGGGACGAGGATCCAAGAAAAATCCAGAAAGTACCTCTCAACAGAAACAATATTCTCTGAAGGCACTTGAGGAAGGATGTCAAGGAGGCATTCATATAGCTGAACGGATTTTTACCTCCAGAGACACTACGAAAACTTACTTTATGTGCACTGCATACCTGAAACAGGAAGAAACAATCTTGTTTCTGTGCTTTGTTCGCAAAGCTGTTTCCATCTCCTTAAATATGGGCTTTGGACAGAGGAGCTCAGCACCAATAATCTTGATCTACATGTCAGACAGATACAGTTTATCATCATAACCAGGCATCAGTAATGCCTTCTTAATCTTGCCTTTACATGGAAAACAAACCTATTCTTGCCATATAGAATAGACCTTATCTTAGTGTTCCAGTTTAACCTTCCTCTGATTTCTGTCTGAAGTAGGAAGTACCCAATTTTTATGGATTTACCTTTCAGCTTATGAAATATTGCTCCTGGCACTCCGTTCAGTTTTGGTTTTCTTGCTGCAAACAAGAAGTGATATCATCCCCACCATAACTGAGTTTTTTTCTTTTATGTTGAGTGCTTTGCCTTTTTCAGGAACAGTAGAAGTGTATCTGAAAGGTCCTTCCCTTGCGTTTTGCAACGCACAGCTGTCCTCATTACCTGTAACCACAGAGTCCAGTTAGCATTTCCACGTTACTCCAAGTTATAACTGAAATGTTGTAAGATTTAAGATGCAAAAAGCAATTTCTCAGTACATTGCACAGCCACAAACGCAAATACAAAGTTTCACTGGGTGCAGAATACAGATTTCATGTTGTTTTCTTATTAAAACCATTTTGGACTGTGGACCTTAATACCCTATATGGTCAGATATGAAGACAATTCACTACTAGGAGCACTGCCAGCTGATGTCCTAATTGTTCCTCTGTTGCAGTGTATTTCATCCCTTGAAGATGGAGTACAGTATGGAAATCCAAAAGGATGAGTTGAATTTCAGTCCCCCTACCCTGAGAATGTTGGGAGTTTCAAATCCAGCTCGGAATTATACTGAGTGTAGAGCCAAGTTAAGCTCCAATGTGATGTGGGATTTGATGAGTATCCCTAGGAGACTAACTAGAAGGCATCTTTTCATACTGAATCACAAGTAGCTGTAGTAGGATTCAACATGGATAACCTTTACCAAGGCAGAGAGAACACAAGGTTCATCCATATGAAATACCAAGAACATGACCTGTGGAACAGGCAAACAGAACCTTGAATAGCTTATAATTTTAGGTGTTGACTGAGCACCAACAAGTTAATCTGATTGTTAGACAACCCTGGTTTGTCAACATTGCAAAAATTCCCTCTGATTGTAGATTCTTCTTCCCCCTCATTCCACCTTTTCCTCTGCCTGCATCTGCTTTGGTTTCAAGCACTGAAGAAGAGTCAGATCACAGCTGAGATGGGGGCACCAGCAAAGGACCTCCATGTTGCCAGCATGGAGGCCCTGCTGCTGCTCTAACTGCCCACTGCATCTTGGACATGCCCAAACACATGGTCTGCGGTTTGTTTGCATCATGTCTGTGGTAGCTCTGAACCAAGCTGCCTCCTCCAGAGGAGCTTCTGTCCATCACAGAGCATTAGGGAGAGAAGCCATAGGCAAACATCATTTTTAAAACAAGTCATCAGGCACAAGTTTTCACACTGTAGGTCCAGATTATGCACAGGCATGTGTGTACTCCTCCAGCATGTCCAGAGCCTGCCTGGTGAACACCAGTGCATGGCTGGTGAGCTCCCAGAGTTCTGGCTTGCATCCATGCAGTGTTGTATGTGTCCTCCATGGTGACATGTGTCTTCAGTACACTGGGTGCCTGCTCTGGCTTGTGTGCGTTTAGAGGCAGAGACAAATGACGGAGCCTGTGACAGCATGGAGGAAAATAAATGAACCTTCAATCTGAGTGGAAGAACACCCCCAAACACATGCACACACACAAAATAAAACCAAACCAAAACCTGCTTCCATCTTGAAAATAGGTGAAAACTTTTCTTCAGCAGCTCTTCAGTTGTTTTGCTCTTTCTTTGTCTACTCCACTAGTATGTTTTAAAGTTAATTGCAATATTCTATAGCCTGTTGACAGCATGTCAGCAAGACTCTAGAAGGGACTCCACAGAGGATCTCTGGTCCATGCTAAGGCCAATTTTACAAACACTCCCTTCTCTCCTGAAGCACTGCAGAGATAGTAAAAGATCTTTCCTCCCTGTGCTGCTACTAGACACAGCGCGTTACAGCTTTACCTCAAATCAGCAGTTCTGAGTCATCTCCATGCACAGAGGTTTTCCTTGTTGGATCGAGGAGGTTCATTACTGTACACAGCAGCTACTCTGGTCCAGCCACCCAGGCTGTGGTGCTTAACACCCTCAATCATTTGATTTGCCTCTTCAGATCAAATTACTGGAATTCTACATTAATAAAACTGGCGCTCACCCTTGGGTGGATTCCTTATTTTCCTAAATTTCCTCTCTTTACATACCAAGTCCTGGCTCCTCGGAAAGCCATTATTTCCAATAAAGGCCCTTTAGGGCAACTGACTGCTCTATTTAGCTCTCCTCTGCTATCCTGAACCATAAGAGCAAAAGGGATTTTTAATCAATATCTCCCAACTATGCTAAGCATGATGCAAAAGGAGGTGCAGGGAGCAGCAACCAGATACTAAGGTGATGCATGTTGATTTGGGAGCAGGCAGATACGCATTTGCTTACATTAAGACATTGAGATGTGAAGTGGATGAGTGAACTGGGAGGCAGCCCCAGTTGTTGTCCTGGGGCTCTCTCCCTTCCTGCTGCCCGTCCTTTTTAGCTGGTTTTTCCTTCATAACCTGATAATGAAACTTGTTTGTATGAGTGAGCGAACAGCACCCCCACATCTCCCCTGCAAGGTGGCAGACAAGCAGCAGATGGAGGAGCTCAGAGGAAAACATTTCTTTCCTGGGGAAAAAGGCTGGGGAGTGAGAATTCAGGAAATCCCTCCAGCAGTACTGCACATTCATAGTAGCCTTCACCAAACCCACCTGGTTCCATCTCTTCCTTACCCAGCCAAGCCCCATGGTGAAGAGGCTTCAGCACAAGAACAAAGCCATCACATTTGCCTGTCTTTGCCCTTTGCCTCTGTCCTTTCCCTGCTGTACCAGACCTTAGTCCCAGATCATGATGGCATATTTATGAAGGACACTGACCTACTCAATTCAACCCTTGAAAGACCTACAGTGCTCTTGTGCCAAACCACAGCTAAAAGCAATCTTTGAAAACACAGATTAAAAAAATCCCTCCCTAATCCTTCTGTCTTGGCAGAACTTAAAAACATGGTTTAATGCATGACTAAGTCCTTAGACATTTCCATGCATCCTATTTTTCTCCTACCCACCAGCATGATAACGAGAAATGTGTCTGTTTTGCACTGTGCACTTTGCCATGGCCTGCCAGGAGCCTGGGGATGGTCCCTGGGTGTCACCCTTGCAGAGACGGTACCTCACATGGTTATCATCTCCTCTCTTTGGGCCATGAGCTGAAAAGCACTGGTCACAGTGCCACTAAAAGGGCTTTAGCTCCTCCCCTGGCTTTATGAGCTGCTGTGCCGGGTGAAAGTGAGCTTGAGAGAAGTGTCCAAACTCTAGGTTTCCAAGGGTGCTATCAGACCTTCTGCTATGCAGAGATGAAGGATGCTGCCACTGTGCCCTTCTCCCCACGACTGGCTCTTAGTGTCTCTTCACTGTGTGTCAGATGGCTGAAACTAAAGGCCATCCCACCCTGCGAAAGCAGTCTTTGAGAGAAGCACATCAGACTGGTTATCTTCCACTGTCAGCTGCAGCAGCAAAGGGCTGAGCTACCAAGGATTCAGCTCTGCAGTTGTCACTAGATGCTTTTCTTCTCTTGTTTTCCCCAGAGAGCCCACCTACAAGCAGAGCAAGCAACCAGCCTTCATTGAACAACTGCACAAACAGGAGCTGTCAGCAACATCTCAGACCATTGAGGAACCCTGGCTGACAATAGGTCTTTAAGAAACCCATGCTTTATAATTTGCAACAGGAGCTATACGCTCATTTTTTCCCCCTTGGGTGAAGGATCCAAAGCAAACAATGCTGTGTTCTTATCAGCAGAAACATTTGTTGGGGAGTGGTCCAAAAGTGACTGACGCAAAGCCCTCTTCGGTAAAGTGCTTTGTCCTATTCCTAGATGAAGTACATTTGCATCCAGTTAAATCCACTGAGCTTTATCAGTGGGTGTATATATAGATGTGAGTAAGAAAACAGTGATGGACACAGCGGTAAAAAAATACCATAAGGCTCCTGCATTCCTTATTCCCAATCAATATGTTACATGCCAGATGGCTAGCTGTATTTGTGCTGTGCTATTAACTGTAATAGCCATATGAAGGGTCCACTTCCCTAGCCAACATCCTAGAAGCAGGAGTGGATATCTACTATCAATTATCCAGGAATAGCAGAGGGAGGAGGCTCCAGAGATGAACAGACCCTTTATAGATTGAAGAACAGATGATTTGGCTCCACTGACAACACAGATAAGAAATTCAGTGGTGGTTCCACTGGTGGGATGGAGGGAACTATAACAGATTCATTAAATACGTGCTATTTCTTTCCAGTCTTGAGGGTGTGAGTTTCTAAGCAAGGTCACAGGTCCCAGTGCACTGCTGGTCGTGGCAGATGGCTACCAGGTATCACAGCTGCTCAGAGCAATAAGGAGTTGGGATTACTGAGCCTTGACCTCAGTCACCTACCATGGCACCATGACTTCTGAAGTCAGAGGCATTGTTATTTCAAATGGGTGGTTGCATGTGGCCTGCTGCAGTCTCGCACCTCAGTCTCGCTCAGCTGCATCGCTGGCAGCCAGACACCATCATTCGCATCCTCAGACCCTGCAGCTTCACCAGAGCCTTGAGTCCCAGGCAGTTTTATGACATGGGCAAATGGGATGCAGGTGGGAAGGTCCAAGACCACGGCTGCTGCTGTGCTGCCAGGAGGATAATGTCGTCCCAGGGCTGAGGGGCTGGTGCCCCCTTGCTTGATATCACTGCTGGGCGCAGGTCCCTGGTCTCCAGTGCCTTCCTGGGAGAGGCTGAAGATGCTCTTTCCTTCTCCAGCCTTGCTGAAAATCAGTTCAGCAGGAGTTCAGGGAAAATCCAGAACATGCAAGGAAAACCCTGCCTAGAAGGCAGGTTTTGAGACCACCAGCATTTGACCTGTTCCTCTGCTGCAAAACTGATGGGAGTGGTGCCTCTCAGCCCTTTTTTCTGCCCCAGCCCCATGGCTTTCCCAGCAGCCTGGCTGTGTTAGCCTGTGCACTGACACCAGCTTTGAAGTCACCGTCAGTGGCATAGGAGCAGAAAGCTGGGGATTAACAGGAGCATTTCTTGTGAAGGGGATAATCACGTGCACAGCGCACAGATCGGATAGCCCTCCTGCAAGCCAGAGCTACTAATGAGATGTTTCCCCTGTGGTTGTTGAAGGGCTCATAACCAAGTTCCTGTCCTATTCTGTTTCCCAACATTACTTACGACAGCTGTCTGACAGAGGTCTTCTGTCAGAAATACTTGTTTCTTGCCCTCCCCTGTGGCTGCCCTTCTTCATCCTGGACACAGATGGTGTGTTGAGTCCCCCAGCTCCATCCCCCAGCATGGTTTCTGGGCTCAACGTGCGGGATCTGCACAGCATCTCCTGACCCTGCTCCAGTGCTGGGTCCCAACACATCCGTGTGGACCTAGCCCAGCCATCCTGCTCCCTTGGGCCACCCAGACACACTGCGTAGCCACCCTCACTGCTCTGCTACCTTTTTTTCTTAAAGGGTTTAACTGTTTAATTTTAATTAGTATTTACATAATGAATAGCTAAGCAGCAAGCTTGTTTTTCATGTAGCCAGTGCTAAACAGCTGTCATGTACTTTTTATTTTGCCAGGTAAATAAATCATTGGAAAGCAGGTGAGTGAAATTAAGATTTTGCCTTTATAGAATACAGAAAACACTGCACATGGAGTGAAAATTGTTTGAAGGTGGTTTGGAGGTCACATGGTGGTGTTATATTCTTGGGTCTAATCTAAGGGCATCAATGGAAAGTGCAGTTTGAAGCAATACTCCAGGAAAAAGTCTGCATTTGAAGAAATCCAGACCTCAGTAGGATTCTGCTGTAGTCCTGATAACGGACTTGAATGTGCAGGAGCAGGGCTGCGAAGTGGCTGCGAATGAGGTGGTGCAACCATGTAAAGGACATGGCAGAGGGGTTTCAGACTCCATGGTCACCTGCACTTTTGCCTCCTGTTTTGCGTTTTGGGGATTCCATATGAGACATCTGCTTCCTGACATGGGCTCCCCTTTGAAAGGTTTTAGCTCCAGAGAAGCAGCGACCAGGCATGAAAAAGCCAAGAGCTGGGTCTCGTGGGGCTGGGCCAGACGCCTTCATTCCTCCCCCTACAGCAAAGCCCCTGTGAACCGGGGTCTCCCACATCTCCCACAAAAGCTGCTGACTTCACTCATAATGATAATAATAACACAGACTGTGAGGGTTGTTTAGTTAATGAGCTTCAAATGCTTGGGGGAAAAGAAAGGTTTGGTGACTTGGCTGGCGAAGTGAGTGATGGAGCCAGGACCCAAGACCTCCTGGTCCCACAGTCAGTCTGAAGGGAAGGTTGTTACTCTTGGCACCAGAGACCAGTGAAAAGCAGCCGCTCTGTGTGCTCTGGACCATTTTACCTGCTTCAATAAACCATCCACATCCACCCTGGGTGGGAAATACAACTGCTGAAGTCAACTTGCTAGCAGGTGAAGGATAGGGGTGCTGTTTATTTTAGTTTAGCTTATTTAAAGCCTTATAATTACTTTCCACAAGGCTATATTTGTTATTATTTATTTTGGATTTCAAGCACGATTTTCCCTTTTAAAACTGCACCCACTCCGACTAGGCAGCTGCCTTAACTCATGCAATAGGAATGAACTGAGATTTACAAGGAAAGGGAATACATACCTTCAGATAAAATGTTTCTGTCTTATTAGGGTCTGTCAACCACAGTCACCCTAAAACTCTAAATCTGGCTTTCTTCCAGATTAAAAGTCTGGGATATGCTCTATGGGACAGTTATAGCTGGTGCAGCAGACATCAGACAAGGTGAACCACCAGGTCTCCTCCACACCTTTGCTTTGCCTGTAAAATCCCTCATCTTTTAACTTCAGACAACAGTCTCTTCAGAAGCTATTTCAATTGTTATGGAAACTGTTCAAAGGAGTGAGTTAATCTCAAAAGAAGCTTTCAGCTCAGTCACCTCTAGTGTTTTTGTGGAAGAAGGCCCCTTGCTAAGCTCAGTTGTTGGTGGTGACAGCTCCTGACCCACCTCAGTCTGCAGCTGGGCGTCAAAGCCATCGACATGAGCTGTGCCCCTGCCCCTAACGGGGACATTGTGCTTGGGTTGCTGTCATCTCCTTGGTCTGTTTCTTTCAGCTGCGCAAGAGTATAAACTACTCTTTTATAGGAGATGCAGCTAAGGATCTGTTGCAAATATCTGGTGAGAAACAAGGGTTGTATAAATAGGTGACATGGAAATGTTCCTGTTTCTGGACCAAGGCATCTCTACCCTGACGTGCTCTGACTTGTGTTGTCAGCTCTGGGGTGTGAACGCTGCTCCTGTACCACACCTCAGTCCTGAGCAGCAAAAGCAGCTGCTGTGCTGGTAAAGCGACATCCACCTGCCCCACCTGCCCTAAGCAGGCAGAGGCTGTGCACTGATGGGGAGCTGGGGTCCGTGCCATCCTGCCCCACCACCCTTCTGGCCAGCCCTGTGCAGAGGAAGCCGCCGGCACTGGCACGGATGCACATAGGTCTCTCCCTGTGAGTGTTTTACTCATAGTGCCCATGCATCCAGCTGGTTGGTGATGGTTACATTATGAATGAAACAGTGATGACTAATGAATTAATCAATGACAGGGACAACAGGGAAGGTGGGGAGCTGTGGTGACTCCCAGAGAGGTTAAAAACCGGAGTAAAAGCCCCTTGTGCTGCTCATGCTGGGAAACACATGGGCTCCTCCTGTGCAACAGAGATGGGACAAGGACAACACAGCACACTAGCTCTCTGCTGGCTTCGGGGTACGCTGGAGGAAAGCACACAGGCCTTCTAGCTGCTGGATCCCCACGACTGTTTTATTTTAAGGATAAAGTCAATTTGTTTGAATGCATCTGCATTTATAGCAAAAAGAACCCCAAAAGTACAACTCCACAATCTTCACGCATCCTGCTTCTGTTCGGCTGCTCAGCAGAGCTGCCAGCCACAGGCGTGACCTTTTGGCAAGAGCCTTCATAGCCTGACTCAGAGGGACCTGGCAGCAGTGGGGGGCAGAGCTCTGCCCGATTTTCAGGGTAATCAGCAGAGGATGGCTGCTAGAAACCCCCTAGATGAAACTGGGGTGGCCTGGAGGGAGGAATTCTGCCCCATGAAAGGGCAATGGCATTTCTGCCCCCTCCTCTCCCTAATCCTCAGCCCAGAGCTACACTTACATCTAGCTCTGTATTTTGGAAAGGTAGGATCTCCCTCGTTGCACCACCTGCTCCTCCAGGTCTCTGGGACACCTCTCTCTGCTTTCCACTTCCATAAGAGTGATTATGAAACCAAATGGCTTTGACCTTTGAAGTGGGAAATCAATGGCTGGGCAGGGCTCAGTTCACTGCAGAAATATTTACAGGCAGATCAGGAACGTTGTACTAAGTTCTTTCATTCTGGCGAGAAGGCAGGGAGCCAGCATGTGTTACGTTCAATTCATACATTCAGATTTCGTTATGACTCTTGCTTCGCCTGCCTTGGCCTTCTGCCGTGCCCTGGGGAGAAGCTCAGCTGCGGTGCACGAGTCACAGATATTTTCGGGGAAAAATGTTTCTAGAACTGCAAGTGTAAGTGCAGAACGCTACTCCCAGAGGTGTCTAGTGGCTTGGAGGTCCCCATGGAGCTGGACACAGGTGGCTGCATGATAGGAGTGCAGGCACAGAGGCTGGGCTCCTGGAGAGCTCCCCTGCTACCTGTGCCAGCCAGGGCTGCTGGACCGTTGCTGCAGCAGCATCTCCAGGGATGCACTTTAAAAAGTCCTCAGGCATCAGGTGCATTTTTGATGCAAAAATCTGAGCCTTTGGTACTTTCCTGGTGAAGTGAGGGAGAGCATGCCTTTTCTCTGGGGAATGTGGAGGAATTCTGGAGGATACAGGATTCTCAAAATGTTGAGAGTCTGTGACTCCATCGAAGAGGATAATAGCCTGAGCAGCAGAAAAACCCAGGTTTGCAGGTTCTCTATCTATTTAGCTGTGTGAACTTGCAACCGTTTTTTATCCCAAGTGTTCTGCCATGAGCTGGCAGAAGGGAGGGAATTTGAGTTTGCAAAGGCTAATTTTAGTAAGAGACAGCCTTAAACCAGTTCCCTCAGGGCTAGCTATGTTACCAAAAAAATCATCCACAGATTAAAATCACCCAATTACCATACTATAGCAAATAAAAACACTAGCCAGAGATGTAATCTCACGTGCTATTAAAATACACTAACACGCAAAACACCATTCACAGATACCATCTACCTAGATGAATGCCACACACAATAGCCCATCTGAAATCACTTACTTAAATTGTTTAAGGAGTTACACACAGTATTTGTTCTTGCATTCCAGGGTGGGCTGGGTTGGATAAAGAGTCTGGATGGTCATGAGACATGGTGCCTTTCACTTTCATGTGCTGCTCTGAATTTAGCCCGGGTTTATTAATGAGCAGAGAAAATAAGGACTCACTGATGTATAGTAGGTGGGATATGCGATATGACCTGGAAATGAGCTGCAAATTTCTACCAGAGCTGGGGAGTAAGTCAAACAGGGTTCACATCAGATGTCAAGACCAGGCTGAGAGAGGGCGAGAGATATGCGAGCTATGGAGACTGAATTCTGCCTACCGCCTTCTGTTGTACACATCACCTGGATATCTTAGTCCTTACCACCCTTCTTGCTACTATACAACGTCCCCAGTTAGGCGAATTTGTTGATAGTAACCAGCAAAATAAGTATCTTTGCATGGAGATGTTTGTGTCCACATCTCTCAGTGTGATCATTTTCCTCAAATACATTCACTTCTAAAGGATGCTCCTGTCCCCCCAGTCTTTCATGACACAACTACTGCCTTTCTTTTAGGGCATCGATTCACTTCCATGCTAAGAGCAAAATCTCCATGACAATTCCCCCTGTAAATGTCCAATCTCTGTGTAAAACAGGAAGGCTGATGGCTGCAGTCAGACTGGAGGCATTACAAAGTAATGAGTTTACCCTAAGCCACTTCTGAATTGTGATTTCCTTTTTCCAGCCAAGGTATTGAGGGAGAGCATGGGACCATATATATTGTAATCACAGAGAAAAACAACCTTTTTGGCACTACCTTATGAAGTCTTCTCCAAAATAACTGACAGACATCAGTGGGTGTCCTTGTTAGATGCCTGGAGGAATAAGGATTAATTAATTCTGCCTCACTGAGGGAAAACAGAAAATTAAGGGTACAATGACCGAAAAGGTCTATGGGATCTAGGGACCAAATGCCAAGGACTATGGTCTTTTCTTCGTGTGTGTTTATTGACACTCCAGGTCTGGAGCCACCTATGTAAATGCCAAGCACTTGCACAAGGGCTCGGAAGACATTGTAGCTCGCCACAGGGATGTTGTAGCTTTTGAAAGATGCCCACAGAATGGCCAGGCATCTTCTGGCAGTGTGGGCATGGCAGGCGTGACCTACCATGCTCTAGCTAGCCAGGGTGCCATAGGCTGTAGCATGGGCTGTTCAAATCTGTCCAAGATCTTGGCATTGCTGAAGCCGTTCCTTCTGCACCCTTGCTGCTGCTGTCAGTCCTCCTGGCCATGCATACAGTGCAGAGTTATGGTTATTGCTCAGCCCCATCTCCACCTGGCCGTCTTCTCCTTTTGCACATCTCATCTCCCCAGCTGGTTCTGTCTTGCTGGGTACAAGGCACCCAGACACCAGCTGTTGGCTTGGCCCCAGCGCATGTTGGTGTACCTGCCTTCAGGCCACGCCAAGGGCCTTTCCCACAGTGAAAAAGGCTGTTAAAATAAATTAAAATCCCTTGGGTTTGCACCATCTGAAAGGCATGCACACAGCACCCACCATGGCTGTACCACCTTGCAGCAGTGCGTTAGCAAATCCTCCTCTAGCTGTTGACCCATCCCTCAGAGCTGAGGGAAAGCTTGGTCTGACCAGCAGCCACACAAGCTATTTTGGGTTTGATATGCAGTAGGTTTGATAAGAAAGCTCTCAGGAAAAAACAAATTTCCTCTTGGACTCGGTAGAACTGGGCACATACTCCGGCACACAGAGCTTCCTTTCCTATAAGCTCATGAAGTAGCCTTCTAAAATTAGGAATGGGAGATGAAGCTCTGGACCCACTGCAAGCAGAGACCTCTGTCCCCAGGACCAGGATTCACCTTAGGGGTAAGGTAGACCCTCCCTTGATGGCAGAGAGGTGAAGAGGAAGAATTTTCAACACAGTACAAAAATGTAAAGCATTCCTTTCTGTGTTGATTCCCTGGTATGCCTCCTATGTACATGCCAAGTATTCATGTGGGTCAGGGGTTTACACCGGGTCAGTGCAAGTGCCATACAATTTGCCTCCTGTCTAATGATACTGAGCATTATCTGAGGAGCTCAGACCACCTTGCAAGAACAAGGGGTTCTTGTTATTGCTCAAAGTGAGAAACAAGGCACCTCAGTATGGCTACAATTTGGTGCATTTCTGCTTGAATCGGATTTGTCTGCCTCACACTATGAGTGCGCGATTCACCGTGGCTCCAGCCCAGGCTCCCATGAAATTATGGCTACATTTCTGTAGCCTCATCTGCTCTGTGGCCCCAGGTGCCCATTGTACCTGACTGGTATCTCCTCTGAGCTGCTGGATGGGTGCAGTGGAGCAGAAGCCGCTTCAGTGCTCGTGATGCCCAGAGGATGGGGTGCATTTTATGCTCAAAACCCCTCCACTGTGTGGCAAAACTCCCTTGCTGCAGCCTCACGCCACAGCTTTGCACCATGTGGGGAAACAAGATACTGGGGAGTGGACAAGAAAATACGGCTGGCAGCACAGGCCCAGAGGTCATTGCCAGGGACAAATCGAGAGGGAGATGCAGGTCAGAGACCATGATCTCCTCTGCTTATGAAAACGGTGTTCAGTTATGGGAAAAACACTAATGACATGAAAAAAAGTCTTGATACCGATCTTTTACCTCTATTATTCTGATGCTCTCTTCTGTTTCCTCTGCTGCGCTCATGTTGTGTCATTTTATAACCTGTGTTCACCATCAGTATGGATTTACAGGCGAACAGTTCAGTATTTGGCCCAGAGACAATGACTCTCTGGTGTTCAGCTGTTCCAGCCAGTGTCATGTTCCATATAAAGCACCTCAGTTTTCACTGGGGTCATTGCTCATATTCAGCAGTTTCCTTTTTCCTTGATCTAATCTAAAAAAAAAATAATAATAAAAAAATTAACTACCTCCCTACAAATGCCAGTACTCCAGAAGCTAATCGCCTGATCTCCCACACTCAGAAGATGCCCTGGGAGATGCACAGGGAGGACCAGAGGATCCTGCCTGCCTTGGTGCAAGGTGGTTGATCTCCCCCCTCAGTTTTCCTTCACACCCCTACGGGCACCCTCACATGGGAAGATGTAGGGATGGGTACCCTAACAGCGGTGGCACCTGTGGAAGTGTTAGGGATGTTCCTTTGCCAGATGGGTGCTGCCTCAGGCATTTCACACCACCTTGCAGCCCCCAGAGCCCCTTGGCTGCCCCATCACCCTGTGGAACACAGGGTGGGCACGGTCCTTGGGAGTGCAGGGGCTGGGGACGGCTGCCCGAGGGTGGCAGTGGCAGCATCTCCCAGTCAAAAAGAAGCAGGAACGTTTCTGTCCCTTCTGCTGGCCTCCCTGCTGCAGGTGGGTGCCAAAGGGAGTCCTGGGCTTCTCCTTACTGCTGCGGGCTCATGGAGCAAGGAGATGTTGAAGGGTCCCACCAGACCATGCAGGAAGCTCAGAGAGAGAAAGAAAGACACAAAAAAGCCCGCGCTTTATCATTTAAACCCTGATTTCTAATTGCACTGCTGTTTCAAACAAGCGTACAGGGGAGCTTGTCACGGGTGGCTCCCCCTCATGGCTCACAGCACGAGAGGAAGAGAAATCCAGAGCGCCAAGCCTGCACTGCTGCTAGCACAGCTAACCTGCTGCAAGCTCCCTGACCCCTGCCAAGCTGCTTGGAAGGAATGAGGAGACCAAAAGCCCCTGAGGAAGGCAGAGGAGACCCCCAGAAAGCGTCCCTGTCCCTCTTCCCGCAGGCTGGTGAGCTGCCCCAGCACAGCACCCTGCCACAGCACTGCTGAGCGCCCGCTGGCAGCCAAAGCCAGGCACGTGTGAAGTCATGCAGCAGGGAAAAGGGGAAAAGCAGGCTGAAGCCCCTCCGAGCACGCACTGCCAGATCATCTGAAGGGTGCCCGGCGTGGGTCAGGCCAGGGTGGGCTGCTCGCCTGCTGCAGGGGCTGGCGGCAATCAGCAGCCACACCAAGAGGAATGCTTGCACGCTATCTGCATGCTGCTGCTGCTGCCCTACAGCCCTCCCCACAGTGACATACCAGGCACAGTTACTTATCTGTTCTCTACAAGAAGAGAATTTTACAATTCCTCTCCCGCCAAACACTGTGTTGAAGATTGTCACTTCTGAGCGCTTGCCAAGGGCCTGATCAGGCCAGCTGCTTAATATCAGAGTGCTTTGCGCTTTCCAGCTTGTGATAAGCATCTGGGCAGGCAGGGTTGAGGCCAGCATCCCGGCTAGCTGCAGTCCTGAGGAAGGTCTTGGATGCCCGAAAGCCTGGCTGCTTTTTCCAATTATGTCAGTTGGGCTAATAAAAGTGATTACCTCTTTCTACCAACCCTGCCTTTCTCATTGATCCCACAGGCTGTTCTTCAAATGTCACCCAGCAAGGAGGGAGCACACATCCAATTATAAAAAGAGAAAAGATTAGCGTGATGACAAAGCAATGGGGTCAGTGGTGCAGATGTGCTGCACAAAACAAATGAGACGTGCCTGGTTTTGGCACCCTCCAAGCCCAAGGAACCCAGAGGAAGGTATTTTGGGGTGAGCTGGGGCTCTCCCCAGCACTTCAGGCAGCATAGGGACTGCCAGCTTCACTGTTTTCCTGACCTCTCCTCTGAGGTTTGGTATTATATTTGTTTATATAAGAAGCTTTGAACATGCTGGAAAACCAGTAACTACTCAAAAGCGCAGATAAAGGCTTGCAAACATCAAAAGCAACTCGGACTTTGGGTGATGAAATTTATTTTTATGTGGGGCAAATTCCTGCCTTTATTTTGAACCTGTGGTCACTAGTCACGCTCACTTGGTGTGGGTCGTGGGTGCATAGCCAAGGGCAGAAATCAGCTCGAGCCATGGGCCCACCCTGACACACCTCACATAGGAGAGCAAAGATTGCCAACAAAAGCACGAGTTACAGAATCAAGAAAGAAAAATCAGCCTTTCTTGGCTTCGTCTACCACATCCTGTTAACCAAAGCAGAGGTTCAGGCTTTTTTGAATATAGTACAACGAAGAGAAAATATTTAGGTGTAAGCTGGACTGACTGATTTCTGCACCCTGGGCCACAGACACTTCCAGAGTCCTGTAGAAGACTCTGGAGAGGGATATTACAAGGGATGTTGCAGGGCACACGGGTGCCTTTGGTAAAGCACTTGTTACAAAGCAGAAAACTTAGCTTTGCCTCTCCAAGAGCTGGTATCACCCACCAAGTCCCCAAACCTGCCTCTCCTCCTCTGAAGGTTCAGTGCTTCATGCAAAGATAGGGATAGGGGACTCAACGCTTTGACTTGGTGTCGGAGTATTCCCAGATGTTAGCGTAACCCACAGGAGACAGCACAGCAAACTCACCAGGTTATTACCAGAAACTTACCTCGAGCACTTTCCAGAGATTTTTGGTCACCTCTTACAAAAGAAGGGGGAACAGGGAGCTGAGGATGACATGTAGTTCCCACATCTGCTTTTCCTTTCCCGTTTTGCTCTGCTCCCCCACTATTGCATCTCATCTCTGTATGTCTGCTTTTCCAGCAGCTTCTTCCTGCTCTTCCCCTGCAAGGGGCACTCAAGAGAGAGTGGGGGGGTGGCATGTGTGCCCGGGGGGAGCTGAGGAATGGGTGTTGCACCCAGCAAGTGCTAACTGAGCCTGTGTCTGTGTACGGGCCAGGCTCTCAGCTGCTGTGAAGCCTCTGAACGCTGATGGAGCACTACAGAACCGCACCAGCCACCAGCCGGTTACAGCTGTACCTGTTGGTATGTGTGGGAAACATATGGCCCCGTTTATCTCGATGGTGGGCAGGGGAAACTCCTGGTAATTAGCTAAGGTTGTTAGCACTGCACGTGTGGCTCCTCCAAATGCTCCTGCTTTCGATGGGCTCCTCATGTCTGCAGTGGGAAGGGGTGTCCTGTGGGTCTTCTGTTCATTTTTAAAACCTCGGAGGTGTGTGGATGCAAATGTGGAGTGTGGAAAGAGTGCGGATGAGACGCTAGCTAAAAGGTCCCTGCCTAGACAGAAACCTTGTACTGCTGAAACTGCCTTTCATCTCATTTCCTGATTCCTGCACCTCATTTGCTTCTCTTGTTTTAAACCGCAAAGCTTCCTCCGCATACACCCTGCTCTTGGCTATAAATAACCCGGGTGCAGCCGGGGTGCGACACGGACCCACAGCGGGCCATGGCACAGGGCCAGCGGGGTGACGGTTGCTCCCCGCTGGTATGGCCTTGCCAGCTGGGAAAAACGAGGCAGAATCGTGAAGCCCCAGCAGTTTCCGGCAGCTGATGTGTTTCAGATAAGATTTAACATTAGTAAGTGTTTAATTGCTAACGAGAGCCCTCCACGGCCTCTGCCATGGGAGGGCCACAGTGCAGCACCCAACAAGACGCTGACCCGCAGCTACTTCTGGTGCACCAAGAGGTGTGGTGGGAAGTCTGGGCAAAAGTGATGCTTTCCATTCTTGCTTTCTGTGGCACAGGGCAATTTTAGAGCTACAGCCTTCAGGTTTCGCTGTCACTGCCGCAAGCACCCCGGGGCTTGCAGGCAGCAGGATGTGTCTGCAGAGCAGCATGGGACTGGACAGTGTCAGCGCAGGGCAACGGGCAGAAATGAATCTCCAGCGGCAGCGTTATCTCCCATTACGCTAAAAGGAAGTTTGCAGGATTCCTTAGTCCTTATTTAGCAAATTTGTTGCTTTGGAGGGAAATGCTTGTGTTAGTGTCTGGGGCTAACACATGCCTGGCTCCTCTGGAGGACCACTGTGCAGGAGCACAGCCTCCCTGCCTGGCCAGTGCTGCTGGAAGAGCTGAGGGGCATTGCACCCTTGAGCAGCTCTGGGGGCTCTGGGGCTGGGCTGTGGCTGCAGCACTTGGATGCACCCACCGCCCCAGCTGCCGGGGTGCCAGCCGGGCTGCTGAAGCCACAGCAGTGGTGCTGGGTGGGGGGCCAGCAGGGATGGAGACCTGGGTGACATCTTGGCACAAAGTGTCACCAGTGAGCATGGGGGCTCTCAGGAAAGTGAGACCACAGTGCCCAGCCAGGGACTTTGTTAGCACCAGCATCCTCAGGATTTTCCTGGTGCCATGTGTCCTGGAGACACCCCCGGGACACGGAGCACACAGGGTGCGCAGCTGGGGTGGGAGCTGGGTGACACCCCGGGAGGGGGAGCACACAGGGTGCAAGGCAGCTGGGTGACACCCCGGGACAGGGAGCACACAGGGTGCACGGCAGCTGGGTGACACCCCGGGACAGGGAGCACACAGGGTGCACGGCAGCTGGGTGACACCCCGGGACACGGAGCACACAGGGTGCATGGCAGCTGGGTGACACCCCGGGACACGGAGCACACAGGGTGCACGGCAGCTGGGTGACACCCCGGGACACGGAGCACACAGGGTGCACGGCAGCTGGGTGACATGCTGGGACAGGGAGCACACAGGGTGCACGGCAGCTGGGTGACACCCCGGGACACGGAGCACACAGGGTGCACGGCAGCTGGGTGACACCCCGGGACACGGAGCACACGTGTGGCGCTCGTGGGTGCACAGCATGGGGACACTGCAGAGCCAGCAGCGCGCGGGAGGCATGCCGGGCGGAAAGCACAGGGACACCCTGCGGCGGGGAGCACGCGTGGGCAGGGGGGCGTGGGGACACGGCGGGGCGTGGACACGCGTGGGGCAGGCGGTCGGGGAGGGGGGTGCGGGGGGGTGCGAGGTGCGCGCGGGGCGCGGCGCGGGCTGCCATTGGCTGTGGCGGGCTGATGTCACAGCGGGTGTCGCTATAAGCTCCGCGGCGCCTAACGGGCTGGGGGAGTCGGGCGGGCGCGCGCCGCCGCGCGGGGCACGGGACGGGACGGGACGGGACGGGACGGGACGGGACGGGACGGGACGGGACGGGAGCGGAGCGGAGCCGAGCCGAGCCGAGCCGAGCCGTGCGGGAGCGGAGCGGCCCTGTCCCAGGCACGCACAGCGGGAGCGCCCCTCGCCCAGCCCGCCCCGCACCTGCCGGTCCCGTATGCGCCGTGCCCAGCGCAGCGCTGCCGCGGAGCAGCCCTAGGCAAAGCCAAGCCCCCGCCGCCTGCCCGGGGGGCTGCTGGGGGGCCATGGGGGTGGCAGGCACCGAGCTGCCCAGCGGCAACGTCAGTGCCAACCAGAGCGCCGCTGACCCCACGCTGTCGCGGGACGTGTGGATGGTGGGCATGGGGATCCTCATGTCAGTGATCGTGCTGGCCATCGTCTTCGGCAACGTGCTGGTGATCACCGCCATCGCCCGGTTCCAGCGCCTGCAGACCGTCACCAACTACTTCATCACCTCGCTGGCCTGCGCCGACCTGGTGATGGGGCTGGCCGTGGTGCCCTTCGGCGCCAGCCACATCATCATGGAGATGTGGAAATTCGGGAACTTCTGGTGTGAGTTCTGGACCTCCTTGGATGTGCTCTGCGTCACAGCCAGCATTGAGACCCTCTGCGTCATTGCCGTGGACCGGTACTTCGCCATCACCTCCCCTTTCAAGTACCAGAGCCTGCTGACCAAGAGCAAGGCACGCGTGGTCATCCTCGTGGTGTGGGTGGTCTCAGCCCTCACCTCCTTCTTGCCCATCCAGATGCACTGGTACCGGGCGGACCGCGACGAGGCCATCCTGTGCTACGAGAAGGACACGTGTTGCGACTTCTTCACCAACCAAGCCTATGCCATTGCCTCCTCCATCATCTCCTTCTACCTGCCGCTTGTGGTCATGGTATTCGTCTACGCCAGGGTCTTCCAGGTGGCCAAGAAGCAATTGCAGAAGATAGACAGGAGCGAGGGGAGGTTTCACACCCAGAACAAGGAGCAGGAGCAGAAAGGGGGTGCTGGGCACCGCCGATCCTCCAAGTTCTTCTTGAAGGAGCACAAGGCCCTCAAGACCCTGGGCATCATCATGGGCACCTTCACGCTGTGCTGGCTGCCCTTCTTCATTGTCAACATCGTGCACGTCATCCAGGACGACATCATACCCAAGTATGTGTACATCCTCTTGAACTGGCTGGGCTATGTTAACTCTGCCTTCAACCCTTTGATCTACTGCCGGAGCCCGGACTTCAGGTATGCCTTCCAGGAGCTCCTGTGCCTCCGCAGGTCCGCCCTGAAGATGTATGCCAACGGCTACTCAAACAGCAACGGCAAGAGCGACTACAACGAGGAGGACAACGGCTACCCCCTGGCCTCGGATAAAGCCTGCGAGCTGCTCTGCGAGGAGGGCTCCTTCCCTCACCCCGAGGACTTGTTGCACTGCAAAGGTACTGTGCCTAGCGGGTAGCGTCGAGGCGCGACGGGCTCTGGCGTGGCACACGTCGGTTGTAAAGAGGAGCCTTTCTCTCGTAAGGAAAACCAAACCCCCCGTTAATAATAGCAGTGATCCTCTTCTAGGGTGCACCTAGAACCTACCGGCTGCAAGAAACACAAAAACTCAGCAAACCTTCTGCAAACAGGTGGGGGGTTGCTCCGGGCAGGCTGCAAGCAGCCTGCCTCTTCAGGGGTACGGCCGTGGGTGCCTTGGGCGTGGGTGGGGGTGGGGGGGTGGGGGGTAAGGCAGTGGAGAAAGCTTGTCCCCGGCGGGACAAGCCGGGGCCGGTGTTGGAACTACCTCATGACCTGACTGTAGGAGCCGGCGGCGGAGCGCGGTGCGGTGCGGCGGGAGCGGGCGGGGGCTGCGGCGCCCGGTGCGCCGCCGGAGTCCCCCCGCTGCCCTCCGCCTGACCGTGGGACCCCTCCCCGGCCAGGAGGGCAGCCCCGGGCGGTGGTACCAGTCTTGTCCAGCCCAGGGGACCGTGCGGAGGTGCCACCCTGCGGCAAACCCCCCCGGGAAGGTATGCTAGCAGCGGGGCTGAGCGCGGCTCGGCAGGGCTGTGTCGCGGCTATTGCTCTCACTGGGACAGTTTAAACAACGCCCAGAAACAACGAATGGTTTGTTTGGGGTTTTTTTGCCAAGTGCTATCATCGGACTTTCTGCTGAAATAATAAGGGAAATAAATGGACTGTTTGCCCTGAGACTCTGACTATGGGACTGAGGAATGTGGCACTGGGAAGCCGGGTGAAATGCTGCTACAACCGCAGCCCATCCTTTTGTTGAGGCTCCCAAAGCTCTCAAACCGCCCGGCTTGTTTAACTACAAGTCTCGGATACAGGGAGCCCGAGGAGGTGGGAAGGGAGGAGACGTTTTGTTTTCTGTGGCAGACGGCAGCACAGCTCTAGCCGCGGGACGGCTGTAGGTGGGTTGGGTTGTTGGCCGAGGGGGTTTCCCCCCTCACTTCAGGCTTTGCGGGTTGTCCCCGGGCTGCGGGAGCGGGTGGCGGGCGCGCAGCGCTGGCGGGGGGCGGCAGATGCGGGCTGCGGGATGGGGACGGCGCCGCTGCCGGGGGCTTGCTCCCTGGAAGCCCCTAGCTGGAGGGAAGCAGGCATCGGGGGGCAGATGGGGCTCCCCCCATTGCCAGCACCCGCGGCTGCTGTTGGGAAAGGCTGGACCCGAGGGCCGGGAGGATGTGCAAGTGCGGGATCTTTTCAGAAACACCCAGGAGAGGTGGAAACGGTTCTGACGGGACCTACCGGCGCTCCGTGGGGCCGTGCTGGCCCGCGTGGGGATGCTTGGGCACCGTGTGCGGGGTTTTCTCCCCTAACACACAGCCCCCCCCCATTTCCACGCACTTGCCCCGTGCTACGCGGGTTTTGTTTTGCCTGCGCTGCTGCTGAGGCCCTACCGCGGGTGTGTGTGGCGTCTGGGGGTCGCTGGCTTTGCAGAAGCAGTGGGGTGGCCAGCTACACGCCCGGAGCTGAGACCCCCGGGGCTGGTCCCCCCTGCGGCAGGCGGCAGAGGCGGCTTGGGGCTGCGCTGCAAGCAGGCAGCGGGCATCGGAGGCTGGGAGCGGGGATGGAGCGGGGATGGAGCGGGGCTCCTGGCTGCCGGCAGCTCTTTGCAGTCCCCACATTCTCCCCAGGCTCGCTTGGCTGCTCAGAGAAGGACTTGTCCCAAGGGAATCCCCTCTGGAACGGCAGTGGGGGGCCGGGGGGGATTGCTACTGGTCTCTGCTGCTGCAAGGTGCAGGACAGCCACAAACTCCTGGAACTCTCACACCCCTCATGGTAAAACCCCACCTGGCTTTTATGGGGCGGGGGGCTGGAAACTTCTGGCGCTCTCTTCTTTCTTTCCCAAAGCGGTCCTGATCCTGCTTGAAAAGGGTGCTGGGAAGGAGGAACAGCTGTAGGAGCCCTCTCCTCTAGCCCTGTGATGCGTGCTGGCTCAGCTGTGCTTGCCACCTTTTGAGCTCTGCCTGAGCACCCTTCCCTCCTGCCTCTTGCAGTCTGCTTTGATGCCTGTGCCTGCCTGTGCCCTCATCTGCTGCTCTGGTGGGGTTGTCAGCAGTGCCCTAAGTCCTTTGAGTGTGAGCCACTTGGCAAAGGAGTGTGGTGATACGGTGTAGTGTGTGAGGCCACAGGTCAGCAAAAACATTTGCTCCTCAGATAAACATTAGCAGGCTGTCCGAGCAGGGGGAGACCCAGTGCAGGACTGGGACTGGTGGTCAGGTGCTGTTTGCTTAATACTGCACAAGGACGAAAATGCAAGTGGGTAGTGTGCTGTGTTGTTGGTGTAGGTTCATGTGCTTGGGCTAGAGATGCACTTCAGCTCCGTGTGTGCCACGATTATTATGTAGCATTCAGGAGGAAGTGAAAATTAACTTCTTGATTGTAGCAATCGATATCTCCTGTGTTATATCTCCAGCGGTTTTAATCTTGCCGGTCACTTGCCATTATTTTGCAACACTCAGGGGCAGTGTAGGTTAGCAGGTAGCAAGGCCACAGCGGGAGGAGGTGTCCCACAGTGACAGCCAGCTCTGACTGGGGGTCAGGCCAGCCAGACTCCCACTGGCTTTGGGGCAGGAGCCACAGGCACAAAGAAATCTGGTGTCTGCATTTCAGTTGCTAGTAAACTGTTAAAAAAGTAAAGTAGTAAAAATATTTTTACTATTATTATTTGCATTTCAGTAGCGCATGTTGTGGACCAGGACTTTGTTGTCCAAATAATTGCTCTGTTTGTTTGGCTGGCTGTGTTTGTGCTTCAGATGTTGCGGCTGTATCTAGTCAAAGCTGCCAGGTGAGCGAGTGGCTAATGGCAGAACCACTACAGCATCCAGAGTACATGATGTGGAAGGGACAGGGGACGCTGGGCTGTTTGCACTGTGCAGTTGACCTCGGTACTGCACCGTTCAGCTACAATGTTAGGAAACCTCAGCCTTGCAATGAAGTCTTGAGTGTTGAAGAACTGGTTCTTTCCTCTAAGGCAACATTACTAAAACTGGTGAAATGTGAACTGTGCAGTTCTGGGGGCAGCTGGAATCAAAACGGAGAAATATGGAGGAAAAAAAAAAAAGTGGCACTACCCAAACCAAATCTGAAAAACCTTTCCTGTTCCGTGGTTGAAAAAGAAAAGCTGTGTAAAAGAATCCTTTAGCCTGTTAAAATATTTTATAATAGAAAGGTAGTTTTATAGATGCATGCTAGGCATTAAGAAAAGAAGCACTGAAGACTGGACACTAGCTGCTTAAATTGATTTTAGGGTACTTAGGATTTTACACTAGCAGAGAGTTGGCTCAGGTTAAATACATCTGGCAAAACACACAGCACTGACTTCATTTGAGGAAAATCACAGTGACAAAATACCAAATTCTTATTGCAAACAGAGAAGGCTACCTTCTGTGCTGCTGGTTTGTACTTTATGCCACTGCCACAACGGTGGGTAGAACATGGGTGGGATACTGTCCACCCCCCCGGGCATCAGTGTGTACAGCTAACTGGAGCTTTGCATTACATTCACTGCTTTTAGCCACTTTGGCCAAACAGGTTGTTATTGTTTTTAAAGTCTTTGTCAAGATGAGCGTCACAAATGCAGCTTTTGTGTTGTTACAAAATACTGTCTTTGCTGTAGGTTCTGCTTGTGATTCGGGCAGCTGTAGTTTCCACTTCAGGGGCTGTCTTTGCTTTGTCCTCCAAAACAGGCAGAGTATAGAGAGCTGCTGAGTTATGTCAGTCCTTTGCCTCTTGGGAGCATTCCTGGAGAGCTTTTGCTTTCTGGGAAGCCAGGCCATGAAATATAACCTGCTGCTTGCTCCGGCGCTGGGGAGGCATGGAAGTGCAAGGGGAGCTGGCAAGAGGGGACGGGGTCTGGGTGCAGATCCCTACCTGGGAGCACAACTGGAGCATCTCTTGAGGACTGGCTGTTCCCAAAGCACCCTATATCCCAAACGGTTCAGCAGTTCCTAATGCACAGCATTGCCCATCAGTGCATGTCGCATTGCTGTGGGGTTCAGGGTGGGCACGCAGAGCCTGTCTGTGCCTGCCCCAGCCTCACCTGTGGAGCTGGGTCCACACCTTGTGGCCTCCCCTGTGGTTTAGGTGAAGGTGACACCTCTGCCTAAGGACATCCTGGGTACGGCAGGGAGGGAAGAGACTTAAGTTACCAAATGCACCCAAATGTTTGAAAATAGGCCAGGGATTAGTAGTGTAGAAAGGAGAGCCCGGCTTCTTCGGAGAGGGAGCGGATGTGTGAGCAGGCACACAGCATGCTCTTCAGCTCTCCCATGTCACAGCTGCTGGGCTTTTCTAAGGGCTTATTTATGTGTTTATTTACTATAAGGGACACTTTTTTTGCCATAGTGGGGAGGGTCTTGACAGGGCTGGCTAGGAGTAAACAGGAGGCTGCAATCTATCTCCCAGCATCTCTTGCCCTTCTGGTACAGAACCATAGAATCATTTAGATTGGAAAAAAAAGATCATAGAGTCCAACCGTTAACCCACCACTGCCAAGCCCACCACAAAACCACGTCCCTAAGTCCCTAAGTGCCACATCTACATGTCTTTTAAATACCTTCAGGGATGGTGACTTACCCACTGCCCTGGGCAGTCTGTTCCAATGATTGACAACCCTTTCGGTGAAGAAATTATTCCTAACACCCAATCTAAACCTCCCCCGGTGCAACTTGAGGCCCTTTCCTCTCACCCTATTGCTTTTCCCCTGGGAGAAGAGACCGACCCCCACCTGCCTACAACCTCCTTTCAGGCAGCTGTAGAGAGCGATAACGTCTCTTAAGGCAGGACCTGCCTTTCACAAACCCACGCTGGCCGGGCCTGATCCCCTGGTTGCCCTGGATGTGCCACGTGATGGCATCAAGATGATCCGCTCCGTAACCTTCCCCGGCACCGAGGTCAGGCTGACAGGGCTGTAGGTGCCCAGATCCTCCTTCCAGCCCTTCTTGTAGATGGGCGTCACATTTGCTGACCCCCAGTCTGCTGGGACCCCCCCAGTCAGCCAGGGCCGCTGACAAACGATGGGAAGTGCCTCGGTGAGCCCTTGTGCCAGCTCCCTCAGTGTCCTCGGGAGGATCCCATCCAGCCCCAGAGACCTGTGTGTGCCTGAGTGGTGCAGCAGGGCACTGACCATTTCTCCTTCTCATTCTGCTCCCCATCCCTGTCTTCCAGCTCAGGGGGCTGGGGACCCAGAGAAGGATTAGTCTCACTCTTAAAGACTCAGACAAAGGTGGCATTAAGTACCTCAGCCTTTTCCTCACCCTTGTTTCTCCCCGCATCCAATAAAGGACAGAGAATCTCCTTAGCCCTCCTTTTGTTGCTAATGTATTTATAGAAACATTTTTTATTGTCTTTTACGGCAGTAGTCAGATTAAGTTCTAGTTGGGCTTTGGCCCTTCTGATTTTCTCCCTGCTACATCTCTGTAGTCCAGAGCTGCCTGCCCCCTCTTCCAAAGGACATCAACTCCTTTTCTCCCTGAGTTCCAGCCCAAGCTCTCTGCTCAGCCAGGCTGGTCTTCCCCGCCGGCTCATCTGTCGGCACACGGGGACAGCCTGCTCCTGCGCCTTAATTACAATGCTGCTGCTGCCAGGGGTCTCAAACACCCACACTGGCCAAGGGGAGCTTTTGTCCCCTCCCTTTGCCAGTCCTCTGCCTTGAGCGTTTGTTTCCACTGGTTTGATGAATCCATTTCCCAAGGAGATGGGTTTATAGGTACGTTCATGCCAGAGGGAGGATGGCCTGTCTTGCATGTTCCCTTCTCTGCTCTCTGTCAGCAGGTAGAAGGTGCAGCCATCCTTCTGAAAGCATCAGGGAGGCAGAGGTTTCGTGGCTGACCATGGCAGTGCCTGGCTGTGTCCCTGGGCTATGAGGATGGACGAGAGCTGGGGAAGGTGCCTGCTGGTCTGCTCACAAGCATCACCGTCTTCCCCCTCTGCAGCTGCCTCTGCAGAAGCATCCAGCCTTGGTGAAGCACCTCGTACCTTGGCTGATCCACACCTTTTGCTAACTTGTAAGAGCAGTGTCGATGCCTGCACTTCAGTTTTGCAATGTGTGTGGTACCCAGGGTGGTTCTTCAGGTTCGGATGAGCAAGGGCTGTTCTGGTAAGCCACACTGGTCTTGGATGTTGTTCTCAGCAGAAAGGTGGTGTGACCCCAGCTTCCCTGAGGTTAGTGTTTTACAAGGATTAAGAATCCTTTCCTCCTGTTTTTACACTTGTGCTTGTTTTCTCAGGTCTACAAGTAGGACCGCAGCCACTCTTTGTCATCTCCTCCCTGTGCACCAAAGTCTCTTTCAATGTGAAAACTTGCCTCTTTGACACTTGAACCCAGCAGCCCAAGAATTTCTTCCCCTTGTTATTCTTTTATCTGAGCTGGTTTGAAAGCAAGCATTAGTCCGAACCTTTCTTCCTAGGGGCAAAGCAAATGAACACACATCCTGGGCTGTGTTTGATAGCTGGGGTAGCTACACCCTCTTATCAGAGACATTCCTGTGGGGTGACCAGCTGCATGGGCACCCATGGGAACCTGTCGATGCGTGGGTATCTGCTGGAATTGCTGTGTGTCAGGGTGCTGAGTCAAGCAGAGTATTTCTCTCTTGAGAGAAACTGAGCCTTTACAAACTTTACTTTGTCATGAAAAAAGTGGATTTGCTGCTTTTCCATGCATGCAGTTTCAGTTTTTCTCCTGTTTTCTTACCCCCCTAATGGCAGGAGTATACCATTAAATTTCTGTGCAATATTGCCAGTGCCAGTGAGAACGGACTGGGAAATATTTACTTGTTTCCTGTCTTTGGTAAAGTCATTTTTGCACAAGTGCATATATATTTAGATATGTGTATGTATATGTGTGTATATGTATCTCTGTTATCTATATACAGTGTTATATAGATCTGTATATAAAAAAGGAAATGTAAAGGTGTTCTGTTGTGTGAGATAAATACATAGATGAAGATCTGTATTTTCAAAAGTTTGAGTATTTATTGTAGGTCCTATGGATTGACATTGTGTATAAATAAAGAATATTTATGGTATGTTTGTAGTCAAGTGTTCTTGCTTAAAGCTGTTTTGCTGGCTGTATTTCCCCCATACTCTACAAGACTCTTACAGTGAATCCTTCAGGACTCACTAAAAAAAACCCAGCACCTGAACAGCCTGGTGCTGCCGGGGAGGCACACACAGCTCCCTTGAGTGAGTAAGAATTTTTTTATTTTTCCAGCGCTTTGAGCCCTGGAAACAGCGAGGAAGTTGTGGGTGCTCAGCACCTTGCTGTGAGCGGGCTTCTCTGGTTTTCACCAGAAACGTCAGGGTCCACAGACAAAGCGGTTTTTAAAAACCCACCTGCTTTTCTGCCTGTTTGGACTTGAAACAGTGGCAGTCTTGGATGGCTCCTGCGTTCCCGTGGCAGAGCAGGGCTGCTGCAGAAGCATGGACCAGTACAGCTGGGGGCTTTAATTCTCTGTTGCTGGTCACCAGTGCCAGCATTCCCTGGGACTGGGAGGAAACACAGATGTCCAATGCAGAGATTGTTGGGACGGGAAACATGGAACACTGCAAAATGTATGTAGGGCTTGTCTGTAAAGCCCTGTGCTGTCTCTGCTCTGCTGTGATCCAAAAGCAAGCACCCGCACTGCCATTGCAGCAGGAGGGAATGATGACTGTGCTCCCTCTCAGCTGTCTGAGGAAGGTCCTACCTCGCCCAGGGTGAATGCTGCACACCTCGGCAGGGCTCCTTCGTCCTGGCTCAGCACAGTGCAGACACCGTGCTGCAGCCTGTCTGGCTGTGCTGCTTTGGAGCTTGGGCTGAAGCAGGGGTAACGGGGCGAATTGTCCTGCAGGACAGGGGTGGTGGGAGCACGGTGTGGTAGGTCACTGCTGTCTGTCCCAATTTGCTTTATCTCCTAATTGGGATTGGAAAGGCTTCTGGAGGGGTGTCTCTGGAAAAGTATCCTGGTCTCCTGGCCTGTTCTGTTACCTGTTGCCCAGCCCTGTTGTCCCAGTGCTCTTACTGCTTCAGGTGGGGGTGAAGAAAGAGCATGGTTAATGTAAAGTAGGATCCCAGGCCAGCATGTTGCAATTACAAGTATTTTGCATTCTTTATGCCACTTAAAACCATGATGAAAGTCTTGGCAGTAAAGGCCAACGTGTGCCCTGCACATTTCAAAGCTTCTCCTTTCCAGAAACAACAGGGAGTCATTGTGCATCTTGGACAGGGAGAGATTACACCAGGCACTTCCAAAACATGCCCAGATTATAACAATTTATGGGTTTGTAACTTTGTGCTTTCAAGGGATAGATAGCCCTAGCTAGAAATACCAGCTGTTGCTGACTGCAGGGGTCCTGAAGAAGGAATCAGTTGGAACTTGAGCATCTGTGGGGGAAGCCTCAGTTGCCATCCAGCTCCCTCCACCCCCATTAAAACAGGATATTCAGACCAAAGAACATTTCATGTCCCATCTTGAAAGGTGCTTGGTCCTAAGAGATGCTTAGAGCCCAGTCCCTGCTTCCTAGCACATTTGATGATTGTCCTGAGGTTCCCAGCAGCCTGTCCTGGCTCTGGTCCTCCAGCGATGTCAAAGGAAAGGCATTAGGAATCCACAGCAGCTGCTCCAGAGCTCTCTGCGGTCTCACAGACACGACTTCTTCGCAGGTGTAGGCAAGAAGGGGCAAGGAGCGAGCGGATCTCTTACCAGCTCAGGCTGAATGTGGCTCCCCACTCACACCACCTCCTTGGTGGCTCAGGGCAGTTCAGGTTATACCACTGACCTCCGCAGCCTCAGCCCAGCCCTGAGAAATGCATTAACAGCAAATGGCCTTTGGGAAGCACCTGCCAAGTCCTTTTTCCCTCATGTAAATATTTTTTCCTCTTAAGTTTATGCAAGTGTGAAAAATCCCTCCTTAATCTACTTTTTTTCTCTCTGGCTGAAGAAAACGCTTATTCATCCCTGGGTGGGAACTGCCCTCATCTTGATATTTTGCAGCCCAAGCAGGGACCACACTGCCAAAAACATTTCTTACTGCCCTCGAAGCTGTACTGCTCTTCCTGCCTCCCAAGCCTACTGGCATCGGCTCAAATGGTGTCTACCACAATGGGTACCTGTCAGGATACTACACTCCTTAGTGGCTGTTGGATGGAGGTCCCATGGGCTACAGTGTGTGGACAGCAAATTAATTAGGCAGCCTTGAAGAAGCCTTGAAAACCAGTGCAAAATTTCCATGGGGTTGCAAGGTCACTCCTCCAAAGTCCCGTCCTGTTGTATAGGACTCACGTCCGGAAATGTGTGGCAGTTTCTCCTGAAAAAAGCTGGAGCAGAAGCCCTAGATAAGGTCCTTGAGACCTGGCTCTGGAAGCAAATGGCTGATTTTCCAGTTGCTACTTAGTGGAGAAGGGAAGTGTGTCTGCATATAGCAGAGACAGTGGAAGCCCCAGTATACCCACGTGCAGGGGAGCAGGGTGGAGGAGCTGTGCAGGCGCCTGTTCGTGGGGAATCTCTTCCCACCGTTTGGATGCTTTCTTCCTGTCCATTCACCTCACCTAGCTGTCCTGCGTGGGAATGGGTGGGATCAGGCGTAGGCTATCGCCCCTCTCTTCCAGCCCTCTGCTTGGGACCTTGGCTAAGGTCTGTGTCTCATGAAAATAAGAAGGCGCTGCTGTTGGTGGTTTCAGAGAGGAAACGTCAGCACAGTAACCAACCTCACACAAGAGAACGATGCCGAGATAAACCTGTATCAGCCTTGACTGCATGTCTTTTGTGATATGTCATTGTAACCCAGATACTACTGTGATACTCCACCTCAACATGAGTCTGGCTGAGCATGGGACCTTCTTTACAGAGACAAGTCAGGCCTAAAGGCTGGAGTGCAGAGCTGCTGCTTGTGAAGGGCTGTACAAACAGCTTTGTAGCTAAAAAAGAGGAGAAAGAAGCATTTCCTTTATGCTTAGATGCGAAACACCCTTGTAGCAACCCGGAAATTTGATGCGGAGAGACGCTGATGTTTTAGGCTGGGTTTTAGGATGGTCTCCCAGGGGCATTTGTTGTGCTGAATCCAAGGTGCCTGGCTAGACTCTGTAAGTTAGCCCAGCTCAAGCAAGACCTCTTTCCACTCAGCTTGTCTGTGCTGTAAACCATCAGGTCACAGATTTTCCATCGGAATGTGTGTTGCTCTGTTCCTGTGCTCTTGTGGATCTGGACCGCAGTGCCAGACACAGTGGTGTAAGCTGCAAGGTAACACATGAAATCGGTCATGACAGGGAGTCAGTCGACACCCTGCATGATCTTGAAAGCTTGCTTGGAGAAGAGTCAGCGTCTGATTACAGAGAACTTAGGCATGGAAGGTGGGAGGGGAAGAGAGATGCTTTCATGGTTGGGCTCAGGGGCTAGGTGTTACTCAGCATGGCAGTTTTTTCTAGCACAAACATCAGAGCAGTGTCTTCCCCTGAATGGCATTTTGCTTTGTGTTGCGGTGAGTGCTGGTAGGGACCTGCCTTTTACCAGGACCAGCCCTTTGAAGTGCTGTGGCCCAGAGACACCCCTCCCCAAGTCTTCTCCTGGCAAGGACAGGTTGTCCTCTTCTTTTCAGCTTCATGAAAGTGGAGTCATTTGTGAACTTGCCAGGGTTTTGCACAATGGAGGTGTTAGTACACTCCCTGCTGTGGAAGATGGAGCCCCAAGCAACGTCAGTGGTGATGGCAATGGAGAGGCAATGAACGCAAGTGCCACCCAAACCTGGAGGTCTTGCTGGCTCCAGCTGAGATACAAATATAGAGGCACAGAGTGCAAGTATATACGGTTATAGATATGGAAGCAGGGAAGGCACTAAGCTGGGCGTACAATCCACAGCTCTTGGAGTTGATTCATATCACTTCAGCGCAGCAGCTGAGGCAAAGGGGAGCTCTATGGGGGAGACCCATGGTAGAGCAGAACCACTGAAAGACATTGTGTGACTCAGAACAAGAAGGCTATTCCTCTGTAACTGCATAGCATGATTTGTTCAGCTCATTTAAAAGGTGGCTGTGTGGTTCCCTGTCCCTCCAGGGCTCCCTGCTGCAGAGAAAGACCCTTCTTAAAAGGGGATCCTCAGGGTACCTATTTATAGCATGGAAACTGCTCCAGGAGAGCCATCCAGCCTTGAATGAACATCTCCCCGTCCCCAGAAGCAGAGCGATGTACAGGCTGTTCCTCCTGCAATCCCACCCCCTCCTTCGCAGGGGCCCAGCTGACATTTGCTAGCAGACTGTAAGGGACAGTTGCGGGCATCTCTCCGTGGCGCCGGAGGTGATGACACAGCGGCTGCCCTCACGCCAGGCTGGCAGAGGCAGGAGGAGGCAGGGAGAGGGGCAGGGTGCTGGGCTGCTCCGGTTGGGCTGCCCCTCACTTGGCCGTGGGGGAGAGTCAAGTGATGGGAGGCGAGTGGTGCATGCTGTTCCCAGAAAGGAAAGGTCAGGGCGCAGAGCCGCAGCAGGATTAGCCTCCGAGCCAGAGCCAGTGGCAGCAGGGCCAGGGGGCTGTGATTTCTAGGCATGACTTGTGAATGTTGGCCAGGAGAGACAGAAATGAATTGGAGAGGGGGGAAAGGATGATGGTCTGAAGGGAAGCATGGTGTTCTGCAGAAGTGCTGTCCAGGGGCTTGATGAGCTGTCTCTACCAGTCTGCAGTGCCCCCCTGGACCTTAGAGGGACCTCAAGAGGGGGTGCCAGCATTGTGTCTGGTCTCAGGCTGGGCTGGCTCCAACCCTTGGTGCTGGGGGCAAGTCACCGCTGAGCAGCACACTTGGACTCACTTGTCTGGCTGCAGGATAGGATTTTAGTTTGCTAGTTAGATGGCAGAGCTTTGGGGATTTTCCTTTCCGATATGATTTGCAAAGCCAACAGCTTATAACGAAGTCAGGGTGATTTCAAGGATGTTTTCTTTCTCTGCCTAAGAATTCTTCTTGCCACACAAAATTCAGGAGGGGAAAGATAACGATAAAATGGGACAAAGCCAACTTTTTTAGCATAGGTTTGGACAACTTCAGCTTACTCAGGGCTTGTGTCTGTAAGAAGGCTGCTATCAACTTTGCCATTAAAGTCATAAATACAGTACAGATCGTTGATGAAAAGAGGATTCTAAGCAGAATGGTTCAAGGGACAGATAGAGGCAGCCAAAGAACAGAGGCAAAATGAAATACAAGTCAGTAAGAGTATAAAAAGATGATGAAGAAACAAATGGAAATGAGAAATCAGTCCTAAGAGGAACAATGACACCAGCAGCAAACTCAAGTTGGAAAGCAAGAGGCTGGATCCCATGGAAAAGGAAGGAGAAGGTAGAAAGGGATTGGAGAGGAGGGAGAAACAGGGCTGGGAAATGCCATGACAGCAGGATCTGCATTTCAGTGCAGGCAGTCTGACAGCTGCCTCTTCCCTCCTACATCAGTATTTTCCTTGTCTGCTTTCAGCCAGTGTGAGTTTGATTCAGCAGATCTGGCAGGAGAAAGGTGGCAGGGCGAAAGGAAAGTGGACAGTTTCTGAGTGATGCAGAATTGCTAGGGAACTGTGGGTTAGAGAGGCGATGCATGCACAGTTTATTCCCAGCATCAAGGGAGTTGTCCAGGGCAAGTGGCCAGCCTAATTTACGCTCCCAGAGCAAGGAAGGTGAGTGTTGTTTTATTTTTAAAGATGGTCTCCTCTGCCTTGCACCGTGCTACCACCTTCAGTAGGGTTCCAGTTTCAGGAAGAGCAGGGGAAAAGCAACCCCAACCAAATTAAAACATTCTGCTTTTACCTGTAAATGGCATCAAATATTTTTGCCTCAAATCTCTTTCTGCTCCCTTTTTGCCTCAAATCTGCTCTCAGATTTACTCTTCCCTCCTGCCTGACAGAACCAGTGCTGGAATCCGTGGCCTTGCAAGCCAGCACCTTGAGAAGACAACCCAGGCAAGGAGCAGGCAGATGGTGGGGCAGGTCTTGGCACAGGGCAGTGGGGTGATGTTTAAACCCAAATCACTTGAGTGATGAGCACAGTGAGAGCACACCGTGCTGGGGCTGAGCTGTCTGGCATGCAGTGGGATCATGCTGGGGAACCAGTGATAAATTGGAGCTGGAATTTTTCTACCTGCGGCAGAACAAGCACCCAGTTCACCAAGAGGACTAGTGTGAGGTAAAGGGAGGTGGTATTTGAGCACTGCCTCAGCTGAGCATTTCAGAGGGAAGGTAGGCTGCTTAGCAGACTGTCCTTTCCCTTGTTGCCAATGCCTTATGCAGGGTTTGGTTCCTCCTGGGGATGGGAGATGCTGAGGAAGAGTTGGCTCATTGCAAGCAACTGGTATGCAAGCAAAAGCTCTCAGCATCTGCAAATTGCAAGTAAGGATTTAAGTGGCCCAAGTTAGGTGTTCAAATTATGCTAGTGAGCAGAGCCTTGTCCCTACTAATGACTAAAACAGCTGGGACAGGGCATTCAGACCTAATGAAGGGATGTAGAGAGGGTTTCCACTGGAGATGAGTGAAAAAGTGACAACTGATCCTCCTGTCCAGTAAAAATCCAACAAATTCTGGCCTTGGGCATCCAGCCTGGGGCTCACCTTTCCACTCTTCCAGCCTCAGGACCAGGGGTCACAAGGCAGCAGTATCAAGCCAGCCCCTAGTCACATCCCATCCTGACCCGATCTTGGAGAAGGCACAGAGCATGTCACACCTGTGCTGTGCTGCTCGGGTATTCTCCTCTGCCAGCCAAAACTTTCAGCAGGCTCATTACAGCAACTTTACGGCTCCTTTGCATTGCTGGAGAGGGAAGAAAAGCCAGGGATTTTGTCATGGGAGGAAACTCCCACTGCAAACTTGAGGTGCTCCATAAAACAGCTGGATTGCTTCTGTCTTTGCTAGTTTTTTTTTTCTTCAGTGTAGGGAAAGTGCCACATCCCGACTGACAGGGCACTGCAGAGCAGTCCCACCACACCATGGTGGTGCAGGAGCAGGGATGGCCCTGGTGTTCTGCTTCTCACTCCAGCATCACCCACAGGATCAGACTGTCCTGTGCCTTGGTTTTGGATGGAGGTGTCCCTTCTCTGTACTGCATGTTACAGTCTTGATTCCAATATTTGTCTCTCTCCTGTCTCCCATTCCAGCCAGTGCAAAAGCAATGATAGTCATGAGGTGGCCTAAAGCTGACAATGGGTTACCTAACCCTGCTAGAGCATGGGGACAAGCTGTGTGTGTTGGGAAGTGTGTGTGTGTGATAAAGAGGGAGGAAGATGACTGCGTAAGCCAAATCGCTGCAGATGCATTCAGGACCTCACTGTCATTTTAACTGCAATGGGTTTCATGTGATTCGTTGCAGTGGGTATGCTGTCACAGCTCAAACAGCACAAAATTGGGTGATTTGGTTTTAAACAAACAAGCGAACAAAGAAAGTTGACATGAAATCACCTTGTGTAGGCATTGCCTTGCCTTGTGTCTCCTTGGGAGTGGTGGCAAGGTGCAAATGCAGAGGCTGTGCCTCTGCACTCTGGCTCTGCCCTGCAGCCCGCAGGATTTCCCAGCTCCAGAGCTCAGCCACGATGCCAGTGGCATCCCTGTGCCTCCAGCTGCTCCCTGCTGCTTTCTTCTGTTTGTGCTTTGGTGCCTGTATCTGCATCTTACCCTTCTATTGCAGAGTATCTGCACCTCTGGCATCCCTGTCTGTAACCCCTCCAACGTGCCCACCAGCCGTTCCCTTCCTGTCATGACAGCTTGGAAAGGCAAAACGTTTCATCCCCTCCTCTCCTCCATTCTGAGCTATTTGTGGCCTCTGCTAAGACTTTCCCCTCCATCTCCTTGTAGCAGTGGAAGGCCCCCAGAGCTGCCCTGATGGGGAGCAGGGAGCTGCACGCCCCTTCACTCTGCTGGGATCAACACGGGAACTCACGGAGCTGGAGGTGGGGACCTAGGAGCCAGCAGCTGCTGGGCCAGACAGTGAGCTCAGAGGGAAATCTTGGCATCAGTGCTGTGTTTTGCCAACACGATGCCTACATGGGAGCTTGCATGCCTGGCAGACCAGAATACATTGCCTTTCCTGTGCTGGCAATGAGCTTTGCCCTCTGCATCCACGTGTAAAACCTCTGAGCATGGAAGTGGTCTTTGCTGTTGGTGAAATGCCTCTCCTGACACATCAGGAAGGTGTTTCTTCAATCCAAGCAGGTGCTCTGGTGGTGGAAAGGGGAGAGACCCTGTTTCAGCCATGCAGACAGGGCAAAGACCTGCCTCCAGCAGCCTGCTCAGGCCTGCAAGGACAGAAAATCTCTGGAGGTCTCAGAGTCGGGCACTCCCGTCAGGCACCATGGCACCCACACAGTCCTGTATGCTGGTAGGAATCCAGAGAAGCTCACAGGGCTTCATCCAGCACCAGGGAGCACTGGGCTGAGTTACTTCATGGCAAGCAGGGCAGCCTCTCTGTTCGCCCCTGAAGCAGTCGGAGGGTACGGTGGAGCAGGGCTGGGGGAGCCACCAGCCAAACTCCTGGGCTGGTGGGTGGTGGAGAGAAGAAGGGTTTCACAGAGCAGGCTGGGCGGGCAGGGGGACTGAGGGCTGTGCCATACAGGCACACAGGGCAATTAGTTTCCCAGCAGACTTCTGCTGGAATCAGGTGAAAAATGTGGCATTTTTTAAAGGATGAGCTCCTATGGATGGGATGAAGTGCTTCTGAGCATCCCCCAAGGCACTACAAATCAAATGGGCAAGAAAAGAGCTCCTGCCAAATGCATTGCTTTTTGAATAAAAACCACAGGTTGGGAGATCAGCATCTTGATTTGGGAATCGGGGCAGACATGCTTGCGTAGTGTTTGCTTGTTCTCTGGCTGGCATTAGCTGGGGCTTCCAATGTCCATGAGTGCTGAAAGAATTAGAAGGTAGCTTAAAAAAAATGTATTTTTAATGTGTTTTCTATTAGCAGCCTCCACGTGTAGATAGAGGTGGCCAGAGAAAACCAGTGATGGACAACATATGAAGAAAGCCTGGTATTCATTTCCAAAAACATACTGTCTACCTTGATATACCATCTTTATTTCCCTTATTTTTCATCCTTCTCCTTCTGGAGCCAGGGCATTGCAGTCCTACAACCTGGTTCCTTCCTGAAGCATCTTCTTCTTCTTTTTCCTTGTAGAAGACACAAAGACAAACCCATGTGTTTGGAAAGTCCCTTCCCAATCCTTGGTGCAGGGCAGGATTCTGTAAAGCAATAATTCATGATTTCCTCTCAGTCCCCAGGTTCCTTCCCAAGTTGTTGAAACTTTGTGTAGAGCGATGATTGCCTCTGAAATGAACGGCAGCCTCGCTTCCTTCTCGGGGGCTGCTCTGCTGCCTGCCAAGGCACGGTCGGGGCAGGTGTGGAGTGGGCGTTTGTCATTCTGCAGCCGTGCGTGCCTTTGCAGTGAGCGTGTCTGACGGCTATGGAGACAACTCAGGACAGCCGTCTCCCTGCCTCAGTGCAGCGATGGCCTTGGTGGTAGGAGGGAGATGCAGCTGCAAGATGCAAGTGGGGAGACGAGGTTTTCCCAGGAAGAGAGTTGTGGGAAGGGCTTGGGTACCTGGGTGGCACCAGGGATGCTGCTTGGGCTTTAGCATCAGTCCTGGAAGTTTTGCTGCTCTTAATTTGTTTTTTGTTTATTATTTTGGGGTGTCTCCACAATGCAAGACATGCCAGCCAGCAGCTGTGGTTTGGAAGGAACAGGGCGGTGTGGTTCACCTCTCTTGGTATGTCTAACGTGCACACTTGTCAGCGTGGCAAACGGGTCCGCTGTGGCCATGCTATTTCCAGTGCCTGCGGTAACGTGAGCACGTGCCATGTGGCTAGCATCAACGCCGCTTTGCTGAGATGGTTTTGCCATGAGCAGCCCCGGAGGACGTGCGGAGGGGCCCGCAGCTGCACTGTGCCCCAAGGAAAGTCAGACCCCCTGCGGGAGCCTAGCAGGACCAGGACCTGGGCAGGGCCCTGGCTGTATTAGGGGTGCAAACCTATCCACGGTACAGATCTGGACTGGAATTATCCCGCTGTGCAAGGTGCCCTTGGAGTAACGTGGAGATACCCCTAGTCTCCGGTGTCTGTAGCCGTCCCTGAAAAGCAGCCTGGGTTATATTTATATTGCCTCTGGGTGGAGATTGCACTGTTACTGAAACACATCTGACTCAGTAGTGCCAAAATCTTTGTGCAGACTTTGTACATAATTCCTCAAGACCTCAGTCCTCTCTGAAGCACAGAGTCTTTCATGTGGGGGTGCTTCTTGAGTCACAGGAAGAAATACAGCACAAAAATACCACCCTGTTCCACAGTGACAAACATCTACGATACAGGACCCAGATTAGAAACTGAGAGCGCTGAGGTCTGCTCTCCGCTGCAGTGACTCATCTCACATCTCGGTGCCTCGGCGCACTTGTCTGCAAAATGGAGCCTGCCAGGTGCCCGGTGCCTGGGAGGGCAATGTCTCTGCAGGTGGTGGCCAGGGCTGTGGAGAGAAGATGCTTCACAACTGCCAGACATTGTCATTTCTTGGCTTCTGCAGCAGGAATCTGAACCTCAGCCTGATCCAGATTCGCTTACGATGAAACCCTTTTGTTAGTTTGCCAGAGCTTACCCAAGAGTGCTGTGAGGATTCTGTAAGACAACTAGCACTAGGTCATTAAGTCTCACTACGGAGAGTAGTAGCACCTAGTAGCAGTAGAAAGCCATTTTGTGTTGTATTTGTTACTGTCTTGTTAGTCTTGAGTAATCCTGCCTAATCTAAAAGTGACTGCATCCCCTGTGAAAGTTTCCCATTTTCATTAACCCTAATTATGCGTTAAGATTTCTTTCCTTCAGCTGATGACAAAAAAGGTTGTGTTTGCAGAGTGCTTTCTTCCGTTCCCCCTTGCTTCTTTCATGATTCATCCTGAGATGCCGCATTCCTCTGTTGGGAGATACAAGAATTCAGGCTAAGGAGGCAATTACATCACCAGCATCAATGCAAATTGGGCCAGAGCAGTCGGCAGATGCTAATGGATACTTTTTCGTACACATGCTAATTATAGCATCAGCAAAGCCAGGTCAAGCTATGGCTCTGCCTGAGGAACCCCCCCTGTGATTTTACCCAGGAGTTCCAATTCCTGTTTGTTACAAGTAAATGACTAATAGGAACTAGACCTGTTAGGTCACTTTGTGTGCTTCTGAAGGATTCCTCTGCTGTAGTGTGAGCATAGGGATGGGATTATTGTGCTCAGAAGTCACCAAAATGTTTTTTTCATGCTATGTTTGCCCTATGCATAGGATGGTGGGCTGCCCTATGCAGGGTGATGGGTTGCCCGTCTCTTCCCCGGACAGAAGAGTCTGGGACAGCCCAGAGGCACACCATTTCCTATGCCTGTGTCTCCGCTGGTTTACCCCTTTGCTCACAGTTATTCTGTTTTGATCCTTCGTCCTGAGCCCTGTTCAAGGAGGGCAGCAGAGGCAGGCTGGGGCCCTGGCTGCGCGGCTCGTCCTGTGCCTGTGCCGTGCTTCTCACTGCAGGCATCCTCATCCCCATCCACAGCTCCCACGAAGGATGGCAATGCAAATAACAAACACTTCGTTGTTAATGAGAGAGACAATTTAGAGGTGAGCTGCTGAGTGATTTAAGGGCTGGCTGGACTGGTTTTTGAGGCGAGAATAATAGAGCTGAATAGACGTGTGCATCTCACCCGCTCCACCTTTTATCTTCCTTACATGGAAGTTGTTAACATCTGACTTCCAGTAATTTATGAAAAGCTCAGTTATGATTTCCACACGGATTGCCTCTGGGTGGATCTCCATGCCACAGAAACCACTCTTTCATTCATTGCATATCACGGGTTCTTTATTGGCCATTTTAGCACGCAGCTGGATACTCCTGTGACCCTGAGCCCTGCTTTGTCCTCCAGCCACCGTGGTGAGCCCTTGTACGGCGGGGTCAAATGTGGAGGAATCAGACATTACACGGCTGCTGGTCATTCTCTGTAAGTAGTTGGAGGCCTTCAGATTTCAATACTGTCATAACTATGCAATTGAGTTAAAATACAATAAACCCGAAAGCCCTTCCACATCAGACCGTCAGAGAGCTGTAGATGAGCCGCTTGGACCTGCCGTAAATACCAGGGCTGTCATTCCTGCAGAAGTCTTGGGACCATCCATTTTTAAATGGGGTTTCACATTACAGCTGGGCTTTACAGCACAGCTTGTGATTGCTGCAGGGTCATGATGCTGGGAGGTTAAGATCTGGCCCTTCCTAAAGAGCAGGGAAATTACAGTAAATATATGAATATATGAAAATGTATGAAAATATGAAGTGAGAACCCAATGTCCCTTGAACATTCTGCCTCTGACGTTTCTGCATGTTCCTGTAGAGGTTTTGCTGGGCTTTTCCTCTCCTCTGGTTAACTTCTGCAAGGGTTGTCTGACTTCTAGCCCTCTTTCTGGCCCCAGGAGGACAGGTCCTGCTGTTGCGTTGTGTGCAGCTGGGATTTGCACTGGAAAGGATGGGTTAGGTGATCACAGCCTCCCTGGCTGAAAACTCAGCTGAAGGCAGAAGTAGCTGCTGCTGAAGGAGGGCAAGGGCAGGGGCACTGGAGGAAGGGGTGCCTCCACCAAGTGCAGCAGGTCACCATGACTGAAACCATGAGATCATCAACAAGCCAAGCTCCACCTTGCAGGGAAGTCTTTTTATATCTCTGTGGCAGATGCCAACCATTTGCTCACTCGCTGAAGAAGGTGCTTGCCAGAGAGCAAAGCAGAAAAGCCCCTGAGGGCTGCTGCGCTGCAATCACCAGCTGGAGGCTGGGCTCTGGGAAAACAGGCCTTCTTGCTGTGGTTGTGTTTACCCAGGTGTAGTGCCCGCTCCACCCGAGGATTCCTGGCCATTGCCTTCATGCTGTTTGCGCTGCAGAACTGGGCGGCTGCCCGCCAGCCGTGTTGTGTCTGCCTGCGATACCATCAGCCATGTGCAGCACCTCACCACGCCGGCCGCCGCTGGGGTGCCTGTCGCTTTGCTTTGATGCAGGAAACCAAAGCGCAGTGCGAACTCAGCCGCGCTGAGGCAGAGTGTTTTCCACACAGGTTTAGCCCCGTAAACCCTGGGAGTATTTATCAGCCCTGGCACAAACCTCTGTGCTCCACCCTTGATGTGTGTGAGCAGGGTAAGGGAAAAAGAATTGGACTTACTGTCATCAAGTAGCATCTACTCCTGAGCGAGCGATTATCCAAGGCAATTTTGAAAATGAGACTTAAGCTCCGGAGCCACTTTGGGAAAAGCTACTGGAGATTTGTTGCACAAGAGAGAAATAAAGGATGGCTAGGGCTCCGTGTCCCTCCCTGCCCACACAGTTATGTATTTCTAACATGGTTGTCACCCATTTAATCGGATGACAGAGCCGCAGGACTTCCCAGGAGTGGTGTCCTCCAAATACCTATGATATAACCATGACTGCAGATAATTGCCACTTAGGCTCTCCTTCAAGTTGCTTGTGTGACTCTAGCATACACAGGGTGAAAAGAATGTGTTTGCTTTTAGGTTGCTTTTGTGTGAAGTGAAAAATAAGTTCATTCTTTATTAGACTGAAGTGCTGTGAGGAGGAGATGGGAAGGAGTGCCGATAGATGCTCTGCACTGAAGTCATGCATGTGGGCAGTTCAGAAACAGTCTACAGGGAGGCTGTCTGAGGGGCATAACGTGCTGCCCAGCCTTTCAGATAAGACTTTCCACTTGTTCCTAGGTGGGAGACAGCATCAGGTGGGGACCCCACCTGCCTCAGGTCCTGTTCCAGTGCGGTGCTCTGCAGTTCCTCATGGCTCTGCCACATTCACGTCCTTTTCTGATGCCCGATTGCTCTCTGGCTGGATGAGAGCAGGCCACTTGTGCTGCTGCTCAGGAGTCTCCAGGCTTTCTTTAGTCTTAGGAAACTGAGAAACCGCTGCTGTGGAGAAAACAGGCTGAGAGCTGCCTGCGTGGTGGAGAGCTGCTTTCTGCTGTGCCCCGTGCGGCTTAGGGAGGTGTGCAGGGAGGATGCCAGCTAAGAGAAGGTTAATGCCACCTCCACCTTCCTCAGAGCCAAATGTGTCCTGCTATGTCCTGTGGGACAGTCACTGTGCAGCAGGGCTATGGAGAAAGGGCTGTGACTGGGACGGCAATGCTGCTTTTGTGTTATTTACGTACTCTGTTAGTCACAGTCACTGCTGCCACATGAGGGGAAGGACGCGCCGTCTCCAGACGGTTTCTCTGTGCTGAGTCACTTACACTTACATAACTGCCTTTCCCCAAGCGGTAGCAAACCATACAGGACCCCCAAAGTCTGCCTTAAGTAAACCGCAGGAACCTGTGGTTTTTCTTTCTTCTCCTTCCTTTGTTTGCTTTCCCCTCTTCTCTTTGCCTGCTCCCTTCTGAGCTGTTAACGTTCGTGCCAGCGTCAAGTTTTCGAGCTGCCATCGACTATCCCAAGGGGCACCAGCGTATCTCTTACTTCCCCGTGGCAGCAGCAATACCTTGCCAGGTCAAATGTTGTCAAAATTTAAGGCTCTAATAAAGAAACCCTGACCTTTACGAGCTCTGTAACCACTCCTGAGAAGAGAGTGCTTCCTGCCCCGCTGCAGCATTAACATTTCACCAGTTTCTACTTTGATTCTCATTCATCAGAGAAGCTTCCCTTTTGCCCTGTGAACCTGCTGCAGTCTGGCTAAAAGGCAGCCTGAGCCCTGAGCAAACCCCCGCTGTCCTGGGCAGCCCCTGAAATGCTGCCACATCCCTGGATGTGGTCCCCCTCCTGCAGGATGGGGGCAGAACAGAAACTGGTGAATTTTTCCTCCTTCCTTCCCAAGCGGTGATGCTTAAACGTGCATCACTGAAGTCATATTTAGGAACAGCTGCTTGTGACCTGTCCCACGGCTTGGATCCTATCGCTAAATACAAAATTGTGTAACACAATGATGTGAAATCGCAAGAACTGAATTTCTCCCCTAACTGCCTCTCATGCAGCTGCCCTGTCCCTTGTCCTCTTTGCCACATCCCAATCCCAAGAAGTCAAGCAGGTGGATAATACACAGTTTTGGAGAACAAGTTCTTCTAAGGGAAAGGAAGGGATTTATTTGAATAAAGAATTTTATTTGTGGGTGAAATGGTATCCGCTATGTCTCTGAGTTTAAACTAGTATCCGCCTTACCTCATTAGTCATGTTAGTCATAAACTAGCATTACTGTTGGCTCACACATTCATCAGGGAATGTCAGAGCTGCCCAGAGAGTTGGCTGAAGACTAGAGATTTGGAAACCAGACTTATATCACTAGTGGCTCTGGCTCACTACGTGACCTTGGTGGGATCCTAGCCCCTTACCTGTTGGGTGGGAGAGAGAATGCTTCTTTCCCGACTGCTTCAAGATCAGCAGATGAAACGCACCATTTTGAAAATGACGGAAATACTTTTGTGTTGATGTAAACAGGCAAATGTCTTCCCTTCCTCCTTCCTCCCAGCTGCCAGCGGGACCACGCTCCAACAGCGGCGCTGGGGGCTGCAGAGGCACCTCCTTCCTTCTCGGGGAGGGTCACGGGAGCCGTGTCCTCTGTCTGGCCTCAGACCCCTTCTGGCATCACATGAGGTCTGTGTCCGATGCACGTCACGTTCTGGCTTTATTCAAGGAAGCAGAAGAGGGGTGTGGAGGCAGGCTGGGCAGCAGGAGCGTTGGAGGTGGATGCACACAAGCCACCCGTGTCCTTCCCCAGCAAGGCTCTGCCACACACCAGTCCTGTACAGCAGGACCCCAGCATCTGCAGCAGCTCAGCAAGGCACGGCCGTTAACAAGTGTGCTGGAAGCGGCTGGTTCGGTGCCCCCTGCACTCTGCCTAGCCCCTGGGGCTAGCGTGGGGTGTATAGGCTGCCTGAGGATAAGGGACTTGGTTGTAAACCATTTCCCACATCCAAGGCTGTTCCAGTCATGCCCTTGGGATCAGAGATCATCCGCACTGGAGCCTTGCATGGGAACGGCGCCTGCAAGAGGGACAGCCGCAGAGCTGCACGTGAGAGGCACTGAGGATGTCCTCTGTGTCTCGCAGTCTCTTGCTGCCTCTTCTCCCCAGGAAGAGTCTCAAGAGAACCACAGCAACATGACAAAAACTCACAGCAAAGCACAAAACCGGGGATGCTAAGTGTCTGTGTTTCTGAAGGGGGAGATGGTAATACCCAGTTTCACCTGGCCTGAATTCCACCTGTGTCCCCATCCCGTGTTCAAGCCTGACAGCCACCCTGGAAATGCTCAGTTCAAGGTGGCAGAATTCAGCTTACAACAGTCTGGGTAGCTGTGACTGTCAGTTATGGGTGTATGCATGCAGGAAATGCACCAAATTCCTCCAAAAAGAGATTCTGTGCTCTGACCGACCATGGGACAGCTGGTTTGGGTGTTTGCCAGTGGATTGGAAGCAGAGATATGGACCTTCTTCCCCACTCCCTTATCTCCAGCCAACACGATGGCTGTGTATGGGGTCTCTGAATGTGACTCAGCCCCTCTTTACTAGCAATGATATGCAAGGCATAGGAAAAGCTCACTCTTCCCACTTTATTCAGTAAAAAGGAAGTTTTTTACAAGGAAAGGGAGCAGATTTGCTTCTGCTTGTTACCCGTTGGACCCTTGCACCAATAGAGCATGGAGGCAGCCTTGTGGGACACTGTGGTGGCTTCATGATGGTTTCTGTTAAGCCACCTGGCATTGACAGCTTTACTCCTAATTCCCCGTGTTTGCTCTTCCAATCAGACCTTTAAGAACAATTTAGCACTGGAGTGTTGTGGTGGCTGCTGCCAACTCATGGGGTCACTCAACAGACTGAGAAAGATCCTCTCGTGTAAGTGTCTCCCCATGTCACAAGGACAGTGTGGAGAAGATATCCCTGCTTTTTTTGGTTGAAAACCGAACCCTGTCTGAGTGCTCGGTGAGTTACCAGAGAGCTGCCCCGTGACACTGTTGGACTTTCTAAAATAAAAATTCTTCTGCATCTTCCCCAGACCCCAGGTTATTTTGCATAAAACAATTAAACAGACCACCCAAACCCCATTTACAAGGTTTCCCAGAAACCCTTGGAACATTTGAAGCAGTTGGAGGAAATCAGAGTTCAGACCCAAATTCCACAAGTGATGACATCGCTAAGGCTGGAGAAGGATTTTCATTGCTTGAAGCCAAATGTCCGCAAATGGTTCTTTCTTGAAACGTAGGACTTTTTTCAGTGTGAAACCACTCCAGGCATTCACAGGTAAGCACCGAATGACCTGCTGATAGGCCACTTCTGTCATGTTTGTCAGATCCCTGGCCCTTTCTCATCCAGAGGACCATCGTTTGCTATTCTCATATATAGATTTGCATCTAAAAGCAGGGCAGGGCACAACCTGGGCTTAATCTCTATCTTAACGGCCCTTGAATTTGGCTCTCTTGATGGTGGTCCACCTCTGTCTCCTGGGGCTGGCAGCCTGTCACTTCAAATACTCCTGGGCCAGAAGGAAATTGGCAGAGCTTTAAGGAACAGCTTGACCCTAAGTGGGACCACATCTTGTCAAACCTGAGAAACAACCCTGATGTGCAATCTCATCAGAGAATTGGCTGCCTTCAGTTTAGCAGCTTCCATCAAAGGCTGGCGCTTTTGGTTGTTCATTTGCACGTAGCCTACACAGCAGCAAACCACAGCACAGCAGGAAAATGGAGAACTCCTGAATTAATGGGAAAAATGCAGTTGTAAAGAAATCAGTGGTGGACCTCTACTTGAGCTGGTAGTGCCCATGTCACCAACACCTTGGCACTGAAATGCCAGTGACACTTAATCAAAAGGCTCCTTGCTATTGCAATTCACTGGGAGCCTCAGGAGCCCTTAGGGAAACTGTCACTGGAATGCCCCTTGGCACCAGCCTGGCAGCTAATGTGTTTGGCAGCCCCACAAGTTCAGTGTGCTGCCCAGAGGGCAGAAACCAGACAGTTCATAGGAAAATTAGGAGGCCTTTGTGAAGTCTTTGCTTTTTCACAGCTGGCTGGTGAGAAAGAGGAGATGGTGGTGTCTTCATGTATATCCTTTTCCATGTTGCATGGCTTTCTGAGCCTGGCACACAGCAGTGCTCCTACCTGCTGTATTTCACAGGACTGCGGGATAGCTGGGGCTGGTAGGGACCTTTTGAGACCATCCCATCCAAACCCCCCGCTCAAAGCACAGTCAGTGAGAGCAGGTTGCTCAGAGCTGTGTCCTTTGCTTGTGGCAGGAGAGGAGCTGAAATCCCACCCCAGCACCTTCCTTTTGACAGGGTGTGAAGTACAGAGGCAGGTGGAGGAGTGAGGGTGCTGTTTGGCTATTCTGTTGTTCTTACAGGGAGAGGAATGTTCTACTCATTGTGAACTTGTTTGGTTTGGGTTTAAGTCTGTATTAGTTGAAACAACTGCATAGGAAACTGGGTGTAAGCCCAGCTTAAGGACAGGTCTGCACTATGTTGGCCTCACACCAAGGAAAGCAAATTACAGTGTGCCACAACCTAAGGCAAAAGCATTGCTTACATTATCTGGCATGCAGGGCTCTGACCTCTGTCATAATTTCAGGTTTGCAGAGTATCGAAAGGATGTGGATTTTTGCATAGTCATGAAGTCATGTTCCCATACCTTGAGAGCATAGTGAGATCCCACGTACAGGGTATTTTACACTTGCATCATGTGTACATGCAGTATTTCAGAGTAAACCTCTTCCATTAAGGCTTCAGAAAGTACCTTCCCTTTCTACAGTCCTCCCACTTGCCCTGGTAGTTACGCAGTTGCAAGATTTGAGTGAAGTCTATCAGCTGCAAAGAGTTGAGTACGCGATAGCAGCACATGCCCTAGCGCATTGCGCTGTCGTCAGGAAAGCACAGGGAGGAAAATCATGATTTGCCAAAAACCATAAAATCCCAGAAAAGCATTACACAAGGCTTCCAGCTCTCCAAAGTCAAGAGCTCCTGCTGGGGGATTGCAGAATTTTACAGTTTATTTAATAGTTTCTAAGAGAATTGTTGCTCTGTTGGGAACCACCTTCAATCTGTTCAACGATTAAAAAGAAGCAAACAATGTTCTTCCAACTTCCCCAAAATTCAAAAAAGGAAACAAACAACCCCCTCAGAAAAGCTGGGGCAAGCAAACGAGAGAGAAATAATATAACGTCGCTTTTAAAATCCTGTTGCTTTGCAGCTGTTCACATTCTGGCCACTTTCCAGAGTTACTTTGATGATCCTCTGCCAGGAAAAAAAGAAGTCCTTCAAGTCTAGAATTTGATTAGGACATTATTTTTCAGCAAAGTAAATGAAGATGCAGGTTTGAGATTTAATGATGGAACTGGCATCTGCATCAACTTAAGACCAAGGGTCTTTACCAAGACCCTGGCAGATCTGGGTGATATCCTAGTGGTGGGAGATCTGTGTTCTTCAACTGGTGGTAAAGGAGAAAGAGGACTTAGGTCTTCAGTGACAACCAACAAGTGGAGATGTGAAGTTAAATTGGTGCCTGGCTAGCAAGGAGCGAGCTGGACATGCGCTAAGAACCGACACTAGGGAAGTTGTGTCAAAGTCTGGCTTTGCTGCGTTGGCTGCTGGAACCCTGTCCCATAGGAGAGCTCATGGGGAAGGAGTGTAAAAGAAGCACCAACTGGTGCAGGGGAGAATGGCGGGGAAGAAAGACAAGCCCTGAGCTGATGGATGCATTATGAAGTATTAAAAGCACTGCCAGCATTCCCAAGGCTGTGACTTGTACCTAGGGGTCATGGATGAGCTCTGTGGAGGAAAGATGCTGTGTCAGAGCCCTGCAACAAAACAAGTAGCATCACCGTGTGTCACTCAGAACATCACCCCATACAGCCAGGTGCAGATATGCCCTAAAGCAGAGGTGTGGGTTACAGCAAACTAAAAAGGCTGAGACGTAATTTTTTTTTCTTTCTTAGTTAAGGATGTTCATAAAGTAGCCTAACTCTGGGATCGGTACTCTCTGGGGTTCCTTGTGCCCTTATGTTACAACTCAGCTTCTTACCGTGCATTAACTGGTTCTTACTTTATCTTGATCTGTGAAGAAGCAACTGATGGTTCATTTCATGTTGTTGTACCCTAGAATTCTTTTTACACTCTGCACTTTTAACATATGCTATTTAAAGGTTATAGGAAGAGCTGTTGGCAAATGGTAGATGACAGGTTGCTGAAACATGATAAAATAGCAAGAGTTTCCACGGAGAGATTGAAGCGGCAGGAAAGGAAAGAGGGGAGGATCTGTAGGCAGCCTGTGCCAAACTTCATGAGGTTGGAAGCCCCTGTTTGGATGCAGAGCCTGTGCAATGAAAGGCTGACAGACTGTCTCGCCTGCTGGAGTGCAGGAAGGCGATGGAGTGAAATCCCCTCCTGCCCTGCCCTTGCTCCACCTGAACCCGGCTGATGCTCTGGGGAAAAGCCGCTCAGCTGCCTTGCAGGTGGTGACACTAGTCTGAGGACTGGGCTCCCAGAGTGTCCATTCCTCTGGACGACTAGCTCGGATGGAGATTTGCACAGACGTCTCAAATTGAGTGAAGCAAATCTAAGATTTGCAAAACCACTTAGTAAACCACTAAGACAATCTACTGCCAATCTACAGCCTAGGGCCAAGGAGAGAATTTTTTTCCTCTTCATCCTTTGCTTGACCCCTTGGGAAACGTCCCTTAGGGGATGTTTTTAAAGTCTCGCTGTGACTATGTGGGTTACAGTCGATTCCCATTGATTGAAAAGGTCATTTTACTTTTTCTCCAGAACTTCACGCATCAGAATGGCTGCCCTTGAGCCTGGGATGTATTGTGACTAATGACCAAAAGTGATTTCATCATTAGACTTCCACCTCTTCTAGGGCTGTACTGGAACAATATAAAGGAATTTAAATTAGTGATATCCAGCTGGCTACATGGTTAGCAAGATGAATGCATGTGGCCTGTCTCCACACATCCCTTGCTTTGTGGGATGTGGGTGGTCCATCCCTCTCATCATGTTTGTCTGATGAGCAAATCCAAGCTTCCCACAGGTGAACAGGCAACGGGCAAGAACAGCAGCTACGAGTCTCTTCAGCTGACTTCTGTTTTGAATATTATGTTTTGACTTGTGAACCCTGAGGAATTCAGATCTCAGGGCAGAGGAAATGTTGGAAGAGGTCAGGCGAGCTGTGCTCCCTCTGTGTTACTTGGAGCAGCAAATAGCATGCATTCCAGGGCAACATCTGATTTTCTGCTTTTACGAGGCAGATGTTTAGGATAAGTGATCTGCTGTTTATTTTAATTGCCATCTTCCAAACCTCCTTCCTACGTGCGCGCACACATTCGGAGCCCATAAATAAGGATTCTTCAGATTATGCCGTTATTTGGGTAGCTAGCCCTGTCTTCCATCAGTGCCTGGACAAGGCTATGTGCTGCCAGCCTAGTTCCCCTTGCACATCAGCTTTACAGTGGTGTAAATCATTAGGTCCAATTCCTTTCTCAATGACACTAGCATAAATCTGAAATTGTTCCACTGACGTCAGCACCGTAATGGCAGTCTAAAGGAAAGTTAGACTCCCTTGACTTCAGAATGTTGCTGCTGATTTACACCAGAACAAGAGCAAAAGTAGTTGGGCTCAGCATGTCCTAGCACTGTTACTAAACAGCAGGCCAGGGTTTGCTCTGGGATACAGTGGTGATGACAGAGAGCAACTCCGTGGATTTTGCTGGTATTAAGTTGATGGAAATGACACAACATACCTTCACCACAGTTTACGTCTCAAAGAGCTCCATGTAGTAGGTCATTAATGAAAAGAAGGATAAATCAATGCTCCTGTGTAAAGTGATTAGTCTCATTGCCTGTCACTATTCCAGGAGAGTCATAAAGGGATGAATCTGACCATTTGGCTTGTGTTGTGATGATGATGATGGTAGAGAGCAAGACAGAGGTACCCTCATCTCCTGATGGATACCATGCAGATGTCCATGGAGGAACTGGTGGTCCTAGCTGAAGACAGAGGGGCATGTGGGGGGGCTGTGCTTGCAACTGGTGCTAAGAGCTAGTCTGGAGGGTTGGAGATGCTGGCTGCACTTTTCTTCTCCAAGAGACACAAGCAGTTGTTGTAGGCATTCTGTGCTGGCAGCATTCAGTGTTAATCCTTACTTGTTTCTCTAGATTTCCCACCTTTTCTCTAAAGGGCTGGAAGTGAAAGCCTGGCTGTAAAAGGGGTGCTGGCCCCTCTCTGCTCTGCTGTGGCTTCAGCCTGCAGGCTGTGGATTTAAGCAGAAGGAGATGAGAAGTGGATATTTCCACTTGAAGTGGTAGGGCTTCCCAAACAACCTTGCTGTTTAAAAGACACTTTGGCAAGGAGGGCCTGCATTTCTGCTGGCTGCTCTTTGGGAAGTTAGAGAGCCCAGTTGTCGCCTCAGAGTCCATCAGCCCTTCCCCATTACAGCCAGTGGAGACAAGCTGATTTACACCCCTCTTCTGTTGGCATCTGGCCAATCTCTTAATTGCTCATAAGTGACTTCCTTTCTTAATGGTACACGTTTGCGCTGGGTGGCTCGGTTTGCACACAGTGAAATGCAGCCATGTGTGGCATAACTGCTTTAAAGCCACCAGGTCAAAATGGGGTCCCTGTGAACTGCTGGGTAGCCTGGAGGTGCTGCAAAGTAGGATGGGGCCATGGGTGTCCCAGGGAAATAAGCCCTCACCTTCTTTCTGTTTTTTAAAAAAAGTTGAGGCCATGCCTTCCTTACCCATCTCTCAGCCTTTCCCATGGTGGCAGAGGTGGGAGGCAGCAGGAGAACCTCAGAAACCAGAGGGGAACTGCAGTCCTTCCTTTTCTACTTATTATCCAGGGCTCCAGCCACAGCTATCATCAACAGACAGGAGAAATAAAAGCCATTCTCCATGCTCCCAGCCCCAAGGAACCCCGGCTGGGTGCACTGAATGGTTCCCACATCCCTGCTGTACAGCCATGGGGATGGATGGCTGCTCCGAGCTCCAGCCAAGGGTTTTGACAGCCGAGGTAGAACCTGTGAGCTGCAGCACGTGGGATGTTCCTCACTCACACTCGCCTCCTTGTCTGCACCCTTACCTGGAATCTGGCCCTGTGGAGATGCAAGAGGGCTAAGGGAACATGGGCCCAGTTTTCCCACCTCTTTTGTTCTCAGTAGTGGTGAATAACACAGTCGACGTGATGCGTTTGCTGGCAGGGAGCGACAGAGTTTACCAGTCATGAAACAAAACTGTGATTATTGCCATAGAAACTGGAGCTTGAATGTGAAGCTCATCCAGCGGGGCAGTGGGAAGAGGACATTGGACTTCTGCCTCCTATCTAAACTCATGTGCATGGCTTGGATTTGGAATACCAGAAAGTCACTTATAAGAATCATGTCATAAAATATCTAGATATCAAGAAACACTGACTTCTTTTGGATTCCTAGGAAGAACTAAGTCAGGACCTTGGGAACTGGCCTGTGAGGGATGAGGGTGTTTAGTAACACCACTTCAAAGAGCAAAGTTCTTTCCAATTAGGAAAGCAGGCAATTAAATCACAGTGGCTGAGGGATGCAGAGTCAGGAACATAACCTTGCTCTGCTTCGTGGCTCTCTTTCCTGAATGCAGACATGCAATTTGTTTAGAGAATTCCCTCCTCCTTTCACATTTGAACTCTCTGCAATAGTGGCTTTGCCCTGGGAGCTTACAGCGTGGCTCAGATTTCTTTGTAAGTTTACAAGCCCCATCTATAGGGTAGCCGAAGAAGAGCCCTTTGGCTTCAAGTTGATGAAAAAGGGCAGAAAAGCTGCACTCAGAGGTTCCTGTTTTGCTCTGGAAAAACTCCAGCATGCTTAGCATACCGCATTGCAGAAAGTCACTGATTTCATCGTCATGACTTCATATTTGGTATAACTTTCCTTCCTGGTTAAACTGTCAGACTTTGATCCCATGCTGCATGATTGTTCCATGCTGTTGCCTGTGGAAATTGCTGGAGATGTGGAGCTGCTATTATTCCACATGGGAAGTCTCAGGAATTTTCTAAAGAGCTCCTGGTTTGCAAGATTTCTGGGTGACAGTTGTGATGCCTTTAAGTTCTGATAGCCTACAGTGCCTCATGAACAAAACTGAACAGTAGTGATTAACAAGTCCAAATCATCTAAATCCAGCTGTTTTAGCAAATGAGTTTCTCCTTATCCCAGTGTTTAACGATTGCCAGCCCCAGCCCACACTTCACTGCTCAGGCTGCACCAGAAGTAATTGCAATCCATGGGGTGGGGGAGCTAGGAGGAGGAAACAGAAAGTTGAAGGACTTTTCTTCCTTCTTTGGTGCAAAGTAGAATCCTTCTTGGCAATAAGGTGTGGTACAGACTGGGCTGTGTGTGGTTCTAAAGAAAGGAAGGAAGGAAGGAAGGAAGGAAAGAAGGAAAGGAAGGAAGGAAGGAAAGAAGGAAAGGAAGGAAGGAAGGAAAGAAGGAAAGGAAGGAAGGAAGGAAAGAAGGAAAGGAAGGAAGGAAGGAAGGAAGGAAGGACAGACGGACAGACACACTTTGCAGGGTGGATGGAGTGTGAGCAGTCGTTAAAGAGATGCTAGCAACTGACATTGTTGCAAATCATCTCTCTCATGTTGGAACTTCATCTTTGAGTTGCGCAAGAAATACAACTTCATTTTGGATACCCAGTATTCTTCCGAGAGAGGCATTGTGTTCCCAAAGAACAAATATGTTTTTTTCCTTTCTGCAGATCCATTCTGGTTTTAAACGCTGCTTTCTCCCCGCTCCCCACAGACAATAATCTTTGCCATGTACTTACTAAAATATCACTTTCAAATACATAAAAAGCACACAGGCATATCCAGTACTTGTTCCTTGCTCTATCTCAAGATTAATTTCCCATTTTTCCATCTAATGTGTCTGTCATTCAGATATCTCCACAATCAAGAAAAAGCCCTTTTTCTTCCCTTTTGTAGATTCACAGATATTAAGACCAGAAGGAAATATATTCTTATCTACTGGGCAGCTGACCTGAGTGTATATGTAGAGAGACATCTGTTTGTTCCGATTATTTCATGCAAAGAAGCTTTGCTTTTTGGTAGTACTGCAGGAAAATCATCGTTCAGGTACTAAAGCAGCCAGCAGTCCAGGGGCTGCAACCCCTGCCCAGTGCCTTGGTTGATCATCCCACTCACACAGCTCAGAAGTGTAACAGCACTGTAGAAACATCACTGAAAACATGGGGGCAGAAGCTCACCCAGCTGGAGGAGGTGCAGCACCAGCACGCAGTGGCATGTTTGGGCAGGGCACCACTGGGCATGGAGGGAGTGGGCTGCTCCTGGTGCTCATTCAACCACTGGCTGCTTCAGTAGGGGTGTTCACAGCATCTGGGGAGGGTGCCTGAAGGCTAAGACAGAGCCAGTGGACATGGTGTACACCAGGCAGGATCAACAAGTCCTGGGGAAGTGTAATTTCTCTTCCTACCTTCAGCATTTGAATCCCTTCTCTACCCCAGCCATGCTAAACTGATGCTTTTTTTCTTTCTTTCTCTGTCACATAGAGATCCCTGGGTGCCCAGGAATGGTGGAGAGCTGAATGGGCTGACCTGTCTTCCTCACCATCCTGAGCTCATGAGGGCTCTGAAGAGATTGAGTGGGAGCATGGCCTTGCTTCTCTGAGCCTGGGGATGCTGCGGGAAGTGATTGCCTTGGCAAATGTCTTCATCCCAACCCATAGTCCATTGTGCATCACCTGAAGGAGAAGCTGATGAAGGATAACTAGAGGACCAGGAAAGGCTCTGCTAGCCTTGGAGGACACAGATGGTGGACTGGCACTAAGAAAGGCACTTGGCAGGAGTCACTGCATATGAAACCAGCGCTGGAAAGAAGCTACAGGAGCCCTTTGAACTGAAGGAGGTAAATGTCCAAACCACCACAAAAGGTGCAGACGGGTTTCCTTGGCACAGCATCCTCAGAAAGCACTTTCAAAAGGGAAGAGGGTACCAGGACCATGTGGCCATCTCCAGTGGCTGGTTTGGAAGAGGCACAGCAAGGTCTCTGCCTTGTGGTCAGGTCAGTGGACTGGCAGGACATGCTCACAGCTGCCTGTCCACGTGCTGGCTGGGGCTCCAGATGAAACAGGAATCTGACCACAACTGAGAAAGCAAGAGCGTGGAAGACTGCTTTGACTTATTCTGTGCTTGTTTGTCCTTCTGGTGTCTTCTCTGTCTACCTCTTTTTCTCTCTAGGCCTACGTGTACTGTGTGTGGGGCCCAGACCCCCACAAACAAGCAGAAGTATTAGTACAGGGCAAATCCTGCCCAGTGCACAACGTGATGCCCAGTGCAGTGCTGTTACTAGATGAGGCTGACGTTGCACAGTGCAGATGTAACGTGGCCTTTGTTTGCTCCTTACACCAACAAATCTGCAGCTGTAATGCCTGGACTTCAGACAGGAGAAAGGCTTGAACCTGGTGATCCTTTTACTTGCAAGCAGTCACATGCTAACCTGACCAGCCACGCTTGGGAACCGAGTTTTAACACCCCAGCCCCAAAACATTACAGAGCATCCTCCCTCTCCTGGCTGTGGAAGTGAGTGCACCAGCAGGCTGCACGCTAAGCTTCTGCACCTTGGACTGTAAAAAACTCATTAAGCAGAGAAAGAGAGAGAGACGGAGGCAGTGGCAGGGGCTCAGGTAGAAAATAGTAGGAAAAACTGGTTCAAAACCACAGGAAAATATGCGCCTTTTAATTGCAGGTGGTGTCCCAGCTGCAGACTGTCATGCCCAGCTGGGTGGCTGCAGGTCTCTGTTCACCAAGCTGCTCCCGCAGGCCTGGGCAAAATGTGCTGGTACTGAACCGTACCGGGAGCCCTATCTCAGACCTTCTCTCTTGGCCTTCCAGCTGCATACCCCTTCCCTCATGTGCAATTGTATTTATTTATTTATTTCCTTGCTGCTTGATGCAAAGCTGCTAGCAGAGCACCCTCCCCACAACCATCCACATCTGAGAGGGGATGGAGAAGGGGAACGTGTACTGCGTGTCTGTGCGATGGAAGCGGGCCAAGGGGCAGGTGTCTGCCTTGAGCGGGCCAGATCCGGGCATGCATGCGGGGTCTGCATGTGAGGCAGGAGGAAAAGGCTGCAATTAAACCAGAAATACTTTCCCTGGGGTCAGTGTGCAATTTTGATCTTTCGAGAATTAAGAACAGGCTGGGCAAAGCTTTGTTGGGAAGGACAGCAGGACAGCTGTTGGCTGCACAAGCTCTGCCGCTCCAGCCAGATTTTCTCCGTGCAGCTGTGCTTGTGCAGGGCATGTGCCTCTGTGCAAGTTGCTTGTCCAGATCGTGCCCTCTCAGCACCCCCAGCTGTAACGAAGCAAACTTACTGTGTGTACATCCTGGCTTTGGACACTTGCAGGGGGCCCTATCCTCAGCCAGGCAAGTTGCTACCAGGGTGCTCACAGAGGTTTAACGCCCTTTTCTGCTCTGTCCAAAAGACATATCCATGTACAGACCATTTAATGCAGCCGGTTTGAGACCGGCAGACACAAGCCTCTCTAGACAATGCTGTAGCTGTGCTGTAATGGGCCATGCTCAGCCTTGGCTTGTTCCGTCCCATTTTGCTAAAAAACTGGCACAACAGCAGCATCCACTTGTGGCCAGGCATCCCATTTTATGGAAAGCCTGTGTGGCCTTTGCAGAGGGGAATCGTTTCTCTGGGAGAAGGGGGGTTCTCCAGTGTCCTGCTGCTCTCCCACAGCTGCCACGCTCAGGAGGGAGCCAGGGTGCCTGGGCATCCCTTGGCAGAGGTCCTGGCTGCTCCAAGGGAGCCTGGCTTCTCCCATACCCTTCCCTCTGAGATGCCCCACCAAGGCTTTGTCCAAACCTGTGTGGCTGCTGAATGGAAATACTTCCCAACCAAAACCTGTTCCTCAGAAGATTCCTGGCTGGCTCCAGTCACTTGTTACGTACTGGAAACACTGCCCTTGGGAATAGTTTTCAGGTTAGAGACACGCATGCGATCGTTGTAGTCCTTTTTCTCACAAATCCTTTCGTGTGCAAGAGCAGGTTGCAGCAAGTGAAATGGGTACACTTGCTCTGATAATTTGCCAGCATGGCCCAAAAGCAGTGACCTGCTTACTGCTGATTGCTTCCTTGCAGAGTTGTAAGAGTTGGAGATAGAAGACATGTATTATGAATCCATCTGCCTATGACCCTTCAGGCTTGTTCCATGTATTGCATTTACTGGTGGTGTGCTGGGCCTATTTTTAACTGTCCTGACACTAGGGTTATTGTGCTGTCCTTTGGGAGATTGCTCTGTAGTCCATGTCAGGGGCTGCTATTAGTATTCCACCTGCATTTCCTCCTGAAAACTTCATTCCATTATTCCTAGTGATGCTCTTCAAATACCTGCTGCTCATTATGCCCCAGTCAGTCTCTACCACCTGACCAGCGCTCCTCTTTGCTCCTCCAAGAACCTTTCCGGCTCCTTGATTGCTGCCACTCCCTGTCCTTCCCATAGTTCGGCACAGAATGAGTCTTTTTGTCAATTCAGCTGTGCAGAGTTTGTCGGGCATCGGTACCCACCAGTGGAGCAGCTGGGACCTCTGGCAATGCCCAGTCTCCCCAGTGGCTCTAGGGCTGCTCTCTCCCTCACTGCAAAGCACGTGGGGCACAGGAAAGGGGCAGAGACTGAGATGTGTCTGAAAGTGGACCAGTGTTGGCAATGAGCTCTCCTATCCCGTGGGGAACCAACGTCTGCGAGGGACAGTACACAACAAAGTCTCCATTTCAGCAAAAGCCCAGACTGAGCAATGGAGGTGGGTGATGCTCCAGTACTGCCTGTGCAGCCGTACTGGGATCGGTGGGGGTCAGAGGTCCGTGCCGTGACAGGGAGCTGTGGTCTGTCCTGCCTGGAAATCGTATGTGTGAGCTGGAACCATGGCTGGGCACAGAGGGATCCCCGTGCCCCACCAGCAGCGCGGGGGCTCGGCAGGCTTGGCGCACGTGGAGCGCTTGCATGGGGATTCTGTGTACAGCGCTTGGCTGGAGCACCATTGTGATTGTAAGAGCTCTGTTCTCACCGAACAAATTGTTCCTACAAATAAAGAATGAAAAGTCCTCCTCTTCCCACTCTTCTTTTTTGCACTATTCATTGAGTGGTGCCGAAGGAAGGGCCTGCACCTGGATGGTGGGAGCAGAAAGTCACTGTGCTCCTGTGGCTGCCAGGGCAGCTTGTGGGGAGGTGCTGGGGCTACCTGGAGGGGAGGTTGAATGCAAGAAGAATAGCCAGGGTAAGTCAGAACGTAAAGTGCACCAGAGCAGGTTGCAGCGTCTCTCCATGAAGCTCGCTGATGCTGATAGGCAATGGGTTGCAATATCTCCAGGCACTGTGGGCACGCGCCTGTGGGACAAGGCTAGAGAGGCACTGAGGGCAGTCTGTGCAGGTACCAGTCCTGCATGAGCAAACCAGGAGGAGGACAGGTCAAAAAACCCAAGGAGGATAAAAAGACCCAGATGAAAGAGGGTGCTGAGTCTCCCAAGGGTTTCACAGGTTGACAACAGAGGAATCTGGAGTCTCCTGTGTGGCAGCGTGTAGTCCCAGGGGCCGGTTCTTTGCCCAAAGTTCAGACCAGTGACGGAGCAGAAGGCTCCTTAATTCCTTCTCTCAATCCCCAGCTGTTCTCCCCAGTGATGCAGAGCAGGATGGCAGAGCAGGGTGGCAGTGACAACATTACAGCTTTTCTTAAGCAGTTGTCAGGGGAAGAATTCGGTCCCCAAACAACAAAAGAATCAAAATGACACATTTCCAACAGAATTCATGATTAGACAATTAATCATCCCAATTTACAACGTTGGAGGGCCTAGAGTGCCCTAATACATAAAGATGCTCAAGGCAGTGGTTGTGCTACAACTGTCAGTAACCCGTTCTCTGGCTGCCAGGGAGCACGGGGCTTTAGGCAGCACCACACAGCTGGGGACTGGTCTTCTGGTGGCACCTGCATGCAGAGCTGCCAGGGGAATTTGGTATGTCTTTTATCAAGGCACAGAGACAGTCTTGAACTGCTGCATAACGGTATGCAGGTCTCCATGGTGCCATACCTCCACTTTTTAGTATGACTCTGAACCACAAACACTCAGCATCTAATCCCTGCTTTCTAAGGACATTTCCAAACTCACGTATGGCTCAGGCACTGGTGTGCCAGCCACGTGCAGACCCAAGTACCTACCCACCCAGATTAAAGAGGCTTGTCTAACCTCTGCAGGCCTTCAGCAAGCTAACAGGATGGATTTTCTCCATCTCCCGGTCTTTGTATCTGGATTTACTGAGCTCTGGGGTCAGCCCTGGCTTTTGGGACTGCATAAATTGTGACCCTTATTCGCCAAGAGCACACACAATCCCACTGCCTCCAGACATCCCAGGATGTGTCCAAATATCTTTCTAAAGTTCCTAAAGCTTTAACGCAATCAGGAGAAAAGAGCTGTGAGGAGATTATTGCAGCACATAACTGCAATAAACCTTTTCTTCATCCTTTCATGGTTAGAGGTATGAACATGAATTATATCAACTTAAACCTCTTGAGAGCAGCATGTAAAATCACTTTTTCAAATGGCTGGTAAAGAACCTCGTTAAGCTAAGATGTCAGTGCTCGCAAATGCTGCTGTCTGAATGAGGCTATTTTACGAGTCAGTTTAATTCTTCCAGGAATTAAACAACCCCTTTCCACCCACGCTGAGCAGCAGACTCACTCTTTGCTCCTTGTTTTCTGACCTGTTTGTTCATTGAAGGCTTTGGCACCCTCACGGGTTGCAGCAGTTGAGATGGCTCATAGCTTGCAAATGTAAATAGGTTAATAAAAAACTCCACATCTGGCTAGTTTTCAGGCTACCTGGCATATACCAGAGGCTACAGAGAAGTCAGGGGCTTTTCACGTTCAACCAGAAGCAAAATGGGAAGAAAGAAATGTTCATTTGCTCCATTTGCAACTCTCCAGGTCGTTTTGTTAGCTGCCACACAAGTAGGGCTCCTAGACCCCAGCAACCCCTGTAGGATGCCTTCCTGCTGTGCCCCGTTGCTTCTGGGGATGGATTTTCCTGGAGGATGGAGGAGGACTGGGAGGACCATACCCTGAAGGGTGGCTCAGGTTCACACAGCAACCCAAGAGCCATGGTCCCTCCCAGCCACAGCCCCATCCCCATCCCCATCCCCTTCTCATTCAATGGTTCTCCGTCTCTTAGCATCCTTTTAACAATCACACAGCTGGGCATAAGCATAATACTCTCCCTGCCTTGTATGCTTCCTGGAGGATGTGCCCCTTTTCCTGGTCATGTTTCCCTGGCCTGACACCAGCCTGACGGGTGCTGCTGCCACGACACCGATTTATTCCTGAGGCTCTTCTGACAGCCCCACCAGCCCCAGCTGGTGCTGCTCTGCCTTCCTGAGGCAGAAGCTGATTTCTAGGTCTTCCAGACACATTTGCTTTCAATTCTATAGGCACAAATCCCCATAAATCATAAAATCACGGATTCATTTAGGTTGGCAAAGACCTTTAAGATCATCAGGCCCAATTGTTAACCCAGCACTGCCAAGCCCACCACTAAACCATATCCCTAAGCGCCACATCTGCATGTCTTTTAAATATCTCCAGGGATGGTGATTCAACCGCTTCCCTGGGCAGCCTGTTCCAACGCTTAACAGCTCTCCCAGTGAAGAAGTTTTTCCTAATATCCAATCTAAACCTCCCCAGTGTAACTTGAGGCCATTTCCTCACATCCTATCACTTGTTACCTGGGAAAAAAGGATGACACCCACCTCACTACTTGCCTTTTTTCCCCCCTCAGTAACTTTGTGCTGGTAATTTACTATAATTTTGGTTATTATGGGAGAACGTTTAAATCCCAGGTGCTCTGTTTTGGTCTCCATGGAAATTGATAGAAAGGGTCACCTTTTGATTGCAGAATCCTGGTGCTGAGGGGAATGTTTTTGCCTTACCAGTTGGGGAAGTGATGGGGGCTGGGTGATTTGTCTGCTTTTCCTTTTGTACACGTCTGTCAGTGAAATTCATAATGAAAAGCTGAATCTGCACAGACCAGGCCATCATCCGACAGCAGGAAATGAAAAACAGGAAGAAGGGGTGTGACAAAAATGGAAATTATGGTAATTACAACACAAAAAAATAACAGCAAAATGTATCCAGGCATTACAAAAACCAGGCTGGTTTATCGATGCTGCTTCTCTAAAGACTGTTGTGGCTGGAAACTGAAAGAATAGAGAAATATCTAGTGCTGTTGTTAACCATTAACCATTTTGCTGCTAGTCTGGACTGCAGCCTGCATGGGGAGCCTGTGTTTTTAAGAGTTAATCCTCATTCGAAGCTCACCCAAGCCAAAGGAAAGGCTGTAAGGGCATCCAGGGATGCAGGTGACTATTAACTGCGTTAGCCATGGGTGCAGGTGACTATTAACTGTGGTAGTCACGGCAATAGCAACCAGGCAATGGAAGCAGGGAACTCCACAGCTTTGCCTACCAGCTCCAGGTATTGCACCAGCCATGTGGGAAAGGGTCTGGTCCTGCAAAGCTCAAGATCTAAATAGTCATGAGGGGGTAGTCAGGACAATAAAAGGCAGAAGACATCCCAAGAGCAGCAAACAGCATCTAAGTGCAATCCCTGGTTAAGCAGAGGTCAGCTAAACATCAGGAAATTAAGACTGCTCTACACTAGGATAAACTGCCTCTCTGAATGGGCAATTTTTTTACCAATATTACAAAAGTGCTTTGGAGTAGCTCAGCTGGAGACATCTGCTTTTAGTCAGAAAGATGCTGGCCACTCGGTCTGCTCTCCACAGCCTTTTCAATGGCCCTTCATTGGTACAGTGATGGGGACCTGGCTGTATGGCAGAGGTGTGCTTTGCCCCTTGCGCCAACCTTCCCAGGGCAGGGAATAAAGCAGCGCCCTGCTCTGGGAAACTGCACATTCCCATTTGCATCCCTGCACATGCCTGACTGCTGCACAAGCCCGGCAGGAGCACCAGCTGCTGCTTCTTGCAAGAAACGTGCAAAAATTATAGAACCAGAAAGCAATTGTACAACGAGCACCAAGCTTGCAAAGGCAGATTTTTGGGAAGGTTCTGTTTTGTTAAAAAGGGAATATTTGTCATCTTTGAAAAATATTTCAGATGTTTCTTTTTAAAAAACATAGGAGTCACATCTCCATTGCCACATTCTTCCCCTTCCCCTTTGTAAGCTAAATAGAGTGCACTGACCCACAGACTGTTCCACTTTCACCTACGCTCCTTCAGTTGGAGAAGTTTTGTGATTTCTGGTTTTTTAAGCCAATAAAGGAGGGGGAGGGGAAAAATGAGAACACCCTCAGCATCATCTAAACAAGTGCATTCAGGGACAAAGCAAATGGAGAGGAAATTAAATTTTTCAGTTTTCTTTTATCATCAAAACCAAAGCAAAATGAATGCATCAATCCAAAATGAAGTTTGCCGTGTTTAAGAGACCCCCCCGAAAACATATTCAGAAATGATGTTTTTTTGACAAAAAGATGGTTTTGATGGAATCTGACTTTTTGATCCCCAAATTGTGGCTAACCAGAGTTAAATGGCACTTCCAGCTCTCCATCCTGTGGCTGCAGTTGAGTACTTCATGCTGGTCCTTGTACAAACTCCGGATGGTTTTGGTAAAGAGCCTGAGAACCCCACTTGGCAATCCAGCCCTTGTGCTGCACAGACACCCCATGCCCTGCGGGAAGCCGGGCACAGCATGATTTTTGGCAGAACAGGTGGAAAAAGGGGAGCCCTTGCTTGTCCTCCCACGCTGCTGCCTGCCTCCCAGCCTCTAATGCATCCCAGGTGTGCCTGGCAGCGAGCCATGAGATAAAGGCAGGAGAAATTACAGCACGTTTGCCAGTGGCTGGGGGGCTGGGGGGCTCTTGAGGAGCCTGGCTGGCTGCAGCAGCAGGACGCTCCAGGATGGCACCTGTTGCTGTTGAGGCTGTGCTAGGCAGGGGCTCAGTGCTATTTTTGGACTGTGCTTGAGGGCAGGAAGGATTAACATGCCCTAAATGCAGAAAAGCCGGGCTTGTTATGAACAGAAAAGGCTCAGATTTGCTCAGCAGTGAGGTCTGTCCCTGCTGGGGGCAGGAAGGGTTAACCTGGACTTCCTTGACATGGAGGAGCAGGTCTCGAGCAAGATGCTCCAAACTCTCCACTGACAGCAATGGGGACTTTTTAAAAAACATGGGAGTCACATCCCCATTGCAATGGGGACTTCGGCAAGTTTGCAGCAGGCCTGGGATGTCTGAAAAGTGCCAGCCAGAGGCTGGAGCTTTTCTACCCACATGATACGGAGCAAAGTGTCCTGCATCTACAACAGGCTGGGATACGAGAGAGACACAACCCCTAGACTGGGCCTTGAAGGAGGGAAGCAGGAGGAAGAGATGCTTTTTCTAGGATCAGGGAGGTTGACTGAAAAGGGACAGTCATTGCACAAATCAGAAAAACCAACAGAGGAACTTCACAGGAGAGGATTTTCTTGTTGATGGCAGCCAGATCATGTGGTGGCACCCATGGATGCCAGAGGAGCTCCAGAGCTGACACCCTTAATAAAGATACACCAGCAGGGCAAGTCCCTGGAAAGCTTTCAAAGAGTGTTGTTTTCATCCTGCTGTGAACAAATACACTGCTGCTTCTGCCACCTGGAGCCCTGACTCTGCCTGCAGCCTCCCCTCTCTTTTTGGGTCCTGCAGGGAGAAGGGACCATTAGCCCACAAGATGCTTGTGCCAAGCCTCAAAGTTTTGTTAGTGCTTCTTTCCAGTTGGATAGGACAATTTCCACCTTTTGGCCCCCCAGCAGCTGAGATGTGTTTCTCCCAGCCAAAATGACTGCTCAAAAAGGGATGGACAAATCATGGCACCAGTGAGATGAACAAAGGTAGTGGGGTTGAGCAAAGGAGATAAAGCAGACACAGGGAGGCTGAAAGCAAAGCAGCTGTCCCGAGGCAAAGGCAAATGCCCTGAAACCTTAGCAGAAGCCCATGGTTCTGGTTTTTTCTTCCTCTTTGTAACTGATTCACAAGACATGCTTGTGTAATGGATACACACCCAGATAAAATAGTGGTCAGCACTCCTGCTGCCCCTGGGACCCTTAGCTCTGAAGTAACGCAGTGTTCACCTGGTGATAGAAGCAGCCAGGTTTATCTGCAAGATGCCGCTGCAAATGTGTCATGGGAAAGATTTCAGCAGATGCAAAGCTGGGGAGTCGCAACTGCTACGCTTCAACTTCAGCACATGGAGAAATCCAGGATACTTCTCAGGAGCAAGAGAACAAGCCTGCCCCCAGAACAGAAATGAACACCCATTTCATTAGCTAAGACTTCCCTGTGCTTATTTAAGCATCGATTCCTGTGGTGGTTGTGTGCTGTATAGTGCTGATTAACAATTACAGAATGTACCAGAGCAGCATCACCACGGCACAGCTGGGAACTGCGGAGCCGACTGGGGTGATGCCGTGTCAACCTGGTGGCTGCATCTCCAAGGTTACTTGTAATAGGCAGCCACTTGCTGGATAACTTTGAAGGAAGCAACCATGGTTTTAAAGTCTGGGGGTTTTGTTTGCTGTGAATTCCCCTTAGCTCAGCACTCTGTAGCTGCCTGATGGAGCAACTGCCTGAGTGGTAACTCCCTTTCTAAGACTGTTTTGCCTTCTTGCTCTTCTGCTTCTAGTGGGGGATGTATTTCCTCAAAGCCCACCCACTCCTCCATTTCTCTGCCACAGGCTGCCGAAGGAGCCTTCCAGCTCAGCACTGATCCCTACAGTCTTCTACATTGCTGGTGAGAAGAAGCAGAATCTCTATCTATCCGTGGCCACACCTTCCAGGACATTTCACGTCCCCTCCTGCCTACCCAGTGACACCTTAGGCACTCCTAATCCCAAACTCCATTTGTCCTAAAAGTTGAAGAGGACCCCTTTGGGGGTTGATTTGTCCTGTCCGCTGGGATGTTGAGCTTCCAGCTTCAGCCAGACGAGGGTACCAGAGAGCAAGGCAAGGGGGCTTTCCTCCTCCGGCGCTGCCCTGCTGCCGCTTGCCCACCTTCCCCCCGGGGAGCCAGCCTGCGGTGCGCAGCCCGGTGGCTCCCCTGGAGGAATCGGGATCAGCTTAAAACACAACGTGGCTCTCTGGGTTTGAATCCTGCTCTGTTATTAACTTGCCTGAGGAACAGGAAAACCTTGTGCATTTGGCTAGGGCTTGCTTGCTTTGTGTATCCCTTATCTTCCTCTGGGACATCGGGTGCCACTATCAGGGTGTGCAGGATATTGGCCTCAATGCAAAGGTAGTGTCGAGTCCTCCTCTCCTACAAGCTGTTCTTGCCCAGAGAGGAGCCTCCATGCGGTGCCAGAGTGGTTTCCTGCCTCCCATCATGAGCCGATATCCACAGAGGTTTGGTGCTTGGAGGTCCCAGCAGCTCGCCGAGTCCTCCTGGACGCTGCTGCTGGCTATGCTAATATTGCATGAGGAACGCTGGCATTTCCAGAAAGTCCAATAAAATAATGTCCTCATCACTATTCATTCCTTCAGTGCAGACTCTCTTGTGCCCACGTGAATCCTAATGTGCTAATAGGATATTAATGTGGGTGCTCTGGGTGTCCCTGAGGAACCTGCACTGATGCAGAGTGTTAATAGCCCATCTTCCTTTCCACTGAGAAGTTATTACACGTGGTATGCACTAACTTTAACCCGCTCTGAGCAAGCTTTTCTTCCAGGCTGCAGTTTCTTTCTGCTGATGGCAGAGGCCAGCCGTAGCAGGGCGGGGTGCTGCCATCCTGCAGGGAGCTGGCATGGAGGGAACCACGGGCACGACAGCACTGCTCACTCCTGGAGCAGCAGATGCCTGATGGAAAGACTCAAAGATGGGGGTTGTGCAGCCCCCTGTACTCATCCAACATTTTCCCATCTCTTCTAGCTTCCCCAGTGCTAATCCCTTGCTTTGCTTAAATCAGCCCATGGTGCCTTTATGTTCAGTCAGGTAAAGATCTGCTATCCCCCCTGCCCAGGCAAGCAGCGCTCTGCAGAGCAGCTGAGTACAGCCAGCAGTGTGGATCCCCATCCCCAGGCAGAGGAAGGGAGATTCATCCCTGGTTGCTTAGTTCATGCCCTGTGTATGGTCTGAAACCCAGGGTCTGGCTCTCTGCTACAGCCCGACATGCTGAGCTTCTGTCCTCTGATCTGGGCAGGCAGCTGCAATATGAAAATGAGGTAGTTTTAATTAACCTCAAAAAAAAAAAAAAAAGACAGTATCTCTGGGGAAGGAGACAAAAAAGAGAATTTACACTCTTGGTTACAGAGCTGCTCGTACCATCTGAGGGATGTCTGGGGCAGTGGGGAGATGGGAAAAAAGACTTGAGAAGAAAGACTTCCAGAGAGACCTGGACTTGGAGATGAAACATTGAATAGAGTATATTTTATACGTAAGAAGCCTGCCGCTGCAGGAACCCAGGCTGTTAATTGGATTGACAATCCCTTTGATCTTAGATATATGTCTGCTGGCTGATTCATGCTGAGACATCCTTCTGACCTTTTGAATATTCAGCTTTTTGGGGAGAAGCAAATGGGGAGCAGCTTTCTTTTAACAGACTGAGCAATAAAACAGTGACTGTAGCAGTCCTCCTCATTTTCTTTGGCATGATGTGTCAATATCTGACTAATGAATGTAGTCAATAGCTGAGTAACTTCACCTGCCAGGAGTGTGACCCTAACACAGAAAGACGGTCTCCCATGAACAGCAGTGCCGAGCAGGCAAGGGAGCAGGACCAGGCCTGACGGGACAGGTGGCAGCTGTTGTTCCAGGTCATCATCAAAGGTGACTCTATAAAGTGATTGTGGAGATTAGCTCAAGACAAAGCCAGGGACCACCCACAGCAGCAAGGTGAGTAACAAGGTGAAGAGAAGGCAAACACACCAGCATCAGCCCAGACCCATGGTGCCTCCTGTGGATACAGAGCACAGATGGATGCAGAGCTCTAGGGGCATGGCTGCCATCTCCAGCACTCTTCCCCAAATGGGAAAGTGGGTGGCAAGCTCACGGCACCTCAAGGCAGAAGGGTTTTATCTTCACTAGCAGTGCTGCTGTACAACCCCTACTCAGATGGGTCTCAGTGGCACTGTCACATTGTCCCCTGACATGGCATTTACCTCATGAAGCACCGTCTTATGATTTGGGGGGGACGGGGGGACCAGGGAGCTGGCAGGCTTGCCTGTCCTCTTGGCTGTGACAAATGTTTGTTTGTCACGGGAGCTCCTAATAAGTTCCATTAATGTTCCCCTGGGAAAGGCTGAGACTAAAGTCTTTGGGAGATAAATAGAGCTTCTGCCAGGCTGAAGGGATTTCTTTTTGCAGCAGCAATTTATCCCTCATGGCTTTTCCCAGTATTTATTGCCTGGCATGTCTTCTTCTGGAACAGAAAAACTCTGATGCAGAGACTTCTGCAGGAGCTCTGTGGGCTGGCAGAGTCCCCTTGCAGGGATGCTGTACCCATATGTATCTATGTGCCTGTTTATTGGGGGGCTGTTTCTTGACACGCCACATCCAAACTGGATCTCACCTCTCATTTATACAGGTGTAATTCCAACACCACTCCAGCCTCTGCAGGGCACACGCACAGCCAGGGCTTCCAGAGTTACTAAAGCTCCACTTTTTTCTGGAAACCTCCCCACTCAGGCTCCCCCACAACCTCACATAACCCAGTCCCAGCTCCCAGAGCCTCTTCTTGGGGTGGTATTATTAGAGGGGAGAAAAAGGAGCCTGACTCACCGGGTCCTGCACCTGTGGCTGAGTTTTCCTCCAGACTCGCTAAGAGGGAATGCAGGTTCACGTCAGGGCTGTTTTTCCATCCCCTTTTCAGAGTTAATCTCTCCAGGTCAGCGCCTGCTGGAAGAGGCTCCCTGACTTGCTCCTGCTGTGGGCAGATGTCTGTCTGATGACAGAAGTGCCCTTCACACCTGCCTGTAACCTTCATCTGCTGCAACCTGGTCCGTCCTGTGCCTGGGGCAGGTACAGGGGGTTACAGTCCGGAGGGGAACAGCAGCAGCACAGGCAGAGGTGCTCGGTCCCACAGCTCAGGTGGTGCATGCAAAGGGACAGGAGACCCAGCAAAGAGCCCTGCTGCTTTCTGCCAGAAACAAATGAACAAAGCTCAGGCTTCACCCATATGGATCTCCCTGTTTTCTTCCATTTCCCTCCAGACTCAACAGTTTCAAATCCAAAGCAAGGAAAACCAACAGGAGTTCCAAGTGGAAAACTTCCTTCCAGCCCTGGATGCAGAGCACTGAGATATATCTGTATTCCCTGCTCAAGTACAGGGATAAATTCCAGTGGAAGATGTATTTCTGTCTCTCAGTGATTAGTACAGCCTTCAGAAACATAAAATGCTTCTGCTGATGCAACAGAATTTATAAGTGAGAAGATCGTTTATTACATTAGGAACTGAACCATAGGTCTTTCAACCCTCCTCATAGTAACTAAATTAAATTGATATAAGTGGTCATTCCTTCTGTGACAGGGGCTCCCTGAGGGCTCCTCCACAGAAGCTAGGATGGGACACAGACATCTCCAAGTAGAAATTTCAGGACAGACCCATTCTTGAAGCAACGCCAGCCGCAAAGATACCCTAATGATTAGGTTGGCGTATGAAACCCAGGAGAAGGGTCAGAGGGGAGCCAGCACCCCTGCCTGGCTATGCTATGCAGTGTGCAGAACAGGGCAAGCACCCTGACCGCAGGGCTCAGCCTCGCTCCTTCCCACCTGCAGCCAGCTGGTTAGAGAGCAGCTCCGCGGGTCACTAGCAGCATAGGAGGGATGTGTGGGTCATCGGGAATGTCTAGCAAAGATAGAGACATGAGCAGCTCTAACAAAAGATAGAGAATCACTTCCTCAGCTATAACCCTACACTCAGCTCCCCAGCCAAGCTGTATTAGGAGCAAACCAAGGCTTTATACCTGGACAGCCAGTGCTGCCTTCCCTCCATTCCTGCCAGCAGCCACTCATGCACAGATGAGTCTTTAAATTCTCCACAGCTAGCCTTGATCTACAGCTCTAAGTTCTGTGGGTATGCTGTGGAGGAAATAGGAGCTGGTGCTCTGTTTTCTAAAGTAGCTCTGGAGGTAAGTAAAAAAGAAGTGCTAATGGGGGAGCTCTTAAATCCAGCTCACAGGCAAAGGCTCAAGGGAGGGAAGCACTGCAGGTACAGGGAGGAAGAAGGATTTAGGTTTTTCTGGCATGCCTGCAGTAAGGGCCGTTATGGGAATGTACCTATCACTGGTGTTTATCGAGCTCATGGTGGCTGTGATGGTTGTTCTGATGTTCTTCAGTCCCTCAGAGACAGTGAGCTTGAAGAGGGGAAAGAAAGCAGGGTGGGAGAAACTGGGAGGATTTCCAAGCAGCTAACTTTTGTACTGGCAGCAGTGAAAAAAAATGAGATCTTTCCCTGCCCCCCCCCGCCCCCCCAACCTGGGAATGTGACAGTGATGAGCAATGTGGCAGAGGGCTGCAGCCTCACAGTAAGAGGCCTCTTGTCAGGAGCCAGAGGCGGCGTTTGGGTGCTATCATCACCTGCTCATCTCCAGGTGATTTTAGAGAGCTGAAAGCCAGGCTCAGCAACACCATGCTAGGCAACTAGAGATGTGCTTGCTGGTAGGCAGGACTCTGTTGGAGCCCTCATCAATCAAGCCATCTCTGAGAGTAACTTGGTTACTGAATCATCAGTATGTGACTGGCCATGGTCTTTGAGTTCTCTATCCAAAACCAGTAGCAGTTTTGAAAAATCCCACTCCTTGGCATACAAATCTGCCTGGGACATCTTCCCTGTATCTAGTCTGAGAGAAGAAGAAGTCTGAGCATGCAATTACAATGATGGAGGCTGAAAGCAAAAAGTGACAGGTTGAGAGAGTTGGGGTTGTTCAGCCTGGAGAAGAGAAGGCTCCGGGAAGACCTTACAGCAGCCTTACAGTGCCCAAAGGGGGCTACAAGAAAGCTGGAGAGGGGCTTTTTACAAGGACATGTGGCAACAGGGCAAGGGGGAATGGCTTTAAACTGAAAGAGTTAGATTGAGATATTAGGAAGAAATTCTTTGCTGTGAGGGTGGTGAGGCCCTGGAGCAGGCTGCCCAGAGCAGCTGTGGGTGCCCCATCCCTGGGATGCTCAGGGCCAGGCTGGACGGGGCTCTGAGTGACCTGCCCTGGTGGAAGGTGTCCCTGCCCATGGCGGGGGGATGGGAACTAGATGGCCTCTAACATCCCTTCCAACCCAAACCATTCTATGATTCTCTGAAACACAGCTCATGGCATGGCTGCAACAGTGCTGAGGGTGAACTGAGCTGGTCAGGCACGTCCTAAACAAAGCATTCACTCCTTCCTTTGCCCATTTCTTCCTTTACCCCAGTTTCTTTCCTTCCCATCTTTGGTTTTTAAGGCTAATAAGTGAAATACATGTGGTGTCACGAGGGCCAGGAGGAGCTCTTGCCTCCATAGCTTGCTGCTGGGGGACCTGGCAGTGTGGTGGTGACTCCCCCTGTGTGATTTCTAAAGAAAAAGTTTGAGTCTGATGAACCCTTGGGGGAGACAATGGGACAAGAACAAATAAACAAACAAAAGACACTGACATTAAATCATATTAATTGCAACATAATCTTGAGAAGTGTGTTCTTGGCCACCTGATCCACTCATTTAATGAGAAACTGTACACCTACTTTCCTTCACCAAGAGTTCATCTTGCACACAAATCGCAGCAAGGTCTCTCTTCAGCTGGAAGGATTCTTCCTGCTTTTGCATACAGGGCACTTCACATGTTTGCCTTGTAGTCTCCATTTTAAAACACTCTGTCCTGTGTTATGTGTTTTTTTTCCCCATGTTATCCTGGATCAAACAAAGCATGCTGCCTCTGCTCCAAGTCACTGCTGGCTCTGCATGGGCAGGTGGTGCTGCAGCCAAAGTCCATGTAGAGGTGCCTGCGGTCAGCTTAGCTCATGGCACTCAAAACCATGAGAACTGCTACCTATGGCAGTAATTAAGAAGATAAAAAGTGGGATAGTTCCAGAAATAGCTCTTGTGGAAGTCCAAACCCAGTCATTGCTACCTTTATCCTGGTGTGATGGGTCAGAGCCAGGCTAGACCGCCCAGGGCATGAAGACTTAGGGGTTTCAGCCTCTCAGCAGGCCTGACATCAAGACCCATACCCGAAACCCAAAGCATTATGCTTTGGCAAGCCAGAACCCAGCTGCTGTGCCTGTTTGTATATGAGCAGCACACAAACTACTTCACTGCATTAAGGGAATTTTCCACGTGCAGGCACTGAACTCATCTCCCTTCTCACTCTGACTGGCTCTCCCCCTGGGAGAAGGTAACAACTCAGCTTTGCAGGGCAGCTCTCCAGGAGAAGTCCTACCCTCCTCCTGTCCCTGGGGGTGGGCAGAGCTCGAGGCGTGCGGCTGAGTCCAAAACTTGCAGGTGGGAGTTGCACAGAGGATGCCAAAAGTAAATGCACAGAGTGCAGGATGGAGCTGTGTGTGACAAGGGAGCTCGGGAAGCCACTTTCTCCTCCAGGCTTTCCACTAACCCCACCACTTTCTGTGTGTCCTGCTCCAGCAGACCTCATTTGACTTAATGTGAGCTCAGTGCAGAGGGGAGGGGGGCACCAGGCAGGAGGCCTCTGTTTCCTAAAATAGCCCTGACAGGTGCCCTTAATATCCTGGCACCAGTGTGACACTGCCGAGCGAGGGCCATTAGACATCCCGAAATGGATTTCAGCTCATTGAGTCTAACCAGATGTAACCCTGGACCTCTGGGTCACTTTTATTTGTCCATCTTCTGTCAGACACAGAGACCTGAGAGCAGAAACATGCCCGTGCCCACGCGTGCACAGCGATCATCTCACTGCTAATGCACGTGGCTTTGGGCTGGGGCAAGCGTGCAGCGTGTCCCCATCCCGAGGCAGGCACACCGCCAGCCCCTCCTCACCAGGCAGCCCCAGGAGGTGCTGGGCACTGCTGCTGCTGCCGTGGACCCATCTTGCTGAGTTGCAATCTGTCTTCCCTCTGCTGCTTCTCACAGGGTTTCTGTGCTTTGTCAGGTCAGGGCTTTTTTCCCTGAATCTTGGATTTCAGATCTTCTTTTTAAACTGTCACTAACTAGTAGCGACTCAGCAGTTTAACAGTACTTTCTCTCCTTGGTTTTTCCTTTCTTAACTTGTGTGGTCGAGCCTTCATGCACTGGCTCAAAGACAGGACAAGAAATAAATACAATGACAGCTCTCAGTAAAAATACGTCTGAGTTTGCCTATAGCTATTGCCCCAAATACGTGCAGCGGTTGTATCCTGCTGGTCCTACATGCAAACATGTTCCTCCTTCAGATTTAAATCTGGATATTTCTTATGGAGGCTGGGACTCCATGATGGATGGACAGCGTTTGGATGGACAGACCCCTGATGAACTCTTGGGAGGCAAAACTGCACAGTGCATTGCACTGGGGTGTTGGGGAATTCTTCCCAGTACTGTCAAGAGGATACTGGGAACATCAACTTAATCACCTCATTCTGCATTTTATCCTCTGTAAAGGCATGAAGTCTTCTCCGGGACAAATACCACGTTTTGTCATTGTTATTCTCTCTATTCAAGAAAGCCCTAGGGGATGCCATCCACAGATAGATACTTTACAATCATCTGCCTTCACTGGGACCTCTTCTCTCTCCTGTCCTCCAGCCTGTGGCTTCTGGACCCTCTGGACCTGCAGGAGCTGCTCTGCTTGTGATGTCTGTGGGGGAGAGGGCCCCAGAGGTGACAGTGGGGTGTGCAACGTATCAGCTGTCTGATGAAGCAGGAGCATGTGAATCCTTCAGAGATGGAAGTTTTTGTTAAAAGGCAAGAGGGTAATTCTTCATTTGCAAAATGACACAATGTTCCACAAGGCAAGAAAAAAAAAAAAAAAGAAAAAAGACTAACAACGTAACTGAAAACAACCCACCCAACCTCAAAACGGTAAATCCAATCAAGCTTTCCTGTTAAATGCAGGCTTTGAAGAACATTGTATTTAATCATTAACAGTGCTGAATCGATATAAATAATCTGAAGCGACTCCAAGCAGCAGGGGCAGTTTATGTTTACAAAGAGATGAATATTGATGCAGCCATTGCAAGTGCAGCCTGAACGCTGCAAAGCCCGCTCCCGCCATGACCCATACACGAGGGTGGTGGCAGAGGACATGAGCCACTGGTGAAGGGTCCCCACGGCCTGCCAGCTGAATGCAGGGAAGAACAAGTGCACTGGAAACATGCAGGAGTCTGTTCTCTGCTGAATGTAGACCCAGGCTGCAGTGTTGCGCAGGAGAGCCCATCACACAGGTTGTTTTTCTTTCCTCTCCCCACCACTGCTCTAGCTGGTAACAGACATCACATCACACCACCATCAGGACCAAATGATGGTCTCCTCATCCCTCTGCAGGCTCAGCTTCCAAGACCAGCCAGTCACCTCATCTGGACCTGCTGCCCACCTCAAAGCAGACTTTGACCTGCTGACTTGTCCTGGGGACTGTGTGATGAGCAAGATGACAAGTTTACTTTCACAATTCAAGTGGCATTTGTAGGTTTAGAATATCCCAGCTGCTTTCAGCCCTATCCTTTCACTGACCAAAGGAAAGTCCCAGGGTATTAGAGTGATGCTAGCTAGCTATCTGCCTTGAATCATTTGGTAGAGAGCGGTGGTGGGTGGGTATTGCTGTGTGAATCATGGAACTCATAATTGCAGCCCCCGCTTAACAAGCAACTGCTTAAGTTTTTGTTTAGTTTGTTTGCTGTCCTATTTTTCCTTTTTGCCTGGCCATTTGACAGTGGTTATTCATTAGAGCATTTTTTATTGGACATTTTGAGAGGCCTGTTGCCTTTAGCTCTGGGGTGCCAATAATTTTTTAATGAATTCTCATGAATTTCTCCCAGATGGAAATGAAGTAAAGAGCCGGAGGAGATGGTATGATTTCCAGTTCCTGGGAGTGCTTTATAAACAACTCAGATGATTAAAAAAGCAAGGGTGCTCTTTTAATAACAGGTTTTGTCAGGATTCAGCCAATTAATTTCAAAGAAAAATGAGCCATTTTGTTAAAGCAGCCACTTGAGCTTCCTTCTCTCTTCAGCTTCTCTTTGGCTTCACCATGCTTTATGGCATCAGCACCTAACTCAAAGGGTATTAAGGGGCGGGGGTGGGGGGTGGGTGCAGAAGAGCCCTCCAATTCCCACGTGGACTTTGTGGGGGAACGGCTGTCATTACTGCCATGCCACAGCCTGCCCGCTCCTCCTTCCCATGGGGCAGCTTTTGTGAATGTTTTTTTGGAAATACATGTAAGCAGACAAAGGGATGCCTCAGCAGAGGGCAGATGGGGGTGAGTGCTGAGATCGAGAGCTCACCTTGGTGCTACTGGGAGGAAAGCGTGTCTCAGCCCTCTCCGGTGGCAGCTTCTACCCAAGCCATGACCCTGCTGGCAAACCACAACAGGCATCATTGCCATCTCTCCCTGGGCTGAAGAAGCATCGCCTGCCATCCAATCAAGGAGGTGGGAGAAGGTTCAGCTATGGGATAACCAAAGAGGAGATAAAATGCACTGAAAGGATGTAGGACACCGCTCCCTGCCAGCACCCCACAGATGTGGGTATCAGCAGCCACGGCTGCACCAAGTACTGTGTTCTGATGTAAGCGGTTCAGTTCAGAGCTGCCGCTGACTTCCAAGACTTTTTCATCACAGTCCCCAGATCCCTTCCCTCTCCACGTGGTGTCTGGCTACAGCGCTACCCTGCCGCCTTTCAGTACAGAGGGACCAAAGCCAACCTTTTTGTCTCAATTTCTGCAATTTCTTTGATTTCTTTTTCTCTGCACAGTTCCTTCCCCTCAGCATTTCAGCATTTCAGACTTGGGGATTAAAAAAAATATGCAAAAAACATGTTGCCTGATTAAAAGATTAAAATAAATAAATAAAATCTTATTCAACATAATTAACTTGGTGCAGCTTGGGCAACTTCGTTCTCCCACACAGACATCCCCCAGCCAGCCACTGTCAGTGCTGAGAGTGAAGATGGATTTATTCAAAAAAAAAAAACCCTCAGAAAACATGTTGGTTTATTTCTGAGGATTGAAATGGGCTCACTTCTTATACTCATTTTCAAATTCTTTATCCATATTTTTCCAAATGCTTTACCTCCCAAAATTACCAATGTGTTACAATACAAGAAACGGTTAGAGTTTAGCCAGCACTTTGTGGTGTTGCTGTTCCTGAAAAACATATTAGAAGTGAAAAAGAAAGTGCCTGTGGACAAAGCATTAACATAAAAATGATTGGTGACTTGGAACTAGTGGTCTAATCATATGCCTTTTGTGAAAATAAAATATTTTGATGGCTTTTCGCCAGTGTGAAATAGTTAAGAACAGTATTGATCTGTGAGGACAGAAAAATAACAGAAGCCTAAATGACAATTGGCAGCTATTTGAAGTAAAACTTTTCTAGCTCTCTAATCTCACAGTCTGCAATTATACAAGTAAGCTTCATTAACTGGGGGAAGGGGAGGAGTGGAAGGGAAGGAATAAAACAGGAAAAAAATAAAACATACTGCTTTAAAAAGAGTTAATAATCAAAACGTGTGCCTCTATACTGGTTTCTGGGTTTATAAAATAAACGAAATTACAAAAGGAGAACATTTACAAAACCTGCATTTTGCCAGTTGTTGCAGGAGGTGTTAAAAGGCTCATTTTACAGGAACAAAAGGAGGTCATTCTTTAGCACACTAAAAAGAAGCTTATAGAAGTGGTTTCCATTGCCTGTAGTTAGATATTCTGCAACTTTCCTTTCAGCCTTCCTACCTTACTTCAGGATGCAGTGTAGTGCCACATACTGGGGCATTTCCCCACATAAGCCCAGCTTCACAGCCTTCAGCATGTTTTCTCCTCGCTCTCGGTGCTCTGATTAGGATGCTGTCCTGCTTTTCCTGCAGGGACTGCTCATGCAGGTTATACATAGCATCCCATATACCAAAGTATCAGCAAAACCTGATACAAGTTCCTTTGCATGGGCAGCGCAGAAGATAAATGCATGTGAATAACAATATCTTTGGTGCTAAAAGCATCCAGAGTGATTGTCCACCTCCTCCTAGTCTTTCCCAGGATAGGTGGTGGTGTGGTGGTGGTGTGGTGAGGAATGAAGCTGGACTAATTAACATTGATAATATACAGCTGTGGGCTGGCTTCAGGGGTGGTGGGTTGGCTGATGTAGATAAGGTGCAGCTGTGGCTGTTCTGTTAAGTGGTTGAGAGCCAATGAAGAGAGGCAGCTGAGGAAGAACCAGAGAGAAGAGAAAGAATGTGTGCTCTGGATGAGGAGAGGCTAGGAGAAGGCAGCAGAGGGACTGGCATGAAGCGTTATGTTGGCATGAGATGGTAAAAGACCTTGTTGCAGCCGGCTAGTTTGGAGAGTGCTGTGACATGTTGGCACACCAGGGTGGTCAGCCCAAGTGCCCCCAGCTTTGCAGCCACTGGTCTGGATTGCCTGGGGTTCCCCGACCCCCGTGTGGTGGGGGGCACCAGGCAGCAGTTCTAGCCCAGGGATTCAGCTGGAGACCTGTCCATCCCACTGTGCTCTGTTCCAGTCCCTTCTCCTGCCAGGACACCGGGCAGGTACCCCAGCCTGTAGGCATGGCCCCTGGCAGAGCCGCTCTCCTGGCTGAGAATGCTGCGTCTCCTCTGTGTCCATCGCCTTTGTGCACAGTTCTCAGCCTGAGAAGGGTTTCTGAGCCAATACTGCTAAACCAAGAGCCCCGTTGTGAATCACCCACCACCTAGAGCTGGGAGGTCAGCTATTAAATTAATTTAATTAGTTGTTACTGTGGGCTTTCAAGAGTCATTTGTGCCCTGAACATGCCACAGTGGCTGCACAACCAGCTGGCTGAGCCTCAACCTGCAGCCTGTCTCCCCATGAGAAATGTGGGCCGGGCAAGAGTGATGAACTCTCCGTGCTGTGGCCTTGGCATTGTGCAGGATGACACAGGAATAGCTGCTTGCAAAAAATAAATGAAAATGAACCATGCCTGTCCTCTCCTGCCATACTGGCAGTGGTACCTGGGGTGTCAATACACAGCCGGTGAGGTTGGTAAGAAATGGGGCACAAGAAGGGAATGGAGAGAATGAGCATGGGGAACAGGGACGTGTGGTGGGCAGAAGGAGCAGGGAGCCTGCGTGACCTCCTCAAAACGAGGGACCAAGCCCACTCCCAGTTTTGGCTTTGTTTCCTTTGGCCCCTGACCAAGCACCCACTCTTGCCCTCTCCGGTGTGTTGCACACCCAGATTGGTGCCAAGACTGGGAAACACCAGGGCATCTTGGGCAATGAATAGCCAGGGCCTGGGCATGCCAGGCTGCCCAAAACTTCTCACCTGCACACAGCAGACAGCAAATAAGCAGGATTCCACACTCAGTAGGTCCTGCCTGAAGATAAAACTGCTCGTTAGTTTGCACTGTAATCTGCACCTTGTTTAGAGGCTGTCAGCAGACTGCTGGTCTGACCGCCCTGTTCCTGCTGCCCTCCCCTTGTTATACTTGTTGGTTAAATAAATGTCTATTTTTGTGCTCAGCTTCTGCTTGTTCACCACGTACTCGCAGGGAAATGAAGAGCTGTGTTTATACCAAATGGGTTTATTGAAGTATCAGAAAGCACAAATCAATTTACAAACGAAATTATATGGTACCCCAGGAATCAAAACTGACAAACACAGAGATTTGCTGTTAAATTAATAGCAAACCAAGATAAAAGGCTATGCAGACCATAAAATTAATCAGGTACAATATACTCCCTAAAATTTAGAGCTCACAGGCACACTGCTCAATTTCAGAACTAAATAACCAGCAAAGGGGTTTTAAAAATCAGTGTTGCAGGACACATGGCAAAGCAAATTCCAGAAAGCACTGTATGCATTTTGCAGTGGAGGACTTACCCTTGCCTTCCCTTGTCCCCTGCCAGCCTGGGCCAGCACCAACACCCGCATTGCCTGTGCTGGGGGCTGCACAAGGAGCGCACTGGTAGAACTTCTACAGCAAGGTCTTTCACTTGTCAAATTGGTTTGGGCAGAGGCAAGTTCACCACTTGGGCAGAGGGTGAGGATCTTCTCGTGCCCTCCTCCAGTGTCACTGGGACCAAGAGTTGGTGCTTCCCAGGCTGGTTGTGGTACAGGGCTGGGAGTGTGCATTGCTGCAGAGCTGGGAAATGCCATTTGTTCCATAAATAAATTAATAGAAGAGATCAGGCTGGCAGAGAGGGCCCACGGCAGAACAGGAGCAAAGCAGTCATCACCCACAACATGACTAACAGGCATCTCTGCTCAAGGCAGCTTAACCCAGCTCCAGTGTCATAAAAATGATGTAATGCTGGAAATCACCCTTGAAGGCTGGAGGATCGCTCCCAGGCAGCCAGGGTGTCCCAGCATCGGACACTGTCTGGAGATGGTCCCTTCACCCTGCTCTGCAGTGAGGAGGGTCCCTGCTGAAAGCCAGGGCCATGGCATGCTGCTGACGGTCACCCTTGGACAGGAGGTGCCCTCTGGGCATGGTGCAGCAGCAAGGCACTGTGCTAAGCATTACTTTTCCACTAATAGAGCTATCCAAGCATGGCACAAGCATCCGCCTGTGCTCCCTGCTCATCCTGAATGACAGGAACAAGATGCCCCAAGTATGGCTGTCACAAAGGGCAGCACCTCGGGCTTTGTTTTCTGAGCTCATCTGACATTTTCACACATTTTGTAGGGCTTCTCCAACTTATGTTGCTTGCTCTTCTGCCCTCTAATTAACTAACGAGACATATGATGAAGCTGTGACATGTACAAGAAATGACAGGGCCACCAAGTGCTTCAGTGTGGCATTCCCCTCAGGCACCCTGCAAAGCAGCAGGCTGGGGCAAGCTTTCAGAGATAACTGCTAACGTACTTTGAAACACAGCACTTTTTTAAGGGAGAATAAAACACACCTCAAAAGAGACTCCAGGCTCTTTAACCCTGGGATGATCCTGCCTCCCTGAGTACCCAGCACTGCAAGACATCAGTAGGAGGGGTGGGAGAAGATTGCTGGCTTCTCTAGGGCTCTGCCCCTGTTCAAGGCCACCTTACATGTACGTTTTTAAAGCCACTGCAGAATTATCCTGAGCATTCGTATCTCGAGGATGTGGGCCAAAACTTTCCTGGAATGTTCCAGGCTTTAGCCTAATAGCTAATAAGGCTACTATACATAAATTAAGTTATAGGTATCTAATGTTAATATCTTTGGTTTTAATTGCCTTTTGTTTATGAAACTAAATACAATGATGCATAATAATAATAATAATAATTACAGATTGGCTGATGAGCAGGAAATCAATCCATGTCTCCTGGGTAGTCACTGAATATCAGTCATTTAAAAAAAAAATTGTTTTTATAAACATGTAATTATTGTCTTACTAAAAACCAAATTAACAAACAGATGTATGCCCGTATGTAAATCAGCTCTGGCGGCAATTTCTACAGGCTCCAGCTTGGGCTGGAAGAGGTCCAGGGCGACCCAGCACAGCCCCACTTCGGAGCAGCCGGTGCTCCTTGCCATGGTAACCCCTTTCTGCTTGGCCATGTGCAGCTTTTCCACCTGCCCACCCTGGCTTGTGTTTTTCTTAGGCAGCCTCTGAGTTTTGGACACCATCCCTCACAAACCCATCCTCTGGGCAAACCCAGTGGGTGCAGACCCCAGCCTTCCCGTGAAAGCCTGCCTGCACCCTAAAAAAAGTGCAGAAAATCCAGAATCACCTCTTCGGAGCGTAGCTTTCTGTATTGATCTTGTGGATGTGGAAGAAAACAAATTAAGTAGACAGAGGGCTATCCCAGGAGCTGCCTGCCTGGATGTTCCACTTCCCGATGAACCAAGCAAGCCAATGCCCGGGTATCGCTTGTGCTGCTCCTGCAGCCCCTGTCCAGCACGGCATGGGGAGAGGCAGCTCCAGGCAGAGATGGCCAAGGCACAGACATCCCAACACTGCTCCGGCAGCAGAGACGCTGACTGAGGGCTGTAGGAAATCTCCTCCCGCAGGCTCAAACTTAGCAGATTGGGTGTAAAATCTATTCCATGATTTCTTTAGCAGTCTTAAACTGCTGAGAGCTGATGAATCTGCGGGGGCGGGAAATACAGTCATGGCCAGACTTGTTCACAGGTCACTGCGTAATGGTAATGAGTTTGTGGCTCCTCATGGCATGTCCCCGGGAGCTGTGTTCGCAGCCCTATGAGCCTGGCACTGCTCATCTGTCACAGAACAAGAGCCAAGAAACTGGTGTACGGACTGTGCTTTGCCCTCTGAAACCATCCCCATGCACTTCCCCATCAGCAATTCTCCCTCCGTATCCTGTTCCTCCTCTGTACCCCCAGCCACCGAGGAACACTCCCACCCACAATAGGCAGCTGAAGGAGATGCTGGCTGCCCACACCAAGAGAAACCAGGGCTGGATCCTGGCGCTGGTATCCCACGCAGCCGCAGTCGCACACTCAGGTTCACCTGCTGTACCCAGACTCACTTTGCTCCTTGGCCGATGCTTCCCTTGTGTCAGCACTGATTTCTGTTCCTCCAAAATTGTGACGTGGCTTTAGCCATCCTTGTAAGCACAAAGTGGGCATTTGTACCCAGGTGTCTTTCTTGTTGCTTGCCCTGGTGCTTTTTCATCTGCCCTTGTAAATGACTTCCCTTGTTGTACATTGTCTTACACAAGATTGTAAGAGATTCAGGACAGGGGCTGAGTTTTGCAGTATAAACACATCTTCTTGCCTAACTAAAGGCAGCTAGAAAAGAGTTGTGTTTGTTAACCAGTGCAACTGAACATTAAAGACATTAGTTAATGTATGGGAGCAGTATCACAACTGGTGAGTATGATGCCAATCTGAACTGCAAAATTCAGTCAGTTTTGGAGAGAAGCTCTCTCTCCTCTCCTTAAAAAGCTCCCTCAGCACAGATACGATATTTACAACTCTTGCCGAGGTGCACTCTATATGTAAGAAAAAAAAAGGGTCTGGCAACCTGAACCAGATTAAAAAAACTCAATCTATTTTCTTTGAAAAAGACAAAACAGATGGATGGGTAACTGATCACAGACTACAAATGCCAGCTTGGAAAAAGCTTTGTGACTACAAGGTCTTCAACTGAGTAGCAGAAGACGCAGGCAGAGCCAGGGTCTGAAAATCAAAATTAGACAGATTCTGAAGAGGACACAGGGTAAGAAATAGCAGAACAGCATGCACAGGGGTGGAGTGATTCATTATTACGTGCAGACTTTGAAAATCAGGACTGGATGTCTCTAAAAGACTAAACTGGGAGATCTAGGGCCAATAGGGGAATGTGTATATGTGTCCCGGGGAGCCCAGAACGATGACTTTCAGAATCAATGTTGATTGAAAACTTGAATAACAAGGAAAGATTTGGGATTTTAAAAGGTTTGATAGGGGACATAGGTGAGGCTGTACTCCAGCAGTTGTTGGAGCACCACCTGCTTTCAAGATCTTGGAAAACTCCCTCCTGCAGCAGGGAAACACTGTGGATCAGTCACAGCGTGATGCACAGTCTGCATGTGCCACATCCACTGCAGGTCAGAGCCTGCCAGCCTGTGGGCACGTCCTGAAGCAGCTGTACCTTGTTTCAGGCTGCAGGTCAGTCCCTGTCACTTTCATATCCAGGACAAAACCCATCTTTATCAATATTAGCACACAAATATGCATAAATTCCAGCGTGCGTCTCAGCGCACGTTACAGCCCAAGGAGACTGGCCCTTGCTTGCTCGCAGCGTGAGGCTATGAGCTGCTTAGCACCTCGAAGGTGCACCCAGCCAGAGGCCAGGCGGGGATGCAGAGCCCCTCCAACCAGCCTCCTGCCATCGGGAACTGCTGGCCACTTGCCAGGGGCGAGGACACAAGTGTCTGGGCTCGGTGGGAGCAGAGGAGCTGCCCCAGCCTTGCTGGATGAGCCTTTTGAGGTTCAGAAGGGTAATTTAACTGTTTACACAATCTCAGTGTCAGAACTTGATAATAATTATCATTTACTGCAGCCTAATTGTACAAGAAGCAATGAGTAAACAGTTACCCTGGACATGTCTCAACTCGAGGTGTCCCTTAGCTGAGTAAATCCAGCTTAATTAACGCTTCTTAGATGAGAAAGGGACAAGGCTGGCTGCATGCCACATTCCTGAGCTGAGTGTTAGCTCATCTTTACATCTACAAGGCACTGGGGACTGAGATCAGCCAACTTATCTCACTGCAGGAAGCCCAGGGTGATGAGGTGGTCCCCTGCAGCTCTGTCCCCTGTCATTCACCATGCTGCCTCTCCTAGGCAGGCACCAACACCCAGACACAGGGTGACACTGAGGGCAGCTACCTGCAGCCTTCTGGAAATGACTTGTGCTGTGTCTTTCCCCCACTGAAGCACCACTGGAGAACTGACCAAGGGATCCTTCATCCAAAAGGAGAGCTGCAAAGCACTGTCCCGTGAAGGATGTTCCATCTTGCTTGCACTTGATTTCAGTTCAGCATCTCCCTCCACATACCATCCCTTCCTCCTCTTCTGCTGCTTGTGAGCAAGATGGGACAGAGCAGGATCATTATCTGCTGCAAAGCCCAGTGTGAATGGGCTACCTGTGAGCTGAGCAGCTCAGAGTGTGTCTCCTAAGCAGCTCCCCCCAATGACAGGTACAGATGGACTTTGCTCCCGGGCCTGGAGAAGGGAATGTCCAGGAAGGGTTGTAGTGGCAGGTGGAAGTATGCCAGAGCAATGCTTCAACTTCCCACAGCTCCCAGGTGTGAAAAGTGACTCCAGTTCCCCTTCTCTGCTGCCTCCATCCTCTTCCTCTCCCACAGATACTGGACAGCACTACTCTGCATATCAGCCAAGCTGTGAGTTTTCTGGAAAGCGACACCCAAAACAAGGTAGGGAAGCCAGACATAGGGAGAAGAGATGGGCTGCCAGGGGATGGAGGGGACGTCCAGGAAACCCTGGTGGCTGGGCAGGGAAGGAAAGGCACTATTTACAATAGCAGCTGGCCCAGCAACTCATCTTTGTCCTGATCATGGTTCATGTTTATTTTTTGCATCAGCCAGGGCCTCTCACCCTTGTCTGAAAGCAAGGGAAAGGAAAGGGCTCATTTCCCTCAATCACACAGGAATGGCAGTTGTGGTTTGGCAGGGGATGGACTCAGGATGCCTGTGAGAGCAGAGCTGTGTCTGTGAGGCTGCTTGAGGTAATGGCCTTTAGCCTGGAGAGCAGGAAATACTAATGAGCTGTTAATTATTCCTGAGCTTCTCTCTCTCACATACACCCCTGCACACATGCATTTGCACAGGACAGAGTGAGGGGGTGCTGGCAACATGTCAGCAATCCAAATAGATGCAGTTATCTTTGCTATTTTCCTTCTTCCCTGTGGTCCAGACCTCCCAGACCCATCTCCCATCATTTCCCGTATATTCACCTGCCATCTGAGCATCTTCATTTCCTTCTCCTTCACAGAGAAGCTATGAATGCTTCCCCTTCGCTGTAGTTCAGACAGTGCAATCCTCTTGGAGAAACACGATGTCCAGGGAATGGGTATTTACAAAGTGTTCTTTGCTTTAGACACTTGTTCCAATATGCCAGGAGGTTGGTGAAGGGTCAGAGCAGCACTGCCCACGCCAGGCAGTGCTTCACCATTATCTCAGCTGCTGGTACCCAGCCCTGCAACCTCTGAGACTCCTGTAGTCCTGGGAAAACCCAGACACTGGCCATTTCAGATTGCCAAATCAAGCAAACCCAGGGCTCTACAGTAGCACACACAGTAGATATGTCACTGGGGAACAGGAAGCAGCACCTGCAGCTTCCCCAGTGTCTTACGCTGGACCAAGCACTGAAGCTTGCCAAAGATGTGCTAGCAGCTACCCATTAAGATGCTCAAGCAATAAAGGCAATACCTGGGACTGTATAGACTGGCAGAGACATACCTCCAGGCAGCATTGGAGGTCCTGGAGCAGGAGGTGAGGAGGGAAACATGGGTTTGTGCCATGTGCTGGGCCAGCACAAGCATGCTCTGGGAAGCCACAGGCAAAGCCTGGCACCCACAACCAGGCAAACAAGTTCTGCCTTTCAGAAGGACTTAGCGAGTGGGTCCAGAGCCACATGCACACGGTTCCATCCCCACCGAGAGCAGAGCTGGCTGGGAGCACGGAGCACCCACAGCCGTGCCATGCTGCTTCCCTGCGCCTTAGACTGAAGCACTAAGGGGGTTCAGTGGCAAGCTGGGTCCCACAGGCAATCAGAGCCAAGAAATCCAGCAAGGCAAACAGAAAACAAACAGCACCCAGAAAACAACATGCACAGCAGCACACCAGCTTCCAAGCCCCAAGGCTTCGGATGCAAGAAGGGAAATGTTTAGCAGTTGGGAATTCTTCAGGGTACACTGGGGAGACAGGCAACCTGCAGCAAGGCTGGCCGGGAGAGGGGCAGTAAGCCAGAGCAGCAGTGTCACACGCAGAAATGGGTGAAGGCTGCATGTGCATGTGCTGCTAGCAGCTCTGGAAGATCCCTCAACATCCCACCTGCAGAAGTGACAGGTAGGCACGGCGAAGGCTTTGTGTCTGCTAGAAATCAGCACTGCTGAGCACCACCTTATCGACAGCTGCGATCCAGGAAAACAACAATCAGCTGTAAGCCTGGAAAAAAACCCAGATTTGTTTATGGCTGAGCCTCACAAAGCACCTGACCTGTAAGATCATCCAGCCTTCAGAGCTGTGTTTTTTCACTACAGAATGCGAAGAGGGAGCTTGTTTGAAAAAGGGCACCTAGGGGCAGGCTTGCTGGGGGGCTGAAACAGGCTCAGCAATATTCCACAGTCCAGTAGAGGAAATAACAGGAAAAAAAAAGCAGAATACATCCAAAAGAATATTCAGAGATAAAAAGCAGAAGAGAAAGATAACCACAGGAAGGTCTGTAAGCAGTGCTGAGAAAAGCATGACAATGGAAAATGACATGTATGTTGTTCCTGTACAGTCACCATAGCAAAATAAATTGCTGTCTTAAAGCTTGAAGAGCAGAAAAGCAAGGGAAAGAGCCACCCTGCCAAAGCCATGACTGAAGTTTTCTGTTCTGCCCATGGGTGACACTGCAGGTAGTGAAAAAGTGCAGAGAAATGAGTGCCCAGACTAACTCAGCCAAAGCAAGGCAGCTGCATGCAGATCAACCTCAAACTCAGTGTCAAAATGGCACCAGGACACCAGGGGATTTGTGAGTGAACAGAAACCACTTCAGTGCTCTGGAAGTAGAGGTGGCACAGCCCAAGCAGGCAAAGCCACACTGACGTGTCTATGCTGGCACAACCACAGCAGGAGCTGCAGGGTGGAAATTCCCACAACGCCATGGGAAGCCACGCAGTTGGAGGAGACCTTGGTTGGTGTAGGCAACGCCACCAGCTCACAAATCTGGTGCCACCAAATGTCAAAGAAATTTTTGCCTATTACCAGCAGAAAACACAAGGAAGTCCCAAATGCAAGCGACATGTTGTGACATGTCTCTACTAACACAGAGCCAAGTACCCAAGATAAATTTCCAGAGGAGGAGTCTTACAGACTTACAGAAACGGTACCAATAGACAGGAATGATTCATGCCCAGGGAAGATGTATTGCATGGGAAGTAAAAATAAGGGAGGGAATGAAGTAAATTAGAAGAAGCCCCTTCACCAACAAGGCAAAGCCCATTACCCATTCTCAGTCCTTCATGCGACATTTTCCTTCACCATCAGCCAAGTGCAGACAGTCTCAAGTTTGAGTTCAAACACAAGTGGAGGAACAGGACCACCAGCAGCATGCCAGCCTGGCAGGACAATGTCACAGCAGATGACATTCTAGGGTAAGACACTGAAACACCACCCGTCACAAAGCCCTGTCTTAGTCTTTGAGGAGAGGCAGGAGCAGATTTCAGCTTGGACAAAAGCAACATTAAGTTCTCAGTGACTGCGGCCCGTTGAAAGGACACCTGCTGACTTCCAAAGGCAACTGCCTTCCTGACAAAAAGCAAATGCAAATCACCAGATGTCTTTTCAGAGGCTATTAGGATTTGTAAAGTATCTAATAGATGCTTTTGCCTAAGTGTCTTTTTATCCGTTGCATCCTTCCATGTGAAAATGCAACAGGTAAGCAAGATCAAGAGGTTTCCAATCTGAGATGAATATTGAGAGCACAGAGGGATACAGCAGCAAAAAAAAAAATAGTTATGTGCCTATTTTGAAGGCAGGTTTGGAAAGAATCTGAGAACAAACCATACTGCTAGTGCTCATGCCTACTAGTTTATTAAGACAGCATCAAGGAGATTTAAGAAGAAAAGATGTCAATTCCTGACAAAGGTACTTTAAGGAGTTCAGCTGGGTACAGAAGGAAAGGACTGACAGAAGCCAGAACAGGCTCACAAGCCCTACTCTGCAGAAGAAGCCAGGTACAAAGTAGGTCCTGTCATCCCCAAAGACTGGAGCTTCTGGAGTACCAAACAGCTTCCAAAATAGACACAAGATGATGCAGGCACAGAGGACAGAGAGATGACTCAGAAGGCAATGACACTTCTGCCGACTTTGGCTGCCCAGGGATACACAGCTTCCCTGCTGGCGCTTCGCACCTCAGCGGTGCTCCAGCACGGTCTGCCCCAAGCACAGCCATCGCCAGACCATGCAGTTTATTCTTCTGCCAGAGCATGAAATAAACAAGATGAGAAAGCCCAGCTGATGGGTTAGGGAAGTCTGGGAGAGACTTCAGAAGAACACAAGCCTAATTCACCAGAGTAATATAGGAACTTTGCAAATCCTTCCCAAAGCACTGGAGCAAGGGTTTATTTAACCTAATTAATATTGTACTAATGCTTTGGGATCAAGCATGGCTTAAATCTTGGACAGCACTAAGAAAAAGTCATGCTGCAATTTAAAAACCAGCTGCAAGGAACTGAGGGTGTCCCAGACAGAATTAAACCTTACAGGTGATATAAATGCTGCAGCCATTGGTCCCTGCACACCGATGTATGTTTATGCATTCTTGTGTAGCCCCGATGCTGCCGTCAGAGCAGGTGCAAAAGAAAGAAAAAAAAACCTAAAACAAAATAGCAAAATAAAACAACCACCCTGCAACCAGTGCACAAAGGGTATTTGGTTATGTAAAGATTTATTCTTCCTTTCTCAAAAACCGTCTGGTGCTCAGGGTCTCATTTCTTTGTATTCATCCCAATCCCTGGACTGTATCCCAACAGCCTTCATGGCAGCCAAATACAGTCTTATATTTTTTTTCCTCTCCTGTAGTGTGGCATGAATTCTTGGCACTTGTGCAGTTTCCTACACTTGTCTCCTGTGCTGCAGCGAAAGGAGCCTCTTGCTGCCAGGTTTCCTGCCTGTGTTTCCCTCTCAGAGGAGCTGTAGCTGTTGAGATGGCAGGCAGGAGCTGGGGAGCTATAAGCACCTTAGCTGGGACCCTTAGTGCAACCTGGCACCATCGTGTTTGTCTGCAGAGCTGGGACAAGGCAGGAATACAGAGCTCTTTGCCCATCAGCTGTACCCAGGAGAGCCAGTTGCCCTGCCATGTGTCCCTGTGGCTGGCACACATGGTTTCTACCAGCTGTACACTTGGAAGGGATAATGTTTTCTGCACCATGTTTACCAGTTCACTCTCTCTGTCCTCTCCAGTCCCAGAGAGATGTTTTCCTGGGCAAAGCCCAGCACAGCATCCAGCACTGGCCTCCCATCAGTCCTGCTGAATGCAAAGTGCCCTTGAGAGCAGAAAGCAACTCCAGAGATCAGTGCTGATAAATCCTGGGGATACCTGGGTGCCCTGTGGCCAGTGACAGCAGGGACAACAGCTCCAGGGCTGACCCATGCCTGATGCCATCTCAGCACAAGTATTAAATCCCAGCTGGGAATTTTTTTTTTTCCATCTGGCCTCACTATTCCCCATCCACGGTCATTAGCCACTTTCCAGCTGTCCTGTCCTTCCTCTCTTTTTGGTTTTGCTTCTCCTCTCCCTCAGGGACATGGCAAGCTCTCAGGGCAGGGACACCAGCAGTGCATACACAGATGCCCATCTCAGCACACACAAACAGGTTGCATTACACTGCTTCCCACCTTACCAGAGAGCAGGGAAGGGAAACTTTATTTAAGCACATGCAGTTACAGTTAGCATCTCTTGGCTGTTGCTCAGCCTCCTGGCATCAACCTCTGATATGCCTTCTGGCATACATATTTATGAACCCAATTATCACTGAATAAAAACCCAGGTTGCTGTGAAAATAAATGATTTTTAATCTAAATTGCCCAGTTTACATACTTCACCCACCTCTGCTTAGCAGAACAGCTGGTGTTTACCAACTTTTCATTACTGTTCCAAGCAGCACAAGATGATGCTGGCTGAAAAGGACCCACCACACCTCCAAGATAAGATAATCTCAGGTTTACCTCTGCCTTTGACTCTCTGCTCCTCCAAATCACTGATGAGCCTCCAGCAGAGGCAGGCTGTGCTGGAGGTCAGCCTCTGCCAAAGTCCAAGGTTGACAGAGATGGCTAAATAAAGTGGCACGCATCAACTCCAAAATGTGAGCACTGGGTTCCAGAACAGCCCTGCCCAGCCACAGCGTGCTTCTAGCAGGGGTGCTGCAGCAGCAGCTGTGGTTCGTTACTCTGGGTAAGGAGGGGTCAGGTGCAGGTCCTTGGGATGGGAGAGGTGGCTCCCATCCGCACCCTGGCTCTGCACAGCACACTACTGAAATTCATACTTCACTCCCAAGCAGCACGCACTTTTCCTGCCCAACTTTCAGGCTTTGATAGTACTTACAGAGGGTTTGTATCCCTTGTTTAACAAGGGATATGGAGTGGAAGAAAGCTAGGTCAGAGCTGGGTGGTACAGACAGGAATAGGAAGGTCTCTCCATCCAGCCTCCCTCGAGCAGAGTGAAGATTTGCAGCACCGTGCAGTGAAGGGATGATGAAAGATGTCTGCTGATAATAGTTATGATTGCTGGGTGGTTTATTTCTGCAGGGAAGAATAGTTTCCATGTAAACCCAAATAAATCTAGCTAACTCTACGCTTCTGTCCATATCTGTATTTACAGTTATCAGTGCTTCTTTTTTCCTAATGCCTTGGGAGGCTCACACCGGAGCTAAGATGATCCGAGAATTATTCTTGTCATGGTATTTCCACTGTCCAAGAATGAGAATATGTTAAAGAAATCCAGTTGTCCCTCTTTATTCCAGGCTTTAAATGGCCCCCCTGAGGCATTAAACAAAAATAAGGTCAGAGTGCCAGCGTTGGCTCTTTGGTGGGCTGACATCAGGGTGTGCCTGGATGATTGCACTGGTGAAAGATTGCAGTGAGACAGGTTGACACCAGGTCCAGACACCAGCAGAAGAACCAAAGCCAAAGCAAGGAGGTTCCGACAGCACCCTTCACCCTCTGGAAGTGCTGAAAAGGAAGGCGCTGCTTTTAGCAGCTGTGTGAAGGCATGTGTTGCTGCACGTGGTGCCCACCAGTCCTATTTCCAGCTCAGCTGGCTGAGGACCGAAGGAAGGAAAACTCCTGGGACTGGGCATGGAGCAGAGTCACATGCAGCTCAGAAATAAGTCACAAGCCTCAGCAAGTTAACGACACCTGGCATGAGAGGAGACTTGATTCATCCACTTGTTTGGGCTGACATTAGCGCTGGTGAAGGAGAGCTGGACGCTCGTGGCCAATGCCTACTGTAGGATAAATACCTCCTGTGTTTCCACAGTCTGGCTCTTCCAACCTTCTGTTGGAGCAATGTTACAGCTCCGGCCAGGCTCTACACGCTGTAGCACCTTGGGTGCATACCCCTTACATGGTCCCTGTGCTCCCTCCCTCCCTACGCACTGGGTGCTTCCTGCCACATGTGAAATACAGACAGCTCCCAGTCACTGTGCCCTGGGATGATGGACAATATACCCCCACCCAGGAAGGGGTGGAAGACTATAATCCCCAGCCTGGCTGCTCCAGGACCTGAGCCATCACCTGGTGACCTCCTCTGGCACAAAGTTCCCAAAGCATCTGTTTATCTGCCCACAAAACCGCGCTGGTGGCTGGAGGAACACAGTATCCTCACCCTCCCTTGGGCACAGGCTCAAGAGCTGGTACGCACGACTGACCGCCCTAAGTTTCATTTTATTTCCCAGTATTATTATGGAGTTTAATTAGCCCTGGCCACTCTGACCTCTTATCCCACTAGAAAAACAGTCCAGCTTTGTCACAGCATGTGGGAGTGGGCAGGCGGATGAGGGAGAGGGGAAATGAGAGGGGAAATGATATTTTATGGGATGTTCCCAAGGAGCAAATCTCTTTTTTTACCCCCAGGCACCACAAATTTGTTTGTTGTGATTTAAAGAGGACATACTTGGTTAAAAACCATGGGCCAGATCCACAATCACTGCAAATCAAAAGATCTCTGTTTGACTGCATGGAGTTTAGCTGATTTAGACCAGCTGAGACACTGACCCTCTACGCTTAAACAAAGCCCATTCTCACTGGTGCTAGGCAGAAGAGCCTTAGCTTTGGCTCTGGCAGGGGTATTTTAGCCAGGATGCTTCTGCATGATTCCTCCTCCACTGGGCTTACCTTTGACAAGAACTGCAACAGCCATTGCCCACCGGTGTGGGTCTGGGGTCTCTACCACAGACAGAGGCACAGCCACTCATATCCCGACCACCAAGTGCAGAGCCTGACCAGCAGCACAGCACCAGCTGCTACGACCACTGGTAACAAAAGCCCTGCTGGGATTTCTGGGCAGCAGCCTCCTGGTGGCCTTGAGCCTCATCTCGGGGACCCAAAAGGCACTGCTGAGGACCAGACAGTCTGGGTACAGCAGCTGCTGTAGGCAAGCTGCCATGGGGCTGGGCCGCATCCCTAAGCAAGGTGCTGGGGATGGTGGGAGAGATGGATGGAGATCTTGGTGCCAGAATCCGCACCATGCAGACCCCTAGGTCTTCCAGAGTCATCAAAGCTTCCCTCTCTCCCCTCCCCTTGATAGCCTAATGTCCAGTTGTTGACCTGCCCTCTGGTACAAGGATGAGACTGTGCTTTTCCCCGTGTACGAAAAAAACAGGGGAACTGACCTGAAAAACTGCTGAAAAGATCCTGCTCTAGCATGGTGAGCATCAGCCACCTGAACTGAGAACAGGCAGCCCTGTGCAGTGAAGGTTTTGGGGACCAGTTCTCCCCTGAGCTTGTTGTATTTCAAATGGGACACAGACTTACGTCCTCTGAGCTCAGGGCTGAGGCTCCCCTAACGGCATTGCAGGAATGCTCAGTAAACAAGCCGTAAACTATTCATTGCCCAGACGATGGATGGATGCTTTGCAGGGATTAGGAGAAAATGGACTCAGTGTTTGCAAAGTGCAGTGGAAATAAATGTTCTGCATTTAGCATTTCCATGCAGTGAAGCGAGTCGGGGAGGTGGAAGGACTTGGAACAGGGTCTCCCTGTGAAGCCCCAGCTGGGTGTCTGGCTACTGGTTGTCAGAGCTAAGACATGAGCTGGAAAAACTGCTAATTCTTCATTCTGCACCAGTCCAGGCTGAAACCCGAGGTCTAGCAGGGAAGTGGCACTCACCCACGTGAGGCTGCAAACATGGGTATTTATTGCTCTCTGGTGGTGAGACCGGCTGTGGAGGAGAGCTGTGTGCTGCTCCCGGAGCTGGGTGGCAGCTCTCAGGAGAAGCCTCCTCCGTCCCCCCTGCTCCCCTTGCTTGTTCCACAGAGGACTTTTTGCTTCTTCTCCAGCCATGTAACTCAGGGCACTTGAAGGCAGCTTGCTGCCTGCCGAGCAGCCGGCTTCTCCTTGGGCTCCCAATGGCCCATGCAAAGGCAGTGCAGCTGCTTCTCCCCACTGAACGTCCCCCTGCATCCCATCAGCACCCCTGCCCAGGGGGCTGGATGTGTGCCATAGCACAGGCCAGTGCACCCAGCCTCACCGTCTGCTCCACAGTGCTCCCGCATCCTGCAGAGCTCTGCAGCCTGGACAAGGGTGGCTGGGGAGGGTGCCAGGCTGCAAAGGGCCAGGTCTGCACCAACGGCGCTTAGAATCATAGATTTCATAGAATCGTTTAGGTTGGCAAAGACCGTTAAGATCAAGTCCAACATTAACCTAGCACTGCCAAGTCCACCACTAAACCAACATCCCTAAGCACCATGTCTACCTCTTTTAAATACCTCCAGGGATGGTGGCTCAACCACTCCCCTGGGCAGCCTGTTCCAGTGCTCTATCCCAGTGTAGAACTCACAGCATGCTCATGCTTTAGATGCTCAATGTGCACATGGGCTGTGGGGCAGAAAAGGCCACCCCAGCTGCTCCAGAGACCTGAGGCTGAACGGCAGGGCTGGGGTGAGGGTGGGCTCTGCCCCCCAACCCCAAGCAGCTGTCCATCTGCATGTGGGGTTTGTCCCCAGGTGAGGCTTTAGCAGCCCCTTTCATTTCTCATCCTTCCCCCAATTCTGCCTCTCCGTGCCAAAAGCTTCAGTGGTGCTTTGTACCAAAGAGGCCCCAGGCTCGCAGGGCTACGGGTCACAGACCTCTGCAGAGCAGACAGGACAAAAACCAGATAGGAATAAATAAAGGAATTGCTATTCAAGTTAAAACACATTTGGGTCGGGCTGAGCTGCCCCATGGGACCTGAGGTGTGTGGGGCAGCTGGGGGCACAGGCAGGCACATGGCAGCATTCTCCTGTTTCTGTTCCTGTCCTGCACAAGACAGCCGCACTCCTGAAATGCCATCTGTCGCTCAGGCCCGCTGCACTGCATTGCTCCAGCACCACTGCCAGGCCCTCATCCTGCCTGGGTGCCCATCCTCGATGTGCCACCTGGGCTGCGATGCACAGCCCCGCTCCCAGAAAATGAGGGCAGGGTCCCAAGTGCTTCATCCCTTGCCTGTCAGGGACAAGTCGTCCAAACACTGCCAGCTCCTTGGGATGTGGTGCAGGACCTCTCCTGGGCTGGTTGTTCTGGAGAGCACGTGGACCCATGCCAGCGGCACGGCACAACACTGCTTGGTGGCTCACACTGGAGTCCCCAGGGTGGTGGGTCAGTCAGACGACGTGGCCGCCTTCACTCAGCCACCTGGGCCGGTAGGTGGCATGGCCCGGTGTGCTCTCAGCACCCCATGGGGCACCAGGGATGTCACCCAGCTTGCTGCGAATGAGGTCTTGCAGCTCCTGGTCTCCCAGCTCGGTCGCTGCAGCAAGGGCCAGGAGGAAGTAGGCTGCTGCATCCTGTTCATCCTAAGCATAAAGGACAGGGCAGGCATTAGGAAGTGGTTTAATTGAAGGTCACAGGGTGTAAGGGAGCTGGAGCAGAGCCTGGTGGTTCCAGGCAGAACCCAGTGACACCTGACTTCATTGAAATGGGCTCTATATAGTCACAGCTAAGTGCCAGCACTTCTTTCCAAATTGCCTTTCCCCTTCAAAACCTGGTTGTGCCAGCATTGTGTGCATTTATTCTAAAGCTGCAGATAGGATGGAGAGTCACAGGATGCAGCTGCCTACATGTGTGGCTGCTCTGCCAGCAGATGTGATACTCCACCTCCAGCTCTCTGTCAAGACCAGAGTGCTTAGCACAGCATCATGGAAAGGTTTTCTACCTTCAGTTTGTGCAGGGTCAGGTTGCCAAGGTGGCAATACACCTTGCAGTAGTACAGGGCCTCTCCAGAGCACTGCAGCAAGGGGGGGCGCAACGCAAGCGTCTTCAGGTAGCAATCTTCTGCCATCTCATACATGTGCAGAAAATAGTAGACTGTAGCCAGGCGGTGGAATGCAACCAGCTCTTGCATTTGATCTCCTGGAAAAGAGTTGCTGATACAGTCAGCCTGCATCATGTTCACAATACATCCCCTGCCTGGCGTGCTGAGCTGCTTGGGGATGCATTTGCTCAACAGCCTGGGGGCACAAATATCTTCATAAGGAGACAACAGGGCTTGCAGATGGTTCAGAGAAAACAGAACCATGGGCAGGGCTGCTGATACCAAGGCTGGAGAGATTGCCCAGGGAGTATATGATTCAGCCCGGGTATGTCTTGGGTGTTGGACAGGGCTATTACAAGACTGGTTCCACCTCAGACACCTATTCTGGCATTTTGCCCATTCAAACTATTTCTGTAAAGGGAAAGAATTAATTAATCAGAAGAGCCAGGGCAGAGACGAACTGTTCAGTCCCGTGCCTTCATCAGACCTCCTGTGCAACAGCCCTCTGTCCAGCTGGTCCCACCACTACCACTGCAGAGCACTCCCAAGTGGCTGTCATGCAGCTTAAAAGGGGAAGTGGCCTTAAAAAGATGATACAACTTAGGATAAGAATATGTCCAGCAGTCTTAAGAAAGCAGGAGATCTCCCTTTCACATGCACACTGTTCTCATCCAGAAAAGCAACTTCATCTGCAGGAGCCAGTAACTGCCCACACCCTGCTGGTGTGCATCACTTACCGACCCTGATGCTCAGCCTGGCTGCCAGTGTGGCAAACTCCAGTGCCTTCTCGTAGCCCTGCAGCCCGATCTGCAGCTCTGCCAGCTTATTGAACAGGCGTAGCTCTGTCTTAATGGCCTTTAGCTTCCTGGCCAAGGGCACAGCTCCTCCCTGAGGAGAGAGAACAGTGAGTCCTTGCTGTTCCTGGAGGTATTGGTACAGCACTGCCCACAGAGAGGTGACCGAGCAGCAGGAGATGGACCAAGCACTTGGTGTGGCAGGCAGACAATGTGGTGGTTGAGTGCTGCAGGTTCAGGTTCAGGTTCTAGCTCCTTATTTCCCTTGAAAACGAGCTTCACATCCCAGAGCATGGTTCTCAAAATCTAAGCCTCACATCTCTGCCCTTCCTTAGGTGCCTGAAATTCTGACTCTGAGCACACGTCCCTGGGAGCAGCCAGCTCACACCTAACACTGCCAGCATTTGTAATGTAAAGACCCTATTCCCACCTCCCAAATGACCTCTGTGGTGAGCTGCAGCCATTGCAAAATATGTCTGCACTCCTGGTTTCCCTCCTCCAGCAATGTCTGCACTTTGGCACACTCAAGACCACCCCATTCCTCACCACCCCCTATCCCTCCAGCCTGCAGCCAGCGCTGCGGCAAAGCTCCCCATGGCCATCACCTTGCAGGGACACAAGGACAGAAATGTTTGGAGGGATCAGTACCCTATAAAACTCCACTGCTCGATCTCTGTTTCGACTGCCATTAAAAAAGGTATCACCTGCTTTTTCATAAAGATCCATGGCCAAGGAGAAGTCATCCCATTTCAGAGCAGTCTGAATGGCTGCCTAGAAGGAAAGGGAATTGCAGTGAGACTTGGAAAGAGACATTTGTGCACAGACTTTGGCGTGATTAAATAAAACCAAGTCATCATAAACATGAGCCCCTGCTCCAAAGAGCACAGAGACAAGTTGGCCAGCAGGTGTACGGGGCTGTTGTGCTGAATTTGCAAGTGATGTGTGTAAAGATGCAGCCAGGAGCCAGATATCCATTCTTGTGCAGGGTCAGTGCGACAAGCTGATCAGCTGGGATATCCAATGGCATCAGGATTTAGAGTTGGGACAGTGTGGCCAGCAGCTGTTCCGGCCCTGATCTGTCATTGGTGTGGTGGAGCCAACGTGAAGATTGACAAGGGGAACGGAGAGCTTACACAGGGAAAGGGCAGAGCCAGCAGGAGGGTGGGCAGGTATGCTAACTTCTGGAAAGGACCGTTTTGTGCCAGTTATGCACTTGGCCCGGGTGCCACCTTCCAGCCATAATGTGTTGTTCCTTACACCATGACAATTTGTCATTGCCAGTGACGTCGCCTGGGAAGGGGCCCCTCAGTGACTCAGCCCTGCTGAGACGTGGCATCTATGGCCCTTCTTAATGGGAGGACATCCCTCCTTTAGCGCCTGCCTCCCTGCTGAAGCCACGAACCAGGGAGGCAATGATGGCTTCTTATTATGGGCCTCAGATCTCCCTTGTGAACACCAGGAACCAGGCTGACACCAAAGCCATCTATTCAATTCACCCATGTTCCTGAGCAGCCACCCTGTACCAGTAACTCCCTGCCTCTACCCCTCTGATTTAGGGGCATGCTGGTGTGACTGATAGGAAAGGCTCCTCAACTTGTTCCCACCACTGTGTACCTCAGTCACCCAGCCCCACCAATTCAGAAATGCTTCTGGGTAAGAGAGTGAGGATCCAAAACACCCTCTACATGTGTCCAAGCTGGTGCTTTGCTGGATACCCCAGTGCAGTGCAGCCCCAGCAGACCCAACCAGCCTTCTGCTCTGCTTACTCTGGGCACGTGAAAGGATTTCCCATCTTTTAATAGAAGCTGCTCCCTGAACGAGGGAGCCTTAAGATTTTATGAGCTGCTCTTCCACTTCGCAGCTCAGCTGCTAAAATAACGCTACAGATGGAAATAAGGCAGTAGCCTTCTACTCCAAGAAATCTCCTAGCACTTCCCTGGCACCCTGCCCCTTATCTATGCGTATTTCAATGGGAAATGGTCACCTGGCACCTCTACCTTCCTTTGGCACCCCTGCATCACTTTCTTACTGAATAAATTCACTTACATTCACCCAAGAACCCTCTAAACCCAGCGTATGGAAAGGAAGATAAGAAATTTAGTGCCAGGTAGTGCATAAGTGTAAGGCAACAGCTCCTCCTTTTAGCAGCAGGTTCACACTGTTCATAACTCTCCCTTCCAGGTCCTCCAGCCCCAAAAGGCTCCTACCAGGATGCTGTGATGGGAATACAGCTAGACAGAGTGGGAATGGGACAGCACCAGCCACGTTCTCCATACCTGAAAGTACATTTCCACCAGCTCATCTTCCTGCATAAGATAATAGAGCCTTCCTGCCTGCAGCCAGGCCTCTGCTGCTTTCACAGTCTCCTCAAGGTCAATGAAGATCCTTAGACTCTGCTTGGTGCAGTCCAGGGACTTTCTCAAAGCCCTGTGATGGTAACAGGCAAAAAGCCATTACAGACAAATCATAGGACCCCCTGAGCAATCAGCTGCAAAGCTATCACAACACCTGCCCATTGGCAAACCCATCTTCTCCTCCTACAGTTGCCACAGGTTAGAGACAAATGGACAGCCACAGTTCTGAGTAATGTGTCCTGGTAAAATCATGGAAATCTCCATGCTAAGTGGAGACTAAGGACACTATACTAAGTGCATGTGTGCGTATCATCTGGCAACCTCAGCCCAGCCTGGGACCCCAGTGCATGGCACAGCCCCAAGGTAGCCGGCTCCCAAAAGGGCTGCTCCTCACTCCTGCTTGTTTCAGCTGATAAAGAGGGTTTTGTCCAGGTCATCTGCAAACCCTGTCTGTGCCCCTACACTAAGTCACTCCCAGCTACACACGGGAGCATAGGCAGGGAGTGCTCTCACCTTCATTTTCCAGACAGCATCTGGCACTCAAACTACATCACTGCCCGTTGTTTGTCCCTCAGTGCAGCCAAGGAGGCAGATCTGTGGCTAAATGTGCAAGACCTTACAGCCCCTTTCAAGCCCCTGGACACTAGAGGACAAAGGGACAAGCAGCAGGATGAGCCAGGCGGTTGGACATGCTGCCTGCAGAAGGCAGCTGTGGCAAGGGGAGCACTGGGCAGTGCCCAGGGCATGTTTGTTTGCTTGGTGTCTCGCCTGCTGGCAACGGGGCTCCGGCTGTCCTTCGAGTCCAGGGAGTGGGGTGCTTTGTGATCTTAAATAGCACTGTTCACATGACAGGCGTCTGCTTCCTAAATGCCTTCCCTCTGAACTCACTGCGACCTAGCATGGGAAGGTTAACGTCCGCGTTAATGACAGCCCCTGCCCATTTGTCCTTCTAGGACACAGGAGCCAGCTCCCCGCCATTTGACACATTTGCCTTCAAAGACCGAAGCAAGTCTGTGGTCTGTCCAAGTCTCTTTCCCTCCTCTCCCACCTAATCTAATCAGTCACCTGCATGTGTCAAGTGGGAGATTGAAAGGTGAGCTGATACGGAGTCTTAAATACCTCCCCGGGGGAAATATTCCAGCAGGGATAGGAAGGGCAGACTCAGCGGCTGGAGGCTGAAGCCAGACATTCAAATAACAGATAAGGAACCTATTTTTACTGGTGAATGGTGGTGATTAATCACTGGAATAAGCCTCCAAAGGAAGCGATGAATTCCCTGTGGCTGGGTCCCCTCTGATCAAGGCTGGATGTCTCTCTGGAAAACTGTGTTTGGCCAGACCCCAGTTTTGTCCCAGCTGTCGCAACACTCTGGTTGACATTGAACCGTTCCCCTTTACACCGCACAGCAACAGCTTGCAAATCTCAGCAGCAGGTTAACCAGCAGCCTGCCTGAGGGCAGCTAGAGCTACCACACACCTTCCCCACCTCTCTCACCCCAGGGACACCCCAGGAAAGCCACTGCTCTTGCCCTGGGTGAGCAGGGACCCCTCTCTAACAGCATCTCACAGCCACAGACAGGACTTACTCAGATGTGCCCAAAGCCTGGTAGAGCTGGCTGAGGGCCTGCAGGACATTGCCTTCCAGCTCTCTGTCCTGCAGCTGTTGTGCCAAAGATACCCAATGCTCATGGTAGGTAACGCAGGCCTGGAGACTGGGGGACACTTTGCTGTAGAAATGGCAGAGACACTCAGTGATGTGAAGCTGACCTGCATGGCACAGGGAAGGGAAAAGGACAGATCAGGGGACTGCGTTAGGGACCTGACAGGGTGCTGCACAGAGGTGAAGGCTGCCCTGGCTCCCGGCAGCAAAGCTGTACTCACTCCTCACGTTATGCCACTTCAGGGCAAAAACTAATGCCAGTTCGTAACAGAGTTTGCCACCTTCCACCCTCTGGCTGTTCACCATGGCCTGCGCTAGCCACAGCAGCACCTGCACCAACTCCATCTCCAGGTCTTCGCTGCTCTGGAGCTCAGTGTAGAGCTGAGCTGACTGGAGCAGGTAGAGCTCAGACAGCTGGCTCGCCCCACGCGAGAGGCTCAGCTGCCCCAGGTTAGCCAGGGCAATAGCCTGGTTCCTCTTGTTCCCAGTGTCCTTGGCTTTGTGCAGGGCATGGAGATAGTTCTCTGCAGCTTTTTGCACTTGCCCTTCCCCTTTGAGGGCAATGGCCAGGAGATTGTGCACCGCTCCACCCTGAGTCACGCTGTCCGTCCTGTGCAGAGAGTGCAAGAGCTGCCACATCATGTCTGCAGCTGGGCCTGGCTGGCTGTGCAGGAGATACATCCAAGCCAAAGAGAGGGAAGACTCGAAAGCCTCCTCCTCACCCATCAGTCTGCTGAGGGTTACAGCCGTGGCTGCATAACTAACTGCCCCATCCAACGCGCCATGCTGGAGGTACATCCTTGACAAGATGGCACACAACGTCCTCTGCATGGGCACAGCTTTGGTCTCGCAGGAGAAATGCAGTGCTTGCTTGAGATAGAAACAAGCCAGTGCTGGGATGCTGCTCCTCTCCGGTTTGCTTCCCAGGAGTTTGGATGCATTTTGGAGGATGAAGCCAGCTTTCCAAATAGGTGTTGGTGCCCCCTTGATGCCACTGGGAACAAACAACCTGGCGGAGGCCAGTGCGATATTTGGCAAGTACTTCTTCTCATACAGGTAGCTCAAGATGGGGGTGGCATCCAGCGGCACAGAACTAGTGTCCGTGCTGAGTACAGTGGCGGTGAGACACTGAAGATGCTCAGTAAAGGGCAGCACTTCATCGGTTTTGCCCAGTTGTAGGAAGAGCTTGACAATAAGGAAGCAGACCCGTGCCTCCAAGGGAGCATTACCCACAGCAACGGCTTCCCTCAGGATGTACATCATGACTTCCAGCTCATTCTCAGAGCTGAAAGAGCGGCCAGGCAGGCAGACAAGCAAGGCCACCATTTTTCCCAGTAGGGAGGAGAACTTGGGCTTCATGTTCTGTTTCAAGTAAACAGAGGCAAGGTTCACATGCAAGGCAGCCAGCAGGGGCAGGTCCCCAAAGCCCCTGTCCATGACACTCATGGCTTCCTCAAAGTAGACTCGAGCCTGAGAGAACTTGACCTTTTTGATGCAGAGCTTACCCAAGAGGAAACAGAGCCTGACATGAGCCCACACTGAATGAGTCCTCTTGGCCCAGTTCCTGGACGTCTCTAGGTACAAGACCAGCTCATCCTCATCAGAGAAACCATAAAAAGTGGAGTTGAGGAAGGAAAAATTGAGATCATAGAGGCTCTGGAAACTGGGTACATAACTGTCTTGGTTAAGGAAGGTCAATATGGGGTCAAACACATCAGCATCTTCCATGTGTCCAGCATTCAGGTCAATAAAAAACTTGGGATCATCAAAATCATCCAGCTTCTCCAGGAGAACATCTTCCAGTGTAGCAGGGGCTGATTCACTCCCTGGGCTAGACAGCTCGGAGGTACTAGTTGTAGCCAAGTCATTCATTTCCTCCCAAGACTGGAGCAGCTGGGTATCTTTATAGCCACGAAGAACAGCCTCTGGAAGGGACAGGCAAACCACCGTGGGATGTTTTCCCATGTCAACATCCACCCCCAGAAGTCATCCTAAAAGCATCCCATTCTGTCTCCCCCACATACTCACCTGATGGCACCTTCGGGAACATGGCTGTAGGTTCAAAACCTTCTACACGAAGAGAGAAACAGAAAACAAAAAGACCAAAGTTTTGGTCAGTGCTAACGTGCAGACACAGTGCTCAAACCTCAGAGAGATTTTCTGCTGCTCTGCTAAACCCCAGGCATGTATATGGAGATCGAGCTTACTTCTGGCCACAGACACCACATGCAGCTACGGTTTCACCCCTCTGTCTACTGGGGCTGGGCTCTCTATAAGACCATGGACAACAGGTTTTAGCTAGTGGTGAGGTGAGCACCGGTAACATTATAGTTACCTGGGAACAAGCAGGTCTTATTTTGCACAGGTAGAGTTTTATCAGGTTTTTATCTCTCTTAAGATCCTTGTTGTGTCTGTTCAGAGGTTTCAGGTATGTGGTTATCTCTGACAGGCTCTACCTCAGGCTCACTGCATCTGAGCCGGATGGCCTGGCAGGTCCCCTGGACCCTAGGAGATCCCAAGGTCAGCCCTGCACGGCCACATTGTGCTTCTAGGGAGTGAGAAGGCAAGAAATACAGACAGAGGAATTAGACATGGTGCAAAAGCCACACAGCAAGCACAGAGAAACTGAGAAAACCCCCCAGGAACCGTGCCCTCCTGGCTCCTGCTACGGGCATGGAGATGATGTCACCTGCCACTTTAGCTGTGCATTCCCCTCAGTAGACACCCGAAGGTCAGACAGCAGCAGGGACCTGCTGTAGGCAGGGACCTACAACCAGGATCAGTGGAGAGCAGCATCTGCCAGGGTGAAGCACAGCTGAGGAGCTGCCCTGGAAGCAGAAAAGACCCCTACACACTGGAGTGTGGCAGGGCCCAGCTCCTGAGGGTATCTACAGCCTCCATGACCAGCCTGAGCAGAGGGTTTGGAGGCTGTCTCAACCACAGCAGTTATTACCGTTGCAAAGCCCTGAGCAAGGAGCAATCTAGACACTGCCCAGCATTGCTCTCCATGGGGAGCCAGGGGATTGGGCACATAAGGAAAGGGGAAACTTACCCAGCCGGTACACGGAGGTGATGTCTGTGCGTGCCAGGTCACTGAGGAGGGTGGTGAAGTGCTGCTCGCCACCATTGCAGGGGATGCGCAGGAACGGGGATTTTTCTTCTTCACTCAGAAACACCAAGCCCTTTCCCCTGGGTTGAGGCAGACATCAGGAGAAAACAGTCAGTGTCTCCCCATCCCATGACACTACAGCTGTCCTGTGGAATGAGATGGACTTTCCTGTCCCTCCTCTTTCCCCCACCAGAAAAGCTCTGCTCAGAAGCCTGGACACCTTCCCCATGAGGGCTCTCAGATCCATGTTCTCCATGGAAGAACCAATGGATATCAGAAGGAGGAACCTATTGGTCTTTTTTGTCTCCAGAAGTCCTTTCTGAGGCCAGGGCATCATCTGATCTCCTCTGAGTTCTCTGTAGTGTCAGAGAAAAGTGCCCAGGACTTACCTTGAGTAAGCCTGATCCAGGAATGCCCAACAGACCTAGCAACAGGTTAAGACCTTGTCCTCCCTCCCACACACTCTTGGAGGAGAAGTGGTTTTGGATGGATATTGAACTGGAGCTATGTCTTTAAGTCATCAACAAAGACAACTACCTGGGTCATCAGAGTGGGGTTGTGTCACCCTCCCTCCCCAGACAATTCCTGTCTGTATCCTTGGGAGGGTGTTTAGTTCTGCTCAGTAAGGAATGGTGCCAGTGGTCGTTCCAGCTCGACATCCCACAGAAAGCAAAGGGGCAGAAGGAAGCAAAGCAGGACTTGGTTTCCTCGGCAGTCGTTGCTCTCCCCACCCTTGCCAGACTCAAGCCCCTCAGACAAAGCTACAAAGTCAAGAACACTTCTAGGCAGGACTGTGAAGCCACCTTGTCTTGTACACAGATGTCTGGGCTGCCTTAGCATAGAGCCAGGTTTAGCCCAGGGCCAGATCTCTTCCTTTCCAAGAAGCACCTGAGGCAAGTGAAATATGATTGCTTTGTCTGAGCAGGGACTCCTCCCTGCTGGCAGCAGAGCCTGGCCAAGGCTGCTGGCAGACCCCAAATGGATCCTCCATGAAGGCCTTGCAAAGAAAATTATCCAGCCTGGACTCTACATAGCAGTGTTGAGTTGGGACCTGGAGTTTTCCCTTCACTTTCTCCCGAGTTTAGTTTAATCTGGATAGTAGCAGTAAACTTACAGAGGTTCGCAAGCCTCAGGACTTATGTATCGGGTCGGGACAAAGCCGATGCTCCCACTGCTGAGGGATTTGCCCACAAACCATGGAAGTCCTGGAATGAAGAAGCCAATGACTTCTATGCCATCTCCTTTGGAGAAACTCAGTTCATCCCATGCTGCTCCTCTGTGGTCCTCTGTGGCTGTGCACCTGCCTTTGACTGGGAAACCAAAACAAACAAGGGCGTTTCAGTGTGTGGCTCTTGTTAAAACTCCCTCACTGGAAAAGATTTGGGCAAGGAGAGACCATGATTTCAGCTTGAGAAGGCTGCCGCTCTGGCTCCTAAGATTTATTGTGCTCTCAGACTCAGATACCTGCAATTTCTTCCCGAGAAGATGATTATAACAAAATATACAAGAGGCGTGGATAAATACCACATAGCCAGACTGAAACCTCTGAGAGCTGCAGTATGGAAGGTGGCTGGAAACACAGAGCTTCACAGAACCTGCACTGTCTCAACTCCCTGCTAGAAATGTCCATCGCACTACGCACCAAATTCTCACCTGTGTGACCCCCCATGTCCAGCATGCTCTGAACAGTGCCCATGTCTGGGCACAAATGGCCTGGGCTTAACAGGTGAATGGTGGGTACAGATTTCATATGCACACTGGTGGGAGCCTAATTATTTAAAACCTCAGTCCTGAAAAAATTAAAGGAGAAGTAAAATTGCAGTAGAACAGAAAAACCCAGTGGCAGAAGGATGCCACCAGCTGCCCACTGTACTCTGTGTTCCCCAGATCATCATTCTAAGAACGTGCAATTTGCAAGCTCTGTTCTCCATGCAGGAGTCCAAAGATGCAGTATTCCCTTAGAGCACCTTGCAATGGAGTGTTGTTGTCAGAACAAGGGATGGGCACTTGGCATTTGTGGCCAAACTCAGGTTTGCAAGAGCCATGCCCTTCCCTGGGAAGGGCAGCTGCCTTACACAGGTATCACTCACCAATTGTCTGAGAGGTCGTCCCACTGATCTCCTGGGAGATGCCAAAACTCACAGCATAATTCTTCAGGAACCACCTGCAAGGCAAAGGGTAACCACACTGGTCCTCTCTGAGCAGTCCTGTCCTCAGGCCAGCACCAGGGATGGTTTCACACAAGCAGAAGAGATGTTCTGCTCCCTGGGAGTGCCAGAGCTGCTACGTAGCATGGCCAGAACGACCCGTCCAGTAATTCCCTGTAATGGTGCAACTGGGCACAGAGGGCAGTTTGCACCTCACGACGGCAGCCTGACACCACATGGTAAGAGCCAGATAAATTTGCCAGGCTGTAAGGAGGGTTTCACCGTGTGAGTCCAAGAGGAGCTGTGAGTGTGGAGGCTCAGCCAGGTGTCCAGCGTGAGGCCCCACTTTGACTGGCATTACCTAAGTCTCAGGCTATGCTTTTCCTCCCAGTTACCACCTGTAAATCACAAACAATCTCATGTATGACCTAAATCAATATAAGAATGATATCTGAAGTATGTCCTTGCCATGTCCCATCAACAGACCTTGAATTGGTTCCAGTGGTTGTCTTGATGCATAATCTATACCTTCGCAAAATTGTGTAGCTTTTGCCCATTGCCAGAGGCAAGAGCAGTTTCTCACCCCAGGCTGGGTGCCAGCTCATGCATTAGGACCAGCCCTATTTTTTTTTAATTGAGCCTTATTAATTGGCCAGTCTACTTACTGGTAAAATGGGTGAGGTATTGGCTCCAGAGCTGTCACAGGCACCAGGCCTCGCTGACCTGTCAGTAAGGACATCCCTTCCCACTTAGACTCCTCTCCAACATTCTTCACATGGATCAGCTCATTCCTGTAGAGCTGCAGGCCTTCCTCTCCCTTCTGCTCCGGCTGCCAGGCACCAGGCACAGCTCTGGAAAAAAAGTTACCTGCAGAGAGAAAGAGTCATGCCCAGGTCAATGACATCAGTGCAAGACATAGCCCAGCACGGGGCTACAACACAGCCCTGCTGAGATGTTTTGGAGGAAATCCCTATATATGCAGCCCCTTCTCACCCTCCTGGAGCAGCAGACCCATATATATAGTGGCCAAGCGATCTTCATCCACAGTAACTCTGATCTCTGTGTCCTCCATCAGAGCACAGTTCAGCCAATAGTCCTGGTCAAAGAGAAGCTGCTCCAGACAGCTTCCCACATACCCTAAAAAAACAAGAGGTAAAGCAGTGTTAGCACCTTCATTCACTGGGCACGATGAGGTGCTCTTTGGATGCCTCCCAGTCTGCCATCTGCAAACACTGTGAGGCAAGAGTCTCTAATTCTGCCTCCAACCCCAAAATGCAACACAGGGATTACCCCAAAGGCACCCTCCTGGGTCTCTTTCACTGATCCGGGTAGTGGTTTCATAAATCTGTAGATGGACACCAAGGTCTTCTAATTCATATTCTTCAACTACCCACCCTGTTACACCACTGTTTTTTTGGTGTCAAAGAGTACCTCCTCAAAAAATGCTTCTCATACTGTCTGTTTAGACCTCCCACACCTTGAAAACATTACCTAAAGTCAGATACGTGGAAAACTTCCAGACTTCTTCTAGGGTTTTGAAAGTGAGGAGGAACCGATCCTCCTGTGCTTGCATACAGACCAGCCTGGCTGACAGCTCCTAGACACAGAAGACAAAGCAAGATTAAGGGCACTCCTGGGGACTGTGACAGGGGGTCTCCTTTGTCAGTGTGGGAATAATATTAGATGCTGGAATGAGACTAGGCATTCATTTATCAGCATAGTTGAGACCGAAGCTGTGTGAGTTGGTTGCCTGGGGCTAAAGGCAGGGTGCTCCAGCCAGCTGAGTCCTTCAGCCAGGGGGGATGGAGCACCCGCAGTGACAGCTCCCCATGGTGCAGCAGTGGGAGGGTGAAGAAGCTCCATCATCTCCTCCAAATCTTTTCCCCTGTGGTGCACACCAGAACCACTGTGCTTTTGAAACCCAGACACCTGAACCATACCACGTGTGGGCTAATGTTCAGTCAGCACAGGCAAAGCTTCCAAACTGCAGCTTTGAGGCTGAAAGCAGTCCGCTTGCCTCGAGGGAGAAGCTCTCCTTTCACTATTGCTGGCACTACTATGTCTGCACTGTTCCAGGTCTTCTGGGAAGCTCTGCAGGGAGCCCTAAGGGCCTATGGCATTAAAACCCAGCGGGGGAGGAGAGTTCAATCCAGGAAACATCTCTATACCTGTAGTGATTTTTCTATATGAAGCCAAACACTCTGAGAACCCCTATGCATGTCCAGGGATGCCACCTCCACTGGGGACCTGAGTCTGGTACAGAGCTTTGGTGATCCTGGCCCTGTGAAATGCTGGCTATTTAGACTCACTCCAGGGCTATCTGCATGATCCCTCAGGCAACTTGAAGCCTCCAATATAAGGCTCCTGACATGACGCTCATCTTTGCATCTGCCTCTCACCTCTTACCAGCCCATTTCCACCATCATTCCAGTCCCCTACAGAATCTCCGCGTGCAGGAACATACCCCGCAGCAGCCTTGGAGGAGCTTCTCTTTCTCGGCTGGGTTTGGTGTCCCATTACACCAGAGGCATCCCAGTATATGCTCTGCCCTGCCAGGCTGGGGCTCCTACCTTGAACAGGGCACAGACATCTTTGTCATCACTCTCCAGGGCCCACAGCTTCTTTCTGGCTGCTTCCTGGAGCTGGGAATTGAGGCATCGGGAGGAGCGGCTTTCAACGGAGAAGAAGAGCGAAATCTCTTGAAAAGGACATGTGCAGGGTTAAGGGGGAGAAGGAGCTCCATGCCACACAGAGCTGCCTCTGCCGCACTGCCTCCCTGCAGCCAGCCCCACCAGTGCCTCCAGCCCTCGCCTGGCTGTGATGTTCAAAGAACACAAACCCATCTTGTCATCCCCCCTTCGGCAACAAAGATGAGAAACTCCACAGGTGATGGGGGCTCAGTTAGCTGCGGTGCCAGGCCTTGCTACGTTCAACCACTGGAAATCTGGGTGATGCCAAAGACAACATCTTACCTGGTGGGAAGCTCTCCCCGACAGCCAGCAGCACCAAGGAGGTGTCCGGCGAGCCTTCTGCTGCTTTGGTAGCACAATTGTTTGGTTCTGATGCTCCAGCCTTACCTAGCAAGGAGCAGGGACACGGAAGAGCTGCTGTCAAATTTTGTGACAGAGGTCTAGGATATTCTGCCTAACCACGCCATCTGAAAGCAAAGCACGTGGGTTGCACTGCAGATCTGGCTGGGGATTGTGTGAATCTGGTATCACCCTAAAATCATGCTCAGGGTTGGAGGCAAGATCCACGGGACTGCTGTGTCCTAATTATACGATAGCCTTGATGACTGGCTTCTTTCCAGTGCTGGAGTAGCTTTGAAGTGAGGGGACCTTCCCTCCTTGCTCTTGGGACAGACCCTCACTGAGCAGATCTGCTAGAAGGAAAATTCCGTGACACAGAGATGTTTTTGGAGGACACCTCAGAACAAGAGTGTTTCCTCAGCACAGGAGAGCCGAGGGCTTACAAAACTCTTTGCTCATCAATTTGACAGTCAAAATGAGATTTTCTCCCTTGCCTGCTTTGGTCAGTATCTGAAATCCAAGCTGCATTCTCTCTGCTTCACACATGGTCAACTATTGCCATAAAGGATTCAGGAACTGAAACTTTAGCTGGTAATTATGTTAATGAAGGCTGAGGCACATAAAAATCCAGTTTGCTTTTCCACAGCTGCATTTGGCTGTGGAGGGATAACAAGATTAAAACCCAATTTTTTTCAGTAATCAGATTGGACTTGTAAGACAAACACGTACCCGGAGATCTGGAGCTGGAACGTGCAGTGGCTTTTGTAAGTCACTTCTGTGACCATAACTATACTCCGCAGTTCTTTTTATTGAGACAGCTTTGCCACTCAGTCAAATAAACTGTTATTTGCATGCAGAATTATAAACCTTATTTATAGTTAACAGTAGAAAGAATGGCCCAAGGCTGGACATGTAATGAATGAGCTTTTCTTCGAAAAAAAAAAGGCTCTACATTTCTCAACAGCTGATTTGAACACACTTAACAAAGGACTTCATCCAGCAACTCTGTCCCCTTCCACACATGGGGGAAACGGAGACAGGGAAGTGAAACGAGCCAGAGGCAGAGCTAAACCTGCAAGCTAAACTGCCAGGGCTGGGCTCGCCTGCCGCTTGCTTCACTCCTCCCTCCCTTCCCCTCCTCCCTGCATCCCGGCAGATCCCGATGGGCTCCCCCGAGTTCAGCAGCTCCCGATGGGCAGGGGCTCAGTCCCCCTCCCCCAGGGACAGGTACCTGATGCCATGGTCTTCTCCTGCCACCATTTTCCCCGGCGCTCGGCTGCGGTGTGCTGCAGGTGGTCCCAGCAGGGCAGGAGCACAGGTGAGTGGGGGCAGCAGGACTCACACTCTTCGCCTGGGGAAGACGGGTGGTGGAGAGAGACATTTGGATCCCCAGCAGGATGCTCCCTGCCCAAGAGGTCTCTATATGAAGTGCTGAAGGAGGTGGCAGGTCGGACACTGGTCGTGCCACCTCTGACAGCAGAATGACACAGCATGCTGGTGGGTCTCTGCAGAGCCAGGCAGGGGCCAGGGCTTGCTTGGGTGAGAGAAGAAGTGGATTTGCTCCCCACCACACTCACCGATTCAGTATTTATTTTTGTTTGGGCCAGGCTCAGAAAGGGAACTGGGAACATTTTCAAGAGACCAATTGAAACTGCTGGTGGGGAGTCGTTCCCAGTCATGCCAGTGACTCATTTACCTCCCCGGTGCTGAAATATTTTGTAACAGTGGGCAGGAAACAGCCCCAGCCCAGAGCCCAGCGCGGTCCCAGCTCTTGGGGCCACACTCCTGGCAGCTGGGGCTGACGCATTGGTGGCACTCGCTGGCACCTGCTCTCCCAAGGGACACGTGGCCACAGCCACTGGCCCTGAGCCACCTCCCTCCTCCAGCTCGTTAGCACAGCCCCATTAGCTCATTTAGGCATGCCGGTATGAGAATTGTGCCTCGGGGTCTGGCAGCACCCCATGGGCTCTGCGAGCTTTGCGATGCTTGGGGTGCTCCTGGGCAGCAGTGGCAGCAGAACAGGGGTGGCAAGGGGGTTCCTGAAAAGCCAACAAAAGTGTGGGAATAAACCAACTCTCTGAGTCATCCTCTTCCCTCCCCGCCCAAAATGCCCTGCCTTGTTCCCCACGCACCCAAATCTAGTGACACAGCAAGCGTCCAGCAAGAGGAGGGAACCCAGGCACCATCTCTGGAAAGGCAGGCAAGCAGTCATAGGGAGCCAGCGCTCAGCGCCGGAGTCTCTCCAGCAGCCCCGGCAGTGGGGTGAACTGCAGCCACCGGTTTCGCAGCCCTGCTCAGACAGACCAGGGCCATGGCATCCCCACAGACAGCTTACCTGTGCATCCCAGGGACAGCTCCTGGTGCCAGGGGGTCCCCCAGCAGCAGCCCATGTGTCCAGCAACACCACCAGCCGCAAGCCGCAGCGCGGGCAGGGCGAGCGTGCTGCTCACTGCCCGGCCGGCACCACGGCTTGGTCCCAGCCCCAGCCCCAGCCACAATGCACAATGCGCCTTTTGACCCGGCACCGTCTGCCGGCGAGGCGGGGGGCGATGGGCACAGCGTCAGAGAATGGTTTGGGTTAGAATCATAGCACCGTTTAGATTAGAAAAGACCTTAAAAACATCAAGACCAACCGTTAACCCAGCACTGCCAAGCCCACCACAAAACCGTGTCCCTAAGTGCCACATCTACATGTCTTTTAAATACCTTCAGGGCTGGTGACTTACCCACTGCCCTGGGCAGTCTGTTCCAATGATTGACAACCCTTTCGGTGAAGAAATTATTCCTAACACCCAATCTAAACCTCCCCCGGTGCAACTTGAGGCCCTTTCCTCTCACCCTATTGCTTTTCCCCTGGGAGAAGAGACCGACCCCCACCTGCCTACAACCTCCTTTCAGGCAGCTGTAGAGAGCGATAACGTCTCTTAAGGCAGGACCTGCCTTTCACAAACCCACGCTGGCCGGGCCTGATCCCCTGGTTGCCCTGGATGTGCCACGTGATGGCATCAAGATGATCCGCTCCATAAACTTCCCCGGCACCGAGGTCAGGCTGACAGGGCTGTAGGTGCCCAGATCCTCCTTCCAGCCCTTCTTGTAGATGGGCGTCACATTTGCTGACCCCCAGTCTGCTGGGACCCCCCCAGTTAGCCAGGGCCGCTGACAAACGATGGGAAGTGCCTCGGTGAGCACTTGTGCCAGCTCCCTCAGTGTCCTCGGGAGGATCCCATCCAGCCCCAGAGACCTGTGTGTGCCTGAGTGGTGCAGCAGGGCACTGACCATTTCTCCTTCTCATTCTGCTCCCCATCCCTGTCTTCCAGCTCAGGGGGCTGGGGACCCAGAGAACAACTGGTCTTACTCTTAAAGACTCAGACAAAGGTGGCATTAAGTACCTCAGCCTTTTCCTCACCCTTGTTTCTCCCCGCATCCAATAAAGGACAGAGAATCTCCTTAGCCCTCCTTTTGTTGCTAATGTATTTATAGAAACATTTTTTATTGTCTTTTACGGCAGTAGTCAGATTAAGTTCTAGTTGGGCTTTGGCCCTTCTGATTTTCTCCCTGCTACATCTCTGTAGTCCAGAGCTGCCTGCCCCCTCTTCCAAAGGACATCAACTCCTTTTCTCCCTGAGTTCCAGCCCAAGCTCTCTGCTCAGCCAGGCTGGTCTTCCCCGCCGGCTCATCTGTCGGCACACGGGCACAGCCTGCTCCTGCGCCTTGAAGACCTCCTGCTTGAAGACTGTCCAGCCTTGCCGGAGCCCTTGGCCCTTCAGGGCTGCCTGCCCAGGGACCCTGTCAGCCAGGCTCCTCAACAGCCCAGTCTGCCCTCCACAAGTCCAAGGGGGCAGTTCTGCTGACCTCCCTCCTTCTCCGAGAATGGAAAACTCCATCATTTTGTGATCGCTGCGCCCGAGGTGGCCTCCAGCCATCACATCACCCCCCAGCCCTTCTCCCCTCACAAACAGCAGCTCCAGCGGGCACCGTCCCTGGCTGGCTCCCCCGCCAGCCGTGTCAGACAGTTCTCTTCCACATGCTCCGGGAACCCCCGGACTGTTCCCTCTCTGCTGTGCTGTAGTTCCAGAGACATCTGGCAAGTTGAATTCTCCCAAGAAACCTTTAAAGACCTTGTTCCAACCCTACTGCCACAGGCAGGGACACCTTCCACCAGGGCAGGTTGCTCAGAGCCTCGTCCAGCCTGGCCTTGAGCATCCCAGGGATGGGGCATCCACAGCTGCTCTGGGCAACACCACCCTCACAGGGAAGAATTTCTTCCTTATATCTAATCTAAATCTATCCTCTTTTAGGTTAAAACCTTTGCCCCTTGCCCTGTCACTACAGGCCCTAGTAAAAAGCCCCTCTCCATCCTTCTTATAAGCCCCCTTTAGGTACTGAAAGGCTGCAATGAGGTGTCCCCAGAGCCTTCTCTTCTCAGACTTTCCTCCTAGGAGAGGTGTTCCAGCCCTCCAGTCATTTTCATGGCCCTCCTTTGGATGCTGTCTAACAGGTCTATGTCCTTCTTGTGCTGGGGACCACAGAGCTGGGGGGGGCGTGTCTCATCCTGCTGGCTGGCATTGCTGCCCTGTGCTGGCCCCACCACTGCCCTGGGCTCTGCTCTCACCCTTGCCTTTGGGAGCATGTTGCTCAGCCCACATGGCACATTCCTCTCATTCCTCCCACTGGCCGTGGCATGGGAAGCCCCACAGTCTGCAAAGCCTGCCCGAGCTTGCAGCTGGCCCCCGCAGAGAGCTTCAACGCTGGTCTCCCCCCAGCTCCAAAGACAACCCTATTGCTGACACTGCTGCAAGCACCTGCCTCACCTGCAAGGACAGCCTGCTGGGGCTCATCCAGCATCCTCCATCCGGGGTGGCTGTGCAGCTGTTCCTGGACCACTGTCCTGCCCGGCCGAGCCAGCACTCTCCCTGTCTCACAGTGAAGGCAGCTGGCAGTGCTGCCCGCTCCACACCAACCTCAGCAGAGCGGAGCTGCGTCCAGGCAAGCCACAGGTGAGTCCTCTGCAAGCACAGGCACTGTGGGCTACTTTCAGGCTAGCAAGGCTCATCTCATCTCTGAGATCACAATTGTCTGGACCACAGATGCAAACACCAGGAGAGACCGAAATGGGTGCTGTGCAGGATCCCTTGGGCAGCCCAGGATGGAATCACATTCCCTCTTCGCTCACATGCTCTGACCTTGCCCAGCCTCCAGGAGCAGGACTCAGGACTGGCTGTGTGGCCTCACTGTGCTATGGATGGCGAATGTCCGCAGAGCATCTCTTGGGAAGAGCAACACAGCTCCTGCAACATAAAACCCAAAATGTCTGGGGAGAAAAGTCACAGATAGGGAGGTCTTTCAAGGATAGACTTTTACTTCAGCAACCACTCAATGCCAGTGCCACCACAGCAGTGACTTGTTTGCTGTGGTGTGCTGCAAGAGCATTGCTGGTCCTCCCAGCTCCCTTCAGCTTCTCCAGAGTAGTGAGTAATTACTCCAGTGCGTAATTTCTCACCAGATTCCTGTGCTGTGATGGGGGCTGCCTGGCACCACTGCAACACCTCTAAAACAAAGCACGAGGAGTAGCTAGCTGCAGGACGGGCTGTGGCAGGGTGGAGTCCATGTTCATGGGGCTGGCTGGCAAACTTACAACAAATGGGAAGTCAAACCAAAAGGCTTTGCAGGGAGGGTTGCACTGAGCAATGCACCAGCCTGTCCGCCCAGGAGATGGTTTAAAGCGTGGGGATTTCTAATCCTCATCAGGAGAAACCAGATGTCAAAATGTTGGGGTTGCCTGGAGAAGGCACCGTCTTTCTCATCCTCCTTGTTGCAGCTCACCTGCCCTCCTGAGCCCCAGACATTAAGGTGCAAAGCACTGCAGCTCTCTCTTGGTGTGCTAAAGTCAAGCTGACGTTTCCCATGCAAAGCTGCGCAGCCGTGGAGACCTGCACGAAGGTGAGCGGCTGGGACAGGCCGGTGCTGCTCTCCCTGTGGCAAGGACACACTGTCTGTTCCAGTTGCATGCTTGTGCTAGAAAGCTCCACGTTTAGAAAACTCCCCCAGTCGACAACAGGATGCTTTGAAGGTGCAGGAACTGGAGGGGGAATTCAGATCCAGGTGCAGGTTTCGGCCTGCCTGTGCTCAGAGCACACAGCCCAAGTTTCTGTGATGGAGTCAGGCCCATCTTTACAGGAAAGATGTTGCTGTTTTGGGCCCATGTTGTCAAAGTGGTAGCACTCAAGCAGGGCAGGTGTTTTCAGAGAAAGCTTTTTGCTTCACTCAGAATGATGTTGGTTTTCAGCAATACCTGCTCACTGATTAGTGTCAAATTATTCTACCCAGGGGAAAATGTTTTCTTAAATCAACAGTATGTTATGTTTCATTTTCTAAACAAAAATGTCCTCCTTTGTAGTTTCAAAATTTCTTTTTGCTTTTAAGTTTACCTAGATAACTTAAGTGACCAAACCCATCCTTCTACAAGCAAAGGTATCAGCCTCTTCTTTGACCTGAAATGGAATTTTCCTTTTGGCCAGCAACGCAAAAACCTCCCGTTCACTCCTTACCCTGCTACTTACTACCCCTGGATCTTCGCTGGAGAGCCCCCATTGCTGCTGCTGAAGCCCTCAGCCTGGCCTCACTGGAAAAGCCTGGTCAGAAGTACAGAAGCAATTTCCCAGGGGTCTCAGCCTGTGCTGGCTGGGGGTCTCTGCCTGTGCCGGCTCTCCAGAGTCTCTGCTCCCTTTGCAAACCTGGTGTAGCCATGCCAGCTGGGCAGCCTCTGCAGAGCACCAGCCAGCCACGCTTCCCTCCCCAGGGCACAAAACCAGGAGGCAGGGCGACTGTCCGGGCAGTCTTTGTCTGGTGGATGTAGCTGCTGCAGACACTGTCGGTCTCCAGGGCTGTCATCCAGCAGCACCCCTCCCTGCAACAATATCCCCTTTCCTAACTCCAGCATGTCTGATGTGATTTCTCCTGTCCTTCTTCTATCGGTTCCTGGGTACAAAAGACCCAAAACAAACCATTTCCCTGGCATGCTCATCACCACTACGTCTGAGCCTCAAATTCTGCCGGGACCAAAAATGCAAACTCTCTGCCCCAACCTGGATTTATGCAGCCATGTCCCTGCACCGGACTGCTCCAGCCACCTGCAACCACCGTCCCCCCGGCTGTGTTTGCTCAGCTGGGGACGAAGGGCGCAGGCATGCAACCGGCACCCAGCAAGAGATCCAGCACGGCGGCTGCAAGGGCAGAGCAGCGCAAGCAGCTGTACTGACCTGCTCCTCCACACGTGCCTGTGTGGGGCCCCTTGCTCTGCTCCCCAGCACCGCTTTCCTCCTGGAGAACTCTTGGCCACAAAGCTCCAGCCTCTCCAAGCCAGGTCCCCCAAGGGAACGCTGCCGGCGCCGGGACACGGCGCGCTCCCGTGCGTGTGCACAGGTCTGCGTACGTGTTTGCAAGGCGGGCGAGCGTGCCCAGCGCCACCACTCCCTCGCACAAGAAAAGGAATTTCTTCCAAGAGCAGCTTATCATCTTGGGAACCTCCGCTTCCCAGCAGAGAGGTCAATGAGTTACCCAGAGTTAAGCTGTAAACAGCCCGGCACGCTGGCAGGCTGCTGGCTCCCAAGGGGAAGCATGAATGCCCAGGCACCACCTTCGCCTGGGCCCTGCGGTCAAGGGCAGCAAGGCTGCCCATGGGCACGGTGTCAGGGAGCAGCTCAGGGCTCTGCTCAACCTGAGCGTGACTGCAGTGGCCGCAGCTCCTTCCCGTTGCAAGCAGCTGCTGCTTTGCATGAGCAGCCTCTCTCGGACTCACCTGTCCCCTGCGCTCAGCCCTGGTGCTGTGTCCTTGGGGCTCACGACCTTCCGTCCTCACGGTACACCGACTGCCTCTGCTACAGCAAAGCCCCAGGGAGAGGCTTTACCTGCCCCACCGCACGGGCATCCCGGGGAGGTGGCAGAGGCTCAGCTCTGAAACACCCTCCTTCTCTGACAGAATGCAAATACAGACACACAGAACAAGAGATCTGTGGACCCAGCAGTATTTGTGCACCCTGGCTAAACTCTGCAAACAGGGCAAGCAGAGAAAAACACAGTGATCTTTTTTGGGGGTTTTTTTGGTTGTTTTTTTAAACAATGAAAGAATTAATATCAAGCTTTTCCAATATTCCTGTTTCCTTCTGGGAGTGCTCAGAAGCTGACCATTCCTTGGCAGGTTCAAAACGAAGCCTCATTGCTTTTCACTTTGTTATTTAAAAATGAACCTGAAAGAAAAAGGAAGTCAGCCCAAACCTAACGTCAGTCGAGGAAAAAAGCAAACAAACAAGATGAAAAGTTTTGTTTCAGGTCAAACAAACTCCTGTTCCATGTTTTTGATTCTCTGGTATTGGGGGGGGGGGGGGAGGGGGGGGGAGGGGTGGCATTTTCTGCGGCCGGGGGGAGCTGTGGGGACACTGGCAGGAGCAAGCAAGGCCAGCGGGGACATTTCCTCATTCTTGCACTCTGCTTTTGCTTTCACCCTCTGCAAATGGGTGCAGAGCAGTGATAAGCACCTGCCCGCACCATGCCCTCTGCAATCCTGGGCCTCCAGGCAGCTCCCTAGTGCCTGCCTGGCTGCTCGGGTGGTGGGACAGGAGTATGGGGGAGAGGGACATGCCCCATGTACCTCCACCGTACCTTTGTATGCCCCAGACCAGGTGGCGTTGAGACAGCATCTTTCCTGGTGTGCTAGCAGCTGGGGGCAGCTCTGGAAGGAGAGGGTTCATGCACTGCTGCAGGACACGGGAAGCACAATGGTTCTGCAGCAAAACTGGTGCAGCAAGTCACTGAAATGCAGCCAGACAGGGCTGGCTTTTGAGATATTTCTTTTCGCTGATGGCCCTCACTCAAGACTTTTCTTCCACCTCCAAGACCCTTCTTACTTTTCTCCATCCTGTGCTGCACACGGCAATCCAAAGCTGCTGCCTGCACGTGGAAATTTGCTCCATCCTGCAACCAAAGGGTTAAGTGGACTCTGGGGCTGAACTAAGCTGAACTCAGCGCTTAATTTTCAGAAATGCTGAGCCCTGCTCCTCTCACATTGTTTTCAGCCAGAGGCAGAGGAAGTAAGTGCTCTTGGAAAAGGGACTGTGTGTGTCGGCTGTGCCTGGGAGGGTCTGGAGGCTGGGACCACCCTTTGGCACATAGAGCAGCTGCCCCTGCGCCCAGGAGCTGTGCCGGGAGCAGCCCAGGCTGCTGCTTCGAGGTCTCCTCCCTGGGATTGGGGTGTGAACCCCAAGCATGCTCCCTGCTCCTGCCTGCAGCCCTCTGAACACGACCACCGCTCCAAAGGCAGCAGTGTGGTGTCACCGCCCAGGGGAGCCTCCAGACTGCGCGGAGACAGAGCCAGGGAAGTGGAGGCCACAGATAAGGCATGGGAAGGAAGAAGGAAGGACCAAAGCTAGCTAGCTGAGCTCCAGGGTTTGAAGATTGCTGCAGCGCCTGTCTGGCACTGTGTTGCTGGGAGGAGCATTCTAGTTCAGCCCTGTGCAAACATCTTGGGTTTTGTCCAATTCAGCTTGCAGGAAGGTTTGGGCTCGGCAGGGAAAGCCCTGCTCTGATACTGCATGTGCAGGTGTCTCAGAGGCACCGGTTTCGCTAGAAAGAGCTTAGCGATAAGGTGTAGGAGAGCAGCCAGGAATAGCAGTCACAAGCGTGCAGCCCCATAGTGCTGCCTCTCAAGGCCTTTTCGAGCTCTTTTAATCATTGCATCCCTTCCTCGGCCAGCCTGCCCACAGCAGGCACCGCTCCAGCAAGCTGCCTTGCTGAGCATCCTCGCCCAGGCAAGGGCAGAGCTACAGCTACACCTTCCAGCACCATCCCTGCTCCAACAACAGCTGCAGGGGGGGGCGACAGCCACAGCATCACACATCACAGTAGCTTTTAGGCACAGGACTATTGGGGAAAACCTCTTTCTTCCTCTAGAACAGCTTCTTCCAAGGTTGCAGAGGTAGCCCAGACCTCGCATCCTCTGCGAGATCTGAGCTAACAGCTGGTGAAACCATGATGCGCCCTCGGGATACTCCTCCCAGCTCCCTCTGACTCCTGTCAGGTCCCTCCTGCCTGCGCTGTGACAAGGCTGCAGGGACGAGGGGTGGGGTGCCAGGCTCTGCCCCACAGCAGCTCCATCCAGCGCAAGGATGCCTGTGCCCCAGCGGAGGGCACAAGGGGACACGAGATCTGTCCTGAGCTTCTGAAGTTCCCAGCTTGTCCCACCTACCCAGGCAGCCCAGTCCCAGACCCCCGGCTCTCCTGGGGTAGAGTAGGTGCTACTCTCCATGTCACCTGCAGAAGAGGATCCCTTCCCACCACCCCTCTAGCCAGTGCCGACCCTGTAGCTGTTGTACCCCCTCTCACCCCCAGCATCGCTTTCTCAACATTTCCACTACCATGATGCCTGGTCCTGCTGTGCACCCACCCAAGATGGCCACCCCCCCAGGAATCAGCCCCACAAGGACAAACTCACAGCTGGCAGCCAGATCCACCCAGTCTTCGCAGCAGAAGAGGGTCCCCAGGTGATGAAAAGTGTCTCTTGGCCACCTGATCTCTCTTGACTGATGTCAGAGCTGCTGCAAAGAGGTCCCCCAGCTCCACCCTTCCTGCTGCCCCATCCAGTCACAGCTTCTCTCCTTGGCTTCTTATCCCTGCTCTTCTCCCAGGCTGGAATTATTTCAGCCCAGCACTGGCCAGAACATTAAATGGCCTTAACCCTATCAATAATGCAGGAGAATTGATGGCAGGTAGCTTGTAGACAGCTGCCAGCCTCAGAGGGGCACTGAGACCTCCCTGAGCATGGCCAGGCAGGACCTGGGGTGTGGATAAATGCCCGCAGCCCACACGGGGTGGCGAGCTCAGGCAGGATCTGACTGGGAACCCTCCTGCCTTGCCCACCTCTCTGGACCTGGAGACCTGAAGGGGCTCCTCTCTGCTGGCCCAGGTGAGGAGGCTGCTCACCAGCCAGAGGGACACAAGGAAAGCACTGGCTGGACACAGCTATGTGCAAGCAGCCATGTCAGCCTTTGCACTGTGGCCTTCTATGTGCTGGACAGGTTTTCCCATGGGGCAGCAGAGGACGATGTCTCTGATGTGTTCCCTGCATGCTGGGGAGCTTTTGCTAAGTCCAGAGTCTGTGCTATTCCCATCTGAAAAAAGGTGGCACTGTGCCTTTCTTTGCAAAGATGTTCGGAAAACCATTGCATCAGGGCAACATGCTCCAGAGAGGCGAATCCGAGCTACTTTCCTACAAGTTGCAGGCTGGTCTGGGAGCTGCTGGCAGCGAGGCACAAGCCAGGCAGCTGCTTTTCTACCCAGGTGTGTGTGCAGGGCCCTTGTCAGGGCACCACAGCCAGCACCAAGCCACCCTTGCTGGCGGAGCGGAGACGTGTGAGTGCACTGGGGTTCTGCCATCTGGGAACTGGGTGTCCCCATCTGGGAGGCTGGGGTTCTGCCATCCAGGACATGTAGCACGAGGCACAGCTGGTGCTGGGAGCGCAACCCCACTTGGGACTTGTTGCATTGCCCAGCTCCCCGCCATGAAAGGGGCAGTTGGCTGAGGGGTGCTCTTGGCTACTGGGAGATTCCCATTCATTTCCCGAGGGGAGTTTAGGATGCAGCCCTTCAGTATGCAAATCCTGCTGCTTCCATGAGTTTGTAGGTGGCAGGGTGTGACAGTGCATTTGACCTCCCCCTGGTAGGGCAGAGCTGCTGGCACCAGCAAGCATCACCTCTAAGGAACTTGTCCTAGGCTTTGAAATAGCAATGCCCAACCTCTGCCTTCCTCTCTGTGCCCAGTGTCACCCTAAAGGACATTGCACTGCTGCTCAGGCCCAGCGTGCCCCACAGCAGCCCTGCAGCCCCGTGGGGGAGCCCATTAGCTGATAGCTACCAAGCCAGCCGAGATGCAGAGTGCCGTCAGGCTCTCCCCATACTGCTTATTAATTGTCAGAGCCATTAGATGGCAGCAACTACCACGCCAGCAGCACCTTGCTCCCCACACCGTCCCAACATTGCAAAAACACTTTTGGAGCCAGGTCCCAGCCCTGCTGCCCACGGCCCCCAAGCATCCGCAGCTGCACCTGGTCCACAGGATGGACCACAGGGTAGGGAAATAACCCCAGAATGGGGCAAGCACTCTGGGACTGCAGAACTGGGCTTGCAAGGAAAAACAAGGGAAGGCTCAAAAATACGGGACCAGCATTCCGTGCAGCAACGCCAGGCTCAGCAGGGACATGAGTGCAACCAGCCAGGTCATCTCCAGGGAAGGTGACTCTCTAGAGTCCATCTGCAAGGGACTGCTGTGAGCACCCAGCTGGGAACCACCAGTTGGTGACATGCGAAAGCCAGCCTCTGTGCACCACACTAACGAGCACTCAGTGAAGCCACACTCATTTCCAGCGGTGATTTTATTGTCTCTGTGTTAAAGACGCTACGGGTAAGGTAACACGCTGAGCAAACCCTGCCAGGGATGTGCAGCCACGGCTCATTCAGGTGCTGCCTTGAATAGAGCTGACTGAAAATCAGAAGGAAAAAGTGCTCAAAATGTCAAAGTTGTTCTCCTTGGAGAGGTTTCCAAAAGAAATGTGTTTCACTTGGAAATACCTCTAGAAAATTGAACTTTCAAAATATTTCATTTTAACTTCTCAGTTTTCCTGTATTTCTCCCTTCTAGTCTCTCTTTCCCTTTATTATTCTCCCCTGCCTCTTCTTTTACCTTGTTCCTATTTTGCCATGAAACAGAAATGAACAGGGTGGGGAAGAACAAAAAATGACAAAGTGAGCACAACCCCCCAGATCTCCAGTTTTTCATTTTTCAATTTCACTCACAGTAGGAAAATGGTCGTGAAGACACATTTTGTTCATTTTTAGACTACAAACATGAATAACAACCCAACCTCCTTATTCCTTTTCCTCCAACATCTGCGATGTGAGTTGCAAGGGGCTGAATAGCCATCTCCTGCACGCATAGCACCAAAAAGCAAATCCAGCACTGCTTTCCCTACCGCCAGCCCAGCAAGTGCTGGTACAAGCAGCGCCCACCACGGAGCCTGAGCAAAGACGAGTCATACAAACCATCCCATCTAATTCACACAGCTCAAGCTCACGCTTAACCATACAGTAAAGGGAACATATTTAAAGAAATCTTTTCATAATCTGGAAAAAATCAGTATTTTTGGACTTTCCTCTGGAAGAAAAAGATAAATAGTGATGAAGATATTAATTGCTTGTGCTGATCCAGGGGGTTTTTTTTAAGATTTTAATGATCCAAGCTGTTTGGAAAGGTGTTGGTCTTCATGCCATTTCCTTTTAAAAGCAACAAAGCAACTCAGTGAGGCTAAGCATCTTGTTTTGATATTTTCAGAGTGGAACATTTTGATTTTTCAACTTACAAAGCTTTCCTGCTTTAATTTTTTGTATATAAAGCCAAGATTGAAATCAGAATGAAAGCTTTCAGTTTAAGCTAATTAATCCAAACACTTTGATTCAAATCCCATTGTTTCCTCAGTTTTGTTCTCTGGGAATTTATTTTAAGTGTCTGCATTCCATTTTTAGACCAAGGTAAAAAAGAGAAGTGAGATTTCCTAGAAAAGAGATAACCCGCTGCTTTCCCGGGGCTAGCCATTGTGCAGTATTTCATATGCTTAGAAGTGTAAAAAGAAATTATCTTTTCTTAATGATGTTGCTTGGTCTCCTGAACTGCACATGCAGCACGGTCTGGAGACCTGGTCTGAGGTTTGCTGCCAGCCCCCAGAGCGAGGAGTGCCATGCTCCAGCCTGAAGATCTCCTAGATTCTCCTGGAATCTCCCTGATTCTGTTTCCCCATGAAACAATATGAGGAACAAAAGGAAAAACAAATTGTCGTGATAACAGCACTCCAGCAATAAGTAAGAAGCAGCATTTGCCAAGGCGACGTTGCTCTTTCTGAGAAGGTGGTGCTCCCTGAGGAGCTCTGGGAAGACGGGAGGTGTGCCAGCCAGCTTCCACGAGCAGAGAGGTCCAAGGGCTGGGCTTCTTACAGGCAGCTCATGACGGCCAAGGCTGTCCATTAACAACATCTCGGGATCCTGCCCTAACGGCTGATGGGAGGGAGGATGTTTCTTCCTTCCATCAGTCTTCACTGCTTCAGGGCAACTTAAAAGGGAAAACTAAAAATAAACCCAACTTCCGATGACCTTTAATGGGTTGAAACATAGTTGGCAATGGGAAAGCAGGTCAGGTACCTCGGGGGCCAGAGCTGCAGCTGGTATAAATCTCCCTTTGCATTGCTTTGCTGATGCTGCTTGGCAGGAGCCGCCAGCCAGGCTTTGCCGGGCAGCTGTCCCCGGAGGGTCCCTGCTCACCCTGCAGCGGGGCCGGAAGCAGGGCTGCACCGGCATGGTGTACACCAGCTCAGCTACACACAGCGGGCGAGACGCAGCAGCCCGGAGATGCCTGATCTCAGGCAATAAGCCCTGATCTTGCCCGGGAACCCCAGCCTGGTTGCAGGCCACAACAGCGTGCTCGTTGGCTTTTTCAGCACGCTGCTGTGGCAGAGGTCTGCACAGGGACATCAGCTCTCCTGAAGGGCTAGGGAGTGAAAGATTCTGGCAGGTTTTAGGACAAACACTGGTTTCCCATGTCCTAAGGCCTTTGCCATTACTCCTCCCTTAGGCAGGTCATGCAGCACCTCTCGTCTCCTGGTGTCCTGATCTTTCAGGCAGGGAGGAGAAGGCCCAGCACTCCTGACATGCAGGACAAGTCACTCTAGAGGTTCTGCGGCACTTGTTTTCACTCATCTGCTTTTGATTTGGGAACATTTGTTTCACTTGACCTAGGGACTCAGTCCCTGTGGTAACGAGATGGATAATGCCAGAGGACCTGTAGCTCCCCCCGTGCATGGCGTAGGCATCCCTGCCTGGCTTTGCAGGATGGTTCCAGGTTACAGCTGGGCTACGGTGCACACCAGCTTCGCCTGAAGCAGATCCAGCTTCACAACCATTCTCCACTGTGGATATTTATTTTCTGCTGAAACTATTTGCACAGCACTAAAATTAATGACTGAAAATGTGAGTTTGCTTCAAAATAATCTATCATTTGATTATCGCTTTAATGCAGGCAGCCTGAGGAACATCTGCCTCTGCCTGTCTGTGTCTCCTCCTGCCGACACAGGGAATTGCTGGGAAGTGCTGTTGTGCTCCTGTGTAAACTGGAAGACAGCCAAACACTGGTGAATGACTTGGTGGTTGCTGGGACTGAGGAACAGGAGCGGGGTCCTGTGCGGGCTAAGGCACCAGCTGCGCTGTCAGGTCCCACCATAGCCCCCTCTTAAAACACCCACTGCCCTGTTCACTGCTCTGGTCCCAGTTGCTGTTTTCCAGGCACTCCCAAAGTAAAGTGACTATCTCCATCATCTGGAAAGTAATTCTGTCATCACTGGAAGAGTGAGTCGGGCTTTGCAGTGGGGCAGCAGGCAGCAACATCTGACCACTCCTGACTTCACCTCTGCCAGATCCCACCTCACAGGGGAAGCAGGGGACAAGAGAAAAATGGGTGGGGAACTGTCCAGCAAGGCGGAATTTCCTCCACCCCATGACGCAGACCATGTGCTGTGGTATAATGGGGTCTCCAGACCCCTTAGGCTTCTCTGCTGCCTTTTGGGAACATCGCAGCCCTGGACTTACAGGCTTTTTTTGGAAAATGTCACCAGCTTCCGATGAGTCAGAGTCCTGCTTCTCTGCAGCCTGCCCAGTGCTTCGTGCGAGGCAGCGGGCTGTGCTGTGCTGGGGTCCCCACAGGCATCTCGCTGCTGTTGTTTGGACTTAAATCTTCTCGCTAAGAAAGGAGAGCCTTTTGCTGCCAGCACACATGCAGGCACGTCTGCCAGGAGCTCGTGTTGGCAGGGGTGGGTTTGGCCAGCTGGTGCCCCTGGGACACACAGACACACTTGTGCTACGGCACTCTGGAGCAAGGGCTGCAGCTGGGATCTCTGGCCAAGGCATTTCCACTCCTCCTGAAACTGTAATTCACAGGGCCCGGCAGTGAAGGCTGTTCACCAGGATGACTACCAGTTGAAGGGGAAAGAAAGCAGGTGGAAGGCCTGGGGCTCCTACAGAGAGACCTCTGAAAACTGTTCCATGTGACTGTATGTGTGCGTGTTTGTAAACACGTATGTATGCATATGTCTGTACCTAGGGGTGCTGAAAGGGATGTTATGGCTTCAAATAAACCAGAAATGCCAGAGCTAAGGCTGCTGCTGAACCATTCCCCCTTGTGCTTTGGGGACAGATACGCTTATATGATCTTGTAGCTCTCTGACCTCTCCTAATCCTTCCTGCTGGCTTTGGGACCTGCTATCTGATATTCCCCTTGCAGCCTCTCCATTCCTCACCTGGTCCCCAAGTCACTCAGGAATGAGGAGGGATCCCCTTCCCTGGGCTTTTCCCCAGGCATCCCACTCTGCAGAAGCGGGATGGGACCTGCCCCTCCAGCCTTGAGGACCTTCCCAGGGACAGTGGCTGAGTGCAGCCTCACACAGAAATATGTGCGTGGTGGCTTCCCAAGCCATTGGTGAGAGAGGCAGTGAGCCTGGTATCTCCAAGTTCCTAGTGCTGGTATAGCACAAGATACATTTCGAGCCCAGCTCCTGATGGCTCCGCATGCAGCCACCAACTTCCAGCTCTCTCAATGACGAGCCAGTGTCGGGGAAAGAAGAAAGACAGTTATCAACCAGGTGAGGAAAGTTTGGTTCAGGTCACTCTCTTAGCATCTCACAAAGGCGTGGAGGCAGGGAGAAGAAACCCAGTGTCCAGGGAAGCTGACAGTAAAATCAAATTAAATTAGCACTCTTCTGTCGAGCCTCTTACCCTCACCAGTGCCGTGCCCCTTTTCACTGAACGGTGCAGGGTCCTGAAGGCAGCAGCTTCCTCTGCACAGCCTGAGCTACGTGGCACATGCTGGGTACCGAATGAGGCAGGCGCCTTATGGGAAAAACACGCATCTAATAATTGCTGTGAAAGACCGTGTTGCAATGCACAGGCACAAAGGGATGAAAGGAGGCTGCGTTAACATCTTGACATTTCCTCATTTCTGACTTCTTGTCTCAGGCATCCCTAACATCCTTTTGTGACAGCTTTTGCAGCCAGTTTCCTCAGTCAAAGAAAAGGAAATGGGATTTCCAAAACACCCTGGGCAGCGCTGATCGTGAGGGGCTCCGAGCAGCACCCTGCACCATGGGCCCTTGCTGCAGCCTGGCTGGGGTCAGGCCCCTGTGCAGTAGCTGCTGGCTGAGGCAGGGAGGTGACAAGAGTTAGAGCTCCCTGCTGTCAGCTCACCGCTGCCAAAACCCAAAAATCCCATGGCAGGGGGCACCTGATGCCCTGCCCACCTCCCTACTGGCAGCACCCCCTCTCCCTTCCCCACAGCACAGATCTGCCATGCCAGCACCACCCTGCTGGGAGGGGACCAAGGCGAAGAGGTTCTGCACTGGTTCCCCCTGAGCTCCGCCAAAGCACCCTGTCCTCCTCTGCAGCCCTCTGCAATCCCAGCCTGTCTGTGCTGGAAATTTCAAGTTGCTCTGAAGGCAGCAAGTTAACAAGATTTGGAAACCAGGTCAGCGGAAGAAGCTTAATTAGCTCGCTGAACCGTGGGGACCAGCTCACATCATGTCTGCTTTATTGACTCCCCAAATGGACATTATTGATACGATGGGTGTGAGCCTAGCTGCGATTGGGGTCCTGCGTTCTTCCTTGAGGAGGGGACACCTGGGCACTTGTCATGCACAGGGAAACTTCACAAAGGGCCCCAAATTAGCACCACGGGACAGCCCGAGCCATCCTGCCGAGCCATATCAGCAGCACTGCTCTCTGCTTGCCTGTTCCCTCCAGCCCTGCTGTTCACACACACCCACTGCCTCTGGGAAGGGGACAGAGCCAAAGGGGACAGGCAGCAGGGCTTGCAGCGAGCTGGCTGTATCACCGGCAGCGCAGGCGTAGCTCACAGGACCTGCTACCTGTCTTGTCATGTCACCGCAAACATCTGCTGCTGCAAAAAAAACAGCAAGAGAAAGGGAAAGCAAAAGGCCCTCTCTGAGCAGCGCTCCAGCCCCAGGAGCGGGAGAGATGCGGCGCCTGTCACGCTACATGAAAAACCCCTTTCATTAGCGGCACGATTGTAGCTTGCCTCTTTGAATCGCAGTGCAGCTTCTCGGGGGCTCCGCAGGCAGGGTGGGCACAGCCCTGTCTCTGCTCACATCCTGGGAGCAGCTCCACTGGGTGAGGCTTTATTCTGATAAATAGCATCTCACAAACAAAACAATGATCTAATGGCTTTGAAGCCCTTCCAGGAATCCTGATGTGCTGCTAGCAGAGAAGGCTGCTAGCTCATCGCATGGGAAGAGCCCCCCTTCTCCATCCTACAGCCAGGTGCCATGCAGACACCCACAGCCCCTCCTTGCTCCTGGCATGGGACTGCCAGGACAGCTGGGGCAGGCAGCCTGGACAGCTGCTGGACGGGAACCTTGGCACAAGAGGAAATCCAGTTTTTAGCATCAATTGCTAAATGCCTCTGTCCTGGGACAACGTTTCTTTGCATGCTCAGCCACCACCGGGCCAAGCCCATGAGTGAGCAGCATGGGACTGGCAGCTGGCAGCACCATGCTGGGGGGGAGCCCCGTGGGGCCTGTGGGGGGAGGGGTGTCCCAGGTGAGGAGGGACCAGTCCGGAGGCCCCGGAGCCGCAGGCAGAGCCACAGGCAGGGCAGCTGGTTGGCCACCAGGCAGGGCAGCATGCAGGGTTGAAGACAGGCTAGAAAGAAGGGCAGGGCAGCAGCCAGGGACAGACCACGGGCGGGAATGCAGGCAGGGCAGCACAGCAGGCAGGACTAGACCACAGGCAGCACAGTGGGCAGAGCCAGACCACTGGCAGAACTGCAGGCAGGGCAGGGCAGCAGGCAGGGCTAGATGGCAGGCAGCACTGCAGGCAGGGCAGAAGAGAAGGCAGGGCCAGCAGCGGGCAGCACTGCAGGCAGGGCAGGGCAGCGGGCAGGCAGGGCAGCACTGCAGGCTGGGCCGGGCAACGGGCAGGCAGGGCAGGGCAGCGGGCAGGCAGGGCAGGGCAGGCAGGGCAGGGCAGCGGGCAGGCAGGGCAGGGCAGCACTGCAGGCAGGGCAGGCAGGCAGGGCAGCGGGCAGGCAGGGCAGGGCAGCACTGCAGGCAGGGCAGGCAGGCAGGGCAGCGGGCAGGCAGGGCAGGGCAGCGCTGCAGGCAGGGCAGGCAGGGCAGCGGGCAGGCAGGGCAGGGCAGTGGGCAGGCAGGGCAGGGCAGCGGGCAGGCAGGGCAGGGCAGCGGGCAGGCAGGGCAGGGCAGCGCTGCAGGCAGGGCAGGCAGGCAGGGCAGCGGGCAGGCGGTGCCCAGCAGATGGCGGCGGTGCCGAGGCGGCGTGTCCCGCAGCCGCCCCCCGGGGCCGGGCCGCCGCCGCCCCCCGCGCCGCTCCGCTCCGCGCTGCCCCGCCCGGCGCTGCCGCCCGCCCGTCGGTCCGCCCGCCGCCCCGTCCGTCCGTCCGTCCGTCCGTCCGTCCGCGGGCTGCGCCGTGGGGCGGGGCGGGCGGGGAGCGGCGCTACGCGGCGCTGCGCGGCCCCCGCCGCGGCTCCACACCCCGCTATAAGAGGAGCGGCCGCGGCCGCGCTCCGCAGTGCATGGCAGCGCCTCGCCCGGTGCGGCGCGGCTGGGACCCTCCCCCGGGCCGGTCCCGGGCGTCCCCCGCCTCGCGTCGCCCCCTCCCCGCCGCCGACACCCTTGACCTTGCCATCCGGCCGCTCGGCAGGGAGCGCAGCGGCGGCCACGGAGGCAGCCGTGCTGGGTCGCGGAGCTGCCTGGGGATGCGTTAGCTGGCGGATCGCACCGAAATATTTTTCCTAGGAAAGGGAGAGGCAGCCTCCTCCCGCTGACGGGGGAGTGGAAGAAAAAGGATTTAAAGAGCATCTTTGCCCCCTTTGTTGAATGAGGAGGACGGAGGAGGACCGGCAAGATGAGCACTAGCAGTAAGTACGGCTTTCCCTTGCCTATGCTATGGGGTTGGGGCTGGTATGGCACTGACTGGCTGGGAGAATTGGAAAGAAAATGTCACGACAGGGCTGACGAGCCTAATGGGATGTTTTGGGGTTTTTGTTATTATTTTCCTGCCTGCCTTTTGCTTTCTGACAGGGTCTGGCTTTGCTGGCGCCCTTCTTTCATGTGAGCTAAGCCATGGTGCTTATCTCCACCGAGTACTTTTCTTGGCTTGTATTTCTGGGGCTTGGAGGGCAGATCATGGACTAAAATGTCGATATGCAACATGGTGAGGAGTCTGGAGCACTCTTGACAGGCAGCAGGCTCACTTGCTGCTGCTGCTGCCTACATATAAATGGACATGGGGGCAACAGCCAATGGGGAGGAGGGGCAGGGTAAGGAGAGACCCAGAAACCAGGGACCTGAGCAAAGCACAGGTGTAATCCTGAAAGACATGTACCTTTTGCAGCTGGGGATGTGCGTGTTTCTGTTCTGTGAGAGGGACAGAGGCACTCACGTGCTGTGTATGAATTTCTAAAGAAGCAGAGCTTGGAAATGTGCTGCATAGGATGAGAACTGGCACCTGGTACTAGTCTGGTTACTTCTGGTTTTGTGTCCTTGTTGCAGAGTCTGGAAAAATTGATCAGGGTTGATTGAGTGACAATCAATTTTTCTTTCCTCACTGATCTGATGTGTGATGGCTGTACCCACCTTGCTAGCACAGTTCTGATCCATTCCTTTAAAAGTGGTGGGCCCCCAGAGTTAACGCTGATGGCCATCTGAGGGTCTTCCTCCTGGAATAAGTTGCCCTCCCTCCTGTAGGTCCTAGAGGCTTTGTGAAGAAAGGAGGACTCCCCCAGGCAGAAAGAGAAATGACTTCTCCATTGCATTGGTGTGTTGAGGTTTCTCAATCCGAGGGCTTGGGGTGGTTCCCAAGCAAAACACTGTGAAAAATGCCTTGGCATGCTGCAAAGCAACAGAACAGGTGATTCCTGTTGGGCTGTGTCAGAGGCAAAAAAACTTTCCAGGTGCCCTCTGCACGAGCCACACCTGGGACAGGAGCTAGCCCCCTTCCCGAGGGTGCAGAGCTGGTGGTGCCCAGGTAGGAAACAATAGGGACTGATTCTTTCTGAGCCTGCTGGATGCCTGGTAACAAAGGGGCCTCCCTCAGCCTCTCTGGGTGATGAGCTTGGGTCTGGTGCAGAGGGCTGGGATGGCGCACGGTGCTCGCTGGGGTCAGTGATCACAGCGGTCAGGTGGGACTTAGCTTCCTCTAAGCCAGTTTTGACAAATGCGTGTTTGTTCCTTTTGGGATTCCTTTCCAGCTCTTAATAGCTAGGCTGGCTGCTGATAGCGATAAGGGTTGTTTATGGGACTGGTGTGTTAGAACTATCTGATTGCACCGCAAAACTCCTTTATTGGGTCCTCCCACACACAGATTGGTGCCAGCAGACCCAAACGTGCTGCCTGCCTGTTGCTCTGACATGACTCACAGGAGGAGGCCACTGGGCAGGCAGCGAGTGCACAGCTGGCAGTCTCTTGGGAGGTGCTCCTCCTTCTGCCACTGCCTTGCTCAGACCTTGGGCGCATCACTCAGCCTTGCCTCGGCTTCTGGATTTGCCAGCAGCAGGCTGCCACCACAGCGCTCGCCTAGCCCTTTGGATGGCTCGGCAATCTTTGCCTAAATATTGCCATTACTAAGTAGTTGTGTGTTTTAGTAAAGGTTTGGGAACTTTGTAATATCTGCTGATTACTTCCTGTGCTATAGGTTGGTTACTTGGGGTCCCAAAGGGACCACAGCTGCTACCAGGGCTGGGCAAACCCTGCAAGGCAGCAGATTCTACCCTGTTAGGCTTCCAGACTTCTTCCCAGTAGCTGAGGGGCTCAAAGCAGGGTTTGTCATAGCCAATGCTGGCTCACGTCTGTTCTTAGCAATGGCATGGTTCCTCTCCCAGCTGGCTCTGTAAGCAAGGCATGGGGTGTGGGGCACGCTCTTCTGTCAGCATGTTCTAGTGACTGGTGTGAATGTTGCCAGAAACTTTCCCCTCTTGCTGCTGCCTCACCCAGCTCAGTGCATCCCTACCCAACCTGTACCCTTCAGGTTTGCATGCCTGCAAGGCAAAAAAGGAGCCCAGGAGCCTTGTGTCAGGGCCCTCTGTGCCATCTCTTATGTTGCTGTAGTGATGCTACCTGGCAGTGACCTGCAATGGCTTTTGCAGCCTTTTGCTAGTGGCCAGTGGCTCAGGGGAGCTCAGTGCTACTTGTTGGTCAGAGGCTTCCCAACCCTGCTTGAGGCTCAGCCTCCCAGGCATGGCCAGCTCTGCTGATCTCTGCATTGATTTTTTTTTTTTTGGTTTGTTTTATTCTTCCCTAGTTCCTGTAGTGGCTGAGGACTCTGATGTGGTAGGATCAAGCCAGCAGGCTCAGTTGTACTCCAGCCTGCCCATTCTGGTCTCTGTCCTGGTGCACAGGACCCTACCTGTGCAGATATGAGAGGGAGGTGCAGGAAGAGGATGATGGGTGATGAAGCTAGAGTGTGCATGGGGTGATGACATACAGGTGTACCTGCGGCTGCAGGACCAAATTTTGGGACTGGCAAACCAGTGAGGACAGCTGAGGATAAAATGCCACCATCCAATCTGTGAATTCCTACATTTTTTCCATTTTACTTGGTGCATTTTGATAACACTTCTGTCCTGTCTGAAGCTGATGTGAGTCAGGAAACCTGGTGCTGTGGCCACAGCTGTCCTCAAACCATGCGGTTGTGAAAAACCGTGAGGCCTCTGGGGAGCTCTGTGCAGGATTTGCTGGGCTGTACGGGTGTATCTCTGAAGATGCTTTGTGCACAGCATGCCAGTCACCTGCCCTTGTTAAGGGAACAAGGGTTTGCTTTTCACCCTGGTATGGGTCCCAGGGTTGGAGCTCCCATGTTGTCATCTCACATGATGCAGGGAAGGCGAAGCCATATGGAAATCTTGCTTTTAAGGTGAAGAGGAAGAGGCCCTTGATTTTTGGGTGTGAACTCATATCCTGAGGCTGCAGAGCAGACCAGGTGGCCCTGAGGGTGCAAGGGCTGTGCTGGCCAGGAAGGTGGCCTGTCCTGGGCTTACCAGGTGTGCAGCAAGCATTTGGAGGGCAGAGTGTTGATATTTACATTAGCTATACTATTTATACCTCCCACTCTGGTTAGTACTGCTAATTGGTTGCACGTGGATTCATAATTCATAAACAGGTTTATCAGTGCTGCTCTGCATTTCCATTGAAGCTGGATCCTGTAGTACAAACCCTTGCCCAAGAGAACATCCCTTAAAATCACCCCTGAAATCTATGTTCTGCACTCAACCTCTCCCTCAAACTGGCCTGTTGCGGGGAGTTTAATGTTGTGCTCATCGAAAAGCAAAGGGTTGAAGCTGTCAAGTGCCCCAGGGATTTAAGATTCTCTGAAATGAGTGTGAATAATCCCTTCTGCTGCTTTGAAAGTAGCCATGAGCTCTGGGTGCTGCAGGTCCATGCAGTGAAGATGGTCTGTGAGTACCTGTGGGACCCATGGGACCCATTTGCATGTTGTCTCTTTTGACCCAGCTCTGTGGGGAGTGGGGGGCTGCTGGAAGTCTTGGCACTGGTCTTGTCAGGAGCAAGGTGCCCCTTGTTATGGGCAACACAGATCTAAGTGACTCCTTAGGGAGGTGAAATCCTGGCAAACTCTTGGGTCAAACCAAGGTTTGCAGGCTCTGGATCAGTTTTGCAATGGGTGATTGAAGCTGGTTCACAAACTAGGTATTTTCCAGAACCCTTTTTGTCTCCAGTGTGCACCCCTGAAGAGGGAGACCAGAATCCGTCCCCATGGCAAGTTAATTCAGGGTGGAGGGGACCAGTACAATTGATCCGCCATCCTCTTTCCTCTGAGCAGCTGACAGCCTGTCAGAGCATGGAGAGCTCTGGCAGAGGGCTTGGTATGCAAAGTGGAAAGTTTCCCCAGACTATCCCAACCTCTGGCATCTCTCATTCCTGTTTGGAGGCTCCCATAGTCTCAGAAAGCTGGGGAAGGAGACATGACAGGAGGCTGGCCAGCTTAGCATTTGGGCAGGAAGGCTTCATGGCAGGTACTGATGAATGTAGCATGTTTGCTTGGTTATTTTTGTCTTCCCTAAACCATGCTCCCTGTTACATGGTGATCCACTAAGCGTAATTACCCAGTAATCTCTAGGCACATGTGGTTACAAGGTGTTTACCAGCAAACTATTAAGTGCCAGTGTAATTAAAGAGGAATCACATGGTGCTGCACATCTCTGGGAGCTCTCGCTCTGCTCTGTACAGCTCATCAGGCATGGTGATTCACCAGGTCTCCCCACCCAGTGGGGTAGGACCTGCTGAGGAGGAACATGGTGTTTCTCCTGTGCTCAGAAAGTACAGTGAACCCAGAGGGACCAGCCTGTCAGTATGATGAGCAGTGTTAGTCTCCTCCCTTGGTGGAGGCCCTAGTGCTTGCAAGGGTGACACCAGGCCTGAGGAGTTGTGGTGCAGATGAGTCTTTCCAGTCATAGCATTCACGGTGCCTGGTCACCACTGGTTCCTGTTTCATCTTAGCAATGCTGGAGGCTGCCACAGGCATGCAGTTAACTGGGGACAAAGCACAGCTCCCATGAGGGAGGACCCAGCAGAGCAAGATGCTGACTAGAGCAGTGGTGCCTGGGTGCTTGGTGAGATGACCTCTGGCTCTGGGTAAGCCCTTGTGCTCTTCACCCCTGCTCCCCCAAGGCCTTCTGGACAGGCTTTTCACATGCAGTGGGGAAAGAGGTCTCCAGTCAGAGCTCTTCCTTGTCTGGCAGGTTATGGAGGAGGCTTGTAGAAGGAGAGCTTTCAGAAAGGCTGGAGTAGACTCAGTTCAAGGTGCAGGTGGGACAGAGGAGAAAGGAGGGACACAGGTGCAAGACAGTCTTGCAAGAGATGAAAGCTACCTTCCCACTATGTGCTCTCAAAACCCACCCATGGACATGACCTACCATCTATGCTTCTCCAAAGAGGGCTCTAGCACTGTTTTGCAGAATTTGGGCAACAAGGGGAACTCCAGGTTCTCCACCCACATCTTGGTCCTCTCAATTAACACCCCAGCTTGACTCTGCTGCCACTACCGACCTGATACAAATTGTCGCCTCTTCTCCCAGGCTGACTAGCAAAGGGGCGATCCCCTGTTGCATTCACTTTGGTGCCAGAGAATTTGAAGCCCAGGCAGCTTTTCTCTGTCCTCAGGCTAGTGGATGGGACTCTGTCCTCTCATCAAGCTTCATTCAGACTCTTCTGCAAACCATCTTTCTTGGCAGCCTGCCCTTTGAAGAACAGGAGCCATGGGAAGTGGCCCTGCAGGCCAACGAAGTGCATGCTGGAAGGTCAATTGAAGCAATTGAATTATTTCAAGGGCCTACCATGCTCTTATAAAATAAATAGCAAGTTTTCTAATGACAATCAGTTTAGCCAGATAACTGTATTTGTGGTGCCAGCAGGCTGGACTAATGACAGACTGACCTGTTATCAGCATGCAGTCAGTGTGGTGCTGCCTTTTGCTCTCGGCAAAGCTGTGAAGGAGTAAAGGCAAACTCCCCACGTTCGTGCCAGAGCCTGCAGTCCTATCATGATGGCGCCATAATGAAGTGTTTGGAACATCTAATTGGGTATTTTTAAAGTAAATACATCAGCACCTTTCAGTTGTGAACACTGCGGCACCTCTAGAAAGCATCCTGGGGATAGACTGGTGATGGCAAGGATTTGGGTGGAAAGTGATGGGGAAAGGAGAGAGCTTTATAGGATGAAAGGGGACTAGGAGTGACCACGGTGGCTGTAGGGAAGGCAGAGGCCAAGCCCAGATGTTTCAGGTCCAGGAAGTTTTCTTGTAAGCAGCTCAGGGCAAGTATGGCAGGGTGACTGGCAGCCTGTAGCAGGGAAGGTGGTTCTTGCTTGGAAGATGCCAAGGCTGTCCCAGTCCCCCTGTGCCCAGCATCTGCCTCTTGAGTCTGTAGACTCAGTAAATCCCTGGGGAAGGAGAAGAGCTTGAGCGCACTGATGCGCAGCCCTGATGGATATGCCTTGCTTTCTAGAAAAGGGCTGTCTGAAGCTTAACAGGACCAAACTGTTCTAGCGTGGCAGCAAACTCAGGTGCACAGTTCCCATTTATTTGACAGTGGCTCAGGTTTTTGGTAGGCCATAGTTTATACCCACACTGAAAAAAATGCATGTGTAATCTTCTGAATGCTTTATCAGTATCAGCCATAAGCCCTGGCCTGGGAATTGATGTGCCTTCTCTGCTGCCTGCGGCAGAGATCTGAAAGAAAAAGGAGCTGGTGCTATGCTTTTCTTCTGCAGCCTGTCTGACCTTCCTTCTTACCCTTTCTACCCTGGCAAGGTCCTCTGAGCCCCAGGCATCACTCATTTTTCTGTTCATGGACATTTTACTCCACTCCTGTTTTGAATAATCTTGTTCTTGAGATTTGGATAACTGGGAAAGTCCTTGTGGGGGGGAAGGTTTCTCTGAGAAACAGGACAGTGTAGGAGAGGAGCGTGTGCTTGAGGGTTAGAAGCCAACAGGATTGCTTCAGTGTTTTTTTTCGTGGCAACAAGTGGCACATTCTGGAGAGCATTGTGCTGCTGTGAGGCAAGAAAGGCATTGCTGGTGCAAAGCCAACCCCAGAGCTCTTCCTCAGCCTGACTTCAGTCCACTGCAATCTAAATTAAGTCTCGGGGTTTGACTTATTCTCACAGCAATGAATTATACGACTGTTTCTCGGATACATGCAGCCAGGCTGCAGTCTGCTGCTGGACAAGATGAGCATAACCTAGACCAGGACTCGAGGTGTGAGCTCCCAAAGTGCACGTGCCAGGCTCTGCAGTACAGCACCCCTCACAAACATGCTTATAGCATCTTGCTCATGAAAACACATTGCAAGGCCCTTCCTGTCCTTCCAGCATCTGTCTTACACTAGCAGACCCTGAAGATCTTGCTGCTTTCCTCCTGGCATCCATCCCCCTGCCAGCCCTGGGGACCCCTTTGTGCAGAGGCGTCCCGGGGAGGACCGCCCAGCCCGGGGACACTTGCTGTGAAGGAGAGCTATTTTTAAATCAGCTGGGGGACAGGGTGGGTTGTTCCCTGGCTCAGCAGCACTTGTTGGGACATGTCGGGCGCCATGGTAGGGATCTCCCAGTCGCAGCTGCTCCCCAGCCTGGATTCTCAGCAGAGCAGGGTGGCCAGCTCAAGGTGTTTCACCCCACCCCAGTCAAGGACTTTTTCCCTGCTAAACCCTTTAAAGAGGAGGGAAGGAAGCTCTGTGTGAAACCTATTTCTGTTGCATGTCGGGAGCTGTAGCCCATCCATTGCAATCTAAATTTAAGTCTTGGGGTTTGACTTGGTTTTGGAGCCTGTTCAAGCCCCCAAAAGAAGGGGCTTTGGCTTCCTTGCCTTGGCCACAAGGGCTGGATCAGGGCTGGTCTGTCTGCCACTGCTGCCCTGCCTGTCTCCGGCTGCACTGAATGACTGAGTGCTCTTCCCAGGGAAAATAACCTCTGGTGGCTTGGCCACAGTGGTGCCCAGCTGGGGTGGCTGTGTGGCTTTCTCAGCAGGCTGGTGTGGCTGCAGGGTCTGCATCAGATGGGATGCCTGTGCGTGACCACAAGCAAACATGTCTCTGGGCTGCCAGGAAGGACCTGCAGCTGGTCCCCATGGTTCATGCTTGCCCTCCAAACTGGAGATCAATGGTCAGGTGCTGAGTACAGCAAAGGCATGGGAAGGCTTTCTTGCCTGGCCTGAAGAAATGGGGGCTGGGGCACACAGAGGTCCCAGAGCCCCTCTGGAGGTGGTGCAGACCCTACTTGCTCTTGGAACTGAGCAAAAATGCAGCCCACATAGGGAGGCTGCCTGTGTGGGGCTGTGGCAGCCAGGTCTGGGCAGGCAGTGTGCTGTGCAGCTTGGCCCCAGCTTCTCCTGCCATCCAAGCGGGCAACTTTGCTCCATATTTTCCCTCTCTCTGCTCTTATCACAGCAGTCCTCAGAGTGTGACAGAGTACAGGCTTCCCCAGCTCTCATCTGTGCTCAGATCACAGCACAGTGCTGGTCCCTGCAAACCCCTCCCTCCCTCTGCCTTGGCTGCCCTGCGCTGTGCCAGGGGCTGGAGGGTTTCCTTCCACATCACTCTGCTTCCTCCTCTGCCTCTGCCCCTTCTGCATTAGTTCCTGGTCCTCAAGAGGATGAAGAAGGTGGAGCAAGGTAAGATGAGTTCATTCTAACCTCCTACATGCTGTAAATAGCCATGTCACCTAAGCATCATCTGAGAGTGATGTCACCAAGTTCGGGCACCTGGGGACTTGCTGCCGCCTTTGCAGACACATCCAGCACTTGGTCAAAAGGGTTCCTTCAGGTCTCACTGGTGACACGGAGCACGTCATCGCATTAGCACACTGCCAGACACCTCTCAGGTTATGCACAGCCTAATCCCATCTGGCAGCTGCTGAGGCTGGCGTCCTGCGGCTGGATCAGCGTGCCCACACCTCGCTGGCAGCAGCAGTGAGACAGCTTGCACCAGGGAGCCTTCCCCCTGCAGCAAAGATTTAGAGAGCTGCCTTTGGCTCTTGCTGAGCTGTGCTTGGTGCAGGTGGTGTGGGTGGGTCAGGGCAAAGGGGTGTAGGTGTGTCAGGTCTCTGGCCAGACCATTGGGAGGGAATGGGAAGGCTGTTCTGTAGGGAATAACCAAATCGGGGAGAAAAGTGGGTTTTGTGGTGCTGGTGCAGTGCCTATGTGGTCCTTGAATCCTTCGCTCTCTCCATCCAGGCTGGGCTGGAGGTTGAGGTTGAGCAGGTAAACTTTGGCCCTTGCTATCTGTCCAGGCTGTCACCAGAGAGATTCAGTTTCTGGGACAGGCTGTGCCTTTGGAGGGAGTTTTGCTGGCAGCACCAACATATCCCCAACCTCTTGACCATCAACCAGCATGGGAACCAGGCAGTACAGCAGCTTACATGTGTATGGGCATCCAGGGAGAAACAGCCATCTTCTCAGCAAGGAAGCCCTCCTTCTGGTGGTAGATGCTGAGGCATGAAGCTGGATGATCCCCAGCTTTGGAGCCTTTTATTCAGTGAGAAAATCCATCCCTCTGTACACCCACAGATGCTACTTGAGAGAACTGGTGCTGTTGCCCCACCATCTGGCCCAGCTGCCCCCTTGGGAGAAGAGTGGGTTGGAGCTGATCGTTCCCCTCTGGGACCCGAGGTGCCCAGCAGTAGTGCTGGCCAGGGAGAGCTCAGGGACTGAGCGTGGATGTTCTCCCCTCCCCTCCTTTTGAAAAAAGTCGCTGCCTGCATGGTGAGTTATGTGGTGATGACTGCTCGTGATGGGTTACATATAAAATCCCTCGCATCCCTGAGGATGCTACCAGTTGAAGGCTTTTATGGCATTTTAAAAATAGCCACAGAGGGGGAGAGAATGAGAAGATGGATAGGTAGGTGGATCCCTAATAAGGAGAGGAGAGGAAACAGCTAGAGAGGGAATGGAAAGACTTTAGTGAACGGCATGTGAGTGATTACTGAGGGAGGGGGTAGTGTGGTCATACTGAGACACTGAGCCGCATGCCCAGCGGGAACAGGAAACCCTATAAAAAGCTTGGCTGTGAGATGTTCCTTGCACGTGCTGGGGAGAGGGATGGGGCGAGCATCAGCTCGGGCTGTCTCTCCTGCAGGCGCTCACTGCTTTCTACAAGTAGCCATTAAAAATAATCCATGACTCTTGGCTGGCTGGCTGCTGCTGCTCTTGCGTGATTCCCTGAACAGCTCCAAGCTCATCCGTGCTCCTTTCCTGCCTTGAGCCTCAGGCTGACGGCCTTGCTTGGGAATGATGGATGAGGTTGATCCTGGCCCTGGCTTTCCCCAAGGTGGCCTTTCCCACCTGGGCTGTGCTCCAAGAAAAATGCTGAGAGCTGCCTCTCTGCTGTGTCTTCTGGCTTTCTGCTGCCTGACAGCTTGCAGCACCCAGAGGCAAGATCTGGTGGTGGTGGTGGGGCTGAGTGAAGGGGCAGTTCTCCAGTGTGTGGCTGGAGCAGCAGTCCCTGAGCCACTGTCAGGAGGTCCCTTCAGCAGGACAGCCATGCTCTGCGTTGTCACTGCCAGCACAATGTCTCCCCAGTCCCAGGAAGCAGCTCCAGGCCCTTCCCTGTGCTTGTGGCAGCGCTCCCCATCACTCAGGGAAGATTACACAGAGTGTCTCCAAGAAATGCTAATTGCTTTGGCTTGTGCTTGGTACGGCGGAGCCACTGGGCACTCGGAGCTCTTAGTCAGCTTAGAGATCTGCCAGATCCTTCCTCTCCCTCCCTGGGAGAGCTGGTGGAAGTCTGCTGTGGCTGGTCCCCGCATCCCTGGGCCCCAGCTGAGCTGCTGGCCCAGATCTGCGGTCCCAAATAGCTGGCAGCACAAGGCATGGTGCATTGTCACCGGGGCACTGCAGGCTCGGGGTGAAACACCCCAGGCTCAGCCCCGGGCAGGCACAGTGCGGGGGCAGATGCACCCCTTGTGCTGGAGGAAGCGTGGCTGTAGAGACACGGGCATTTCCCATCCTGGGGGAGGAGGATCTAGCTCATGCTGCAGCAGAAGCTATCAGCCCTGCTCTGATGTCTGTCCTCCCAGACCCCTCAGCTGCTGCTGCCCACCCCTGCTCTACCACTGGCAATTAAAGCTCTGTACAGCCAGGCTCATTTGGTGCGGGCTGCGGGAAGCATTTCTTGGCTTTGCCCTGGCTCCAACTGCAGGGAAAAAACACTGCTAACAAGACTCCTCTGTCAAACTTGCCAGGCTGTCACATCCAGGCTGTCTTCCTCTTGCTTGCTCTCTTGTCTTCACCCCCCTTCCCTCGTCTGCTAGGCAAATACCCAGGGAAGCAGAGGCTGGTGATGGGTTAGCACTGCCAGGCTGGAGAATGGTGAAGCTGGTGAGCGTGTGCTGCCTGGTCCTTGTACTGGCCTCTTGCAAAGGATTGCCACTCACCCGTGCGTTGATCTCCCTGTATTTCTCAAGCCTGCAGCTTTTTTTTAATGTTCTGGCATGGGAGCTGAAGTCCAAGGCCAGCCACCCTCTGTGGGTGCTGAGGTCTCTACCTGGGGCAGCCCCTAGGCTGGGGAGGGTGGAGAGGTGCCTCCTGCCCTGGCTGGCTGCTGCTGAGTCTGAGGAGCTTCTCACCTGGTCTGTAATAACATCTGGAGGAGCAGCGGGTGGTTCTGAGCCAACTGGGCAAGTTGCTGGCAAGTGCCTGTTACCCTCCCCAAGGTGGGGTACCCCCAGCCCCTGCTCCCACCTTGCCTGCCTTTAACTGGGCTGCAGTGAGAGCACCCTGTGGCTGTGTGGCGAAGCAAGGGCTTGCCAAGAGAGGTCATCTGTGGCTGCCCCAGCCCTTGCTCCCCGCTCGGCTGGTCAGGTGGCATAATGGGTCTGGTTTGGGAAATAATTCTGTTCCTTGGCGGGCAGTTCTTGGCTCATTTAAGCCAAAAGCATGTACAACAAAGCCCATGTTTGCTTTCCCCTGTTGAAAGCGGGCTTGTTCCCTGGAAAGTGCCGGCTCTGCTGGGCCTGTTAATTGTCACTAATGAGGAGCTGGGAGTTGTGGCTTCCAGAGACTATTGGGGACAGACTGTTGCTTTGGCTTGGGAGGCACGTCTCTGCAGGGAAGGGAACGGTGACCTCAGCATGGGGGAGTTACGCTGTGTGAATGGGTTTGTTACTGGAGAATGCCCCAATTGATGGAGTGGCAGCGCTTACCATGACTCCTGAGAGAGGAGAGCATGGAGGGTTAAGAGGATCTCTGGTGCTTACTGTACACACATGGATTTATTTACATATATATAGCAGGGAGGTGGGATGTGGAGACCTAAACCCACCCTGTCCAGGAGGGAGGGTTAAATCTCTGTGGCTGGCCCTTGCTGGGAGCACAGGGCTGGCGGGTGGCAGGACCTGATGCCAGGGCTTGGCCATTCACCTCCAGCCTGATGGTTGAAGGCTTTTTCCCTTGGCCCTGATGAAAGGCACCAAAGGCTTTTAGCAGGAGACAGCCACATCTGCCTGCCTGCCACTTCCCATGCTGGCAGCCCCCCCCTCCTTTTGAAGTTTGGTTTCTGGGCATATGCAAGAGCCAAGGAGAGAGCACAAGTGTGGGGAGGGGGTTATGTCTGTGCTGAAATCCCTCGTATGCTCCTGGGAGTTTATTGTTCTGTATGTGCCTTGGCCTGCCATGTCCCTCGCTGTCCGTGGGCCAGTTTGTCCTTGCCCACACCAAGCCCTGTTTGGTGCCTCTTGACCGCATCACTGGGCCACACATGTGCTATCAGCAGAGGCTCAGGATGTGGCTGGGGGGCAGACATTAAGCTCCCTTACAGTGGTGCAGAGGTGTGCTTTTACCTGCCAAGACAGCCCCGTGCCACAGTGAGGAAAAGTGCTCCTCTTCCCCCAGCAGCAGCAGCGTTCTGGGTGCCCATTGCCTGCTGCCCTGCTCCAGCTGCTCCTGTAGCATCTGTGCCAATTACTTCAGTGGTTTCTCTCATCTTTGCCTAGCTAAAATGGCTGAGCTGTTTCACCCAGTGCTATTCCTGGGAGTTTTCTCATTCTCCCATTCCCACCAGGCTTTCGTGTACAGCTAGCCCTGTTGACTACCTCCTGCTCCCCAGGTACCCACTCTCATCCCCCTCATCAGTGGGCTGAGACACCACCCCAGCACTCGCTATCTGCCTGCAAGAGGCTGTTTCTGTGTTTACTGCTCAGCTATCGCGAGGGCAGCTCAGCAGAGGGGGAGCTTCCCTTTGGGATTTGTTATTTCATTAGAATAAACAGTCAAGTGGGATGTTATTTTCCATTCCAGCTGAGAGAGGTTGTAGTTGCTGCTTTTTGACCCAAACCGTGATGTCTGTTTTTTAATTCTCTGCCTTTAATGAAGTGGGATGCAGAAGTGAGAGCAGAGCATGCTTTGGCAGTGGATGCAGCTTGCGTTCTTGCAGTACAAGGGCTTATGTCAATGTGCGTGCAGTTGCATCTCTGCCTCCTACTCCAGCCTTGCCTTAGGGGTTCGGGTGAGCTGCAAGCCAGACAATCGAGTGTACTTTGTCCCCTACTGCCTCCAGGCTCCTTTCATAACCAGCCATGGAGATGGCCCACCGTTGTGGGGCTGGGGCTGGCCATTGTTCTGAAGGACCTTGTGCTCCACTTGAGGGGCTTGGTAGTCTGACCACCTTGGGGGTTCAGGGGACACAGGCAGCCCTGCTTCGCTTGGGAAGTAGCAGGACAAGGAGCTGGCACAGCTGGTCTGAAAAGTGGGCTCATACCTCAAAACTGAGGTGGAGTGGGGGTGTGGGCAGTGCTGTTGGCATGCTGTTTGATGTGCTGTGACCCAAAAGCTGAGCCAGTCCATCTGTGCTAGTGGAATAAGGAAGGTGCTGAATAACCTGGCCCAAGATACTCATCTATCCATCACCTTAAGGGTCTCTTCAGCTGGGGGTTTGAGAGCTGCCCTGGAGCATGGGAAGGGCTCCTTGCAGCCTTCTGGGTGCCTAGCAGGGTGCTGCCTGCCTGTGCCACAGTGAGAGTGCCACAGTGCAGCCTCAGGCTGCCAGCCTAACTGGCAGGGAGGACATGCCATGTCCCAGAGGGACGCTTTGCTGGGACAGTTGGAGCAGGTCTGACAGACAAGGTCTTTGTGGTGCACTCGGTGCACACCCTGGGTTGCCTTGCTGAAGGTCATCCCAAGGTGAGCTGCCTAAAGGCAGCTCTCTTCCTCTTCCACAGCACTATGCTTTCCCACCCCATCACTCCCTTCTGCCCCAGTCTTCACTCCATGACTCTAGACTGTTTCCCTTTACTTTTTTGCTTCCCCTCGCCACCTCTTTCTTTTTCCTTTTTTCTCATTTTCTCCTGTCAGCTTTGTTCGCCCCAGCTGTGTACCAGGGTTGCCATGGTGACTGCCAGAGCATCTCTACATCCTGGAGTAGTGGTCCTGTGCTTGCCCTGCCTATGGGGAGTGGCAGGGTACCATCCTGCCCCTCAGAAAGGCCAGCTGCTGCCACCTCCCAGCATAGAGGTCCTTGGGGACATCCCTGTGACACATCCTGGCGTCCAGACAGAGGGCAGGGCATGGGGTGGCCCTCGCTAGCTCAGGATGGGGCTGTGCAGCACCTTGTGCAGGGAGCTGGGGGAAGACCTGGCAAGGCTGGCTGCATGGCACAGCTTTATTTGCCTCTATACTGCCAGAAGTGATCATCTTCAATAATGTCTTTTAATGAGTGCGCACTACTTAAGAAAAATAGAGGAGCTGCTGTAGCACAGGCAGTCGCTTAGGTTTAATGGGGCACCACCACCTGCCAGCAGAGGAGTATAAAACTGTATAAATACAGAGCTGTACCCTATTGCAGGACACATGTACCTCTTCCTCTTGCTTTTGGCAATAAGCTTCCTTTTCCCATCCTAGGAGCCATGCTATTTCTTCTCTTGATATCATCACCTGCCACCATGCAAGTGACTGTGGTGACTTGACCTTGCCTTGGCCAGGCTCAGGGCCCCAGGGTGCAAACCTCCCTGTGTCTTTGGGCAGAGTGTCACCTGGATCATTGATCTAGTCTTTGCCCATGACACGTGGCGGACTAAGGCTGGCAGATGGGACTTGGATGCAACCCCTGGCTGTGGTCTGGCGTTGGAAGACACAAGTGGAGTCATGGTTTGGAGGCAGTGTGGCTTGTGGCCTTCTGGTGCTGATTTGCAGACAACAATATATCTTTTCAGTATTTGTCAGAGCTTCTGTGCCCCTTTTATGAGATAACTAGGATGACATATTATTAGCTGATTACTGGAGAAACATAGATTTACTGAGGATTTATTCTGGAAACAACATTAATCTCCTGTATAGTTGCTAAACCCCCATAAATAATCTGATTTTGATAATCAATTGCTATTGCACACACCCCCCACACAAATCTCAATTAAATGCACAACTAATTCACATGAAGTTGCCAAATTTGCTTGTACGTTTCTGTCCTGCTGTTTGCCTTGGGCAGATGTCTGTATGTGCAAGCTCAAGTCTGTTTATCAGACAGCCTGAAACAGAATATGGTTTGCCAAGGCGGAGCAGTTACAGTAACAGCAACACTCTTCTCCTGTGGTCCCACATGGAGAACCCAGCACATCCCAGCTTCCTGCTGCCAGAGCCGCTCAAACACGAGTGCTTTGCAAACATCACTGTGCATGGCGCTTCCCCGGCCATTGTCTTTGTGCTGGGGTTTGCAGTGAGGGCAGCAGGAACAACCATAGGAGTTTCTGCACCTGGAGTGATCCAGGTCCTGCGAGTGTGCTCGGGAGGGGCAGGGAGGAGAGGTGCAGTTGCTGAAACCCACGCAGAGGCTTTCAACAGTGCTAGCCTGGGATGGAAACTGAGGTCTTGTTGGGCTTGGTTGACTCCTGACCACCCTTGGGCCAGCCAGGGTGATTTTCCAAGCCTTAGTGCTGCCAGATAGGTCAGAGGGGGAAGAAGTGGGGGCATCCTGCAAGGAGGAGGCAGCTGGCCCTGGACTAGTGGGACATGGTGCTGCCAGCATCCTTCAGAGCTGGAGGGAGATTCCAGGCATCATCTGAGCTCCATTTGTTGTCAGGGCCACAGTGACTTATTTTGTTGTCTTGTTTTGGCAAATAGTACACAGCTAGCCACAGTGGTGTGCAGCCTGGAGAGGGCAGGGAGAGCTGGGCTCGTTGTGGCAGAGCTCTGGAGGTGCTGATGATGTGGGTTCATGCTGGGGGGACCTGGCAGGAGTGTGGCAAACCTGCTGCCTTTCATGGTGTGGGGTTTCAGCCTTCACCTGTGCTGCTTGGGTGCTGGCCCCTGCAGCTGCAGAGGCTGATGCTCTTTGGAGTGCAGCCTCCCCATCCCTGCTGCCTGTGCTGGGAGTGTTGGCTTGGGCTCTCAAGATCTTGGTGATGGGGACTGCACTAGGGGAGCCATAAAAGAAACAATAAAGCTGTTCAGATTGCTGAGAAGATGTCTACTAAGATCTCCTCCTGAGCCTGGCTGGAGCCCAGCCTGCTAATTATGGTGGTAGGGGAAATACACAAACACACAGATGGCAAGAAGAACAAAAACTGCTGTCTTTTAATATCGAAAGCTCAGTTTCCGGCCAACTGAAACAGACACATGGCAGAAGCTAAGCGCTAACAGCTTTGGGTGAGATGGGAGCACCTTGCCAGCCTGTGCAGGAGCTCTTGGAGCCCTTGCAGAGCCCACAGGGGGATCTACCTCTCCCAGGGCAGCTGCCAGCTGGGAGGCCAGGCCGTGGTGGTGGCTGGCCGTGCACACCTGTGTGAGCACACACCTGCATGTGCTAGGAGACAGCCATGGGCAGGGCTTGCAGCTGCAGGCTGCCAAGAGCCATGTGCTGGCTCTGCACCAGGGGTGACCCGTGACCCATCCAACTTGCTCTGTCCCAGGGACTTGTTAGTGCATCCCTGCATTGCAGTGGCAGGGTTTTCCTCCCTCTGAACCCACCTTTCACCTCTGCTAGGTGGGCTAGGCAGTGGCTTGCAGAGAGGCTTTGGATGCTGCCATCAGGCACTTGTCACCTCTGTTGGTCAGCCCAGCATCACTGTGTTCAGGGGTGCTGCTGGTAGGGGAGCATCCCCTCCAGGGTATCTTTCTGTTGACCCTTGCAGTGCCAAGGAGCTGTGCTCTTCACAGCTTGTAAAAGATGCTCTGTCCTACAGGGTTTTGTTTTACCCGGACCACAGGCACTAAGGATGGGGTGGGCAAGACAGACATCAGGCAGCCAGGGGCTGGTGATGTGGCGTTTAAGCGGTGCTTCTAGCACAGTTCTGATAAGCTGGTGGATCAGTGTGCGTGTCTGATGCTTTGCACCCTCCTGCAGCACCACAAGCACTGTTGGTGGCCATGGGGCTGTCCCTGGCATGGTGGTATCCCCCATTGTACCCCAACTGCACAGCCTTGGTGCCTTCTGTTCTCCCCTCTCTGCCACCCATATGCATGGCCAGGTGTCTCAAATAAGCTCAAATAATAAGGGGCGGGTGGGTGGGATGAGCACAATCTTTTTATGACCACTTAAAGGCTCCATTTGGTACCTCTAACAGAATTAAGAGGGGGATCGTGGTAGATTAAGAAAAGCAGCAAACACCCTCTGTGCTGCATGGCTCTCAGCTGCAGGGACCCTGCTGGGGCACTGCTGAGCCCTCCTCGGAAAGAGGGTTTACACAGTTTTTGTGGGAAGGACTGTATTAATTGACTGCAGGTGTATGTTTTGTGTCTTTTGACTCCACGATTTGCAGGCGGTTTGATGGTTCAGCAGGGCTCTAAGGGAATGTGGCAGTACCCTTCATGCTGCAGCCCTGGGCTGTGTTGCCCCCCTACCAGGAACACAGCTGTTGAGATCCCAGTTGTTTTAGAAAGCACCTTCCAAGGATATAAGATTGGATAGAGGAATTTGGAGCCTGCCATGGAAGCTCCTGATGGTGTTTTGCTGCCAGCCCCGAGGTGTAATTCATCCCCTGGAATGGGACTGGCTGGAGGGTGGTGGGTCTTGAACCTCCTGTCCCTCTGAGCACGCGCTGATGGCATTGAGATTGCTCTGTAACATATACCCCTTCCATGCATCCTAATTATGGGGAGATTGTCCCTCTGACGCCAGGGCTCGCTTTGCCAGCTGTCACCTCCAGTCCAAATTACCATTTCATTGCGTTAATATCTATACAGTGTCTCTGGATAGAGATTTGATTTCAGTCCCCTCCCTGGAGTAGAAGGAGTTAAAAATAGCAAATCCAACACCCCTCATTCCCTGGCTATGACGCAGTCTCCCAGGTTGGAGATACAATGCCAGCGTGAATATGGTTTAAAATAAAACAAGTGAGTGTACTGCACTCTGCAGAATAGGAGAACAAGCTCCAGCCTGGAGAAATGACACGGAGTAGTCTCTGGTCTTCTAACCTGTGCCTGCAAAAGGCAAGAATTTCTCTTCCTTGCAATGCTTGTATTGGCCAGATAAATGATGCTACACACAGAGTAATTAGAGTACTACAGGAGGTATTCAGCCCATCAGGGAATCAAGTGATTGCAGAAGAAACCAGGAAGAAATTAGCTCAGTGCATTATGGTTTGGGGCTGTCTTTCTAGAGCATCGTGTACAGACCACCTTGCCAAGTATGGCCGGATGCTGAACTGAATGATCGGGGCAGAGGGATGCTGGACTCAGCAGCACTGTGGTCCCTCTGAAATAGCAGGGTGCAGACGTGCGGGCTAACTGGGTAGATCTTCTCCCAGAAGTGGGTACCAGACTATGTAAGCAACAGTCTGCTGCAAGGTGGCAGGTTGCCAACCTGGCTTTATCTGTCTAACGGGGCTGTTTCTCTGATCTGGTATAGAAAGTCCTAAATCCTCACATTTTTCACTCTCAGACACTGCCCTAGATTAAAAATGCTGGCTCCTGACTCGCTTTGTAATATTTTAAATATAGCATCCTTTATGTTTTTGATGTATGCACCATATGTTTTGAAAACTGCAACAAAATCCATTGGGCTTGTGGGTGGAGGTTAAAGGGAAAAAGCATTTCCATACGGGAAGCCGCAAATACAAAACACAGCAGCAAACAGAAAATCTCTCCATGCATCAGCCAGAAATAAGCTCCTTTTCTGTCCTGGCTGTCTCCAGCGTGTTCGTGTGCGTGCAAGGAACCAGCCTGAATGTTTCCATTGTGTCAGCTCCCGTCCCGGACACCCTGGCACAGACTCCATAGCCCCCTCCAAGGCCCAGCAGGAGATGCCACTGTGTTGGAGACCATTTGACAGCTCCTTTGCCCTTTCCCTTCCTCAGAAAGACCCTTCTCTGCTTTCTGTGTGTTTTTGGGGTGGTTTGAGTGGGGTTTTTTTTCAGCTGGGGCTGATCCCTCCTGCTAAAGCTCACCTAGGCTGCTGCATCCCTGGCTGGTGGCAGCGGGTGGGCTTTGGCAGCAGCAGGGAGAGTCCCCCTGGGCTCCCTGCACTCCCACGCGGCACAGACTGCCTTCCAGCATTGAACACAGACTCTGTTTAGCAGGGAATTTGGCCTCAGCAAAATGATGAGCTAATGGTTTTCATCTCTTGGCTAGGACCTCAAGTTTAGTCTCTTCTACCACACACATCTGGCACCTCTTGACTCTAGGACCCAAGGGCATCCTCTCACATGGACACCCCAAACCCATCCAGCCTGGTTAGAGTAGAAAACAGCATCGTGTGGGCTGGGGCTGCATCCAACCCCAGCTGAGGCACGCTCCTCCTAGCATTCCTGCTGTCTGAGGCTGCTGGGTGAGCTGTTTGGCTGGCCATAGCTCACCCACTTGTCACGCCTCATGAATAAAATCCGGGGGAGGAGATGGGCTCCAGCTGGTGCCTGGCTGCCAAGTGGGCTGCCTTCCTCTGGACCACCCTGCCAGGTCCCCTCTCTGGCCAGCATCATCCCAGGTGAGCCAGAGAGAGGCTGGGGTGGCCAAGGGCAGCAGTGGGGGCTGGTGGGACCCATGTGGCCATTGGGTGGCCTGCAGCTTCTGCTGGGGGTGGCAGCTCTGGTTTGACCCTGCACTTGGAGGATGGATAGGATGCAGTGGATGCGTGTACTGAGGGAGGGGGATGTCATGGGATGGCCACAGGGGACATGGGGAAGGCTTTCATATTTGTTCTTGCCCTTCAGCATCCCATTGCACTGGAGATTCAGGGCTGGGACTGTGCCTCACCCCATGGGCCATGCGTATCTTGGGGATGGCAGCGTCCAGCAGCATGGCAGAGGGGGGCTGCTACCTAGGATTTGACTGTCTGCTGTGACATGGTGTTCTCCAGAGAACCTCCCATACCTGGGATCCACAGAGGGCCTTGCGTCCCTGATGGCTCCAGTGAGTTTGTGCTCACCCAGATACCAGTCCCAGTGTTGTCCCCAGCCCTGCTTTGGGACACAGGCAGAGCTCACACCATGGACGTGTGATATGTCTGTGTGCGGGATGCACTCATCTACCTCATGCCTCTTTGCTCATACACAATTTATTTGTATCTATAGTGGCTCAGGCAAGATCATTTTTTGTAAGATAAACCAGATGTAAGGATGAAACCTCATCTTCAGCCTCTCAGCAGGGATTTCTCCTCACCTGCCTCAAATAAACCTTCCTGCAGCCCAAAACGCTGATCTCTGAGATGCTGGACATCTGCTGGGGAGGTGGTGGCCGGTGGGAGTTTGCCAGCAGCGGGATCAGCCCCAGTGTGGTGCCCTGGCTGCACACAGCTGGCTGGTTGACCCATAGCTGTGGGTCAGGGCTAGGATGCTGCAGAATGTGCACAGGGGCTGGAGGGCAGAATCGTGTGTCAGCTCACCCTGTGTCCCTGGCCAGATTGTCATTGGTTTTGTGTGTAAAAGGCTGGGGGTTGTGCAGCACCATAGGAGCCTGGTCTCGCCTCTCCCAGCAGATGCTATGGGGGGCTCTGGACCTGGAGGGCTGTGACTACCCTGCGCAGGATGAGACGCACAGCATGAGGCCAGGGGCTCTCAGCAACTCCTCACTAGCTCCTGCATCTGTGTCACTCTGGGATTCACTCCTGCTGTTTATGGCTTCATCACACCTCCTAAATTGTGGCTGACCCTCTGAATCAAGAGGCGATCCCTCAAGAGGGACCTGTTCTGGCTTTCTGGGCCCAGATCCAGCATCTTAGCAGCCTCTCGAGTGAAGAGCTGATGTGTGTGCATGCATTCATCCGCTTGGGATGCCTGAATGAATGTGTCCCCCCGTGGTGGTGGAACACCTCTGTCAGCTTCTGCTGGCGTGAGAGAGAGAGAAGAGCTCTGGCCAGTGCCTGTGCTCTGGATTCATCCCCTGGGAATGCCTGTTTGCTGTCTGCATCCTCCATCTCTCCTTCAGCTTGCACACACTCCTCTCCCCCGTGGCTTTACTGCTCCATTTTTATTGAAAGCTAAGCAAACAGATTGTTGTCTGTGCTGTAGGGTGGGCTCTGCGCAGCTCCCTGGCCCTACACCAGCATGTGCTGCCACTGTGCCCTGCCTGGCTGCTGGCTCAGTGGCAGTCCCTGCGCAGCTTGGCTGGCTCCCAGACCACAGGTGGAGTTTGGGTTCCTGGCTCTGGCTGTGGGAGCTGCAGGGTGCTTCAGGGTGTCTGAACCAAGCCCTTGGCAGCCCTGCACAGCCTGTAAGGAGTGGCTTGTGGCACCAAGGCACCCAGGCTTGGGGTGAAAGTGCCTGGTGCAGGGACCAGCAGAACTGGGACCTGTTCCAGCTGTGCTGCAGTGATGCTCCATGGCCCTGGAGGCTTGCTCATGGGGCCAGAGCAGCTCTGATCTGATCCCATTCACCCCTGCTGCACCTGATACCTGTGCAAGTCAGGGTGCTTTCCTGGCCAGGTTGCTGTTGCAGGGGGTGGCAGCACAGGTCACCTTGTAGCTGTCAGGGGATGGAGACACGTATCTCACATGCTGGGGGAAGAATCTCACTTCCTAGCTCTGCTAGTCTTAAGTTGCTGGTGGGAACTTCATACCGCTGCAGTGGATCTCAATAGCAGTTGGATGGCCAAATGCTGGGGAGCTGCACCAGCAAGGAGCAGCCATGCTCACCCCAAAAGCATGCTTGAGACTGCTGTGGTCCTTGCTGGTGCCCTGCTGAACCCGAGCACTGGCAACCAAGAGCCTCAGCCACCTCTGGATGCTGTAGCTGGGGCTGGCCACGTGGACAGCTACCACTCCCCAGCTTCACCACTGGGCAGCTCCCCCTTCACTGAGATATTCTGGGACTCCTTCATGAGTCTGACCTCATGTCAGAGCAGGATGTGAGCTTCAGGGCTGTGAATAGCTAATGTCCTTGCAAAGATTGTAAGAGGAAGAAGGTAGCCACCTGGCTTGCCAAGGTGCAGAGCATCCTTGTTTCTGCTTAGGAATGGGCCAGAGGGGGCTGCTTGCAGCTGTCCTGCCAGAGCCACCCTGGGGCAGGACCCAGCACCAGCCATCTAGCACCTGGGGACCACCATGCTGTCCCCTCCAGTTTGGCCTAACTCCTTGCTCCGGGCTCGCCATGGCTCCTGCCATGGACAGCCATGCATTTCAGCCATTATTAATTAAAATGCAATCTATCCTTTCTCTTTCTCTCCCCAAGACACCGAGAGCTGCTAAAATATTCTCAGGGATAATAGGGAGAGGAATTGTATAGTTACTGTGAAATTTCAGCTGTGCCTTTTGAAGATTTATTGCCATTCCTAGAGCCTGCGATTCCCTGTTGAATACTCCGTCTCCAGCCCCGCACTCAGTGGAAATACCGTGCCTGCCTGGGAGACTGGGCACGCCGTGTAAGATACACAGGCAGCTGCGGCGCATTCAGCCTGCGTGCAGATATGGTGCACCAGGTGCTGGGGGATTTCTTTTCTACAAGCTGTCGGAGGGGCTGAACTCCTCGTCTCTGACCTGCACGGGTATCTGCAGCACTTGGTGTCAGTTTTGGGGTGCAGCCCAGGGCCCCTGTGGGGCAGGCACTCTGGGTGTGATACTGCATGTTAAGATGAGTACGGTATTGCTTGTGGAAAGCGGCTCCCGGTGCAAGCATGGCACTGGGAGCAGAGGTGGGGAGCAGCCAAGAGGATTTTGCCTGTAGCTCTGAGCGCTGTGCCCAGGAGGGTGACAGTGGGAAAGGCAGCAAGGAGGGGGCTGCTGGGTGCACAGCCCTTCTCCCACATCGCCCAGTTCTTCCATTCCTTCTGCAAATTGATGCTGGGGGGGACAATGTGGAAGCTGGGGAGAAGCTGACCCAGTGCAAGGGAGCTGAGCATCCCACAGACCCTATTTGGAGGGGTTAAAATGGGAGGAACTGCCTGGTCCTGTCTGTTAGTCATTGCAAAAAATCCCCAAATCCCAACTGCATCCCAGTTGGGGACCAGTTTGGGCCTGGCACAGGAAGGCAGGCACTGCCCTCACTTGGGGGTCCCTCTTGCCACCCAGTTTGGAGGTCTGTGGAGCCCAGAGCTCTGCTTGGAAAGGGCTTCCATGATGTCTGCACACAGACAAACGTGCTAGCACCAGGCATCTCTGCTGCAATTGCAGTTCAAGGAGATCTTGTTGCCATGACAAGCTGTACAAGTATTATCTGGGAAAAAAAGACCCCAGCAGTGTGTGTTGGAGATGGGAGAAAAGCAGCTAGCACAGAGGGCATGTACATGCCATGCACTAGTGGGGCTGCAAGCACGTGTGTTCAACTGCACATGTTAAACTCCTAACATGCGTGACCTTCAGTGTTACACCCCCAAGACCTCCTGCCTTGCTCCAGCCCGCTCCTGAGCCCCATGCCCCCCAGGCTGCCATGCACAGGGGTGCAAGCCACACTCCTGGCCCCTTGCCCCCTTCCAGTCCCCCCACAGCAGCCCCAGCAGGGCTCTTGCAGGAAAGGGAAGGTATTAGCGAAGCTCTTGGTCCCATGCTGCAGCACTTGCCAGGCAGTGGAGACTTGTGCCCACCAAGCCCTCCACTTCTTCATTTATTTAGTAGCAGGGGCTGGTGAGCACCAATTAAGCTTTAAATGATGGTTTCAGCGCTGGGAAGCAAATGCTGTTAAAAATTACGGTGCCTCAGAGCAGGTGGTGCTGCTGAACATCAGTAGCAAGGGGTGCAGCACAGCTCTGGGCACCCACCCCGTGGCACAGACCAGTGTGGGACTGGGGATGCTGCCTGGCTTGCCAGCTCTGGGCAGCCCAGCTGCCAGGCCAGGGAAGCTTGTGAGCACTACACAAAGCCTCCTGTTGTGCTGCTCTGCACCAAGCTCTAAACTTCCCTGCAGCTGCAACAGCTAGAAGAGCAACTTTTTCCTCTTTTTTTCTTTTTTCTTTTTTTTTTTGAGAATCTGGAAAAATCAGGACTGCAGCAACTGGGGCTTACAGCAAACCATCCTGGGTACCCTGGGGCCCCTTGCCTAGCATACCCCACAGCCCTGCTGCCAGCGGGGCTGGGGGTGGGGGTGCTGGCAGGGGTGTTCCCCTGGGGGTTGCAGGTATTTGCAGGGGAGGAGGTCCCTCAGCCAGCAGTGGGGTCTCTGGGTTTCCCCAGCATGTTACAGCCCTGCCTGGGCTCCCTGTGCTGGGGAAGTAAACATCCTGCAGGCAGGCATGGGCAGCTGCCGGCAGCCGGGTCACTGTGGGGAGACAATCGCCAGCTTCCTCAGTGCTTGCATTTGGAGAATAATTTCCATGAATGCAGCCAGAAATGAACTCTGCTGTGCAGACAGGGCCCTCGCTATTCACTGCTCCATCTTTTTTTCCTTTTTCCTTCTTTCCTCTTTCTTTTTGTCTTTCTCTCCTTCCCTCTTTCTCTTTATCCTTCCCCTTTATCTCCTCCAACTGTGTTTTTGACCTCCCTCTTCTCTGTTTTCGGAGCAGTAGCAGTGTGTCCTCCCTACAGACCAGCTCCCACCCCAGCACATGGTCCTGCCATGCCCTTGCTGTTAGCATGAGGCTTTGGCACCCATTTGGGCACCTTCCCATGCCACTGGCCAGCCACAGCAGCTGCCACCACTTGAGTCTGTGTGACAGTGACAGTTCGCTGCCTTCTCCCAGTTCCAGCTTGACATGAGCTCTGGGGGAACCCCCCAGCACTGGCTGCTTTGCTTCCCAGCACGGTGCCAGGGGCCTGGGGAGCAGAGCAAGAGGAGAGGCCGGTTCTGTCCATTCCACCCCTCAGCGTGGGCAGCACTGATGATGCAATGCAAAGCACGGTGCTGCCAGCTCTCTGGGCTGTGCCCACCTCTCCCTGGCTTTCCCACCTGCCGTCCTGCCAAGGCAAGGCGTGAACCTTCAAGCATCCCAAGGTTCAAATCCTCAAAGAGCCACAGGGTTGGGGACTGGAGCAGGACCAGAGCATGTATTTGAGCTGAAGAGGAGCCTGTTGTAGTGGTTTCACCCAGCTGCCTGGCACGTGGGGAGCAGCAAGGGTGCCGCTATGGGGTGGGGGTGCAGGGCTGGCATCTCTGCCCACCATCCTTGACCTACCTCTGCAAAGAAAGGACTTGCACAGAGCTTAGCTGCCATTATCCTCTGTGATATCCAGCCATGCTTGTTAAGGTCCTTCCCCGTGATACCCAGATAAAGAGAACTCCCTGCCCTGTGCAATGCCCGCGCTGCCCCAGCCTCCCCGACTCAGCCCTGTCCTGCTGCCGGCAGCCACGTGCCCTCACCCATGCTGGCATCTGCCACTCCAGCTCTGCTGGCTGCCGTCCTTGCAGCACCCACGTCTTGTTTGTGTCCTGTGTCATGCTGAGGAAGGTGACGAGGTGCAGGAGTGACAGCGGTGGGGGGCAAGGGGACAGCGTAAGGCAGGTGGAAGCAATAATTGCTTGTGATCTAATTAGGGAAGCCTAGGGCTAGATTAGGAGCTGTGACACAGTGGAGCTTTTTTAGCCGTAAGCTGCAGATGGTTCTGCCTGAGAGCTGGGAGAGGAAAGGTTGGCGTGGACTTGCTGGGGTGTTCGTAATCCTGCCTGCGTGATGCTCCATGCTGACTAACAGCACATGTTTTCTGATGGCTTGGAAATATCTCAGTGCTTGGTCTGTGTAAGGCAGGTGGTCTCCCTTGCTCCCAGCCCATGCTCCCCACGCTGCCCCGCTCCCTGCCTGCCCTCCCTGCTGGTGCCCATCACAGCCCACTCCTGCACTGCATGCATGGGGACAGCAATGGGTGCAGCACAAACATTGGGAGAAGCAGCCAGAGCCGCTCCAGGCTCAAACTATCCCACAGCAGATCCATGGTACCTGCCCTTGGCCTGTGCCTTTATCAGGAGCACCTCACCTGCCCCAGCTTAAAAACGTAAATATTAAGTAAGGAGTCATGTGATAATTCTGGATTTTACTTAAGGGAAAGATCAGAAGAGAAAATACTTTGACCAAAGGTAAATATATAATTTTCTCCTTGATCAAAATGACTTTTATCTGTGGAAGCTGGATGGAAGGCAGTGGCCGGCAGCCTGAGCACTGAGATGGCCATGCCAATACCTCAGCAGGTATTAAATTTGCCACCAGAGCTGAGCATCCCGACTGTTGGCCTGTTCCTTTATTTCAGAGGTAGCTCAACTGATCTTTCAACTGGGTCACCAGCACGGCAGGGTGCACGTGCCCACACTGTGCCCCTTGCCCAGCTACCTGCTTGCTGACAGCCCCCAGCGCCCTTCCCATCACCACCTCAGCAGGGAGCTGGGGCAAACAGGCAGCCACAGTGCTGGGGCCAGCTCGTTCCCGCATGCTGTGGTCGGAGGCAGCCCCGCAGGACAGCTGGCTGCAGCACCAGCATTGTTTGGCCCCAAGCCCATCTTTCCCTTCCTCCCCAAGGCGTTTTTGTGGCTGCAGCTGAGCTCTTTGGCCGCTGCAGGAGAGCAGGCAGGAGCCCTCGGCCCCGCTGATGATGAGAAACCCATATCCCGAGACCGCTGGAGCTCCCACCCTTCCTCCCCGGCCACCCTTGGAGCACAACACAGGTCCTGCCTGGAGGGGAAATCCTCCCTCTCGCCTCCCTGGGGGCTCGGAGCCGGCCAGGTTGCCTTGCATCCCTGCTGCGGCAAGAGGAGCTGGGGTGCAGGGTCCCGGACATCGCCTCTTTCCCCCCACATCCCAGCAGGGGTTTCTTTTGCACTCCCTCACTCTCCACCCCCAGCCCGGCACATCGTGTCCCATCACCAGCACTTCACCCCAGCCTCTCCCTCAGCCTCCAGTGCTTCCAGCAAAATTCCTTTCTGGCCAGTCATTGCCGCCCCGTGGCCTAAGCACCTCCTGGGCGGGTGCACTGGCGGGGCCAGGCTTCCCCTTCCTGAGCTGTCCCAGCCCCACCATGCTCCTGGCCCCTTCCTCATCTTCGCCCAGTGCCACGGCATCAGCCCTTCACCAGGGACACAAGGGCATGGGGTCTGCCAGCCAAGCGCCCCTCAGGGTTTGGGCGCCCAGCTTCCCTCACCCTCCCCAGAGCAGCCACGTTCTGCGTGCACCCTGTGCCACGCTGGTCCCACCAGTCCCAGTGGGTTTTTGCGAGAGGATGATTTACAGCCCCAGTTAGCACAGGGAGCGTGCAGAGGATGGCTGTGGTGAGTCGCTCACTGGGAGGCAGCGGGGAGTGGGAGGCAGAGGCTGCTGGAAGGGGGCTCAGCCCCGTGGAAGGGTGACAACTCCTGGCGGCATTGTCTGCCCTGACACACTGCTGCTGCTCTCCCTCACCACCTGGCATCCACCCCACCTCGGGTCTCACCCAGGCACACACCCAGCACCCACTGGAGCTGGACCCCACGCTGACACCCACAGCACCCAGCGGGGACATCGCCCCTACGTGCAGCCGGCAGCTGCACATGCCAGTGCTCAGTCCCAGCAGCACCCACCCACCTCTTGCTTCCCACAGTGGTACTGCCTCTCGTTATTAATTAAAGGATGACTGCTTTGCTTTTCCAACAGTCCCCTTCACCTGTGCCTCTCTGAGCATTGTGCAAATATTAATTACTGGTAATTAATTAAATCAGGCCTCCCCATCCCCCTGTGGAGATGCTGTCTCATAAACATGCTGACAGCAAACACAGTGTCAGGGCAATCTCTCCAAGCTGGGTGGGAACTTCAGTTACCTGTTGCTAATGTTGCAAACCCCACCTGCAGCAGTTTTTACCTAACTGACCTTCCTGGAGGGCTGATGGGCTGGGAGAGAGAGATAGGTGGGAAACCAGCAGGACCTGATCTGGTGCTAGTAAGGGATGATGGATGGATCTTTATAAATGCTCCTGGGTGTCCTGTACCTTGCTGCTTGTGTTCCTGGAAACTGCTGGTTGGGTATGGGACTGCAGTTAGGTGAGACTGGCTGGTAGGAGGTGGAGGGCCCCAAGCAGCTGGTGGAGCTTGCTTTGTGTCAGCCTCTCAGTCCCGAGCTGCCTTGTGAGGCTGTGCCCTGTTATTTGTGTTGGTGCTGAGCTACCATCCTTCCATGGTAGATGGGGATCACCTCCTGTCAGCTCCCTCGCTGCCGGGCTCAGTGTTTCAGAGGCAGCATAAGAGTTTGGCATTCCCTATCCCACAGCTCCTCAGTGGAGGGCTGGGACGCTGTGCAGGAAGAGGACAGGAAGGCAAACAAGGTTGTTGACCCTCCTGAATCGGAAGGTGGGTGCTCGGGGAACAAAGGAGGAGGATTGCCCAGGGATGCACAGCAGGAACCTGCAGATTGCTTGCTGCAGCATAGCCTGGAGGATCTCTTGGGCAAGATCCCTTTTCCCTCCCGGGGAGGGGGGAGGGACGACGACAAAGCTCCTCTATGCAGCCTTGGGTGCTGCCTGGGGGCATGGTCTCTCCCCCCATCCAGGCTGCAAGCTCGCTTGCTTGCGTATGGCTGCTGCTGTCTGTTCCTAAGTCTGCGCAGGGCACCGATCCCTGACCGGAGGTGCCGCCTTAATCCAGATCAATGGGAAATCTGTTGAGTGCCCACGCAGCCGGGTGCAGCCGCTCACTGCCTGGCTGCAGCGGCTCCTCGGACTCTGCGGATCAAGCTCCAGACAGGACACGGGGGCAGCCCTGCAGGATTCAGGGCCTGGGCAGCCTTTTGTGCTGCATTGTGGAGCACAAATGCATTAATCGCTGAGTGAAACCAGCTTAATTTCCCACTCTGCAAGCAAAAGCGGGAGCAAACCAGGGTGAGATTAAGGCATTCCTTGGGCAGCTTCCACCCCCTCACCCTGACTGCTGTATCTCGGCCTGTGAGGCCACTAATGCTACTTACATTATTACTGGATTATTTTGGTGTAATGAGCTTTGCCCTGCTCAGCTGTCCCTCTGCTCAGGCGTGTTGTGATGTGTAATACTTCCTGCACGAGGCCACGAGGCGGGCAGCTGCCTGCTCAAAAACAAGCAGAGCCCCAGCAAAACAATGCATTAATGTTCCCAGAGCAAAATTCCAGCATGGGCTGGAGGTTAATCGCAAATCAGGGAGCTTTTGGCGTAGTGCTAAACAAAGCCGGCAGGCAGGAGGGCAGTGGTACCCTAAGCTGGGTCCTGACCCATCTCTGTGGATACAAATAGGACTGACCGTATCAGTGTCATCTGTGCCAGTGGTGTAACACAGCTGTAAGCATCTCTTCCATCCTCAGCTCCTTTTCCTCTGCCTTCCTTCCCATCAGACCTGCCAGTGCAGGGGCTGGGCGATGTGTTGCTATGGTCACCAAGAAGTTTCCCCTAGAGACCACAAGCCCGGAATAAGCGATGCCTGCATTTTCTGACATTGATTCCCCCCCCCCCCCCTTCTTTTTTTTTATTAGTAATGCTTGTTTAACTGTTGATTAATTCCCAGCCTTTCACCCCACCTCCTTCTTGCTTTTTTCTCCGAGCTTTGTGGATTGCCGTGGCTGTGTCCCAGGGCTTGGCTTCTGCTGCTTCTTGGGGAGGGTGCAAGCATGGGGTGTGTGGGAGGAAGTTTCAGCGCCGTAACTCTTGCTGTGCCAGAGACCCCTACAGAAGAGATCCCCCATTTACTCCAACCTGGGGAGGTCCTGGACCCCTCTTCCCAGGGTATTTTCCTCTTCCCTGCAAAATGTTCCTGCAGAAGCATGGGTGGGGGTACCCTGCTTCCTTTGCAGGTGTCCCTCATCGTATTTGGGACCACAAAGTGATTTAGGTCTAGACTAATTAACGTCTCCGCTGGTCTAAGCTCCAGGCCTGGCTCAGGTTTTACAGCTCCTCTGTTGGCACTGTGGTGCTTTTCCATACCTCGGGTACCCCTGTTGGCCCTGGGAGCTCTTGGGCTGCAAGAGCATCATCAGAAGTGAAGTCCCAGCAGCTCCTGGAAGTTGGCAAAAAGGCTGGAGCCTGAGCTTTGCTGGGGGGCACTCATAGGAAAGCACCCTGGCTTTCCTGGCAGCCCTCTGGTCGGGCTTGGTGAGGCAGCCAGCCCCCAGCATAGCCCCAGGGGATGGAGCAGTGGCCAGGGAGGGTCAACCCGTTTTCCCAGTGGCAAGAGTGCTGCACATCCACAGAGTGTGTCTCTGGGCACTTGGCATATGGGATGGGATATTACTGTGAGATAGTCTCAATGTCATTTTGACTTCTCTTTCTTTGCTTTCGAAGTCAATAATGGGCTGTTTCTGTTCCCTGTCACATGATCTGCCCCATGGTGAGCGAGGAGCCTCTCTAATGACTGATCTTCTCTGTCCTGTGCCCCTTTCTCCCTGCTCTGGAGGGAGTTCACATACCAGGTTTCAATCAGCTGCTTCTCTTGTTCCTGGGAATGCAGTTCAGCACTGGGTCAGAAAGTCTCTGGTCCATTGAAATGCTGCCCTTCGCTGCTTGAGCTGCCCAGCTTGCAATTCCCTCTCTGAATGAAGTCTCACAGCAAACGAGTCCTTTGCTGCTTGGTCCCTGCTTGCAGCAGTTAGCATGGTTTGGCCAGCCCAGAGCTCCTGTGAGCAGCCTGTGCACTTGCAGGCGGGGCAGGGAAAGCAGGAGCTTCTTCTTGAAATGTTTTCTGTGTCTATTTGGGGATTGTGCTGAGGGAGTAGAAAGACCCCCTGCTCCATACAGTTCCTCCTCTGGAGCGTGGGGCGAGGCTGCAGAGCATCAGCCCTTCGTGGTGGTCTGCAGAGCTGCTAGAGGAGGATGAGGAGTGGAGGTGAGTCCCAGGACCATCTGCAGCAGGGGAAGCTCTGGGGGAGCCGTGCTGCCCTCCCCTCCCCTCCAGCCCCCTGCATGGCGCAGAGCCTGCACGCGACCGCAGTGCTGCTCCGGAAGGAGCATCGGGGCTGGGATGCTGCTCCTTGCTGAGGAGGTGAGAGTCCCACCAGGGCCAAACACTCAATTGCTGCGATGTTTGAAAGCTCCTTGAAAAATGACTTCTTCATCGGGCTCCCAACCAAACAAGTGGAAGCTCCGAAAAAACAACAGTTCCTTCCCATGCTGCTGCCAAACCGGTGCTCACTGGTCTGTTTCTGAGCAGGTCAGCAGCGAGCCAGCATTGCCTGAGGGCTGTGGGGAGCAGAGCCGGTGGGTGGCTGTCCCTGCGTTGTCTTCTGCACCTGCTTGGGAGATAGGAGAGCATCCAGGGAGCTCTGCATGGCTTTGGGCAATGGTAGAGATGACCTGGTTATCCATGCAGTGACAGGGAGCATTGCCCAGGCCCTTGCACTGCCCAGCACTTAGGACCGCAGACCTGTGAGCCAAAGGTGGGTAGTGGCTCTTTTGTGGGGACAGGGAAGTCCCACATCCAGACAGGGATGTGCACCCAGCTCAGTCACTGGGTACCGGCATGGTCTCAGCTGTCCTTTGACCTTAGCGATGGCCTGATGTCCGGCTGCTGTGTCACAGTTGCTGGAGGGCCCTTCTGCAGCTACCAAGCTGAGGTCAGTGCCATGACACCTGGCTGTGTCCCAAATGCTAACAGATACTTCCCCTCTTTTGCTTTTCCCTCCCTTCTTTCTGCCAGCAGTTCCCTATCAGCAAAACCCCTACACCCCTGGAAGCAGCTCCACTGTCATCCAGTGCTACCGCTGTGGGGACACCTGCAAGGGCGAGGTGGTGCGTGTCCAGAGCAATCACTTCCACATCCGCTGCTTCACCTGCCAAGGTAGGATGGTGCCACCTGAAGAGCTGCTGGCTGGGTTGCCCCACAACCTTGGGTGCAGTCTGGAAAGCAAAAGGCTGGGGACAGACCTACCTGGCCCACTGAGATGTGGTCACATGCCGGGGGGTGGCAGCTTCCCACAGGGGTAGATGTGGCACGGTGCAGGTGGGGAGATAACGGCACGGGGCTGGCACTGTGCAGGCAATGGCCCTGCATGATGCCAGGGCTGGCAGGCTGGGAACAGGGGTGGCCGAGACATGGGTACCATCACTGCGCTCGAGCTGCCTGAATGGCAACGGCCCATGCTGTGCCGGTCCCCAACATACCCATGGCCCATCTGTGATCTGGGCGGGCCACCACGTCCTTCAGGTACTTGCCTGCTCCCAAATCGGGGGGAAGAGGAGGTGTGGTCAGCCTGGCTGAGAGGCAGCAAGGTGGGGGAGATGCCCAGAGCAGCTCCTGGCAGGGCTGAGGGTGGGCAACAGATCACTGCCACCCATGCATGGGATGCGACCAAGATGCCGTGGGATGCAGCTGGGGCTCAGTAGCCCCCGGGGGCTGGTAGAAATAGAGAGGTTGCTCGAATCCTCCCTGAGCACAAGAGGAGAGCTGCAGAGCCGTAAAAGCTAACGGCCCAGAGCTGATGCTGAAGGGCTCCTTAGCGTGTTTATTAAAGCAGCAACTGTCAGTCAGGCCAGTGGCTGCTTCTGTAGGTTGTGGAGCATCCCATTACCAGGGCTTTTTAAAGGTCTCTGGTCTTCCGAGCTCCCAGCACCCTGTGCTAGGCAGGACATAAATCCCCATCCCCTTGGCCATGCTTTGCTGCTCCCTGGGAAAGAGGGTTTGGCTAGAGGGGACTCTTCCCCTGGGCTGTCACCAGCCCTCCTGCAGCCCTGTCCCCCATGCTGTGGGCAGCCCTGGATCTCTGGGGCAGGGTGTGAGCCCCAAGTTGCCCTCAAGGCTGACCTACATGTGTGGGGCACCATGCTGAGCCCCCTGTCCCTTCCCAGCTTGGACATGGGGGACCGAGCAGGAGCTTGCGTGTTCAGACAAAGAGCTCAGACAGCTGCCAGCTTCAAAGGGTCCAGGAGCTGGCAGGGAGAGCTTGGCAGTGCTCGTTGCCTGATTTCCAAGTGAAAGGGAATAAATAATGAGAGGAAATCCTCCTGTCTCACCTTCCCTCACAGCTCTTACCCACTGCCACCTCCGGGTGGCTGCCACTGGCTTCCACACCAGCCCCGTGGCTTGTCCTTGACATGTCCCCAGGAGCCTGGCACAGCTAGGGATGTGCTATGGGTCCCACAGCTAAGAGGGCCCAGATCTACTTCAGTTTTTTCTTGCATCTGCTTCCTGATGCTGTCCCAGAGCTGGTGGCCTGTCCCTTGTTGCTTGACAAATAAGAACTGGCAGGCTTTTTTGGAGAGCAGCGGATGCTGGCCCTGCACCCCCAGCTATCTACCCAGAGCTCCAGGGAGCCGCTTTGCCAGGGGATGCTGTGTGGGAGAGGAGCTGCATCTCTGCCCTTGTGGGTCCTGCACCCAGCGGGTCCAGCTGTGCCCTGCGGAGGTGGCTGCTGTGCAGGCTGGCCCGTGGGTGCGGGTGAAGTGTGCAAGGACAGGACAGAGAGGTGCTTGGGGGTGAAGGGTAAAGCAGACCAAGATGGGCTGTGCCAGCAGGTGCTCAGTTGCTCTGTAGTTCCCCTCCCTACCCCATCACCTTGCAGGACAGGTGATGGGCATAGAGCAAAAGCTGCGGGACCTGGTCCCTGTGCCACTCCTGAGGTGCCTTCCAGGGTCTGATGCTCTCGAGGTCTCTCTGTGAATGGAGGAGACGTAGGAGGGAAATGACACTAAGGGCCAGGACTTGCCACATCTCCTTGGATTACTCTGATGGGCTGTGCGCCACCCACGGTTCCCACAGCAGGGAAGGAAGCAAGATTGGGCTGGATAGCTATGGAAAAACAAGCATGAGAGCCCCGACCCCAGTGTGTCCCAGGGTCTGTTCCTAGGGCACAGCTTCGTGTCCAGGCCAGGGAGTGGAGAGTGCTCATCACAGAGAAGGCCATGCAGCAGGGCGTGGAGAAGACCTCTCCCCAGCCAACCCTAGGGCATGCCCAGCTCTGCGCCAGTCCTGTTCTCAGCTTCCTGACATCATGAGAGTGTCAAGTGGAGGGTCTGAGTGCCATCCACATGCCGTAGGTCCAGGAGGGGATGCCACGGGCCCTCCCAGGCTGTTTGTGCATGGTGAGTGGGGACTGCAGGGGTTCCCTTCCTGGCGCTGGGGTTTCCTCTGGGAGTGCCCAGCCCTGGCTGTCCGGGCAGCACCATCCTGCACCCTGCCACAGCCCAACACTGACATCTTGTGGTGCTGGGGGAAGGCCCCAGCGTGTCTGGTGGGAAGGGAAACCCTCTGAGATGCCTGCAGAAAGCTGTGTCTTCAGGGATGCCCAGGGACCACTGCTGGTGAGGCAGCAGAGGTAGGCTCAGAGATCCCAGCCGAGCCCTGGGGCTGGACCTACTGCTGCCCCCTTGACGGGTGCATGTCCTCCCCCGGCAGTGTGCGGCTGTGACCTGGCCCAGTCGGGCTTCTTCTTTAAGAACCAGGAGTACATCTGCACCCATGACTACCAGCAACTCTATGGGACCCGCTGTGACAGCTGTGGGGACTTCATCACCGGAGAAGTCATCTCTGCCCTAGGGAGGACCTACCACCCCAAGTGTTTTGTCTGCAGCACCTGCAGGTGAGCTGAAGCAGCCACCAAGGGTGCATGCCCCCCCTGCAAGAAGCTCTGTACAGCCCTTGGCTGTGCACTGGGGAGAGGGCTGTTTGTTCCCTTGCTCGGCACCGCAGCCCCTTGTTCCCTGCTCAGCACCGCAGCAAGCACCTCCTCTGTGTTTTCTTAGTGGAGGCCCTTGGGATGCAACAGAATGGCTCCAACCCTTTCCTTTGCAGCCTGGAGACCTGCCTTAATGCCTGCCTTGGTCCTCCTGCCCCAGCACACACGCACACTTGCTGCCTCCCCTTGTAGCCCTTGCCTGGAACCCCTCTGCTCCTTGGCACCACGGGTCCTGCTGGCCCCTGGGGAAGGAGCGTGCAGGCAGTCCCAAGCACTGCATGGAGGGGATTGAGCAGCTCACACCTCCCCACCTCTCCTTGGCCACAGGAAGCCGTTCCCCATCGGAGACAAGGTCACGTTCAGTGGGAAGGACTGCGTCTGCCAAAACTGCTCCCACTCTCTCATCAGCACCAAACCCATCAAGATCCATGGGCCCAGCCGTAAGTTGACTGCTCTTGCACTACGTGATGGCTGCAAGGAGAGGGGCCACGTACCCCTGGATGGTGGTTGGTGGGGTGATGGGATGGGCTTTAGGGCCAGCATGCAGCGCTGCATGGAGCTGCGGGCATTCGCAGAGGTTTTGGAGGAAGGAGAGGGTGGTCTGGCTCTAGCCAGGACTGCAGGTCACCCCTGGTTTCAGAAACTCCCTTGGCCTGTTTGTGACCTGGGCAGGTGCTGCCATGCTGGCGGGCACTGTCTGGGGCAGCAGCGAGGTTTTGGAGCTGGGTTTGTTCTGAGGCAGTGCCCCGGTATTGCCTTGTGTCTGTGTCCGGGTGCCAGCCCCAGGACTGCTTGCCCAGTTTTCCCAGCATTGGCATTACTCACTGCCTGTCTGAGCACTGAAAGGCTTCTTAGGCTTATCCCTTTGCACTGATGAACCCAAGCTAAAACTCAGCAAGAGCAACGGACAGGGTCTTCTGCATGGATTTGGCCTTGCTTTTGACCCCAGGTTGGTTGCTGGGATACCTTCTCTTCATGCCATGCTTTGTCCCCCCTCGCCCCCCCAGTTTTTCCTTGCTGCAGGCTCTCTGTCCCAGGCCGCTGCAGAGCATCCTGTGGGTACTGTGCTTGGGGGCTGGTAGAGTGTCCCTGCAGCGCAGAGCTGCTGCACACAGGGCTTGCTTCAGCCCATGTCTGGAGCGAGGGGACTGCAGCATGAACGTGTGATCCATGCTTCACTGTCTCCCGGATGCCCCGTGTTTACTGCTGTCACGTCCCAGGGGCACTGTCTCAGCGCAGCGCGTGGGCAGGTGGCAGAAGGCAGGGAGAGCTGGGAGCTGTGCCACACCGAGGTGCCCAAACCCTGCCGCGTCAGCAGGCTGAGCTGCGGCGGGGCCGGGTGGGAGCCCTTGCTGCTGGAGCTCAGCAGCTCCTGGAGCATCAGTGCCTGGAGCAGAGTCGTGCAGCGAGGACCAGACCCAGGACCATGGTGTCACCTGTGGTCCTCGTCACCCTGGTGGCACTGGTGGTGGCTGTTCGGGTTGAGTTACAAGCTGGTGCTGATGGGTCCCTGGGAGCCATCCCGAGCTGCCTCCCCCCAGCTCTCACCATGACCTCGATGGAGTTAAGGGATGTGGCGGGGTTTGAATGAGCTCCAGCCAGAGGACAGCACCCCGCTGTCTCCCATAGCAGGGCCAGGGCAGCGGGCAGGGGGAGGACAGCTGCATGCTCTGCCTCTCTCCTGCTGCTTTCTCCCTTCCCATCCCCTTCCTGCCAGCGCTCCTCCCCAGCCAGAGCAGGGTTACCTGAGGGCACCATGCTTTATTCATAGGCAGCTGCCAGATGTAGCCTGCTGCCTGCATGTGCCCCTTGTGACACAAGTGACCCTGGCAGGGCCACCCAGAAGGGGTGGCAGAGGAGGTGTGCCTGCTGGAGCCCATGCTGGTGCACTCTGCAGGGAGGACATCCCTAGAGGAAGGATGCTGAGCCTCTTCCTGAAGCCCCAGCAACTCAAAAACCAGCAGGACCTGTGTGACAGAGGGAATGGATCCTGGCTCACGTGAGCTGGCCAGCCTGCTTTTTGCCAGGGGTCAAAAATCCTCCCCCCTTAGCATTGCCCAGCAGGCAGGGACTTGGTGCAGAGCTGCCTGCGGGTGGGCTGAGTGGGAAAGCCTGCCTGGTCAGGCTGCCTGTGCTGCAGCAGGGACGGGGTTAAGGAGAAACCCCATGTGGGCAAACCTGCTGCCCAGGGGGAGAAGAGGACACGGAGGAGTCAAGGTCAGGGGTCTGAGGCCCATGTGCTTCCTGCTCCCAGCCCTAACAGGAGCCAGGGGAGGTGGGGAAGGAAGGGAGTCTCGTAAATAGTGCAGCGGGGCCGGACGCGGCTGCCGGAGAGCACAGCCCTTCCTCTGCTGCGCTCACTGCGGACACTTCCCACCACTCCTGCCCGGAGGGGAGCCCCCGGGGACCTGCCGAGGCAGCGTGGCCCCAGCAGCCCATGCACGGACCCTGGCTCAAGCGCATCGCCCAGCAGGGGGACCTGGCTCTGTGCTGCAGTAGGTGCTCCGCCAGGGTGGCTGGGTGCCGGCAGTGCCTCGGAGGTTCCAGCTCCAGCAGGAGGCTTTCCTCTTGGCTCCTTTGCTGGGAATGAGCATATTCCCATAAAGAAATCATCCCCAAGAAACTGGCCCTGGAGTGGGCTCAGGAGCAGGGTGTTTATAACAGCAGCATCCCCTAGAAAACGGGGTTCTCTGGGCTAGAGCTTTCCTCTGGGTGCAAGAAGTGTGCCTCAGGTTAAAAGACCAGGGTGCCTCAGCATAGGCCAGCAGATGTGGGTGTTCCTGCTGCACCACCGAGCCCCCCACCAGGGAGCTGCAATGGTCCCACAGTCCCCTTCTGTCCCTCCAGACTGCGCCGGCTGCAAGGAAGAGATCAAGCAAGGCCAGTCCCTTCTGGCCCTGGAGAAGCAGTGGCATGTCAGCTGCTTCAAGTGCCAAACATGCGGGATCATCCTCACTGGCGAGTACATCAGCAAGTGAGTGCCACCATCCTGGTGGCAGGCTTGGCTGCCCTGGCCATTGCGGAGCTACACCCCCTGGGGCTGCAGTGAGGGGGTGCCCAGCACAGCTCACCTACCGCTCACCCCCTTCTCCTCCCTCTCCCAAAGGGATGGCATCCCGTACTGCGAGTCTGACTACCATGCCCAGTTCGGCATCAAGTGTGAGACCTGCAACCGGTACATCAGCGGCAGGGTCCTGGAGGTGAGTCCTGGGGCCGTGGCCACCCTGCACTAGTCTGTAATAGGGACCACATGTGTCCTGCCCAGAGGTGCACACCTTAGCTCTTGGTGTGGGGGTTTCATCGTCCTACACACTTGTCATGGTTTTTTGGGGTCATGGCTTCTCCTGCAGTGGGTGTGTGGAGACAGTCTGACCACCTTCTCTGGAGGGTGGGGGCAGGAAGGAGCACCACCACGCTGCAGACCTTTAAAGAGATGGCTTGGGTACTGGACCTCGAGAAGCAGCCAGAGCACACAGTGGCCTGGGTCTGCTGGGACATGTCTGGAGTCCAGGATGTGGGGACACTAGCCTTAACCAACTGCTACCATGCCCAGCTCTGAAGTGTCCCCACCATGCTCACCCCAGCCTGCCTTCTGAGCATCCCTGTGCAGGCAGCGTGCCTGTTGCCTTGGAAACGCATCCAGCACGGCTGCCCGCTGCGGAGCCCATGTGAGGGGCTGCAGCACCCTGCCCATGGGCAGCCATCCCCATGGCACACCCCTTTGCAGGGCAACAACCAGAGCAGGGGGTCCCCCTCCCTGGGCCACATCCAGCGGCAGCTTTGTTCATCACGTTGCTGGCCAGCAGGATCTGCTCTGGCAGAGCCTCCGAGGGGTGCAGGGATCCCACGGGGATCCCACAGCAAGGCGTGGGTGCAGGCGGCCTTGAAGCATGTTTTGGGTGACAGTGGAGCTGCACAGCCGGTGAGGGGCGTGGGGGTTGTTGTTGGGGAGGGACAGAGAAGTTTGTTAGGGCTGGTGCTTCCTGTCGTCAGGTTGTCAGGTCCTGGCTTGGTCCCTGCTCCTGGAGGTGGGGTGTCCCGTCAGGCTTTCTGTTTCTAGCCCAGTGTTTGCAGGGGCAGGGGGAAAGCCAGAAGTTCTGATCTGAGGTTAAACTAAAGGCTCTGGAGGCGTAGAGAAATATGTTAGAATGAAGCCAATTGTGATTTTTAGACCCCCTAGTGATACTATGGAGTTGGGCTGTGGTGGCACTGGCTGAAAGCGTGCTCAGTTACTCCCGAGACCTTCCCTTCTGCATGGCTGAGCAGGAGAGAAGTGCTCCCAGGGCAGCATTGGCACCCACACCTCTGCCACCTGCAGACAGCAGCAATAGGAAGCTGTATCCCAAAATCGGAGGGTCTGTGGCTCCACAGTGAGCCAGACAGCAGGTGCTGTGGGCTGGAGTGGCGGTGGCTGTGTAGATCTCCAGCCTGCTGAGAGCTGTTCCAGGACATCTCCAGCCTGTTTCACTCACAGCCTACCAAGAAGTGGTCACCTGCTCTGGTCCTGCCAGTGGGGCTGGCCTAAGAGCATCTAGCCTGGCCAGGGAGCCTCTCGTGAAGCAAGAGCCCTCCAGCATCTTCCCCCCTCTTCAGGGAGCGGCCTTTGCCTGTGAAGGCTTTCTGCTGACTCTGGGCTTCAGCAGCAGTCCCAGCGCTGGCTTCTGTGAGCATGAGCTCAGCACTGCAGCGGCTGCCATGGGCTGGTGGATCATGGGGTCACTTGGTCAGCAAAAGTCTGAATAGAGCAGGGCAAAGCCAGAGGCTCCCCTGACATCAAATCCCTGCCACTGCTCCCCTGAGCAGTCTGGTCCCTGATAACCCCCTGCCAGGACAGAGCATCCTCAGCCATCCGGGCAGGGCAATCAGGCTGGGTGTTAGTGGGATGCTCAGTGTGTGAGGGTGGGTGAGAGGAGCCAGAGGGGACCTGGCTGGCACCATCGGGCACTGCTGACTCTGAGCCATTTGTTGCACTGCTCTCGGGGTTTTCCTCGCTCAGTGCAACCACATCAGAGTCAGGACAAGTGTAGGACGTTCCTGCTGCTGCACATCTAAGGGGATGGACAGAGAGCAGCTCTGCAGGGCGTGACAGATGTGGGGGTACCAGCAGCCTGGCTGCAAGCTGGAGATGGTCTTGGGGCGGTGATGAGGGAACAAACCTCCCTGCTCTGCCTCACCTCCATCTGCCCTGGCTCTTCTTCTGGCAATAGCTCTAGGTCTTTTCACCTCCTCCAGTGCCCTCCCTCCCCAGCTCTGCTCCCAACATAGGCTTTTCCTGGCTGGAGGGGCCAGCCAGCTCTGCCCACCCATACTGGGCCATGGGAAGAAGATGACTGAATCCCACGAGATGTTCTGGACTGTAATCATCTCACATTAGCATCTTGTGTGCCGCACCCGTGCCTGGACATGGAAGACCTCCTTGTGCAGTGGGACACTATGGGCTGGAAGCCACATGCCTTGGAACTGGTGTCCCCACGGGCAGAGCCGAGGTGCCACCTCCTTGTAAGTGCTGTCACAGAGCCGAAAGGAGCATAGGGTTTGGGTGCTGGAGGGCTCTGGCAGGCAAGCACCATGAAACCTGCAGGCACCATGAAACCTGCAGGCACCCTTTCCCTCCCTGCGGCCAGGGCTGAGCCCGTGCTCCCTACCCTCCCCGGTTATGCACCTGCTGGCAGTATTGAAAGATCTGTAAAACCAGAGGCTTTAATTGTCTTCTCTGGCAAAGCGTGAAATGGAGAGGGTGCCTTTAAATAATTTTAGGCCTTAAGGAGCCTTCTCATGCTACCCCGGCAGCCTCCAGGCTTTCCCAGCTGCTCTGAGCTGTGCAGCCAGGCTTGGATGATTAATGAGCCTTTAAGGGACCCCAAGTGATAACGAGCAGGTCTCTTCCCTCGCAGCCTTTTATGAGCTGTAATATTAACCAATGTAAAAGGAACAAGGTTAGTGCCTGGTTTGGAGAGTTGTTCCTCGAGGAGGAGTGGAGGGTGTTGAGATGCTGGGTGGCTTTTGGAGGTCTGCATTGAAATGAAAGTTGGGACTGGCTGGTACCACTGGCGGAGCTGCCAGCCTCCCCCTGCATCCACGCGCAGATCTGAAAAGCATCCCCTTTTGGCAGTCTGACCTGTGACAGCAGCCCATGTAGTCTAGATAGGAAAATATGTATGTATACAGGGTTTTTTTTCCTTACTATCAGCACACCAAGCCTTTGGGGGGGTACTGTGAGGATCCAAGAGCACCAAACCCATCCAGATTCAGAGGGGGACTGGGAAGGCAGCACATCAATCACCAGGGCCCCATGTTCCCTGCGTTAGCTGTCTCTGGCCAGCTGGAAATATAAGCGGTGGGAACTGCAGGCACGCTGTCCTGAAGTGTGTAGGAGCTGGGCTTTAGCTGAGTTATTTTTCATCTTTTTCCCTGTGTTTACAGCTGTCTCCTCCAATTGATGCAGCTCAGTGTGCTCGCCGTGGGTGCACAGCACTGGCTGGTGGGTGCCTGCTGCAGTGGGTGCTGGCGTGGCGCTGCACTGGGCAGCTGCCCAGGCAGGGCTTTGTGTACAGGGGCTCAGGCAGAGCAGGAGGAACTGGACATCCTTGGGGAGCTTCTGCCTTGGTGGGGCGGTGGGTCACCTCCCTGGGGCAATGGGCGTGAGACATGATGAGCCCATTGGCACAATGTCAGCAACACTGGAGATTCTAGACGAGGTTTTTAGGAGTAAAATTGGTTTAGAATCTGTATAGCCTGGATGTGTTTGCTCAGGCTGGTGAAGCATTTAGTGCAAGCTCCTGCCATGGGGCACTGCAGCTGGGCCAGGGTGCAGGGCTGTCCCTTCCCTGGATTGGGGTGCACTGCAATGAAAGGTAGAGGGGCCCAAACTCTCCCACTCACCTCCCCCGCCTGCCCTAAAACCTTCCACTCAGTTTTGGCATAAATTGGAGGGGAAAAGCCATTGGCTGCCATCTGCACCCCAAAGATACTGAATTCCAGGTTGATTTTTGTGTGCAATCAACTGGCAGATTCTCAGTTATCCTCGCAGCAAATTTTCCTGATGATCCTCCCTGTTTCAAACCAGTTCCAGCCCCCTCTATCATAACCCCCTTTTATCAGCGAGAGCCTCATCTTCCCTCTGCCGCCTTAAATTATCCTCCTTCTTCTCTTGGATTATTATGGGAGTGAAATGTCCTTTGGGATTGAGCTCTAACTGTGCAGCCCAGATTCCTCCTACCCTGAGCCAGCTCCTGCCTCCCAGCCCAGAAAACAAGCCTATAATTGAAATGCTAGCAGACACTTTGAGTGGAAACAAGCTACCAATTAAAGCTATTATCCCTGTCAAAGAGCAAAGGGAGCAGCCCAGCTCCCGCTCAGCTGGGGAACAGCGTGGCGCTAGTGCTGAAGTTTGGGCATGGCTTCACAGAAGGAGAAAAGTTTCTTGAGGGAGAGGCGCTGGCAATGGTAGCCAGGGAGGATATGACAGCAAGAGGAAGCCTGTGCTTAGTGAGATTTATCTTTGGGGCCCTTCTTCTCCCTTTACCGCTTCCCTGCTGACATCCTGGGCCAAATTTGCTCTTTCTCTTCAAAGCTGTAGAGGGAAGGAGCTAATATAAAGCATGGCTGCTTGGCTGAGTGTTACTGCAAAGGGTCTCGGTTATTTCCAGAGTGCAAAGATGATTTATTAGGGTGAGGTTTTTAGGGGTACCTCCTGGATCTGTTTTCCTGCGCGTTGGATGGTTCAAGGACAGCAGAAGGTTCCCAGTCAGACTCTTAGTCCAGCAGGTCAGAAGTGTTAGTGATGAAGTGGTCTCTGGTGTTTTCCATGTATTGCAGTGGGCTCCGAGGCCACCCTGGGCAGTTTGTCCCATTCAGCTTGTCACTGTCTGCAGCAGCAAGTGGTGCCAGGGCCACCTGTCCTCAGGGACGTGAGCAGGTCACCATGTCCTGCCTTGCTCAGGGGCCCCTTTTCTCTGCTCACCCTTGCAGGCAGGAGGGAAACACTACCACCCCACCTGTGCCAGATGTGTCCGCTGCCACCAGATGTTCACAGAAGGAGAGGAGATGTACCTCACAGGTAGGCATCCCGTTGCAGCAAGGAGGGACTGCCCTGCCCCGCGTCAGGGCACGGACCAGCGGGGCCTTGCAGAGGTGTGCTGGCTGTGGGGGCGTGTGGAGTTTGGCTCCTTACAGTGATCGTTGCTGAAAGGGTCCCTCTGTGCAGTAGTGCCAGAGGAGACCCCCTTGTCTGCTGCTCCCCAGCCCCTGCGCTCTTCCTGGGCTGTGCAGTGATAATTTCTCTGCATGAAAGCTTCCCTGCCGCTGAGCTGGAGGAAACTTTGTTCCTTGTCAGCAGCTTTTTGCTCCCTGCAAGTCTCCCTGCGCAGGAGAGAGGGAGCATGGGCGGGCATGCCTGGATGTGTCCCTGGCCTGTGCCCAGCTAATAGAGGCTGGGATGGGAACAGGGTGCCTGGCTCCCCACGCTCCCCAGCCCCAGGGGACCTCTTCCCCACTGTCCCCAACTCCCCGCATCCATTTTTTCCTTACTATCAGCACACCAAGCCTTTGGGGGGGTACTGTGAGGATCCAAGAGCACCAAACCCATCCAGATTCAGAGGGGGACTGGGAAGGCAGCACATCAATCACCAGGGCCCCATGTTCCCTGCGTTAGCTGTCTCTGGCCAGCTGGAAATATAAGCGGTGGGAACTGCAGGCACGCTGTCCTGAAGTGTGTAGGAGCTGGGCTTTAGCTGAGTTATTTTTCATCTTTTTCCCTGTGTTTACAGCTGTCTCCTCCAATTGATGCAGCTCAGTGTGCTCGCCATGGGTGCACAGCACTGGCTGGTGGGTGCCTGCCGCAGTGGGTGCTGGCGTGGTGCTGCACTGGGCAGCTGCCTGAGCAGGGCTTTGTGTACAGGGGCTCACTGCAAGCAGCACCAGAGGGGTTAGGCTTTCACTTGGCACAGCCAGACAGTTTGGGTTTGGTTTCGGCAGGAGCTCCTCCTGCCTGGAGCTGCCTTAGGGGCTATTTCCAGCACAGAGGGAGGGTTTGTTTTGTCAGTAACCTGTGCTTACCCGCCACCCTGAGTCACTAATGATCCCATAGGTGGCAAAGGGGGAATTGTGCACTGAGAGTGAGTGAGAGTGGGGGTCCCAGCAAGGCCCTGTCATGGGCAGGATGATGGCTGTGCTCAGCATCCATCCTGGGGCACACCTGGGCAAAGCTCGGTGGCTTTGCTGGTTCCAGCCTGGAGGGTGTGGAGGGCTGTGGATGCCCTGGGCTCGGTGTTACCCCAGTTTAACCAGCAGGAGCTGCCTGGCTGAGCACTGGCTGGGCTGCACCGAAAACACACCTGGGTTTGCTGTCAAAGTTTAGTAGTGTTGGCCACTACATCTCAGTGCTTGGGAGCCATTTCATTTCTCAGTACGGACACCCAGTCCCCGCTGCCCTGCCTTCCCAATGGCTACCTGCCTGTGGCCGTGCTATAGCAGAGAAGGCACCTGGGAAAGCTGGTGGGATGCAGCAGGTGAGCCCCTCATCCTTGGGGCTCACCGCCTCCATGCTGCTCTGCTCCTCCTGGAGAGACCCCAGTTCCTACCTCCTGCCTCTGCAGGGCCCCCCAGGAGCTGCCCCCCCAGCACACAGGCACTGCGCTCCTGTAACACTGGTTGCTCAGTGCAGCTGCTGCTGGGCAGAGCGCTGCCGCATCCCCCCCAGGGGACCGCGGGCTGCAGGTCAGTGCTGGAGGCAGCAGGGATGCAGGGATGGGACAGGACTCCCCATGGCAGGTGGAGCTGGACAGTCCCTAGCAGCAGGTGTGAGCTGCGTGCAGAGCTGAAACACTTTCCCTTTGCTGCATTGCAGGCTCCGAAGTGTGGCACCCCATCTGCAAGCAGGCAGCCAGGGCAGAGAAGAAACTAAAGGTAGGCAGCATCTCTCAGAGGTGGCACGTCCCAGGTGATGTTGCCCCTGAGTCCCTGCTGGAAGTGAACTGTTGTGGCAGTGTCTAAGCCCAGGGTGGCTTCCCGAGGCTGGCACAAACTCTGTCCCCACTGCCCGGAGGCTGGTGGGTGGCCATGGCCAAGGCTGTTAGCGGGGACCTACCTCCTGGCTGACGCCAGCCCATGCCACAGCCAGGGAGGGGGCACAGCAGTCCCCCCACCAGCCCCCCACGCCCCTTGAGCTGTGCGCTCCCTTTCTGCTCCCGGCTGGCCATGGGGACAGCTGCCAGCTGGTCTGGCCAGGCCACTCACCCGACTCCAGATCTGGCCCCAAGAGAGGCCAGGGCGCAAAGCTGGATGGCAGGACAGCCTGCAACAGCCATGGGCACTGGCAGCAGGTGGATGAAAGGGCAGAGAAACTGGGCCTTGGGTGAAATTCAGCCCCAAAACCAACAATGTGCTGCACCCAGCACTGTGCCTGCTCAGGGGTCCCTCCTCACCGTGCTCTCACGTGTCCTCCACCTTTCTGCCTCCACAGCACAGGAGGACGTCAGAAACCTCCATCTCGCCCCCCGGTTCCAGCATCGGCTCCCCAAACCGTGTCATCTGCGTAAGTACAGCTCTGCAGGATGGATGCTCTGGCCCCAGGGAAAGGTGTGGCAGTTCCTGGTGCTGCTCTGCAGTGTGAAGCGTCCCCCAGGGACAAGCCCAGCATTTGAGGACAGCACAGACAAACCGTGCTGCCTTGCCCAGGAGTGCTCGGAGGAGCACGGTCCCACCCTCCCAGCTCCTCTGCCCCTTCCCACTGCTGCCTCTTGGGCATCTCCTCTTACTTCTTCCTGCTGCTGGGGTGGCAATGGGCTCTGTCTGCTCTGAGCTGACTCCACACTGTACGCTCCAGCCTCCCCTTCCTTTTCTCCTCCCTTTCTGTCTCTCTGTCTCTGTCTCTCCCTCTCCCTAGGCTAAAGTGGATAATGAGATCCTTAATTACAAAGACCTGGCAGCTCTTCCCAAGATTAAAGCCATCTATGAAGTGCAGCGTCCTGACCTCATTTCCTACGAGCCCTATCACAGATACACGTCGGATGAGACACTGGAGAGATATAGCTATGGGGAGGTACTGAGTCTCAATACGCCCGATGCCGGGCTGCGCAGGGAGCCAAGCCCCGGGTTGGGGCAACGAGGAAAGTTGCATGTGGCTTTGCTCACTCCAGTGGGAATACTACAGGGAGGCAGGAGTGGGAGTAAGACCTCTCCTGGAGGCTCCCCATCACTGGGAAGAAGGCCTGGGCTGGAAGGGAAAACTTGATGCTGCTGCTGGAGAGTAAGAAAGAAACCAGTGACCTTATCAGCTGATGGCAGCGCCCTGTGCTGCAGACCTGACGTGCAGGGACAGGCAGTGCTGTGCAGGAGGAGATGTCACCCTCAGGAGTGATGTGGTAGGGAGCTCGCCCATCATGGCATGCAGCAGGAGACGAGGAGAGCACTTAACACACATGTATCCATCTGGGGTGGAGGGACAGCCAGCCAGCAGGCTCAGCCCAAAGCCTGGCCCCTGGCAGGCAATCCTCCTGGCCACCCAGCCCCAGCATGGCATCTCTGGAGCATGGCAAGGCTGCCCCTGTTGGGTGCTGTCCCCGCAGCCAGGGGAAGGGGGCTCGGTCAGTGCATTTTTGCAAACGTGATAAGATGATGCCCAAGCAGCATGTGGCGCAGGACTGCCCTGCCCTGCTCCCCCAGGCAGGCTGGAACTGCTGAATGATTTCACTAATTCCATGGAAGAGGAACGAGCAGCTCACACAGAGATGGGAGACTTGGAAGAGGACTTTGCAATGGCCAGCAGCAGCATCTCTTAAGTCTCCCGTCCCAAGGCTTGTCCCAAGTCTGGTTTCCTCCAGCCCACGCGGTGATGGTGCAGTTGGCACTGCCATGGCCTGCTGTGTAGTACTATGGGGCCAGCAGCCACCTTGTCCCGCTTGCAGCTGCTCCAGCAAGGTCTCCAAGAAGGGGTCCAGGCTACTGATAGAGGAAAGGCCATCCTCACACCAGCTCCCCTCCTGGCCGGGGGCTCCCTGCCCAGCATCCTGCCACAGTTTGGCTCTGGCTGTGCCAGCAGCCACCTTTGCAGCCTGGCAGCTGTGATTAGGCTGTAACATGGGGAAAACGAGCCACTGAGGGACACCAGTCTGTCACTGCTCCCCTTAACTGTGTACTGTCTCTCTTTCTCCCCCTTTTGCCTCCTGCTGCCTCCAGTCCCTGGGGACCCTCTCCCCGTACTCACAGGTAATGCCCTCGGCAGGCACTGGGGGGTCTGTCACCCGCTGCTGCTCAGCATCCCTCTGCCCAGGGATGCTGGGGCTCTGCTGAATGTCCCCCCACCCAGGTGCTGCCCTGAGGTGTGGGGAGACAGGGGGACCCTGTCCAGGAGGGTCCTGTGCTTTGGGCCCCAGGGAGAGCTGTATGCAAGCCTTCCCTGGCAGAGAGCACCCAGGGTGCAGCTTTTTCCTTGTGGAAGGGGACACCAGCAATTGGGAACAAGCACAGGGAAAGGGGACAATCTTCAGGCAAGGGCCTGAAAGCCTCTGGCTGGACTTTGTCACCTGGTCCCAAACCCTGGGCTTTGTTGCCTGCACTTTGGCAGCAGGGAGGCAGAGCAGCCTGGGGACGCGCTCCAGCTGTGGAGGACACACATGATGCCCAGCATGTCACACCGCAGAGCATGCACCCTCCTGAGCTGTCACAAGCATGGGGACCCCCATCCGTGGGACACCTCCCTCAGGGCTGCCAAAACACTGACTTGCCTCATCCCTCATCTCACCAGCTCTAACCCCACTTCTCTCCATGCTTTTCCCTGTCCCCAGGACATCTACGAGAGCTTTGACATGCGGCAGAGGCGAGCCTCCAGCCCTGGCTACATCGACTCCCCCACCTACAGCCGCCAGGGCATGTCCCCCACCATCCCGAGGTCCCCCCATCATTTCTACCGCTCAGGTGAGGACGTCAGCTGCAAACCCAGGCTGGGCTAAGCTCAGACCCCCAAGTGGAGCCGGGATCACCAAACTGTCCCCTGCTTCTCCAAGGGGACCTCAGTGGTCCCACCTCTGGCAAGCAGGCAGGAGGCCTGAAGGCATCCACGGAGAGCTGACAGCAACAGGAGCTGTGGGGCACTGAGCAATCCTGCTGTGTGCACCCTCTGGTTCCCCTGACTCTTCATCTTACAAGTAGCAAGGAGAGGCTGAGGGGGCTGTGCCCTGGCTCAGACCTGAGCTGAGGCTCATAGAGGATGGGCTGGGGAAGGAGGGGACCCCCAGGTCCAGTGAAAACCCCTCGGCTGGCTTGGTGGCTCTGGGAGAGGCATGCACAAGAGCGCTTGTGCCCAGCCAGTGCTGTAAGGCGGGTTCTTACACACACACGTGCACACCCTGGAGCATGTCAGGGGGAAGCAGAGTGTGTCTGTGCCGTATCTCCTGTCCTTTGGAGATGGGGAGGAACAACTGGGAAAATCCAAGGTCAGTAAGTCCGGAGGTCCCGCATTCCCCAAGTTACCCCCACGCTGCACCGCCAAGGGCCCATCACCGTTTGCCTCTGCAGCATGCTCGGCTTCCCTCTCGCCAGCAGTGGGGCGACGGGCTGCTCTGTAATAGCACCTGCACATGGGGTTTCCTCTGCATCCCACCTTCTTCCAGAGATGCGGGAAATCTCACCCTGCTCCATCACGCCCCATCCTGGACCACGGCCCGGCACACATCCTTGTCACCCCCACCACATGGGTTGCCCCCGGCTCTTCTAACACTGCTGCGTTTAACACCCATTTTCTTCTGCCTCTTGTTCTCTCCCTTGGTCACTTATGCTGCTTCTGCTCGGCACCGCGTAGGCACGGAGAGCGGGCGCAGCTCCCCGTACTATAGCCAGTTAGATGTGAGGTCCTCCACTCCAACCTCATACCAAGCACCCAAGCATTTCCACATCCCAGGTAGGCTCTGGAGCACACCGGTCCCTGGGGAAGCGCCGTGTCTGTGGCATGCCGCATGTGCCGTCCCCGCTGTGTCGCATGCGTAGCTCCACCGCCTGCCTAGAGCCAGCTGGCAGCAGGATCTACCCCTGGTAGAGGCCATCCATAAACAGGACCTGCAGCTTGAACCCTCCTCCCTCCCCATCACCACCCAGACGTCCCAGAGCTGCCCAGAGTCTGCTTGATCCTTGCAACATCCCTCTTGTCCCTCCTCTTCCCTGACCTTCCTCCACCCTCACACAAAGATGAATCCCCTGCGGAGAGCCTGCCCCCTCTCCCCTGCCTCCTCCCCAAGATCATGAGCCAAAGCGTGTCTGCTGGAGGCCTTTCTGCACACCCATCCACTACAGATGACTATTTTATACTCCCCCTAGGGCCCGCTGCTCCCTCCCCCCAGAGTCTTCTGGGCTTGCCAGATGCCTGCTCCCCTTCTGCAGGGATTGCAGGGGGCCACCAGGTAAGGGCCACCACCCGCTCCCGGCCATGCAGAGCCCACGGGGACGGGGATGGAGTGGGCAGAAAGGGAGAGTGGGGAGGGAAGCAGGCAGAGCTGCCCATCCATCCTTCAGTACGCACAGGGGGGCCAGAGCCCCGGACCGCCGTGCTCAGCTGTAGGCATCTCCCACTGCCCTTGTCCTCCTCCACAGTGTATAGCTGATGCCCTGGGACAGCACCGTGAGGACACCCAGAGGCTCTCCACCATGGTCCCCTGCTCCCACCCCATCCTAGCCAGGGTTCGGCCCTGCTGCCTGCCCTGCCCTGCCCTCCCGCTGACGGTCGGTGGTTTATGGATGGCCCCCTCCCTGCTCCGCCAGCTCTGCTGCCTGGCCCCTGCACAGGGGCTGTAGCTCTCGGCACCAGGCTCCAGTTCGCTTCCCCTCCCAGCTTGCTCTTTTCTCTCTCTGCTGCAGAAAGAGGCTTTGGCTGATGTTGTTTCGCCCCAGGTAGCTCACAGGTGGTTCTTCCAGGCGCTGGCAACCCTGAGAAACCGTGCCAGCATGAGCCGTGGGTGCATTGCTGCTGGCTGGCAGGGGTGGCCGGTGGTCCCTGGCTGTGCCGGTCCCTCCCGGGGCTGGCAGCACCCACCGCCCCACGGTGCATGCTGAGCTGGGGCTCTCACTGCATGTTCTCTGTGTGCACCCCTGCCCCAGGGCAGCCCTGGGACCGTGATCCTGCTGCCCTCCGGGAGCCTGCCTGGCCCTGGCCCGGTGCTGCGCTCCCGTCCAGAGGCGGTTGTGTGATGGAAACATGGCAAGGGGGTAGTGTCTCCTGCAGGACCTCCGTCCTGTCCACTCAGCATGCCCACGCTGGCCTCCCCTTCCTCCCTTCTTTCCTTCTTTCCTCCCTTTATTTCTTTCTTCTTCCACCAGCTGCTGGCGAGAGTAACATCTACCGGAAACCCCCCATCTATAAGCGACACGGTATGATGTGCTGGCTGCAGTGGGGCTCTGCCCCGTGGGGGAGGTGGGGCGGGGTACCAGCGTGGGGCTTGCTCTGGCTGAATGGTGTTTAGGGGCAGGGTGGGAGATGGGAGCCAGCATCAAGGCAAGGTGTTGGGGTGCTGGGCTTTGCTGGGCTGATGCTCCTGCTTCCCTTCCAGGCAGCGGAGTGCAGGGTTCAGTGCAAGAAAAAGGAAGCTTTGGACCACACCTGTGTTGCAAGGGATGGAGGCAAAGGCTGTCAGTGGTGCTGGCACCAGGGACAGCTGTGGGAGGGGGAGCGAGGCCATGGAGGGATGCCAGAGGAGACAAGGGTGGCTGTTGCTTGCTGATGCCAGGAGCCAGAGCAGCCTCGAGAAAGGGATGAAGGTGGTCATTTGCAGTTTCATGTGGAGCCTTGGAGAAGAATCACAACCCATCTCGGATGGATGCTCTGGGGTGAAACAGGCCTGGGGGTCTTGAGGGATGGGCAAAAGGGGAGGGCAGTTGGTATCTCTCAGCGGGGCTGGCTTGCACTATCCCTGCTTGCTTCTGTGCGTAGAGGGATAGCAGCTCCCCTCAAGCAGTAACTGTGTCTCCTCTCTCTCCCTGGGCTCTTCCTTCCCACCTGCCTGACTCCTACTGCCCTGCTGCTGGCTGCACCCGCTGCTGTAAGTACCTGCCATGTGCAGGGTCCCCTGTGCCCGCTTGAGGTGGTGGGATGGCTCTGCCACACAGCCTGTCCTGAGTGTTCTTTCCCCTGCAAATCTTCTGGCATCTGGGAGAAAGGAGCAGAGCTCACTCGCATTTCTTACACGTGCCACCAAGGCTCAGTCCCCACTCTGAGCAGAGCTCTGTGTGGCCCTGCCATGGGGACTGAGCCCCAGCCAGAGCTGGAGCTGCTGGGGTCACCCCTCTGCTCCCCACGGCTGCACAGCCCACTGCCGCCTTCCCCTGGCACTGACCCACCAAGAGCCCTTTCCCTGCTGGGACTGAGCCTCCGTCCCCTCCTGCCTGTGCAGTTATAGCCCTCTGGGAGATGGGACAGCCTGGGGCACAGGGGCATGGTGAGGTTAGTGGCATTGGTGGTATTGGGGTGAGCACTGTGCAGGAGCCAGAGCTTGCGGTGGTGCCGAGTTGTTCAGGTCCTTTCACAGCCACATCAGTGACAGCCCCTCTGCTTGTCACCATCCCTACTGTCTGCCTCTGCACACTTGTCTCCAGGAGGTGTCAGCATTTTGAAAAGGGATTATTCCCAGCTCTGCTCCATGCTGTCCCGAACGTAAACTGCTGGAGGCCACTGGGGAGAGAGGAGGGAAGAGGTTTTGCCTTCATCCTGGGCTGGATCTTTGCAAGTCCTGCTGACAGGACTCAGGGTTGTTGTAACAGCTCTGCCTGCTCCTTTTGCAGACAACCCCCCTGCAGCCACGAAAAGCAAAACCAGCGAAGACATCGCACAGTCATCCAAGTACAGCCCTGCCTATTCCCCAGACTTGTACTACCACTCCGAGTCAGAGTACTGGTCCTTCCAAGGCTCCCCCAAAGGTAACAGCCCCCCATAGGGCTGGGGGAAAGGGAAACCCATTCCTGCCCCCAAACCCAGTCGTTCCCTGGGAGGGAACCATGCCCTGAGTTGGGTCTGCACCTGAAGGTGGAGTTGGGCCAAGATACCTGCCAAAGTGACACCAAAATCCTAGCAGCCCTTGGGACTCGGCTGTCCCCATGCAGCTGGGGACTGTCTCCTCCCCACCTGCCTCCACCTTTGTCCCCATCTGACCCCCCACATGTCTCCTTGCAGCCCCCCGCGCCCGGAGGTTCTCATCAGGAGGCGAGGAGGATGGGTATGACCGGAGCATGCACAAGGTGAGTGATCTCCCTGCCCGCAGCCTTACGTGGGAGAGCCAGCAGCAAGCTGCCCCTGCCGGCGGTTGGCTTTGGGGAGGAGACCCAGCCAGCTCTGGCACCCAAGAAGGGGCCACCACCATCCCTGCTGCCCTCTGTCATCTCTTCCCCCTTGGCCACCCCCAACGTGAGGTCTGAAGGAGGGGGAGTGCACCCCCTTGCCGAGTCACCCCACCCCAGCAGCTTGTCCCCAGGGATGGGGGAGCAAATGGGAGATGCTGAGCCCATGCTGGGAGGTGCCATGCCCTGCTACCATGTGCCAGCTGTCATGGAGGGCCAGACAGGGGAAGGAGGGGTGCGACGCAGCTTTTTCCCCCTGCCCAGATCCAGAGTGGCATCGGCAGGCTGATCCTGAGGGAGGAGATGAAGGCTCGGTCCAGCTCCTACGCAGACCCCTGGACACCCCCTCGCAGCTCAGCCAGCAGCAGAGAAGCCCTGCACACGGCTGGCTATGAGGGCTCCCTCAACGGCTGTAAGGATGACCCTGTCCGTCTGTCTGTCCTAGCCGGCATGGCTCTAGCCCCTGCAGGAAGTTTGCTGGGGTGGAGAAGGAAGAACAGGGCACTGGGAAGGGGTGTGGGAGAAGTGCTGGGCACCAGAGTTGGACCTCAGAGGCTCTTTTCCTCTCTGGAGGGCTCCATCCATCCTCTATGCCCTGGTTAGGTTTGGGCATCGCCCGGCGGGTGTTTGCAGCCTGTCCGGGCAGCCTGGTGAAGCACCTCAAGGCGAGGTTGAAGGGTCCCTTGGGAATCTCACAGCACAGCCACACTAGGTTTGCTCTGACCTTTCTTGGGCTCATGCATGTGTACCTCCTCATTAATGGCACATCTGGGACCTCTGGCCCCCCAGACCTGCTGACTGGCCCCAGGGTTGCCTTCCTTGCTTGAGCTGCTCTTGCTGCACAGCACCCAGGGCACCCAGCCCCTCTCCCTCAGGGCTGCAGGGTGGGCTGGGCATACTGGGGAATCTGGCAGAACAGATGCCTCTGCCCGCTCCATTGCTCTCCTTCCTCATGGCACATCTGCCCTCGTGGAACTGCTGAGGCTGTTTGGAGATGCTCAGGGGGCCCCTCAGCCCCTTTGGGCTCCCAGGAGGACCCCATGGACTGGCAGCCAGGCAGCCCCTCTGCATGCACGGGGCACTTGGTCCCTCCCTGACACCCAGCCTCTGCTCTCCTTGCAGCTCCTCGGACGCACTACCTGGCTGACAGCGGTGAGTGTGTGAGCCTGCAGCCCTCCACGGCTGGTCTCCTGTGGCTGTGGGGTCCAAGAACCTGAGCTGGAGGAGATGCTGGGACCAGGAAGGGAAAAAAGGGAGAGAAAAAGGAGCTGAAAGGATGGGACAGGGTAGAGCTGAACCAGGGCAGAGCTGGTGGCAGTGCCAGGAAAGGGCAAGACGGAGAAACTGAAAGAGGAGACTGTTGCACTGAAGGGTGAGGTGGGATGGCTGCCATGGGAAAGGGATTTTGGGAAGAGGAATATCAGCATGGAGGAAGCCAGGCTGGAAATGAGTTGGAGCGGAAGGAGACAGAGCTGGGTGAATGTGGAGTTGGGTAGCGATGTGGGAGCACAGGGTAGGGTGACCCAGTGGGTGCTCTTCCAGGGGTGTGGGGCTCACCCCTGCATTTTCCCTTATGCACTTTGGTGGCTTTTTTGCAGATCCCCTTTATTTCTAAGTCAGCCTCCCTCCCTGCCTACAGGAGGAACGGGCTGCACAGGGTAAGTGTCTTCTGCCTGCATTCTGCTGCTGCCAGGCATCTCGGCACCCTTCCTTATTCTCCCCAGGCTCCTCAAAGCCCCCAGTGCTCCCCTTTCATGACTAGGGTGTCCTGCTTCCCCCTTCTCTGCACCCTAGCTGTCACTGCTGCTCTGTGCCAATCCAAAATGACCCTTACTGGGGACCAAAGTGCCCTGTCCAGGCACTGCAGGACAGGGGTGCCTGCCCTGAACATCCTGCAGAGCACGTTTCAGAGGGATGCTGGTGTTGCTTCCCAGCACAAGAGCTTTATACCCTGGGGCAGCGATTGCTGGGGGTCAGCAGCCCTGGTCCTGCCTCCATGTGACCTGGGCTCATCACTTCACTGCCTCATGCCTCAGTTTCCCTGCTGCCAGGTGTGGGGATGGGAGGGGGGGTGCCTTCCCCATGCCAGGGACATGGGAGATGCCATGCTGAGTGTCTGGAGGGAACCCCCTCTTACTCCTCCCTCCCTGTGTCCCTCCTGCAGCCTCCCAGTGCCGAGCTTTTCCACTATGACAGCACGAACGCCGTCAACTGGGGGATGCGAGGTAAGGTGCGGCAGGGCTGGGGAGCAGTGTGGGCAGGGGACCCTGTAGGCACAGAGCCAGACACCATGAGGCTGCCTACTGGAGTAGGCAGCTCTGGAAAATGAGTTCCAGGCTGGGGGGACAAGTGGGGAGAGAAGTAGGGGTCCCCACAGCCCCAGGGGGAGGATCCTGGCAGTGGAGGGGTCAGTGTGGCTCATGTCTCCCTTGTCTTTTTCTCTCCCCACAGAGTACAAGGTAAGATGCTTCTGCTCCAAGAAGCAGCTGCCAGCTGGAGGTGCAAGTACCACCCAGAGGGAGTCCCACGGACATGTCCGGGTGTCCCCAGGCCCTTCAGGAGGAAGCTTTGCCCTGTGCCTGCAATGCCCTTACCTCCACCCCACTCCTGACAGCCCTGTCCCAGGACTGTGGGGCTTGGACCAGAGTCTTTCCCCTGCTGCAGGGGTCCCAAGCACCTGGCCAAGCAGAAATGTCTCCTGGCTGAGGAACAGAGAAGGGTGGTTGTGCTGGTGGTTCCCTACTCACACTTGCCCCTGGGTCACTCCTGGTTTCTCAGAGTGAGCAGGTTATTCCAGAGCCACCAAGGTGATTCAAGGTGGATTAGGGTCACCCTGAGAGCAAGTCCCTGCTCTGCCTTGTCCCGTCCAAGCCCTGGAGGCAGTTGTGCCACCCAGACCCTGCTAAACATGGCAGGAGGAGGCTTTACCCTGGTGGCCCCTATGACCTTGTGCCCAGGTGTGCCCCAGCTGTCCTCTTCTGGCTCCAGAGCTACCTCGTGGTCTTCCTGTCCCTGTGCAGATATACCCCTATGAGCTGCTTCTGGTGAAGACGAGGGGGAGGAACCAGCTGCCCAAAGATGTGGACAGGACTCGGTTAGAGGTGAGGAGAGCCTTTTCCACCAGGGACAATCTCCTCGGGGCTCAGAGGGACCCAATCCCACAAGGTGTCCCCTTAGCCCTGGCAGGCAGCATGGGGCTGCAAGGGGCTTGTGGATGTGTGAGGAGCATCCCCATAGCTCCCCAGGGGTACTCATGGGCCAGCACACTGTCACGGTGGTCCTGCTGCTCTGCTGGTCGGGCAGAGCTGTTCCTGTGCCATCAGCATGAGTGTGTTGGGCAGGAGCAGGAGGGAGCCAGGTGCTCCCCCCCTCCCAAGTGTGCACTGCTGGGGGTTGTAGCACCCCATTGCACCCAGCCAGACAGCGGGTGCCATCAGACCCTCTCATGTGCCCTCCCACCCCACTGCAGCCACACGGCCTGCGTGGTGACTGTTGGCCCCGGGTGGTGGCCGCAGTCCCCAGCCCTGGCTCAGCATCCTGTCTCTCCCCAGCGGCACCTCTCCCAGGAGGAGTTCTACCAGATCTTTGGCATGACCATCGCCGAGTTCGACCGCCTGGCCCTGTGGAAGAGGAATGAGCTGAAGAAGCAGGCCCGGCTGTTTTAAATGCAGTGCACTATAAATATATACATACCTATAAATATATACATAGAAAGATCTCTATACTGCAGCTCTGTATGATTCTTGGTGCTGTATGTGGCAGAGGCGCCCTCTGCACCCCTGAGAGTGAATTGGAGTCTAGCAGATCATTTTATGCTCTTTGTTTCCTTTTCTTTTCCAGCCCTGTTTCAGTACCAACCCTTGGGTTCTCCCAGGAGCTAAAGCCACGTGGGACCTGAAGCAGGTGGCATCTGTCACTGCTGCCCCATGGGGGCACAGGGGGGAGGACTTTCCTGCTGCAGCCACAGCACCCAGTGCTGGGGGAGGCTAGGGCTTTGTGATGGGGTGGGTGGGATGAGGGTGTCCTGTCCCCCTCTGCTCAGGTGGTCTGTGTATTTACTTCTGGGTTGGAAAACACCCTGGGTACAACTGCAAGAAAGCGGGATCTCACCCTGGGCTCCTTAATGCCTTCCCTGCCTTTAACATGGCCATGCAAAGGGGGCACCTTCAGCCTCACCTTCAGCATCACAAATACAGAGATTTGGGCAGGGAACAAGGAGAAGTGGTGGGGACCCTACGGGGAGCAGGGTATACCCCCGTGGGTCAAGGTGCAAACACCTTTCCTGGTGTCTGTGGTGCTCTGATTTCCTATTTGCCTGTCTGGCACAATTTTCAGGCATGTAGCAGGACTGAGCAGTCCCAAAGAGGCCGGCAAGGCATGGGACACCTCTGCAAGAGCTGAGTCAGCAGGGTTTCTCCAAGGGGACAGCAAGGGTCTCACCTTCACTGTGCCACGGGCCAGCTCTGGGTCTGCCTGTTCTGGTCGTCTTCAAAACCTTCCTGTCCTGGTGTCTCCTATCAGGTGGACCAAATGCCCTCCCTGCCATCAGCACCACCACCATTGTGTGCTGAGGCTGCCCAGCTTTTTGCCCAAAAAGCCGTCCCCGGGCTCCTGGGTGAGGCAGCAGGGGCGTGCAGGGCCCCTTGTGAGGGCTTGCCAGGGGCTTGGGGAGACCTCCCAGCAGCAGCAGCCCCGGCTCTGGGAGCTTTGTGCTGCTGTGGAAAGGGGCTGGGGACGGAGGTGGAGCTGGCAATATTGCACTGGTAATTGCTTCTGCCTGCTTTAGTGCAGGAGTAAATGAACCAATTTTATTTACAATGATTTTACTCATATAAACTACGTCTCCCTAAATCAAGCTCAACCATTTGTGGCTATAAGAAAGTTCTATTTCCAGCAGCAGCTTCAGTGATAAAGCCTGGAGATTATTATTATTAATAACACAACAGCGGGAGTCTTTTCATTTTCAAGGCATTTTATGGACAGCAACTGTTTCCCCACAATTACCTGCATGGCAAAGATGGGGAAACTGAGGCAGGGCCCAGTGCTACCTCCCAGAGCTAATGAAACCTCTCTGGCCCGTGCCATCCAGTGGACACCCTGTGGGACCCCCACAGGCTCCCATTGCCCCCAGGTGTGCAGAGGGCACCCATCTGCACGGGGCGAGCAGCGGCGGGGGCGTTAGCTCCTGCCCTGGAAGCCGGTGCTGCCTCAGCCCATGCTGTCCCTTGGCTGTTTGTAAGTCCCCACCACAAAGCAGCCAGAGCCTGGCGTGCGGCAGCCTTGGCAGCCCGGGCCTGTGGGTGCCACGTGCCCTGGCTGCAGCCCCGGGTTACAGGAGAAAAAGGGGGCTTGATCCAGCAGGGAGGGACCAGCCAACAGCAGCCGGGCAGGGAGCAGGCTCCGGGTTGGGAGGGCACGACAGGGCTGGCTCCCAGCTGGGCACAAGAGGGGCCACCGCCTCCGAACTGTCCTGGGCTAAGAGGGCCCCAAATGGGGAATCCCTCCAGGTCAGTTGCTAATGCACATCTAATACATCGATTATTGCTTTCCCAAGCGAGAAGTGGGTATGTGTGAAACCGAATCCCATTTCTGTCATAGCCTGCTGTCCCCCGAGGGCTCAGCCGCAGCCCTGAGGCTGCGGGAAATTGTCCTGGGGGTGCCAGAGGCCGCTGCCACGTGCTGCCCACCCACGGGATGCTCCCTTGCACTCCCCGTGTGTCTCCCAAGCCCAGGTCTCCCCTACGGTCCTTGCTGGGGAGGTTGTCACCATGGCCAGAGAGACACTGGGCACATGAGGGACATCAGGAGGGAGCAGACAGGAGGGGTTTTGGGGGGGCGCAGGGACAGGGAGCGGGGTGGGAAGGGGGAGCTGTGCTTGCTCACCCCCTGTGCGTTTAGATGGGGGAAATTGCTCCGGATCTTTGCCCAAACTGAAGTTGCCCAAAGCAACAACCCCCGTGGGCAGGCAGGGGGGACGTGGCCGCCACTGGCCCCGCACCCTTCGCGAAAGATTCTGCCGGTGCTGCTGGGGGTGCTCAGTGCCCGGTGTGGGGCAGCACCGGGGGGAGATGCACGGGGTGGGGGGGAACCCCCGGACACCCTCGGCCGTGCAAGGGGTTGGAGGGAGGTGGGTGCTGCACACGGGGCGTCACCAGCCGTGGGGACAAACCGGCCGCCCGCTGGCGGCGGGGACACCCCGGGCGGCCCGCCGGTGCCGTGCCGGGCCGTGCCGGTGCTCGGCGCTGCCGTGCACCGAGGGAGGGGCGGGCGGAGCCATTGGCCGCCCCGCAGCCGAGACCCGGCCCCGCCGGGCGGCCGCTGCCGGTGACACTCGCCCGCCCGCGCCTCCCGGGGCGGCCGGTGCTGCCCGCGGCTCCACGACCATGGACCGTCTCAGCGGTAAGGAGGACCGGGACGGGACCGGGACCGGGACCGGGACCGGGACCTCGACCGGGACCGGCATCCCCTCACCCTGCCGTGCGGGGTGGAGCACACCCGGCATGGTGGAGACGGGATGCCGGTCCCGGTCCCGGGGAGCTGGGGGTCGCACATCCCTTCCCAGCCGAGTGAGTGCAGCTCACCGGATCGATGTGGGACCCTGCCACCTGGGTGCTTTCGCCCCCCATGAGCCTTGTGGCAGGGCCAGCTGGGACACGAACTGGTGCCAGTTTCCCTTTGCTGGTCAGATGGGTGAAAAGCTGGTGTCTCGTAAACAAGTCTATGGGGTGTAAGCGCTTGTTAGGGAAAATTATGGTTGTGGAAAGGGAGGTGACTGGTGTTTCCAGATGGAGCTGATTGGATCCAGAGAGCTTCCCTAGCTGGGGAAGATGCTGGTGGTCTCGTAAAGCCATGGAGGGCCTGATCCCCACCCTGCTTGGAAGCGGCTGCATTCCCACGTGTGTGATTCTTGCCTTCAGCTTGTGGCATCGGGCTCACGTAGCTGTTAGGCTTTGATCTGGGATATGAATAAACCTGCCAGGGCTTTGGGCCAACTTTGCAGAGAAGGTCCTGGCTTTCTGCTGGAGCTGGCAGGTCCCTGGAGGGAGCAGGGGAAGGCTTTTGGGGGCATTGCTGCTTGCTGCTGCTGAACAGTGGCTTTGGGCTGCAGAGGAGGCGCAGGTGGTGGTTTGGTGTGGCCTGGGAGTCCTGGCCCTTGATCAGTCCTCAGGTGCTACAGAAGCACCAGCCAGAAATGATAACACGGGGGCCAGGGGCATCACTCCAGCTCTGTGAGCTGGACCACGCTTCAGTCCCAGGATGGTTCAGGCAGTGCTGTGTCTGCAGCTCTGGGTCAGCACCAGAAAGACCCGAGGGTCAAGAGTTCCCTTTCCCGATGTAAAAGGATGGGGTGGTGTTTCCGCAGTGGAAGCACAGTCATGAGGAGTTTGACTCTTGGGCTGCAGCTCATGGTGTCAGGGCTGGGAGAGCGGTGTCAGTGCCCAGCGGCACAGGAGGGGACAGGGACGACGGTGACAGGGACAGCCTTCCCCCATGGCTGTGGCTCACCCTGCCTGCCAGCAAGACAGGGTGGCTTTGCTAGCTCAGAAGGGTGCTGCTGCAGGAGGGGGATTGTCGTCAAAAGACATGCAATGCCAGAGCTGTCCTTGAAGGCCCCAGAAGACCCCCTTGATGGGGAGAGAGCAGATGGTCTTGGCTTCCCCATTCTTCTGCTGTACAAACTGGTGGGAGTCTACCCTGTTTGCATCCCAGCCCACACTAAAAATCAAACCTGGGACCTCACTGCAGGAAAGGGCAGGAGGTGCCCGGCATGCTGTGGAAACCATCCTGGACTGTCACAGAGATGGAGAGCATGGTGTGGCCACTCCATGGGGAAAGCTGCTCTGCTGTTTTATCCCTCTCACTGGTGTCTGCTATGGTAGCAGCAGCAGTGCCTGCCTACTTTGCTTTGAGCCTTGTAATGGATTGCAGTTGGCACTTGGATAGGTCTTTGCCAATGTAAACCTCATCCAGACCCTCCTGCTCGTCACGCAGAGCTGCTGGATCCCTCTGGGGGGCTGTGGCTCATGGAGGGAAGGTGTGGGGGTCTCACCAGGCTCCCTTTCCCAGCACAAGGGGTGCTGGGTCTCATGATGGGTAGGAGCTCTGTGCCCCATTCCCAGCTTCTGCCTGCTGACAGCCCCTTTCCTTCACCTGGAGCTCTGCTCAGGCCCTGCATGTATCCTAACTTGCTCTTGCTTTAAGATCTGCCAGCTTCTTCATCACTTTCTGTGCTCCATCTGAGCCTGCTTGCTTTCCTCAGCAGGCTGGGCAGCACCTCGTGTGGGGCTCAGCCTACACCAGCAGCTAACCAGGGGAACTGGTGCCCTCAACTGCTTGTGGAGTTGTTTCAGGTTGTGCTGATGGAGAAATGCATATATGTGTGATCTGGGAGGTGATCTGTGCCAGGAGCCTTTGCTCTAGCAGGGCTGTGCTTGCACATGGCTTCTCATCATTAGTGACTTTTCCCTGACCTTTTGTGCCACCAGAATTTAGGTCCTGCACCAAACTTATCTGGGGTCTAAATCCAGCAAAGCCAGTGGAGATGTGTCAGGGATAAACTTGGCTCCAGCTTGCCCACAGGAATGGGGAGGCCATGGGGTTGGTGGGAGGGAGGCCAGATCATTCCTGACCTGCTGCCTGCGAGCTGGCAGCAGGAATCCCACCCGCCCTGCGAACATAGCCCAGTGGAAGGGGGTGCAGTGGGTGAGAAACACAGATCGGGCCAGCTGTTAGTGCGCCAGGCAAGTGCTGAGCTCTCCCCCGCATTGCAGCCATTCCTTCCGCTGAAAACTCAGCTGCCCAGGCCACCGCCTGTTTATAGCCAGGGAGCGTGTGGGGAAGGGGGCTGAGCCCACCGCAGGCTGCCCTGGCCCCACCATGCCAAGCAAAGCTGGGTGGGAGGGCAGCCCCAGGGATGCTGATGCCGAGCAGAGCAGGAAGGCACTGGAGTTCTTTGCCCCTCTGCATCTTCCGATAGCCTTCTGTGTGCAAGGCCGAACTTAACAGGGGGAAATGGGTCTCACTGTAGGTACTGGATCTCTGTTGAAGCCAGCCTGGCTGCTCTGGAGGGACACAGACCCGCCCTGCTGTGCACATCACAGATGCCTGCTGTGTCAGGGACTGCTGGAGAGGGGAGGGAGCAGGCTGGTGCCCTTAGTGACTGCTGCAGGGGTAGTGTCCTCCAACCAGGGACCCTGGGGACTGTCCTATCTGCCTGAGCTGTCTGGAAAACCTGCCTTTTTCCCGCGTTTGCTCTTGACCTGGAAATGCTGTTTTCCGGCACAAATGTGCTGAGCTGCAAGGCTGACGTGCCCTTAGCTATGGAGCAGCACCGAGCCCCGAAGTGCCTGAAATCCCCTGGCCTGCAGCCGGTGGGTAGCTCTTATCCCAGCCCAGGAAAACTTTGTTTAAGGTTTTGAAAAAGTTGTCTCATCTCAAACAGTGGGAAGGCTCTTCAGAGGAGGACAAGGAGCGAAAACTGGGCTGGACTCAAGATTTGCCTGTTGTTCAGTAGCCAAATAACTTGCTGGGAACAGAAGATAACGATTTAGCAGAGTGAAGGCTTGAAGTGGTTTCTGGCATCCCAGGCTCAAGTCCTAACCCCTTAACCCTTCCCTACACCAGCTACTATCCGGTCTGGCACAGCTAAAGCTCTCCCCTGAGAAACACACATCTTCTGGATATAAGGAACCTTAAAATTAATGACACAACTGTCAGCCCTGCAAAATATCTATTAGATGTCACTCTTCCAGGGCAGCAGCAGGACAATTGGGTTGGAAGCCTCCCAAGGAGCTCTGCATTGTCTCTGCCAGCCCAGCCCCACCGCCATACAAACGAGGGGCTGGCACCCCCTGCCAGGGCACCGGCGGGATGAATAGAGCAGGTCCTGCCACCCGCGGTGAGGGCACCCACGCAGCCACCAGCAGCCTGTCTTTTGTCACCCTGCGGCGCTGAAAGCAGAGGCATTCGGAGAGCTCAGGTCCCTCTGCAGATGCTGTGCTGGCAATCTGCAGCCCCCGCAGTGGGGAAGGATGAAAATAACTTCTTTGGCCTTCCCTCCCCCAGGGTCGTGTCCCATCCCGTCCCGTCCCCCCCCCAGCAGCATGGCTGCTGCACTCCCTTCCATTTTTGCTCCTGATATGCCTCCCATCGCATCAAAGGCAGGCTCTCTTACATTTCGTAACAGTTTGGAACGAAAACAGATCTTTGCTGCAAGGGATTTCCATGCTCAAAATACTTTTTTTTTTTGTTTGAAGTGGGTTTTATGTGCATGTGATCCTGGAAGTGATAAGGGGAAGCTCTGGGAGACGCTGGTATTCTCTGATAGCTGGCAATTAACAGGAGATGTGTAAGGAGCAGCTTGAAGAATGAGTTTGACTTTCTTCTGGGTTTTTTTGAACATTAAACCCACCCAATTCGGTGATGGGGGAACAGCCCCTTTTTGGCTCCTCATCCATTGGGTTCAGCCTCCCATTTTATGTGGTCCCAGTGTCATCTTATACTTTGGGAAACCGAGGTTTTAAAGGACAGAGCCAGGAATAGAAGGTAGGTAGCAACAGGTCTGATAGCTGGCTTTTGTGTCCTGGAGTTAAAAGCAGATATGGTGAACCAGTCCCAGCACTGACGGAGCCATTGGCAATAACCAGACCAGTCACATCTTCCCCTGTGCTCAAGCTTGTCCTCTTTCCTGTGGGGATAAACTGGCTTTCCTGCTTCTCCACCCCCGCCCCGCAGGGGTTAAGCGGGTAGGAAACGCTGCTGTCGGTGGTGGCCTTGCTGCTGCACCTGATGCTCCCGGCAGAGCTGGGCAAGGGAAGGAAACGGAAGGGCTGTTCTCAGCTGAGAAAATACACTTATCCTGCCCTCCGAGGGTCCTCCGGGGCAGCACGGCCCCAGCCCCCAAATGCAGAGACCCTCTGCCATGCCCTGGCTCAGGAACATCGCTTTCCTGCAGGGACAGGGCTGAGGTAGCCACTGCGAGGGTTCCGGTCCTCTGCCAGGCAGGGGGGACTAGTGCCCAGCACAGGTCCCGAGCTCCTGGGCATTGCCAGGGGCAGGGCAGGGATGCTAACGCAGGAAGCTGGATGCTAGTCTCCCTCCTCCCGACTCTGTGGAGATATTTCTCCCACAGCGGGTCTGTGGTTTCTTCTCCCACTGCTTCTGAAAAGAGGGGTCCACATCATGCAATGCAGCTGAAAGCATTTGGGAAAGTGGAGCTGGCTGGTGGCTAATCCACCAGCTCCTTCCTGCAAATCCCATGTCATCCCTGCCCGGACCCTCCTAGGTGAGGGTCCTGTACCCCCCTTTGCTTCTGAGGGTCAAGGCACAACCACCTCGTATAACTTTTCTTCCTAGAATGTGTCTCCCTGACCAGCCTCCCCACGTCTCGCTCCTGCAGGTTAGGTATTGCATCCGAGATATTTTGGATCTGTGCTTCAGGGAATGGGGATGTACAGGACACAGAGAGCAGCCTTTTGGGATGCAGCGAGCTTTTCACCTCTGTCAGTGGGGCTGGGGTGTCCATTTTTGAGACTGGGGGGCTGGAGGACCCACCCAGCCCTGGGTGGTAGTGTGGCCATGCCTGCCTGGGTGCAGGGCAGTGGGGGGGGCATGCCCGCAGGAGAGCCGTCATCAGCACCTGGGTGCTGAGTCAGTGGGTTCCCTTCCCAGCACCATGCCTGCAATTAGCTGTAATTCCTGCTGTCCTGGAGACTGAGGTTTGGTGGAGATGAAGGGCTACAGAAAGGTGAGAGCTGCTGTCACCCCCAGCTCCAAGAGAGCAGCAGGCAGGAATGTATGACCCAGGGAGGATGCCCGGTGCTCTGCCCGCCGCCGACGGTGGCTACAGGGATGGGCAAAGGGCTGTGGCACCAGTCCCAGGGCCTCTCCTGATGCTGGAGGCGAGCCCAGGCCAACCTGCTGCTGTCTGTGCTGTGGAGTTTGTTTGGAAAAGGCCGACACCAAAATTTTGGTTGGAGAACACACAGTTTATTCTGGGTTCTGACTAATCCTAACATCTCCCCTCTGCCTGAAGCTTGTTTTTTATACATTACTCAGCAGGTCTCACCCCTGCCTGACTATTCCTTTAAAGGGCATCTCAAACCTCTCTTTTTCATTCATTATTTAAACACGTTCTCTAGCCAGCAGCCTCTGAGCCCAGCTCCCTGGCTGGCCCAGCAGAGCATCCTGCCATACGCTCACTGAGGCTGGCACTGAGGTTTTAAGCATAGCCTGGAAGTACTGAACCTGTTCCACATTTATTTGTAGAGTTAATTGTGTTGACTGGGCTGAGCTGTGGCTGGAAACAACTCATACTCCTGGGGCTAGGAGCCCCCTGAGGTTCAGGAGTGCAGGGCAGGCAGAGGGAGGAGGCTGCCAGTGCCCTGCCTGGGGATGCAGACAGGGTCACTCAGCAGCATCTCACTTAGGTGCTTTTATTTGCTCAACTTCTTGCTGTGCTCGGCAGTAAGAAAGGACGATTCAGAAACCACCCCCTCCTCCTCCTCCGGGGTGGGGGCAGCTGCAGCCTCTTTAGGTCAGAGGGGTAAAGTTTGCTTTTGGTGAGCTAAAGCAAACCACCAGAGTCTTCTCCAAGAGGTGAAGAAAGGGCTGCTAAGCCATCAGCAGAGGGGGAGCAGCCCCTGGAGAAGGGGTCCTGCTGCAGTACGGGGCACTGGAGGGTCATTATCTGCCTGGGTCACAGAAGGTGTTTGTGGGTAATTTAATCAGCCTGTTAATTATTACCTGTACCACTTGTGAAGCTGCTCTGCTTTGATGCAAGCTGCTGTGAGGAAGGACGTACCCTGCAGCCCAGCAAGGGCTGCCCTGGGTGTTTCTTCCAGCAACCATACCAGTTCAGAGAGCCTTGGCCCCTCTGATACCCTGTGGCTGTGTTGGGGGCTCCCTGGGGAGGTGACACTCCTCTGTGAGTCACTGCCCCAGGGGACTGGGGCACCAAGCAGAGCACGCCGGGTGTGGATGCTGCAGCCCTCAGGGAAGGCTACGGCACTGGGCATGTGGTTGCTGGAGCTGAGCAGGAGATTTTTCACCTGAAGCCATGCTCTGCATGTGGGCATCACCAGGAGACCCTCAACCCAGCTTGGGGCTTCAGCTGCAGAGCAGCACCCCTCCCTCTGGGCCATGCTGCGAGGGATGGGCTGCTGGCAGAGGGCTGGGTGGGAAGGGAACTACCATGATCCCCTTGTCCTCCAGCTTCTCTTTTAATCCAGTTTTATAGAGAAGAGGCTTGACTGGCCCCACAGCAGTGAGCAATGGTTTCTGCCATGTGTGAGCTGGCAGGGGCGTGAGTGTGGGTGGGAATCTTTGCCCTTTGCAAGCTCTGTCAGCCTGTAATTACACTTCTTTCTATTCAGGACTCCTGTTTTCTAGTTTAAGACTGTGAGGAAGATGTGGAACTCTATCTTCTCCAGAAAAGAGTGCACTAGGATAGGGATGTTTGGAGTCCTGCTTCTGTGTCTGATTCCCTTGTACCTGGCTGGGTGCATTGGGCAAAGCACCAACCCCAGGCATGCACTGCAGCTCCCCTTGCTCCTCTCCCCATTTTGGGATGTGGTGTGGACTCTGAGAAACCCCTTCTGTGCAGAGGGCCAGGGTGAAGCAGGAAGACTTGAGGAGAGCCTGGCTGAGAGGTGGCCCTGCCGCTTGGCCCCAGGTTGGACTTGCTTCTCGGCTGGTCTCTGCTGGAGCAGGCAAGCTGCTGGGAGCAGGGCCACGCGATAAGGCTTTCTGCAGAGCTATTTATACTGAGGAGATGAGCTACTGCTGGCAAAGGAGCTGGGCCAGACACAGGACCCTTCACACAAGCACTGCTGAAAGTGGCTGAGCTGGCCGTGCCACCGGAGCTGTGCTAGGAAAGGAATCCCTCCCCAAACTGGTGTCAGCATCGGGGTGGGCATCTGGAGCAGATGGGGCCGCAGATGAAGGAGGTTCAGCAGGCACAGCCAGGGCAGTCTTCCTGCTATTTAAGCTCTCTGGTTGCTCATCTCCCTGTCTCCCAGGGCTGAAGCAGGATGGGGGGGCCCTGCAAACCCTGCGGGCTCCTTTGTGTAAGGGGGGAAGCCAGCTGGGGTCTGCACTGTGAGGGAGTGCTGGCGGGGGGACCTTCTGCTTCCTTGAGCAAGCAGGTTTCACGTTCATCTCCCAGGACTGATTTGCCAAGGTTATCAGCTAAGGATATTAGTTACTGCAAGGTCACGGTGTTGAGAGCCCCAGGATGTGTGTGTCCCTGCCCTGTCTGCTGCAGCCTGGCTTGGCGGGGCACTGGGTGTGCTGTGGGGAGGTGGTAGGGAGGTGCTGGGAGGTTGGGGTTCAAGTTAAAAGGTTTGAGCTCACCTTGTGCTGTGCAACATTCAGGGATGCTGCAACGCCTGAGTTGGGAACTGCTGGGGTGCAGGGACATCTGCCAGGGTCCTGGGGCTAACAGCAAGGGGGTTAATCACAGCGAGGGGTGAGAAGAGGCACCAGCTGGGGCATTTGGAGAGCCAGGAGGGGTGGAGGGCTCCTGGCTATGCAGGAGCCAGCCCCAAGCACTCAGGCTCCTGCTGACATTGTTGGATTCAGAGTCAGAGGCGCTTCCCCCATCCACCCCACTCAAGGGGCCCTTGTTTCCAGGGAGGAGATGATTCATGTGCATTGAGTGGCCCCTTAGCAAATCTTCCACTGTTACGGGATGTTGCCAGAGCCCAAGTGTGAGCATTCACAGTTGGCTGTTCTCTAAAAACCCTCCAGGCTGGAGCACACCAAATTGCTCCGTAGCTGTATGGGGGCAGCTGCACTGGGAGGAGGAGGTACTTTCCAGGCTGGCACCCCTGGCCCCACCAGCCCATCCCAGTCATCCCAGTTTGCCCCACACCCAGCTGGTGATGGCTGGCTGGGAAGCTGAGCCTGGCTGGCAGGGATGCCCTGCTTGCCCCTGGCACCTCCCAGGGGCTCAGCGCTGCCCTGCCCCTCTCCTGCCTGCTTGGCAGGGCGCTCCTCCTGCCCGCACCGGAGGAGCGGTAGCTGCAGGCAGGGTGCAGGCAGGCAGCAAGTTTGTCCTCCTGTCTTCTGCACAAAGGAACAATTCTGGGAGCCCTGCGCCACCCCCGCCGAGGCACTTCCTTGCCGGCTGCATGCCTGCCTCCTCCCCATCGGAAAGAAACCTCCTTAGGAATGGGTATGGGAACAGGAACTGCCCCGGGAGCTCAGCAAAGAGCTCGGGAGGCCGTGGCCTTCCTCGGGGAGCAGTGCTGGGGAACGCTGGCGCTGCTGGGGTGGGAAGCAGCATGCTGGGGCTGGAGGGGGCTGTCAGTACCCACTTCGGGCATCATCCCTCTGGTGATGCCCACAGCCCATGCTGGGGGCAGGAGGAGGCTGGGGGCAGGCAGCGAGGTATGGAGGCGCGTCCCAGCGCCCGGGTGGCTCTTGCAAGTGGGTCGACATCAGCCTGTGGAGAGGTCAGAGTGGTTTGTGTGCTGCAAGCAACTCCTGCAGCGCTGGGTCTGTTTGTCCCACAGGGTAGGTGACTCCTCTGCAGGGCTCCTCCTGGGGCTGGGGCGCCTCCACCACTGTCACTGGGTGCTGGGGTAGCCCTTGACTATGCCCCCTTCCCTGGCCCACTCCCCACCTATTTATGGCATCCCAGGAGCTATAAACGTTTGTTTACTGCTGGTGGTGGTTCAAAGCAGCCCTGCGCAGGCAGCAGTGTCCCAGGGCCCTGCCCGCACCAACAGGAAGGATTTATTTTTGCTTGGTTTTTATTTTAGTTACAAACAATGGCTGTTACATCCAGCATCCGATTTCCCCCTGCCCCCCCTCAACCCCAGCCTTCACCTGGTGTTGGAGGAAGCATGGCTGGGGCAGGCAGAGGACAGGGGCCCCAGTATATCTCCCACTGCAGCAGCCTCGCAGCGTTAAGATGCTGTGAAACAGCATCTCCCCTCCTCGGGGCTCTCTTCCAGGCTGCAGACCAGCTTTGCTTGGGGTGACAGCTCCACGTGCATTGTCTTATCCCTCCCCCTGCAAAAGCTGGGTCTGTACAGCAGGAAACTTCTGCTTTGGCTTGGCTGGAGCCTCTTCCTCCTCCTCCTCCTCTTCCTCCTCTCTGCAGGTTGCTGGAGCAAGTCCTGATTTTTGCTCCTGTGATGGAGCAGAGGCCAGGGAGGGGGAGATGGGCTCTGCAGCTGCAGGCTACACCCAGCCTCTTATCTCCATGCTGTGGAAGCAGGTCCCTGAGGCGGGGGAGTGCTCATGGGGTCTGAAAATAGAGCTGGCCTGGGTGCAGAGTTGAGAGAGGTGGTAGGGTGCTGGAGGGGACACAGCTCCTCTGCCAGCAACATGCCTGGTGCTGCTTCTAGGGCAGACTTTAGCAACAGAGGAAATGCTGCCTTGTTGTCCTGAACGACAGCAGCATCCTAGTGCTGGTACCCCAGCTCACCCCATCCCAGCAAAGCTGCCCTGGGTCCCCAGCCCATCCAGCCCAAGTTAGCTAATGCTAAAGCCATCTGCTGCCACAGCTCCTGGCCTTACCAGGCTCAGAGACCTCACTGACACCTCCTCATCCTGCCATGGCAGTGAAACAGGCTGCAGAAGTGGAGTGGAGTGAGTTTCTGGAAGGGGATGCTGGTGCCTCTCCCTGTCCTGCAATGTCCGTGTCCGAAGCCTGAGCCCAGCGGAACAGTACAACCCCACAAGATTTCAGCTGCAAGAAGCTCCAGAAGAAAGCAGCAGGTGGAAGCCATTTGTTAGCACCAGTGACAGGCTCGAGGCTGGAGGTGTCCCACCAGTGAGGCAGTGGCTCAGCAAGTGGGGGACGCAAGGTCCCTTTTTGCCTGCATCACCTGCTCAGCGCCTGCGGCCACTCTGCCATGCTGCCTTCCCCCCAGAAGCCCTTTGATGTCCTGCTGTCTCCTCAGTTCCTGGGCTCCACGGTTTCACACAGAGGTTGCCAGAGCCCCTGCGGGCAGGGCTGTGCACTGACACCAGCACCCACCCTCAGCACATAAGCCCAGTCCCCTGCCCGCCGTGGCGTGGGCACGAATACCCGCTGGTGCGGGGTCTGTGCTCACTCCTGCCAGCTATTGCAGAAGTAACGTGCTGGCCCTTCATCTCCAGGTGACCCTGGGTTGGTCACAGTGGCCCCCCCCTCCCCTCCCCTCCACAAAGCAACCCTGAAGCAATCTCCCCTTGCTTCCTGCAGTCACCCCATTAACCTTATTTAGGCTGGAAGCCTAACGAGCGTAGGAAATTAATTCCTTCCCTTTCTCCACTCCCCCAGGCAGAGGCTGGGCTCAGCAGGCTCTGCACACTCCTGGGATCACAGGCCTCTTTGACTGCCCCCCCCCCCCCCCCCGCCCCCGCCCCTTGTATTTTGGAGGATGTTTAACAAGGGAGATGGAGGGGACAGCTCAGCTGGGGGGAAACAAAGGCGCCTTCAGTGCTCGCCCCGCACCGTGCTCCGTGCGCCCCGGCTCAGAGCTGGCGCTTGGGGCATTGCGGATGAGCTCACCCGCCTGCCATGCCGGGCGACAAGCCTCACTTATCAGGCACTCTCGTTTCTTGTGCACAGTAAGGTCTCCTCGCCACACATGCCACCTGCTTTGTCACTATTAATTGCAATCTGCTTGCAGTTTTGCCCTCTGTTGGTCTGAAGCCTTGACACAAGAGCTGGTGGCTGTGATGGGAGATGTCCTGAACACAGCAGGGGATGGGGATGCTGGTGAGCGCCATGGCCTAGGTTTCTGTGTGTTTTGGGAAGCTGATGTAGGGAATGTGCATGGTCCTCATCTCCTCTGTGGGAGCTCATGGCCAGCTGAGAGCCTGCTGAGCTAGGGCAGCAGGAAGATGGGTGTCTCCGAGATGCTTGCAGGCACTGGGCGGACAGGGAAGCATCTTGCTTTTTGTTCCAGCTGCTTCCTTGCTGGTCCCCTGCCCTGCCAAGCCTCTCAGGGGAAGATGCTCACTTGGCCTTGAGACCACCGCACTGCTGAGCAGGAGCCTGTGCAGCACCAAACATCCCAGGGAGGATCTTCCCCTCTTCCCTTCCTGCCTCTGCAGAGGGACAAGGAGAGGGCCATGGGAGCTGAGTCCTCGCCCTTGCTCATCATGCACATGAGGTTCTCATATGGCCACAGCAGGTCCCCAACCCGGTAGGTGCATGCTGGAGGGGGGCAGCAAGCAGACCATCACCAGGACCTAGGTCCCACGGCTGCCTGTCTGCTGTCGGATGTGTTTCCAGCTCAAGGAGCAGAAGCCCCATGCCCCCTGTGGTTGTCCTCTCCTTCCCTGTGGGCTGGGGGATGCTGCCAGCTCTCCAGGTTTGCTTGTTCCTTCTGGAACTGTGCTGAGGCTTCACCCCCTGCCTGGGGAATACCTGTCCTGGTTTGGCCTGCCCATGGGAGATGGGCACCGGCAAAACTGCTTTTGCTGAAAGGGCTGAGGCTGCTGTTTAGCTTGGCACTGGGGAGGGAGGAGGAAGCAGAAGGTCTGTGGAGATAGAAGCCCATCAGCTGGGATGGCAGGAAGAGACTTGTGAGCCACATCCTGCCTTGCATCCTGGGGAGGCAGAGATTTGGGGCTGGGCACGCTGCCTCCTTGCCCAGAGGCTCATCTTGGCTGGGCGCTGATCCGCACCAACCCACTCATGTTGGGCTTCCCTTCAGCCAAAAACCTTTGAAACAGCAGTTGGTTTTACTGCACTGGCGCAGCAGTGCCAGCCTGCTTCCACCAGTCCTGTGAGACTCGCTCCGTGCCATGGCTTGCAGGTGGACACCCAAAATCCTGGGTCAAACCTGTAGCAGCCCAGTTTTTGATGGGTGTTGGGTAGGGTGGATATGGTGTTTGGATAGGGCCCAGCAGAAGCTCATTAAAAAATATGGGTAATGAGGATCCCATCAGCTGCAGCAGCACAGCTTCCTGCCCTTCCCCTGGGAAATATGTCCCATGCCAGCCCTCGCTGCTGCCCAGCTCTGCTCTGCTGGGCCCCTTTCCCTGGCAGAGCCCGGAGGAGCTGGAGTGGGGACAGGTACAACCTGAGCAGGGTGTCCCTGATGCTCCATGCTGCCAGGGCACACAACCTCCCCTCCTTGCAAGCAATCCCCATCAGTCAGCATGTCCGAGCTGCCTCTGTGGCCACCTCCTCCCCGGGAGACCCAAAGCCAGCTGTGTGCTGCCCCAGCTGTGCCGCAATGACTTTTTGTCGTTGCCAAGAGAAGGGAACCTGCTCACGCTTGCACTGGAAGAAACAGCAGCTTCCCCACACACACCCCCCCCAGCCCCTCCATAGTCTCCAGGGCTGTAGGTTTGCTGGTGTCCCTGAGCTTGGCCTCTCCAGAACAGGTCGTCTCCTGCAGGAGCTACCCCTGGATGCAAGTGGAGCTGGGCAGGTGCATGGTCCTGGGTAAAACAGGAGCTTGGCTTTGGATCCACCTTAGTTTTGTCTTATCCTGCTCAGAGAAGATAAGTACAGGAAGACACCTGGGATGAGGATCTCGGTGACCATGCAGAATTGAGGCTGTGGGAGCTCATGAGAGATTTGGAGTCCAGAGCTTGCCTTGTTCAAGTCCTTCCCATCCTTCCCATCCCTGGCCAACACGTTTTCCCAAAGCTGCCAGTCAGGTGCTGCCAGCACCATAAATACTGCTTTTAGTGATGAATTTCTTTTGTAGCCCTGCTCTGATATGCAAAAACCCAAGTGTGTTCTGGAGCCTTGCTGCCCAGGTAACCCCACAGCGGCACTGTGCTTTTGGTTTGTAAAAACTAACCCATGAGTCAGCATATCAAAGAGAAGACCCACAATTTTATATGCTGTGCCTGTGATGGTGATTTGCGGTAAATCGTCTTTTCCTGCTTTTTGCTGGGCTCTCCCTATCTCCCCTGCCTGGTTCTGCCTGCTGGGCTGATGCTGTATTCAGGTGTAGCAGCAGGCCAGGAGCTGGCGGGTACTGGGATCCCATACACTGAGAAGTGGATGAGCGGTGGCTTCTGGTGTGGTTCCTCTTTGCCAAGATTTCAGCTGCTCTGACCCTCTTGGAAGTCTCTGGGGCTGTGTGTGTTGGACTGAGGCTCAGCTAACACAGAGCTGGGTGGGGAAAGCCCCTCCTGTGCCGCAGTTCCTGTCCCATCCCCGGGGGTCTTTCAGGTGCCTGTGTAGGGCAGGGACTGTCCCTAGGGGCAGTGACTCCATGCCTGGAGGGAAGAGTGGAGTGGCCTTTGGGCAGTGTGGATGAGTTGAGATGATACAAGGGAAGAGCGACAGCAGGGCAGGGGAGCTGCTGGTGGTGAGCGTGGGGAGGAAGGCTATAGCCTGTGTATGAAGACCCGGTGGAGGTGGCACTGGGCTGGGGGATCATGGGCGGTCTGAGCACAGCAGGGGCATATGAATATTCCCCAGCAGGCAAGGGGTGGGAGGATGTCTCCCTGGGCAGCATTGCCAGGTGGCTCTGGAGATGGCATCCGTGTTTCCTTTCCTTCCTTCCTTCCTTCCTTCCTTCCTTCCTTCCCTCCATCACCACCCAGTGCCCATCACAGTGGGGGGACACCAGTAGCAGTACACTGTCGGGCAGACAGAGGTGTGGTTTTATCTGCATGGAACAACGTGTGTGCTGAGCCCTTTGATAGCAGTCCAGTAACCTGCAGAGCTGGTGTTTCCATTCACAGGCTCAGCAGGCTGCATCCCAGCGTCTGCGTGCAAGTGGTAGAGCTTGTGCGTGGAAGGAGCACATATGCACTTAGCAAACACCACCTCAACCATGCTGGACCAGCTGGCAAAGACCCCCATCCTAGGCTCTTCCATACATTCCAGACCCTTCTGCTCTGTCTTAACCCCAGCACCCTGACACCACCCTGGGTGACGGGCTTTTTCCTGCTCCCCCCAGTACTGGACCAGCTCGTGCCAGAGCTCAGTGTCTTGCTCAAGCTGCTGGACCATGAGTACCTGAGTGCCACCACACAGGAGAAGAAGCTCGCCGTTTCCACCATCCTGCAGAAGCTGCAGCCACCCTCAGGTCTGTGTCCTGCTCCTGCAGTGCCCAGTGGCTGTCCCCAGGGGCAGTGGGTGTTCCCAGCAGCTGCCCCAGGGGGTCCTGGCCAAAACCCCAGCAGGGCAGGGAAAAGCTTCTGCAGGGCAGGGATGAGCTGTCTCTGTGCCCAGCACCCGGCACCTGCTCAGCCCCCTCCAGTCACTTTACTCCCCACGCTTGCTTCCCAGCTTCTCCCCGCCCCGGGTGCAGAGTCTGGCGTCAGCCCTGCCATGGCTGCAGGGGGGCTGCTCCCTGCGGAAACGCTGCTTCGCAGAGGTCTTCCTGCCAGTGGTTTCTGCTGAGTGCAGGGGTTTCCGCTGGAAGGCCAGGAGGGCTGTGCACCTGGGACTTCACAGCCTCCCCACCTTCCTGCCCTCCTTGGGGCGGGGGCAGCATCCCTGGTGGCTTCTCCCCTCCCTGCACGCCTGCTCCAGAGGTGACACAGCGGGGTGAACTGGCCTGTGTCCTTGGGCTGGTGTTTGTGGGGAGGAGGAGTGCCATTGCTCACCCCGGCCGCCCTGCCCACCCTTGAGCTGACGGCATCCCCCTCTCTCCTAGGGAAGGATGTGGACTACATGTATGTCAACACGGCATCCCTGGGCAATGGCACCAGCTTCGTGGAGTCTCTCTTTGAGGAGTTTGGTATGTGTGGCCAACTAGGAGTGACGGCCCAGGGGTCCCACTGGGTGGGTGCAGTGCTGGTCCTGGTGTCCCCGGTAACAGCAGAGGCTCTTGGGGCACCCCAGGGAAGGAATGTGAAAGCTGTGGCCTTGTGTCTGGGGTGGGCATCATCACCCCGGGTGCTTGTTCCTCCTTCCCTGTAGCTGTTTGGCAGCTGGCCACAGGGGCTCCATGCACCACCTGTGTTTACCAGTGGTGCCCATCTCCCAGCACCTTTCCAGTGAAGGGCCATGGGGGTCCCTGGAAGGCATGGCTGGGGAGGCCAGCTGGGCAGTTCCCTGCTCCCTTCACTCTCTTCGCTTACCCTTGGGCAGATTGTGACCTGCGGGATCTCCAGGACATGCAGGAAGAGGATGGGGACACCAGTGATGGCGTTGGCTTGGAGCTGGCGAGGAGCCAGCAGGCAAAAACTGTAAGTCCCTGAATGCCAGCCTGCGAGGTCTGCTCTGCACCTGCATGGGGAGGTGGCGGTGGCTGGGGCTGGGACCTCCTCCTGTCCCTTACCACAGTAGCTGCTGGGACTCTTGACCCTCTCCACTGCCGGGCTAACACCGGTGGTGTTTCTGCTGCAGGTTCCTGTGGACCCTGCTCCACCGCTGCCCACCACCCCCCCGCCTGAGGATTACTACGAGGAAGCCCTGCCCCTTGGCCCTGGCAAGGCCCCTGAGTACATCACCTCCCGCAGTGAGTCCCACTCTGCACCAGGGTGTCAGGAGGGTGGGAAGAGCCCCACAAGCTGCCCGCTGCATCCCCCTGCCTGCCTGGCAAAGCAGGCAGCCTTTTGGCAGGCATGACAGCTCGTCCTGGGGAAGGAAATGTCGCTGCTCCCACCGGCATCGCTCAGTCCCACTCCCTTCCCATCCTGCTGTGCTGTTATTGCAAGGAGTTGTTTGCTCCAGCTCAGCTGGGAAGGCGTGATGTGGAGAGATCAGAGCCATGGGGGGACCGATCCTGAGATGCCCTGGGAGGATGTGCTTTGCTCTGCCCCAGCTTGCAGGCTTGCTGCTTGGAGCATGGTTGTGGGGGGAAAACAGGTGTAATAGCCCCAGCTGCCCTCTGATTCCTCTGCAGACAGCTCCAGCCCTCCCAACTCCATTGAGGATGGCTATTACGAGGATGCAGACAGCAACTACCCTGTGACCAGGATGAACGGGGAGCAAAAAAACTCCTGTAGGTATCCCAGTGCCCTCGCCAGGGAGGGGAGAACTTCAGCAAAGTTCAGCCCCGAGTTGGGGACTTGAGCACTGGGCTGGGAGCCCATGGGGTTGAGGCTGGAGAACCTCTTGCACGTCAGAGAGCTTTTTGCTGGGCAAAAAGCAAGGAGCGTGGAGTGCTGTTTGTCATGCAAGCCAGAGCCGTTGTGCTGTGGAAGGGATGTAGTCAGTGCCATGTCTGTCACCAGCATGGGGAAGGGATGTCCCTGCCTATGCAGCTCTCATGCCCTGCATGAGCTGCCCTTGCCACAGCAGAGGAGGACTAAGGCAGGGATACCACTGCAGAGACCTGCTCCTCCGTGTGCAGGAGGTGTGGGGCAGAGGGCCAGCAGCTGATCCTCTGTTGCAGGTAGAAGGTTTAATCCAGGCTTTCGAAGTTTGAGCCTTGCAAAGAAATAAGCCAGCCCAGGGATTCGGATAGATGCACCTGGGACTGGCATTTGGCCCACGAGCATCCTGCCTGGTTTGGAAGGGAAATGGAGATGGCTGGGGTCAAAGTGCTGCTGTCTTCAGAGGATGACATGGAGTCCATCCATCCCAGCACCCAGCGCAGGCTCTGTGCTGGAGCCCTCTGGGCATGGGGAGCCCTGGTAGAGTGCGAGCGTGCCTGGCAGGCAGGGCCCCAGGGTGCCATTCGGGGTGACTCGCCTGCTTCCTTCCAGACAATGACTCCGATGCAATGAGCAGCTCTTATGAGTCGTATGATGAGGAGGAGGAGGAGGGGAAGGGCCAGCAGCTGACACACCAGTGGCCGTCAGAGGAAGCCTCCATGAACCTGGTGAAGGATTGCAGGATTTGTGCTTTCCTGTTGCGCAAGAAGCGCTTCGGACAGTGGGCCAAGCAGCTCACCGTCATACGGGACAGCAAACTGCTGGTGAGCCCAGAGCTAGTGGGGGACACAAACCCATTGGTGGGCTATGAGGGTGGTTGGGTCCAAGCTGAAGAAAAATAGCACTATCCAAGCCAAGACCCCACCACAAGGCTGCCGCTTCCCTGTAGCACATACAGAGACTGCCCTCACTTCCCTTGCAAACAAATGGAGGGCTCCCTTTTTTGGGATTCCATGGAGTGAGAGGGCACCCTGCAGCCCTCCACCACCAAGGCAGTTGTAGAGACTGTGCCACCTGTGAGGGACCCCAACTCTGCCCAGCATGGCAGTGGGACAGGCAGGTTTTGGCTGAGCCCTGAGCAATTCTCTTTGCTTCCCCTAGTGCTACAAAAGCTCCAAGGACCGACAGCCACACATGGAGGTGCCTCTGGGCACCTGCAACGTCATCTATGTCCCCAAGGACGGGCGGCGCAAGAAGCACGAGCTGCGATTCTCGCTGCCCGGGGCTGAGGCGCTGGTGCTGGCGGTGCAGAGCAAGGAGCAGGCTGAAGAGTGGCTGAAGGTACCACAGCTGCCCCACACTCCGCCTGGGGGGCCGCAGACTCTCCTTGGCATCCTCCCTGGCTGAGCTGGGGAGGGGGCTGCCTTGGGAAAGGGGTGCAAGACCTCCCTGGCTGAGGTGGGGAAGGGGGCTTTGTTCCTGTCTCTTATCAGCTGGGGGAGGGGGTCCTGGCCAGCCACTTCCAGGGCCTGGGCGTCTCCGCGCTGATAGCCCCCACGGGGTGGGGATGTTTGCTCTCCTTCTCTTCCCCATGGCCCTTTCCTGCCTTTGTTCAGGGGCAGGAGGCGGGGGCCACAGGGAAGGGGCCATGGTGGGAAAGGAGCCTCTGTGCACACCACAAGCCTAGCTGTTACCCCAGATGTGGGAGAACAGGTTTATTTTACGTGGCCAGGGCAAGCCACACTGCGCCTGACTGAAACAGAAGGTCATGAGGTGTCTGTGCTGGCAGCGACGAGCCCAAGTTCCTCAGCTCTGAAATTTCCAAAACCTCTGACAAAATCTGCAAAACTGGTTGCCGTTTTGAAGGGGCCAAGGTGTGTGCAATCCCCCAGGCAAGCTGGGCTTGTGCCCCAAGCAGGGCTCGCTGTCCTGTCCTGCAGAGACCGGGACCTCTCTCCCCATGGTTCAGCCCCGTGAGATGGAAGTGTACTGAGCTAGGGAAAGTAGCCCCGGCCCTCGGGTCTGTTTTAAATGGCTGCTGGGGCCTGTCTCCGCAGGTGATAAAGGAAGCCAGCAGTCCGGCAGCGGGTGGGATGGAAGCCCCTACCTCCCCGGTGATGCCGTGCAAGATGGACCTGGATAAGGTAATGGTTTCTAACTGCCCTGCCGAGGTGCTGCGTGGTGGCTGAGCCTGAGGAATGTGGCTGGGGGAGCACTGAGCTCCTGGTGCTGCGTCAGGAGTCCTTCCCATTCTCACAGCAGCTCTGTGGGACCGATGGGGCTCCCCTGATGCCAGGGACACCCCAGCCTTGCGCAGGAGGGACAAGCGGCCGATAGTGGCCTTTGCTAGGGGCTAAACAGGGGCACACTGCTGATGGGGTGCCTGCTCTGCTCCCCCCACAGCGGCTGTCGCAGGAGAAGCACACCTCCGACTCAGACAGCGTGGCGATGGGTGAGACCAGCTCCCCAGCGGCCCGCAGAGAGCCCAGTGAGCACGGTACAGCCCCTTCCCCAGCCATGCAGGCTGTCTCCCTGGCTGGGGCAGCCAGCTGTGTGCACCACAGCTGGGGAGCATCCTCTTGCAGTGAAGGGGGATGCCGTGACACATGCCAGGGGCACACAGCTACCCTGTTCTCCTTCCAGGGAAAGGCAAAAAGAGTGGCTTGGCTGACCTGAAGGGCTCGATGAGCCGGGCAGCAGGGAAGAAGATCACCAGGATCATCAGCTTCTCCAAGAAGAAGCCTTCCCCTGAGGACACACAGACCTCCTCCACTGATGAAGACATCCCCTGCTGCGGTTTGTGTGGGCCGGGAGCAGAGACAGGATTCAGCTCATGTGGGGCTGGGAGCAGTGGGAAGCTGGCATCCTTCCCCCCAGCCTGGCTATACAGGGGGCAGGAGAGGGGTAAAGGGGGTGGTGGGGTTGGAGCAAGCTCACTGAGCTGCTGGATGGCTGTGACACTGCCTCACACTGTGAAATGTTGCCCAGTCTTGGGTCTGCAGATTCCTGTGGTGCATGGGGAAGGGGCAAGGGGTCACCTGTGTCCCAGAAAACAGGGCCAGGTGACTATGTGGCACTAGGCTGGCACCTCACCTGGCCCAGGGTGTCCCAGCTGGCTCTCTCTGGGGAAACTGAGGCACAGAAGGACCAGCTGAGTAGGGAGCCATGCCATAACCTCTGGGCAGCCATGTCTTGTTAAAGCCTGCCCAAGGTCTGGCTGAACAGGCGCTGAGACCCTTCCCTCGGCTCTGCCACCCCCCAGGCTACCTCAGCGTCCTGGTTAACCAGTGCTGGAAGGAGCGCTGGTGTCGCCTGAAGGGCAACACCCTCTACTTCCACAAGGACTGCACCGACCTGCGGACCCATGTGAATGCCATTGTCCTCCGGGGCTGCGAGGTGGTCCCAGGGCTGGGCCCCAAACACCCCTTCGCCTTTCGCATCCTTCGCAAAGGGCAGGAGGTGGCTGCGCTGGAGGTGAGCAGGCAGCAGGGCAGGCCGGGTGCACCGATCCAGTGAGGGGGGTTGCCAAGCTGGGGGAGCATCTCCTATGATGATCAACACTTGCATGCAAGCAGTGCCTTGTTTTCTCCTCTCCTCACATTCAGGAAGCCCAGGGCATCATTTGAGTGAGCCAGGGGCAGCCACAGGTATTTGCCAGCTGGAGGCAGGGAGGAGGCTGGCAGGGCTGAAGCAGGCAGGGTACAGGGGGTGGCAGCTGGTTTGGGCCTGGGACCTCCTGCATGTGCCTTTGTACTTTCTTTTGGACCCTCCTAAGTCTTGCACATATGCTTCGTGTCAGAGAGTGCTCCTCCACAGTGGGGCTTTGCAATGGGAGGCAGGAGCAAGGGCAAGGGGCTGGGAGCTGGGCATGCACCCCAACCCTTTTCTTTCCTGCAGGCAAGCTGCTCTGAAGACCTGGGCCGCTGGCTGGGTCTCCTCTTGGTGGAGACAGGCTCGCAGACAGCACCGGAGGCCTTGCACTATGACTATGTGGATGTGGAGATGATTGCCAACATAGTGACAGCCGTGAGGCACTCCTACCTGTAAGGCTGTCCTCCTGCTGGGCCACGGGCTGGGGAGGGGCTGTGCTGGGGGCAGAGCCTTGGGCTGGGGATGGTGACCCTCAACCCTGTGTGCTCCTTAGGAAAGGCATGGGCTGAGACATGGTTTGTGCTGTGATCTTGGGGAGAGCCAGTGTCCCAGGCGTTGGTGGTTCCCAAAGCAGGGCGGTTTCCCTTGGGCGGGATGGAAAGCAGGTGTGTAGGGTAGAGTAGGGTAGGGTAGAGCACTCATGAGCAAAGCCGGGAGAGCAATGCAGGAATCCCTCAGAGATGGAAGGGCTCACTGAGGAGCTGTCAAGGATGCCCTGGAACGGAAGACCCTATCCCTCTTCCTGCAGGTGGGCCAGCTCTTCCCAGGATCACCGGCCAGACTCCTCCCGTGTGGTGTACGATGATGTCCCCTATGAGAAAGTTCAGGTGAGTGCAGCTCCATGGCTTGCCCTCTCCCTCCACTGCAGAAGATGACCTGGGGAGCCTTGGCCAGGCTGTGATGGCCCTGCAGGCATTTCACATGCTCTCCCTCCTGTCCCTGCCGCAGGCCGAGGAGGAGCCAGGGCGGCCAGCAGGAGCCCAGGTGAAGCGCCACGCGTCCTCCTGCAGCGAGAAGTCACGGCGGGTGGACCCGCAGGTGAAAGTGAAGAGGCATGCATCGAGTGAGTGGGGGACCTCAGCCACAAAGCTCTGTGGGGAGACCCTGGCCAGTGCAGGAGGATGCTGTTTCCCCAAGGGTGTCTGCAGCCAGGCTGGGGCTGGCTGGCTCTGGCACATGGGTGATGAGTTGTGCTGCCCCAGCTCAGCTGGACCGCAGGTGACACTGGCACAGCCGGGGCCAGAGCCTTCATGATGGGTTCCCCTTGTGCATGCAGATGCCAACCAGTACAGGTACGGGAAGAACCGGGCTGAGGAGGATGCCAGGCGATTTCTGACAGAGAAGGAGAAGCTGGAGAAGGAGAAAGCATCGATCCGCAGCGAGCTGGTGTTGCTGAGGAAAGAGAAGCGAGAGTTGCGGGAAGCCATGAAGGGCAGCACGGGTAGGTTGGTGCCATCCAAGGGCTGTGGCTGCTCGAAGGCACTGTGGTGCAGGGGGAGGGCTGCAGAGCTGGGGTGGGATGGGGATGCTGGGCTGGCCACGGCATTGCGGCCGCGCTGGGCTGGCTGCCGCGTGCTGCCGGGCTGGCAGCTCCATCTAGCGTCCCTGTCCAGGTCGATGGGTGGCTTTTCCATCCCCATGGCCTCACGCCCGGGCAAAGGCGCTGAGCCGGGTGCGCTTCTGCAAGCAGGGACGAAGCTGCAGGACCTGGAGCAGCGGGTGGTGGAGCTGGAGGAGCAGTGCCGGCAGAAGGAGGAGCGCCGCGTCGACCTGGAGCTCAAGCTGACAGAAGTGAAGGAGCGGCTGAAGCAGTCGCTGGCAGGAGGGCCAGCCCTGGGGCTGGCTGTGACCAGCAAGGCTGAGAATGGGGTACGCATCCGTTCTTCCTCGCTCTTGTAGCCCCAGCTTCCTTCAGCAACAGTGCTTGGGGTGACAGGGGGAGCAGCACGTGGGGAAGAGGGGGCGTCCCTGCTACTTTGTCCCATTGTGGACAGAGGTGGGAAGCAAAGCATCAATTAGGTTGGGCCACATCAGTTTTGACTTCGTGACAGTTTGTGCTTTTATTTTTCCCTGGCTGTCCTTGCTCCCGGGTCTCCTAAGGCCTCTTTCTTCTCACTCTCCGTTTTGCACAGGAAGCTACAAACAAGTCAAACGGGAACCCCCCTGAGCACCTGGTCCCTGTTAACTGTGCAGCTGAACTGAGGAAGAGAAGTCCCTCCATCCTCCCTGCCAACAAGGGAAACGTGCTGCGGAAGGCCAAGGTCCTGTTTCGCTCTCCCTCTCCTCCCTGGCCCCATGAGAAATCTTGGCCTTCATCCTGTCCCCCCCTCTTGACCATGAAACCTGGGGACTGGGGATGCTCCCTACCCCAAGAGGAAGGAGTATTGCCAGGGTCCCCTGCATCCAGGCTGACCCAGCACAGTGGCACTCACTGCTGGCATGAGCCCAGCTTGTGGGGAGATCTGGGGGGACAGGGCTGGGGGAGGCAGGGGGAAGAGCAGCACTTCTACAATGCCTGGGGCAGCAGTGACCCCAGCCTTTGAAGATGTTGGAGCTGTCCAAAGCCCCCAGTAAGGAGGGATGCCCTTGAACGGCTCAGTGCTCGCTTCTCCAGTGTTGTGTCCTCATCCTCTGCTTTTTTTCATTGCTCTGCAGGAATGGGAAAAGAAGCAGACTTAAGCCGGGCTGCGGGAATGCTTGCCAAGCCCCTGACAGACACTGGGGCTCATGGAGGAGCTACAAGCCCCCTTTCTCCGAGGCGCTGGGAAGGTGCTGGGAAGGCATGGGGGAAGAGATGCTTTCCCACACCCCACCAACTGCAGCACCATCTGCCTTTACACTATAAACCATGGGGAAGGGGGCGGGAGGGGGATTTGGGAGGCGGGTGGGAAAGGGGAGTCCTTTGTGGATCAAGGTCGAATACTACTGGGAAATCCATTTCTGGGGGGAGCCTCCTCCAGGCCAGGAGTTCAGCACAAGGTGTGTGTGCCCATGGTGGTGCATAAGGAAATGGGGGAGAGCCCAGGGGCTGGCAGTGGCACTGCCAAGCAGGTGCTCCAATTTATCAGGATCAGTGTGTGCCATCCTGGGGATGCTGGGGGTCAGACTAACACTTTCCAAAGCAACCACGGACTTGCTGGGTTTTTTTGGCCCCCTCAGCGTTGGAGTTCACAAACTGTTCAGGACTGGATACTTTGGAGACGCTGATCATTTGCCCCGCTTGCTGCTCACAGCTCTGCAGGATTTCATCTCAGGGTTTCGCATGTCTCAAGCTTACTATGCCTCAACCAAGTGCCCTTGTCCAATATTTCCTTCTTGTCCTCCAGGCAGAAAGGGTGAGGGCACGCTGGCTTCCTCTGGGAATGAACAAAGCTCAAGTGTCAGCATCTGAAAGCAGATTAACAGTGGACACCTTTCAACCTTGCTAAACAGCTTAGAAGTGCCACAAAGGGCTGAGGCTGGAGGCAGGCTGGCTCTCTCTGCCCTAGCCCCATGCTAGCTTTCGGGGGAGCAGGGCAAGGGACAGGGTTGTCTCTGGGCCAACAGTGCATTCACACTATTGCTGCTGGAGTCAGTCAGTTTGCCAAGGCATGTGATCAAAATGGAGCGAGGGGAAGTTTAATTATTTTTTTTTTAAAGGTGCTTTCAAATGCAGGATAGGAACAGAAAAGAGAAATAGAGGAAGGTCATTTAGCAGAGGCAGAAACAAGGGACAGGAATGTAAAGGAAAGACCCAGGCTTTTGTGCTGGGAACAAGGAAGCGGTCCCATCACCCACTCATCCTAATGACTGCCACAATTAACCTTTGGAGCTCCCTCTTTCAAAGCCCTCTTGTTAGTAACTAGGTAAGCAGCTTTTAATAAAAATGCTGGCGCTGGCCGGCTGTAGGGAAGCACAGTGCGTAAACCACTCCTGCTCACAGTGAAATGGGCCAGGGTGGGCCTGGGGTGGGCTTGGCACCCCTGCAGCAGTGGCTGCCAGGGCAGGCAGGCTGGGTGAATCTCATACACTGGGTTAGTGATGGCAGCTAGCTCAGAGCTGTGAGCTTAGCTGCCTACTACCCAGGCTGGAGGGGCTCCCCAGCTCCCAGGGATGAGGTGCTGGAAAGCTCCATTCCCCAACAGTGCTTGTCCTCTTCTCGGCAGCAGCTTCCCTGTGCTGATTGTCATTGCTCTTGTCCCCTCTGGGACCAGGAGCCACACCATCCTGTTTCACTTTGAAAAGCGGTAAAAACCTTCTCTTCAAAGCATCACTTCTCTCACTAAAGAAATGAGGAGCCTATGCCCACAGCAGGGAGGAATGGAGCTAGAGCACCACAGCCTGTGGAAGCACGCCAAAGAATCATAGAATGGTTTGGGTTGGAAGGGATGTTGAAGACCATCTGGTTCCCACCCCCCACCCCCACCCCCCGCCACGGGCAGGGACACCTTCCACCAGGGCAAGTCACTCAGAGCGCCGTCCAGCCTGGCCTGGAGCATCCCAGGGATAGGGCACCAACAGCTGCTCTGGGCAGCCTCACCACCCTCACAGTGAAGAATTTTTTCCTCATACCTAATCTAAATCTACCCTGTTTCAGTTTAAAACCATTGCCCCTTGTCCTGTCACTACAGCCCCTAACAGAGTCCCTCCAACCCTTCCTGCAGGCCCCCTGTGGAGGCAGCGCTCAAAGGCACACTACGCCAAGGGTTTAGGGTTTTTTTAACGCTTTTCCACCACGAGGTAAGAAACACCGTGCCTTCCACCTCAGGCCGGCCTGCTGGCCCCGGCCTCTCCGAGTCTTAATCGCACAAGGGGCGCAGCCCGCTCCGCCAGCGCCCCAGGCGCCGGGCCGGCCGGGGCAGCCGCGCTGCCTGCCGGGACTCGTAGTCCGCGCAGGGGCTGCTGGGAGCTGTAGTTGGCGGGCGGTGCCGGCGCGCCGCGCGCCTCCGTCAGTCAGCCCGTCGGTCTGCGGGGCGATGGCCGCCCGCTCCCTGCGGCGCTTCGGGACCGTGCTCCCCCTCGGCGGCGCGGCGCGGCGCGGCAGGTACGTGAGGCGGGCCGGGGGCGGGAGGGGGACTGTGGCGTCCCTCTCCTTCAGCCGTTACCGGCCGCGGCGCTGACCCCTCCCCTCCTGTGGCGGGCTCGCAGCGAGACGTGGCAGCGCCCCGGGCCCGGCCTGAGGGCCCGCCGCGGCGGGCCGGGGTCCGAGGCGCCCGCGGGGGTGTGGGCCGGCGCGGGGCTCCGCTGGGAGGGCGCTGTCCCCGCCGGAGGCCTCTGCTTTACCCCTCGGTTGGGGGGCACGCTGCCAGACCTTCGCTTCTCGGAAGGCCTGGAACAGAAATAGGCTCTCCATAAGCAAGCTGTTTCCTGGAAAAGTGACGTTTTGAGGAAAAACTCATTTTAATTTTTAGGGAAAAGCGTTTCTGCGGTCAGTAAGTCACGTTGTGAGGTTGCTTCCTGCCGTTAACGCATACCCACGAGTGGTTTCTGTATCCCTTCTTGCCCATCTGAACCGTTTATTCATGGACTGTATCTCTAATGTGCTCCTCAGGTTTTATTTTTGGTAGTGATGTAGCATCTGTACCTTCAGCATGTTTTGGATGGTCGAGGAGGGAGGGTCCATTTAATTGTCTCCATATTTAGACAGTAAAACAGCGTACAGTCGTATTTTTGAATGTTGTGGAACATGGCTTATAAAAGGGAAACCCATAACAAGTGCTTTGGTTATGTGAGTGAAATGTGGGCAGGTGAAAAGAAAAACAGTCAAAATGCATGTTAGCTTATTCTAGAGAGGTTTTTTTCTTCCCTGGGTGGGGAAAAAAGCCTGAAAAGACCACTTAAAATGTGGTAAAATCAATCTACAACACATAATAGAAGCAACTGTGTTTGGGACTAAATGTAAAGTCTTGTGTCTGAAAGCTCTTGCTCTTATATGTGTGAAAGCTGCTTTGCCCCTCTCAAGGTGTGCACCAGGTTTGAAATGGGTGACTGATGGGAGCTGAGCAGGCTTCCTTCTTGGAAGATCATCAGAACTTGCCGTCAGTGCGAAACTCCTCTGTACGCCAGTTCTCTGCGGCTGTGCCTGTGTCACCCAGCAGAAGCAGCTCTGTACAGCAAAGCGATGGGTGGTGGGGCCCAGACACCGGTGCTGCATATCTCAGGGGCTTCTTAGCCTGGGCTCGCTGCGGTCTGAGAGCCTACCGCCCAGTTTACAGCCATCCCCCTTTAAGGTGCCCTGCACAAGCTTTTTCTCAGGTTTCATGGAAGAGGAATCCACATAGTATTAATCTCTGGTATCACTCCCTGATTAAACAGAGTGAAGTAATGGGGCATAATTAGGAGATTTCCATCCAAAGCACACTCATCCAAAGCTAAAACACTAACGCAGATGTTTCCGTGTGTCTCAGCATTTGCATGTTTTGTTATGCTGATTTGGGAGGAGGAGGAAGGAGTGTTTTAGGAGAGGTGGGGTAGGGGCCGTGTGTTCAGAGGGAAAGTGACAGAGTCAGTTTGGGATGTCCTTGTATCGTGCCTGTGCTCCAGAAAGAGGTGATACTATTGTTCTGGCCAGAGTCCTGTTCTCATCATTAAATTAATTAAGAGTAATTGGCTTAAACCATATGGCTTCAGTCAACTTCTCTGCTACGTCTCTCTATTTGCCTTTCTGTGACATCACTCTGTAAATCTTTCTGTATCACCAGATTACTTGGATAAGTCCTTCACACAGTCTGGGGCTTCCACGTGTCTCTCACTTCAGGATGTGTCAACTTCCTCCAGTGGGATTTCTGCCTATTTTTAGGGCAGCTGTGATCAAGACTGGTTTTAGAAGATGGAGCACAGTGCAGTGGACAGACCATAAATAGCACTTGCCCTTTTTAGTCATGTGTTTCTTTCATCCTGAAGGAACAAGTAAATTGAGCGGCATTTTCAATTCTGCATAATAGTCTTTCTGAAAAATTCCCTTTGGAGTCGGTCTGTGGTTCTTGTTTCTTGCCTACAGCTTTTAAGGCAGTCTCATCTGAACGGCATCTGATACCCAGGGCATTTCACTGCACGAGGAAGTGTTCTGTGACTTGGTTTCACAAGCTGGAGAAAGGAGTCCATGCAGGCAGCTCTCTGCTTCACGTAGGCAGGTCCCTGTAGCTGAGGCACCAGCTCGTGCATTCCCTTCTCCTCCTACACACCGAAACACACCCATTCGTTGAGTGTAAATCACTTGCAGAGGAGAATGACTCACTAACTTTTGCTCTTGGATGCAAAAGAGTTAACTCATTTGTGTAGTTTAAGACACAGGAGTCTAACCTGTGAAGTACCTAGCAAGACTGCTTTCTCAGCTGCATTTCAGGTTTTTTGGCTGATCTGAAGCATGGCTAATTTCCATCCCTGCAGCTCCTTAAATGAAACGCAAGACAGTGAAGGACAAAGCTTGTAGCTGGTGCTTACCATGGACACACCTTTTATTTACAAAGAAGGCTTTGCAGTTGTTTAAAGCTTCACAGACCGATTTTGAAAACTTGGTGGAGGGGATCCTTCTCTGTCCTCACCTCTGGTTTAGTCTACTTTCTATAACTGAAAAACCAGTCAACAAAATGAGTGTGACAAGCATCTTAAAAATCATTCAAGATGGGCTCTTGTGCCCCAAACAGATCTCTCTGCAGCCAGGGATAAAATATGGAGTTTTCTTCTGTGTTGGGTTTCCTGGAACCCAGAAGTGCAGTGGCTGGGCAGCTTTTTGAAAAGAGCCTAGTGACCACCCCTCGTCTGGTTCTTTGAAGACCAATGTGAGGAACATCCTATTCTAGAGCAAGTGTATGCAGCAGAAGCGTTCAGGCTTCTATTTGGCATGTAATGTGTCAAAAAGGAGTGGTTTGACATACAGATCATGTTTTAAGTACCCACTTAATGAACAAATTGCATATGCAAATGTCTTCAGGTAGGAGAAGGAAGTTTGCCATTAATGTTGTAGGATGTTTAGCAACCTTGTATTAAAAATAAAATGAGGGAAAATTGGGCTGCTGAGCACAGAGTGGTAGGAGATGCTTGATGGTCTTTGGGCTGCTATAAATATCTTCAGCTGTGCTTTGGTCATAGAGCTGAGCCAGTCTCAGCCCTGGTTGCCACTCAAAGGGGGACACCCCTTCCCCATATTCTCCCTCCCACATCTCACCAGGCTTCATGTGTTTGTCTTCTCTTTTGTACTGGCACTTGCTCTCATCTGATCTGTCAGCAAACCTATTCAGGGATACAGCCGGAAAAGCCTTTTTGTTTGTAGGGTTAGTTTTCAGCTGGTTTAACTCCTGAACCTTTATTCCTCACAGTACTGGAATAAGGGGAGCAAACCTGTCCCTTCCAGTTGCTGCTGTAAGCTTAGCTTCCTGAACTGCTGAACCAACACTTAGATCTCATGACCTATTTGAGAGACCCAGAAACAAATGCTGTGCACTTCTGCAACATTGTACCCGAGCAGTAAAGCCGTGCTGAAAAGGAAGAAAGCTTAATGGTGCAGGCTTGGTAATGTGAGCTCAGCTGTATCGATTCTGGAGCCTAAATTAGCAGCTCTGTGCGGTGTTGAATTGTGCTATATGAAGACAGAAATTTGAGTCAGTGCCAGTGCAGTGATTTCTGTGCCATGCTGTGTTTCGCTTGGTAGATGTGCACTTAGTATATGCAAAACCCCTGTATGAAAGGGGATGTTGAAAGACCTACTCAGAGGAAGAGCCCAGGTGTTCCCAAAAAAAGGAGACACCCTCCCTTCTTAAGTATATACTAAAATGTTTCCTAAATTGAGCTGGTTTGGAAGTAAATTGAACTTTCTTCTGCAGACTGTTCCTGGAGAGGGAGGTAGGCTGAGGCTTTAGCCTCATGTTGGCAGGAGTGGGTTCGTAAAAGCAAGTGGAGTAGGAGGGGGAGTGAAAATGCTTGGTTTTGCTCTTGGAGTGACAGCATTGTTACTGCAGGTGAAGGGCTTTCTGGAAAAGAACAGAATGAACTGAAAAATGTTTTCTCTACTTTTCAAAGTGTCTAGCATGCTGGTTTTGATAATCTTCTGACCAAATGGTTTTCAGGCAGGCTTCTGTTATCTAGTCTTTGGGAAACCTGTGAGATTGTTACAGTATAGAACAGGCTGCTAAGCACCTAGGTGGTGTTTAGCTCAATCCAATTATATCTGACTCTTTGGTTGTTTCATCATTTCATCTGCAAGTTGTGGAGTCAGCCTCCTGGGTGAGCTCCACCTGCTGTATCAACACCAAACACGGGGAAGTGTGCTTTTTAGTTGAAAAGCATACTTGGGATGAAGAAGTCATTGAAATAGGGTAGGCTTCAGCACTTGAAGCTTGGGCTTGGTTTGGGTTTTTTGCCTTTGGGACTCTTTCATTGCCAGTAGAGATAAAAACATTTGAACTGCTTACAACTGTTGCAGAATATTAGGGACAATGTTCAGTCCCTTTTCCAAATACATCTAATAGAGCTGTGAAGGTCCTGGCAGAAGGCTGCAGAATATTTGGGGTGCACAGCACTTGGTCATGTCTCTTGACAGTTCTCATTGGTTTCTTAGACATGAAAACTTAGCAGTAGACATGAAAACTGGGCAGGAGTCTAGCGATTGCTACTTTGTAAGTAGAACTGGTTGGCAAAAGGTTCAAGCTCTCCTCCTCTTGACTAAATAGGAGGAAAACTGAATATACCAACTACTATGTCTGTTTGCACGCAGGAGAACAAATGGGTCAGAGCATCTGAGAATTGGATCCTCCGTTAGCCAGCAGTTTGAGATGTATATGTCTTTCCTTGCTTGTTGAATTGCTCCACAGAAATCCACAGCCATTCCATGGTGTGGCTTTCCCTTCTGTGATCTCTGCACCATCTTAGGTAGCAGGCTAGGCTCTGCCTGGCTAGCTTAAGTGCCATGGGCTTGCAAATCTTACAGAATTTTGCTCAGAACATGTAGGGGTTTTTAAATAACTGTAAAACCATCTTTATACTACCTGCCTCCTTTTTAAGACTACCTTGCAAAAATGTTTCCGAAGTTTGTCATTCAGTATTGACCACCTGTACTGGGAGGTCAGCAAAAATGCAACCCACAACTTGTGTTCCTGTGAAAATCTGAGTCTTTTCAAGGTATGTCAGAGAAGTGGTATACAGCCTCTGCAGTGACATGTAAGTCTAAAATAAAACATTTTTTCAAAACATCTGTCTGTCTTTCTGTACTAGTTGTCCATATTTTCTGAAAAGAGCTGCAATTTTATTGAGAATCCTGTGTAGCTTTTTTAAGAGAGCCTGCTTTTAGTAATGATACTAAACTAGAATTCTTGTTGGCCTGTTGTTACTTAACTTTCCTTCTTTATCACTAGTTTGTATTTCAGGGAGTCCCCCTGTGTTTTCAGCACTGCAGCTCAGCAGAGAAGTACAGGAGACGAGTGTGGCCCAGAAGATCCCCGTGATGAGCCCAGGCATCCCCTTTCTGACTGTGCCTTAGAGCACAAAACCATCAAATTGGAAGAACAAGTCCAGGATTTAACTGTGAGTATGCTGCTGGTGGCATCATGGTATCTTTTGTTCAGTCCCCTTGACTTGGTCTGTCTTTCAGCCCTAGGTTTTTCTGTAAGCCCTATGACACGCACACAGCACTGCTGTGCTATGCAGATGTGCTATGCAATGTGCTCTAAGTGTGAGAGGGTGCAGTGTGAAAGTACAGTCTGCCTTCCCCAGGAACACCACCTGTCAGTAGCACCTAGGAGCAAGACACTGACAGTATGATCCTGGCAGGCAGCACTGTACATTGAAGATGGTCTGGTCAATTCTTTCATTGCATTGTACAGAGGGAATGGCAGTAGCTTCACCCTGATTATCATCACACGTTGTGTCACACTGGATCCAGATTGTCCAGGGAGGAAAGTCCTCTTTAGTGACAGTGATGTGGTGGAAATGGTAGGGATCATGTCATAGGGACTTCGAAGAATAGATGTGATTAAGGAGAGGATTAAATACCGCAGCACCAGGCAATTCTGACGGTAATCACCCTGAGAATATTACTGCACCAAACGATAAATCAGGCAGTTGCAGATCTGTTGCTGAGACCACCAGCTTGCCTGCTAGAGAAAGGAGTGTCTCAATAGCTGCAATGAGTCATGCAAAAAGCAGCAGCCTGACAATGCGGTGTTCAATTGAGCTGTGCCTTGAATGCTTCTGGCCTTCACTTGGGTCTTTTGAGGGAGTTGCAGCTGTGCTTGATTAATCAGTAGGAGAGAGAATTCGGTTTGCCTGTAATGAAAATGCAAGAGCCCAGCCCAGCCTTCTGACATGAAGTGGGCTCTTTATAAAGTGTTTCTAAGAGACTGCCAGCTGTCAGGAGATGGGTTTTATCTCCTCGTTTGATGTCTCCCCTTGCTATTGTGGTTACAGGAGCGATACCGGAAAGCCTTGGCAGATTCTGAGAAGGTCCGGAGGAGAACACAGAAGTTTGTGGAAGATGCCAAGCTCTTTGGTAAGCAAAGTGAGGCAAAGCAATGTTGATTGCAGTGGCCTGCCTGCCTGAGCATAAAATGCTGATCAACAGCTTTTCTCTCCCCCTGGGTCCTGCCCTCATTCATTGTAAAGTCTGGCATGATGTGTGGCCTGAAATCTTGGTGTCTGGGCTTGCTCACTATTTTTTCTGTATGTCCAGCTATGTCCTATCAGGTTTAGCTCAGTGAGGGTTTTGTACTTTTTTTTTTTTTTTTAAAAAAAAAAAAATTAAAATAGGCCAGTGCAACTGAGTGTAGTTTGGCTGAAATTGCAGGCTCTTCTGTATGCTGAGAATTGGCTCTGGCAGGATGTATCTCATACTCTCAGCTGTGTCATCAGGTTGTGATCTCCTTTACTATATTAACAGCCTCTTTGCTTCTGCTCTAGCTTTTAGGAGGTAGATCCTGCCTAGGAAAAAGGTTGTCAATCAGATATTGCTTAAAATTTCTGTAAGAAATATTTTAGCATCAGTGAAGTGAGCTGAATTTGTAGCTTTGGCAACAGAGGCAGGTGAAGAGGGAAGAAACTGCTGTTTAATCATTCCACTCTGTCAGCACCATCTCTGAGAATGAGAAACTTGCTCTCCACAATACATGAATCTCAAAAGGTTTTTTGTTGGTTAATTCTAGTAGTTTTGAAATTAGAGCTGTTGTATTTTTCTTACTGCTCTACTTGTGCTATAAAATGACTGCTGAATTCTGGGATAATCAGCACCATTGGTTTTGGGGAGTGGGGGTTGAGCTTTTTGAATTTTATATGTAGTATGCTTCAGATCTGAAGAAAAATCAGGTTCTTGATTAGAAGTTGCTCATGGAATGAGTCATGGGGGTCTGTAGAGCATTAAAACAGACTCTGGTGCAAGAGGAATACCTGAAAGGAGGTTGTAGCAAGGTGGGAGTCAGTCTCTTTTCTCAGGTAACCAGTGATAGGACAAGAGGAAATGGCCTCAAGTTGCGCTGGGGAGGTTTAGATTGGATATTAGGAAAAACTTCTTCACTGGGAGAGCTGTTAAGCATTAGAACAGGCTGCCCAGGGAAGCAGTTGAGTCACCATCCCTGGAGGTATTTAAAAGATACGTAGATGCAGCACTTAAGCCCATGGTTTAGTGGTGGACTTGGCAGTGCTGGGTTAATGGTTGGACTCAATGGTCTAAAGGTCTTTGCCAACCTAAATGATTCTGTGATTCTATGAAATGGTTGGTAATAGGTCTGCTTCTGTCTGCTCCTTTGTTGCTTCTCCTTCATGCTGCTTCATTCTGTGCATGTTTAAACATGTATGTACAACTATAGACAACACCTATTGTTTCTCTTTCCCTGCTTTCCTAATGTCTTTCCAGTAAGTTAGTTATGGCATCTATGTAAATGAAGGGAGGCTGGTTCTCCTGAAATTTCTGCGCTGTGTAATACACCTTCTGGAAGTGTATACAGTCTAAACCCATTTTTCTAATGAAAAGGACTGCATGACTTTTCATGACCAACTCAGGGACCATTTTGTCCAGTCCTTCCATGGTAGTTTTAACTTACGAAGAAAATTGTCGACATACTTTTGAATGGTCATGTATTATTTTTACTTCCCCCCGTTGTGTTTGTTCCTATGTGCATGGGCATTTGTGTGAGTTGCTTGGAAAAACATTTACGCCCGTAAGACTGTATGAGAGGGTGTGGAACAGTGTCCTAAACAACAAGTCTTAGTTGCAATAACGTTTTGGAGTGAAATACTAATGCTCTGCTTTGTCAGATATACTAGAGAGAGAGAGATATGTTGATGTGCATAGTTGTACCTTTCCTGCATATACCTTGAGCTGGGGAGTCTTTAGATTACTACCCATGTAACACTCAAGCTTTAGCTACAGGATACAGAAGACACTGTCTGCTCTCACTAAAGTAACAGTGCAAAGGAATTAGCAGCTTTAAAAGTGTCTTCAAACTGCTGTGACTTTGTGCCTGTCATTGGTACTGTAGCTCTGTATGTTCTGTAAACTGCACTTCATTTACTTTGGTTTTTTTTTTTTACATTTCTTTGTGCCTCTAGGGATCCAGAGTTTCTGCAGGGACCTTGTGGAGGTAGCAGATATCTTGGAGAAGACTGCCGAGAGTGCCGCAGAAGAAGCGGAGCCTAGTAATCCAAATCCAACCCTGAAGAAAATCTGTGAAGGCCTCTCTCTTATAGAGGCCAAATTGCAAAGTGTGTTTGCCAAACATGGCCTTCAGAAGATGAACCCTGTTGGTGGCAAATATGATCCGTATGACCATGAAATAGTCTGCCATGTACCAGCCGAGGGAATGCAGCCAGGCACGATAGCGCTGGTGACTCAGGATGGCTATAAACTCCATGGTCGCACTATCAGGCATGCACTCGTCGGCGTGGCAGTAGAGTCACAGGAGTGACGTGGGCTTACCCATTGGCACCTGGGACCTTACTGAGCTGAGGACCCCTCAGCACAGTCACAACTGCAGCTGCATGTCTTTATTTATTAAGCTAGGTTTGTATTGTATGTTGGCTTCTTTATAATGTGTGCAGTCATTTTGCCATTAATTCTAAGGTACTTCTGTATTTAATAATCCTTTTTGGAGTATGTGGCGTGGTACTAAGAGTCCTGCTATTTGTCAGAAACACGGCGCTGTAGCCCTTTTCTCCGTTGCTCGTTTCTCCATTAAGACTTGTATGGGGAAGTGGAGAGATACGAGAGAGAAAGGGAAATCTGTGAGAGCGAAGGAATCTTGTCTCCCGGTTCCATCTATGAGACAGACTCTTGTAGTGGCCTTCAGGAAAGTAACTTCTCTGCCTCAGATTCCATATCTGTATTAAGGGAATATAATAATAGTTACTGACCTACCTCACAAGGATGTGGTGAGGCTTTTTCTTTGCAAAGCACTTGGAAGAGGAAAAGCCCAAAAGGCTGAGTATTATTATCAGACTGATTTTGGTGTCTTCCCTTGTCCCTAGACCCCTCAGGTGAAGTTGATCACTTGAAATGACATTTAGGGGCAGCTTTTTCTTAGTCAGTTCAGGAAAACAATCCCGAATTAATGAAATCTCTGTCATACTACAGTTGAATAGGGATGAGGTTTTAAAGAAAAATCAGTTGTTAGGTCAGACTAATGTTAATAGTTGTTCTCCGGTTAAAATTGCAGCTTGCCTCCTTGCTCCTAAAGGTAAAACAAGGAGTAGTGGTTCTTGATGGAGCCAGAAAACTCTTCTCAAATCTCTTTTTCTCCAACCAAAAAGTCTGTTTAGAGGAGAGTAATTTCTCTTCCCTGATGGGTGTTTGTGCAGCTTTCAAGCATGATAAACTGTGTGCTTTTTGTTGCAGCAGCTGGCAGAATGGAGATGTGCCCTTAAGCAGGAAATCTGGACTTTTATTTTCTCAGCTCTGCAGTATTGGTACTCAGATAACAGTAATTTCCAGTTCACATTCAGATTCTACTTTTGCATGGTCATAGTAAATATTAAACCTTTTGGGTTTTGATGCAAGGAGAAAAATCTTTTCTACTAAAAGTCCCAAGTGCCCTTGAACCAATTTTAGCAGCGGTGACAAGAAAGCAAGAGAAGCAGAAAGCTGAGGAAGTGAAAGCTGACCTCAAGCTGTCCTCTTAGTTGGAGGCATGTTGTTGTCACAGCATGGCATATGTATTTCCCAGTGGTCCTTTTGCCTGGGAGTCCATTTATCTCAGCTGAAAGGATGCAGTCACTGAGTAAGATCGGAATTTAACCCTTTACAGAGCACCTATACAAGCAGTATAATGACAGAAGAGTTCTTTAACCAGCCTATGGTCTGCACCACACAAAACCAAGGCAGGAGTGGTTCTTGTCAGGTTGTTTCTTACTGATTCATTAATTCCTGCCTTTGTACTTTCTGGAATTGGATCCATGGTCTGACAGTTATTTGAGATCCACTTCCAAAAACTCTTTACTTATGGTGGATGCCATCACTGGTTTGGAAGAAAGCTTATTCTTCTCCCATTCCTTTGCAGGCTTCAGTTGCATAATCCTTTTGTGGCGGACTTCAAGATTACCGCAGCCTTCCATTAGCAGCTATGGACAGTCTTTCATCTGGGGAGACTATGTGCAGCTAGTTGGTTGTCATTCCAGAAATTTAAGGAGGATGCACATTTCTAATATGCTCCATGCAAGCTGCTTTAGTGACAACTGTATGTGGGTGACTCAGTAGTGGATACTTTTTAAAGTGCAGTTTTATGCCTCTGCATAGGTAGGTTTTCAGGCTGGTATTTCATATTTCAACCCTGAAACAGCGCTTCATGGTAGCATTAATGTTAGATCACTTTGGACAAACTTTTCATTCAATGTTCTTGTTTTATGACGTTGGAAATTTCAGAGATATACAGGACTTCCTGTTCATTGTTTTGCTGGTCTGCATGCTGACTGGGTCACTAGGTTATGCTGTTACTCAAGACAAAGAACAGGTAAAATACAAAATGTGTCAATGCAAGTCTTGCTGTTCTGCATCAAGACTGTCTGCGGCCTCTTCTGAGGAAACAGTGTCTTCAGCTGGAAGGAGTGGCTGGGTTCTCTGCTGCTGCTTCAGCCCCTGCTATATCAGCTGAGTCTTTTTGCAATATAAGGGGAGAACTGGTTTTGGAAACTAACTTTGAATGTGAGACTTTATAAGGAACTAAACAAAATGAAAGGCATTTTACACAACAGGTGCGTTTTTGTCATAGAAAGGCTACAGCTTACCTGAGCCAGATTTAAAAGTAGTATGTGAACAGAAGTGTTGGGATTCAAATCCTCTTTAAACTGACCCACAGAGCCACTTGACTGTGAAAATATTTGGTCCACGTTCGGACTATTTGCCAAGCCTGCCTGTCTCCTCAGCTAGTATTCACCCATTTTTGCCTTAAAGAAATACCCTAAAATGCACTCCAGACCTTCTGTCTGTACGAAGAGGTTATTGATTCAGCTTGTATATCTGGGATCTGTTTTCACTGAGGCGCTGCTGCATGTCCAGAGCAGGAATCTGAGGGATCTGGTTCCTGTGCAGTCTTTCTCACCCTCCCATAGGCCCCGTTTAATTACGGGCAAGCTATTTTCCCAGTTCATGCCCCATTTTTTTCAATCTCTGAAACTTCTAACAGGATCTTATTGGGCTTTTATGATGATTACTGTTAAGATGTACCCATCGCTTAGAGACTCTGTTACAGATGTTACCAAAGAGATAAATACTGTAGCTGTTGTTTGTCCTAGTTTCTGCTTCCTTTGAATGGTGAAGTGAAAATGAAATAACGAAACCTGGATTCCATCACAGGATCCAGATTTCCTAGGCAAAATTTTATTCTCTTGCCTTTGAAGCACACTTAATGATCTCTCTTATCATGGATGAGATTGCGTAAGGGTGGATTGAATTTCTCCTTTGTAGGTTCTTGCTCCCTTGTCTGCCCTGTTTGCGTAAAGCTTGCACACTCAGCACGGTGGGGCAGAGTCCCCACTGGTGCAGTTCCGTTGCACTCTGCAGAGTTACGCTAGAGAAGAGGCCGACCCATGAGCTTTTTCTCTTCAGTCACTTTATTCAATGACTGTTTCATAGAACACAGGAGTACATTAGCAGGGACAGAACAGCAGAGGAGAGGAAGTGTCACATACCTCTTAGTCATTTCCACTCCGTTTGTCCAGCCATGAACTGAAGAGCTCGAGCTGGGAATGCAGACAACTAGATAAGATGTGCATGTGACCATATCTGCGGACCTGCATTTCTGCTCTTGGGAAGTGGGCAGCCCCACTGAATGTGGGTATTTGCCTTGTTCTGTGACTTTGCCATGCCCTGTCAGTGGGATATCTCTGAGTTGAACTCCTGGACGCGTCTCCAGTGGCACTGTCTCGTGAGCGTGGCAGCATCTTAATTCTGACCAAGAGCAAGCAGTGCAGAATGTGAATGTTGCTTTGTGAACCTTAAATTCTCAGTGCTTCATCAGCAGAGCTTCTGTTGAGACAGCTGTGATAAATCAATAGCTATTATCAGTCCTTTAATTTTTTTAAAAATGTATTTAAGGTTTATATTGTGAATATTGTAGAATTTTTTTATTTTTAAAATTGCAATGTTTTGATATTACTTGCGAAGTCAAATGAACAAATGAACAAAGCGTTGCTAATCTCCAAAAATCTAGATCGATTTAGTAGGTGGGAAACCTGTATATATTGTGGGGTTTTGTGTTTCTGTGCTTTCTGTTTACCTAAAGCTTCTGGCTGATTGAAAGACAAAGACTGAAGTGTGGGAGTGGTGCAAGTGATTGACAAAGACATTTGACTTAATGTTGGAAATTGGTGGGTTCCTTTAGTTGTGCGGATACTGTCCATTTGCTAATTAAAAAAAAAAAGAATCAGAGTTGCTTCTTTTTCCTTTTTTCCTTGCCCCAAACTGCTGCTCATTCCAACTGCCACTCTAATCAGGTGGAACTGCAAATTGAAAGGTTTCTCTCTATTCTTGAGCCCATTGTCTAAAATAAGGGATATAGTCCATGGCAGTACTTTATTGAACACTTTATTAACAATGCTTTAGGTGGACTTCTGGAAATGCAGATGTGTGTGTGTGTGTGTGTGTGTGTGTGGTCCTTTCTCACACAGGTGAGTTGTCAGCAATTTCTGCACTGATAAACTGCCCGGGTGTGGTGTTCTGTGGTAGTTCTGTGCCTGCTTCTGTATCTATTCTAGTAAGTCTGTTCACAGATCATTGTGTAGAAAAATGCTGTCTGCCAACCTTTGGTGGTGGTTCATTCTGAAGAACGTTGCTAAGAGTTTAGATTTTGATATCTGGTTTTATTTTTGCCCTTCTATCCTCCTACAGCTTTGCTTTGCTGCTTTTTTGCCCTTTTGTGTGTGGTGTGTTGTAGCAAGCATACTGTATGGCAGCTTGGTTAAGGATGGCTTAATATACTATGTATTAACGCTTGTGGTATCTGCAGGTGGGTTATGATTTCAGGGGTTTGTTGGAGAAAGCAGTAGGTTTTCTCTGTAGGGGTGTGATTGCAGCAGATCTCAGTCTCTCTTCCCGCATCCTCTGCAAAAATAGCCAGGCCTCCATTCCTGGTTTGGCCTTAGTGACAGTTGGTGCCATGTCAGTGGGCCTTTGCTTGCCTTGTTCTCCTGAAGCTCTGAATGCCCCGGGCACTTCTCACGAGAAGAAAAACCTTCGCAAAAGACCATTTACAAATGGCCTTTATGGGGTGAAATCTGTGCTAAAGCCAAGTCCCCTTGTGATCACAGAGTTTGTGTCCCATTACAGGGGCTCTCCCTCGTTCTGCCTAAAATGTGCAGGCATGGCTCTGCGTTCACTGTGATGGCACCACTGACCAGACTAGTCCGGGAAATATTGCTGCCTGCTGCTGTGTCTGTTAATTTCTGGCTCTGCTGCGACAGTGAGAGTTGGGAGTTCTCAAACCACAGCCACCGCCATCTGCAGAAAAGCATTGGAGTTTGTGAGCAAGGGGAAGAGCGCGGTATTGCAGAACGCCTGCAAGAAGGGCATGGTCTGCCGTGAGAGGGGAGGCGATCAGGAGCGGTACTGACCCGGACTCCTAGGAGCCTCGCTGTGTGTACAGCCAGATTTCTTGCCGCCCACAGCCACAGTGAAATCAGGCCGGTTAAGTAAGAGCTTGTTAAAACCCAAGGCATGCTGCAAAGATATTTGCGTGCTGTGTTTTAAGCTGCTTTGGGAATGTTGTCTCCCCATCTTTGTGGGTTGATACTGCACACTGTGAGGACGTGGGTGAGCTGAGCAACGGTACTTTTTGTCTGTGCCCTCCCAAAATGTTCATACCTGAGTTTCTGGGTTGTGCATGCTCCCCGGTGCAGGAACTGAAGTGGCTCCTCACTGGGGGAAAGGAGGAGGCCTGTGCTTCTGTTTCTCCTGAGACAAAGTTCAGATGACGGGTTCTCAAACTAAATTTTGTCACTTGGTACAGAGCCAGCCCTGGGCTACAGCAGGCTCTAGGTCTGTAATTACATGCCCTAGCTCTTCTAGAGCTTTTTGCTCAGTCTTTGCTATCCTTTGTAATCTGAGTAGCAGCAGGCTCTCAGGTGGGATCCCCATAGCACAAGCTGCTTGCTGCCGGGGCACCTTGTTTTGCCCAGGGCAGAAAGTACAAGCAGAAGCTTGAAATGCCCTTGCTGACGCATAAGCCGAGCAGGATGCAGCCTGCTCCCCTCAGCCGGGTCCTGAGCACCACGTACAGACAAAGCACATGGAAAAGGTGCTCTGGCAGCAGCCTGCGGCAGGAGGCGGCGGTGGGGTGGGTGCTGGGTTTGGGCCCTCGGTTCGCCATCCAGCTGCTCCCCAGTGGGGTGTTGCCGGGTGTCCTGGTGGGCGAGGGGCCCCAGGGCACTGAGGGTGGCCGCCCTGGCTGCGCCCGGGGCTGTCCGTGTGCCGCACCCAGCGCTTTTGGACGTGGAGGGTCTCCTCTGGCCCTCGGCGTCGTTCCCTGAGGATGAGTGCCGGCAGATGAGCCATGACACCCGGGCTGCTGTGTCCCCGGCCGGCCTGGCGCTGCCCGGCGGCGGAGCAGGGCTGCGAGCATCCCCCGGCGCTGCGGGAGCGGAGCCCGCGGGCCCGTTCCGGGGGGAGGCCGGGGCAGGCCGGGCTCCGCCGGCCGGGAGCGGGGCGGGGCGGCAGCGGCGGGCGCGGGGGCCGGGCCTGCGGTGGGGGCCGGGCCGGGGCGGGCGCTGCCGGGACCCGCTCTCCGCGCCGCCGCCCGCGCCATGGCCCCGCCGTCCGCCGCGCTGCTCCTGCCGGCCCTGGCCGCCCTCCTGGCCGCGCCCGCCGCCGCCCGCGCCCCGCCGCGCAGCATCGGTAGGACCGGGGGGAAGGGGGGCGTGCGGGGGAGGGGGCGCCCGTGCCGGGTGCCGGCAGCGCCCGGCCCTCTGCCCGCCTGCCTCCGGGGGTGGGAGCGGGGAGCTCGGCACCCCTCCGCGGAGGAGCAGGGCGTGCTGCGCTGCAGCCGGGCGACCCGGGAGGGCGGGGGGGTGGGGGGTGGGGCAGCGCGGCCCCCTGCGCTCTCGGGACACGCTGCTGACCCGGCGCCCCTCGCCCCTCGCCGCCGCAGCCGTGGTGGGCGCCGGGCTGGGTGGCTCGGCCGTCGCTTACTTCCTGCAGCAGCACTTCGGGCCGCAGGTGCAGCTGGACGTGTACGAGGCGGCGGGCGTGGGTGGGCGGCTGGCCACCGTCACCGTCAACAAGCAGCAGTACGAGAGCAGGGGAGCCTCCATCCATGCCCTCAGCCTCCACATGCAGGACTTCGTCAAGATCCTGGGTGAGTGTGGGCACCACAGCACGTGCATGGCCCCCCTCCCTCAGCTGGGGGGCTGGGGTGCCCCCGGGCTGTGCCCTAGCCCCCGGGGGGGGGGGGGGGGGCTGCTTCCAGTCTGCCTCGGCACCCCTGGCATGCGGAGACCCCCTTGCTGTGTCCCTGTGCCCCCAGCCCTGTTGTGCCCTAGAAGAAAAAGGGACGGGGTGGTCCAGCAGAGTGCCAGGGCATGGGGTCCCGGTGGAGTTAGCGTGGGCTTTGTTCACAGACTCCAACCAGTTTGTCCCAGTAGGCAGCAGCAACTCCATGGGGTGCCCCAACATGTAGGATCTGGCTGGGGTCCCAGTGCCCTGGAGTCCCACGCTCCCTGATGCTCCTCCAAGAGCATCTTTGCCCGCATCCCCGCTGTGGCAGTGTTGGTGCTGGCCTGCGCCAGCAGCTGGCCAGCCCCAGGGAGGTGTGTGAGCCCGGTGGGGCTGGGGCCCCCCTGCTGCCCGCAGGCCTCAAGCACCGGCGCGAGGTGGCGGGGAAGAGTGCCATATTCAGCGGGGAGCACTTTGTCCTGGAGGAGACCGACTGGTACCTGCTCAACCTCTTCCGGCTCTGGTGGCACTATGGCATCAGTTTCCTGCGCCTGCAGATGTGGGTGGAGGAGGTGATGGAGAAGTTCATGAGGTAGGAGAGCCCACAGGGCTGGGGGGACACGGAGGGTCTTCCCTGGCATCGTGGCATCACCACGTGCCCTGTGCTCCTGTCTGTTCCAGGATCTACAAGTACCAGGCACATGGCTACGCCTTCTCCAGCCTGGAGGAGCTGCTGCGCTCCCTGGGAGGTGATGCCTTTGTCAACATGACACAGCGTTCAGTGGCCGAGTCCTTGTTGGAGGTGGGTGTCACACAGCGCTTCGTGGACGACGTCATCGCGGCCGTCCTGCGCTCCAGCTACGGGCAGTCGGTGCTGGTGCCTGCCTTTGCAGGTGAAACTGCGGACCCCTTCTCTTCCTCCTCCTCATGTGACTCTCCTTAGCATCCCCTCTGTGGGCAGACTATTGAGCCATCCTCCTCCTCCTCTCCCCAGGAGCCATGTCGCTGGCAGGCGCCCAGGGCAGCACCTGGGAGGTGGAAGGAGGCAACAAGCTGGTGTGTTCAGGTCTGCTGAAGCTGACCAAAGCCAACGTCATCCCAGCCAGGGTGACAGGCATCTCTCTGCATAGCTCAGGTGAGTCTGGGCACGGAGTCTGCCCTGGGTGCCACTGGCCTGGGCGTGGGTCTGAGTACACCAAGGTGGGAGGTTGGTGGTGGCAGCATGGCACTGCTGGGGCAGAGGGGCAGTGTTGGCAGGCTGGAGAGCATCCTGGTCATGGTAAAGCATTTGGGTGAGGGCCCAGGGGTCTGTCCAGCTCCTCCTCTTGTCTGATCTGGTACAGGCCTGCAGTACAGACCTCAGCACTGAGGTTCCCCTCTCTCCCTTCTGAGGTCCCTCAGGTCTCTTCTATGGCACCCTCCTTGTTGCAGGCTGGCTCTGCCATCCAGTACAGCAGAAGGTCTGGATAGTTGAGGTCTGGGGTGGGCTGTGCTGCCCCATTCCTCCTTGCCCCACTAGCCTGGGCTTCTCTCGAAACTTTCTCCCACAGGCTTGATAAAATATTTCCACTGCCCTAAAGCATCGGTGACTCATACATAATGATCAGATGCTATGGTCCAGCACTGGTGTGTACTGGAAAACCAGGGGATGGAGGCCATGCTAGAAAAAAGGGGGCCAGGGCAATACCACTTGGGGCTTAGGGCCACTCCTAACTGTCCACCATCTTTTTTCAGAGGGGAGAGCCCTGTACCAGGTACACTATGAGGGCACTGAAGGCCAGGGCTCAGCTTTCTACGACATGGTGGTTGTGACAACTCCCCTGCACCCCAGCAGGACCAACTTCACCTTTGAGAACTTCGAGCCACCCATCCCCGACTTCCCTGGAGCCTTCCAGCCTTCCGTCACCTCTGTGGTGCACGGCTACCTCAACTCCTCCTACTTTGGCTTCCCTGACCCCAAGCTCTTCCCCTTTGCCAGCATCCTCACCACTGACACCCCTGAGCTCTTCTTCAACGCCATGGACAACATCTGTCCTGTCAACATCTCTGCAGCTTTCCGTCGCAAGCAGCCCCAGGAGGCTGCGGTGTGGCGTGTCCTCTCCCAGCAGCCGCTGGATAAGCAGCAGCTGAAGACCCTCTTCAGGTCCTACTACTCAGTGCAGGTGACAGAGTGGCAAACGTATCCCCGCTATGATGCTGCCAAGTCCCTCCCACCCATCGTGCTCCACGAAAACCTTTTCTACCTCAGCGGTGTGGAGTGGGTGGCTAGCTCCATGGAGATGATAGCGGTGGCGGCCAAAAACGTGGCCCTGCTGGCTTACAACCGCTGGCATCAGGAGCTGGAGAAAATTGACCAGAAGGACTTGATGCACAAGGTGAAGACCGAGCTGTGACACCCAGGGGAGGCGGTGGGCCAGGAGCTTCTGTGTGTAGTAGCTTGGGGAGTATTTATTGCCTTGGGGACACCAGGGTGTTTGGGGCTGGGGAAGAAGAGACAGGCTGTGTCCTGGATTACTTGAGTGTGTGCTGCTTTCAGGAATATAGTCCCTGCCCAGTGTTGCTGTGTGTCTGAGCCACGTGCCTCAGTTTCCCTGTTCCCCTTCCCCGGGCTCTACTGGAAAGGAGCCTGTGCCTTCTCCTGTGAAAAAGGGTCACTGTGCATCTGTCTTTGGGAGGGACCTCGGGGGGCTTTCAGGAACGAGACTGGCTGGCGTTAGTAGCAGTGGTTTCCCCCCAGCGAGCTGCCTGGCTCCTGCCGCAGCCTCTCCTGCCTTCCTGGCTTTGCCCCTGGGAAACTCGGTGGTAGGGCTGGCCCCAGCTGGGGCAGGAGGTCCCATGGCCTCTCCCGTGCCGTGCGTTCATGGAGCCTAGTCCTGCTCGCTGGCCCAGCACCCCAGGGATGGGTGTGCGGGGTGGGGTCTTGCAGGTCCTGGCTTGCAGGAGTAGTGCCTGTTGCCAGGTGCTCTCTGTTTCCAGGGGTGTCTGGAGCTCCCTGAGCCTGGGACTTGGCTGTGTTTTGGGGGGCAGAAGAGACTTGCTGGGAGAAGGCTGGGCAGCACCCACCCCGGGGCAACCAGGGCCGGAGGGGCAGCATGATGAGCCAAGGCAGGGGGCGGCTCAGACGGCGGCCAGCAATGCACTTTATTGAAGACCTCAGAAGTTGCCCAAACCACCACTTGGCCCATTCACTGGGCTGCCTGACCTGCTGCAGAGGATCTTGTAGGTAGGCTGGGGAGGACTGGGAAGGACCAGGGGCTCCCAGGGCTGTTGCACCGATGAAGTGAACATGGACAAATGGGGACTTCGGGGAGGGAGGAGGCTTGATCCTGCCCAGCCTGACTCTCTCCCCCAGCCCACCCTGCTGAGCTCCTCCCTGGAGGTGAGGGGGCTCGGGGTGGTGCCTCACTGCGAGGCCAGCTATGGCACCACGTAGCTGGGTGACTTGCAGGGGCTGCCCCCACACTGGGTGTCTCCGGAGTGGCTGCTTGGGCTGAAGCTGTGGATAGGAGTCTGCAGGAGCATTTTCGGGGAGCTCTTGGGGGTGGCCATCATCTTGTTAGGGGCTCTTCTCACCCTGATGCTCCAGGTGGCCCTCTCCCAGGGGGCTGGGCAAGCTCAGGAAGCAAGAGCAAGCTGGTTAGATGCCTGTGAGCATCTGCAGGGGTTAGCCTTGCAGCCTTAGAAGATGCAGGTGCAGCCCACAGCAATGGTCTCCATGACCATCTGGTACTTCTTGGGACAATTCTTCTTCCCGGAGGGCTTGTGCCCCGCTTCACCTGGCGCCTGGCAGAGCAGCCGGCGGACAGGTAACCGGCTGTAGATGGGAATGCTGGCCATGGTGCGGTCCTCCTGCATCGTGAAGGGGTTGATGCAGCCAGTGCAGAGGCATCGGGCTTCAGGGATATCTGCTGGGATCCGTGTTGCATCATGGTTTATGCTGGAGGAGAGAGAAGGTGAGACAAGGCTGGAGAGACAGCGAGATGGGGAGCAGTGGGCGGCTGAGGATGGGCAGGGCAATGCCTTTGCAGAGTGAAATGGGGTACTGCATTGCATTGCACTCCCAAGTAGCCTCTGCAGCCCCATGATGCTGGAACTGCGGCCACCATGGTGCTTGCTGGCACAGAGCCACCATGCACGTCCCCAAGGTCCCTGCCCCAAACTCACCTGTAGGTCCAGGGGGACAAGCTCCTCCGGTTGGACCTCCAAAGCCTCAAGTTGACCTGGCACTTGGTGTCACCTGGCTCAGAGCTGTTCCTCAGCTGGCGTACCATGTCCTGGATGCTGCGCTCATAGTCTGCCATGGTGGTATAGGGGTCGTCTGGGGCCCAAGCGAGGGCAGGGGTGGCCGTGGGGGGCCGTGCCAGGCCCCTTCTCCTGCCCTTTGCTGCCTTGCTTTGGTCCTTTGCTTCAGGGACCAGGACGATGGTGAAGATGCAGAGGAGAAGCTGAGGAGGAAGGAGAATGGTACATGACTATCTGGCCCACAGGGCTGGCGTCAAGGGGAGCTCTCCCACCTCCCGTGGGTCACCAGGTGACAACAGGACAGCATTGACTTTGAGATGGCACATGCAACACCCAAAGGGCAACACTGGCCTGCAAGTGAGACCCGTGGGAGCACAAGGGCAGTTAGCGGGGATGGTGGGCACATGGTTGTGGTGAGCCCCTAGCCCAAGCCCTAGCTGATGTGTGTGGCTGCAAAGCCCCTTCCCCTGGTCGCAGCTGGCAATTTGCGTTGCCCAAAGCGCCCCTGCCCATGCTGCTGGGGCTGTGCCCGGTCCCTTCCCTACCCACCCCCAGGCACAGTGTGCTGGGAGGGATGGGCACACCCTCAGCTCAGGCTGTACCTGGGCAGCCTCTGGTTTAAAAGGCGCTTTAGAGATGAGACAGTCAAGAATGGGATCTTTATCCGAACCCTCCTCTCCCTCCCTCTGTGCTCCAAGGACGGTAAGAGAGAAAAGATGCTTTTTCCTTTCCTTTTCCCTCTGGCCCCGCAGGGCTGAGCTCGCATGTGCTGACACCCGGCAGGCTGCCCAGCAGTGAACAAAGTTGCTTTCTGTAGTGCTGTTCCCTGCTATTTGTGTCCCTGCAGCCGGCCGCAGGCAGCCCCGCACCCTGCCCGCCATCCCACAGCCCTGCCTGCCATCCCGCAGCCCTTCCCATGGTGTGCCGTGCCCAGCGGCAGGGACTGCTCGGCCAGGGCTGTTTTCCCCCTCCGGTGCCGGACTCTCCGATCCGACTGTCGTGGCTTTGCTCTCCGAGGCTGTTGCATCCTCACCGTGCCAGGCGTGGGAGCGATGGGCCTGGCAGGACACAACATGCATCTCCACAGCAAACAAACCCAGGTAGCCACCCGTAAACAAGCATGCAAATAATTATATTAAAGAAAGAAAATGAGGAGCGAGCCCTGAGCCGCCGTGCAGTCACCTACCAGGTTTGGAGCCCGCTCCATCTCCACAGAGCAGCTGCCGGCTGCCGTCCTGCAGTGTGGCTGGCACCAACGAGCCAGGGAGCTAAAAAGGGAAAGCCCCAGCCCCGGCTCCACTCGGCCGGAGGTGTGTCCGGTCCCCGAGGTGCCAGGGAGCCTCGGCGCTGGCAGGGCAGGGGGCCAGCGTGGTCTGGGACTTGGCCACCCGCCGCCTCCCCGGGCACTGGCTCCACCTGTGGCTCTGGCAGTGGCTGTGGTGGGTTTCCCCCTAGACCGGGCAGCCCAGAGGGGCTTGCTGGGCAATAGCCTTCCTGGGGAGGGGGTTTGGGCTCTGGTGGTGCCACCAGCATGGTCACAGCCCTGCCTGGGTCAGGAAGGATATGGCTGCTGGGCTGGGGGAGCAGGGGCGTGCAGAACGACTAGGGGTGGGCTGTGTCGGGCACTGCCAGCAAGGTGTGCGGGTAGCCTGGGGCTGTCCTGCTGTCCCTGTGGGGACAGCTGAGAACCTGCCGTCATCTGTGTGCCACCACTAGCTCTGCTGTCCCCAGGAGCCACCAGACCCTTCTGCCCAGTGGTGAGTCGATGGCACCCATCACTTCCTGCACTCCTGGTCTGTCTGTCCACAAACCCTGCCCCTCCTGCTGTCCTTAACCTGTCCCCGACCCCTGGCCGTGGGGACACACCAGCTCTGCTCACAGCTGGCCTAGGGGCTGAGCCCCAGAGCTGCAGGGTTGCGGGGGTTACTGGTGGGGTGCTGCCCCCAGCCATGCCCTGCTGCTTCCCAGCGGTGCGGGAAACTGAGGCACGGGGGTGCCGGCTGTGATGCCCCGTCCCGGGGGCCGGGGAGAAGGGGCCTCTCCCGGGAGGGGGCTGGGCGTGGGCCGGGGCCGCAGCAGCCCGGCAGTGCAGCTCCCCCAGCCCTGGGCTGTCCCTGTCCCCGTGGCCAGGCAGCCGCTGTGCCACACGATGGTGCTGTCCTCCACTCAACCGCACCGCCAGCGCTCCGTCCTTCCCCTCTCCACCCCCCCCTCCGCAAACCTCCCTCCCGGCATCCTTCCATCCCTCCCAGCATCCCCCCATCCCTCCTCCCCTCCATCCATCCCTCCCGGCATCCCCCCTGTCCCTCCTCCCCTCCATCCATCCCTCCCGGCATCCCCCCTGTCCCTCCTCCCCTCCATCCATCCCTCCCGGCATCCCCCCTGTCCCTCCTCCCCTCCATCCATCCCTCCCGGCATCCCCCCTGTCCCTCCTCCCCCCCATCCATCCCTCCCGGCATCCCCCCTGTCCCTCCTCCCCCCCATCCATCCCTCCCGGCATCCCCCCTGTCCCTCCTCCCCCCCATCCATCCCTCCCGGCATCCCCCCCTGTCCCTCCTCCCCTCCATCCATCCCCCCATCCCTCCTCCCCCGCCCCAGCCACCCGCGGAGCGTGGGTGCCCGGTGCCGCTCCCCCCGGGCACCACGGTCTGCCCTGCTCCTTTCGAGGGGCCCTTTACGTCGTTGGGGGCTGCTGCTCCCCGAGGCCAGGCAGATCTGGGGGGCTGCTCCACCTCTTTGGTGTTTTCTGCCTCCCCCTCCCCTCCCCGATCCCTCCCCAGCTTTTGTGGCAGCACTCGATGCTGAGCTCCCCTCTGCCTCTCTGTATGTCCCCAGCAGCTGAAGGCCCTTGTACTTTGTAGGGAGGTGGGAAATTTCTACCACCTTTTCCCAGTCCACGAACTGGGCCTCTAGAAAACCCTGCAAACGGGGTAAAATTCACTGTGCCCCCAGCCGACACAGCCCCTTGCCTCCTCCCAGCCCCCCAGCCCAGGATGCAGCAGGGAGCACAGCCTGGCTGCTCCCACCCGCGGGGGAGCCCCAGCCCACACTAACAGCCTAGGGCAGCCCCAGCACAGCATTTCGGGGCTTTTGCCACCCCCCTGGGGTGAGGTCTGATGCCACGCACAAGAGCACAGCATGTCCCTTTTGTTGTCACCTCGGGGGCTTGGCAGAAGGGACCTGGCTATAGCAGGGGCACTGCAGCCACCTGCTTTTGCTGCACTGGGCATTGCGGCAGCACTTGGCCCTCTACCACCAGCCTTTTCTGGGGTGCCGAGACAGCCCCTGCCTGCACCCCAGTGATTTCACCCCCTGCTCCGTGATGCCCCAGGAAGGGCCGGTGAGCAGGCCCGGGGCACCCAGTGGGTGCTGGCAGCCTGTGTGCGCCGTGGCCGCCTGCGTTGTGTCAGCGCTCGGCAATGCTGTTTACACATGAGAGAGGCTCAGAGGCATCTGCGCCGGCAGCCAATTACCCAGTTTTGATCTTTTTTGGTGAAAAGGAAACCAGGGCTTTTCAGACATGGCCAAATTTGATAAGCTGGGGGAGGCAGGGGCGGGCAGCTTTTCCCCACCGGCTTCGCATGTGGGAAGGGACCAGTGTGCGCAGGCGGCTGGGTCACAGCCAGCCCCTGCCTCCCGGCTGGGACAGGGCACTAGTGGGCTCCGTGTGCCTGTGCTGGCTGTGGTGTGGCCCTGGTGGGAGTGGGGTGTGCTGGGGTCAGCCCTGTGGGGGAGGCGAGGGAGCGGGTGGCCGGGAAAGGCTGGGAACCTCCACCATCGTCGCCTGGCAGTGGGTTACCTGGAGAGGAGCGGGGATGTGCTTTCAGGTTTTGTTGTACATGTTCATCCTTGCTACCTCCCCACCACATTGCCCCACTGCCACGGGAAAACTGGGTGGAAGCAGAGCCTGGAGAGTGGGAACAGGCCCCCAGACAGGGCAGGAGGGGCTGTGAAGATAGGTTCTACCTGTCCTGAGTAAAGCTGGGCATGTATTTCCCAGGGTAACCCATGGAACCCACTGCCTGCCCCCAGCTGTGCCTAAGCTGCCAGGATGAGGATGCAGGGTGGCCATGCCGTGCTTGATGGGAGGGATGCACTGGCCAGGGAGCATGGGGCAGAGCATGTGGCAGCAGGTAAAGAAATGGGGGGAATCAGACCACAGTTACCATGTTGACAGAAAAGAGTTTTTTTGCCTTTTTTCACAAGCAGGAATGTCCCACCAGGGCAGGAGCTGCTGGCGTGGGGTCTGCGGTCCCCACCACCCACTGTGGGTGATGGGCAGCATCACTGCTGCTGCCCGGCTGCAGGGCATGGCCACTTCTCTGGGCATCAGGCTGATCCTGAGCCCGGATCCCCTATGGGGCTTGTGATGCCCCAGCCCACCTGAGCACACACACACCCGTGGGCTAGGCGGCGGGGGGGGGGGGGGGGGGCGCGGCTGCTGGGAGGCTCCAGCACAGCCGCAGCACCTCCTATCTCTGCGTGAGCAACATTTTCCACTCATCAAGTGTCAGTGTGCTCTGGTGAGCTGGCCTGGCCAGAGCCAGCCCAGCACTGCAGTGGGGAGGAGGGCAGGGGCCAGGGCCCCCCATGCTCCCCCACCGCCCCCCGGCAGGTAGCGCCCGGCCGTGCTGGCAGCACGATGCTCACATCCATATTTGCACAAAGGCCCGCTCAGCGCGTGAGCGGCTCCAGAGACGCCCAGGCCAAAAAGGCTTATTTTAAGCTTGCGGGAAAAAGAACATTGTTTGGTGGGAATTAAAAATCCCCGTTCTCAAAAAAGGGAAAAACAAAAAGTGCTTAATTCTGCCGGCTCCTGCACTTGCATAAACAGAGCCACAGCCCAGCTGGCGAGGGCGGGCCGGAATTCATGGCTGGCATTGAGCAGGGTGGGTGCCCTTCCCTGGGCAGCTGCCCTGGGACAGGGACTGTCCCCTTCTGCACCCCCATGACGCTGATGCTGTCCCCACAGTCCCACCCTGGCAGGAAGGCTTTTCCCGTGGGGGGAAGGGGCATTGCCTGATGTGGATGCTGCAGCCACAGAGCCACCCTTAGGTGCTGGGGTGCCACAGGCAGGCGGGGTGACCGTGGCAGCCACACAAGGGACTGGATGAGCTATCGGCAGCCTGGGGTTTCGCTGCGCCTGGGTTCTGCATCAAAGGACAGAATTATTTATATAGCCCTAATCCAGCTGTCTCGGCGGCCCTTCTGCCTCCTCAGGCGGGGAGCTGGGTGATGCTCCGGGCTGTCTGCGGATCATGCCCTTTGGATCACATGCGTGAGATAACAGCCAGGCCTTGGCGTCGGGAGGCAGAGCTGTGCAGGGTTGTCCTTTGGGGCTGGGGGCCGCCGGACCAGCAGCACCCCAGCCTGCCCACCCCCAGGCAGGAGGCTCACGGAGAGCCAAAGGCATTGGGAGAGCAGCTGCTGGCAGCGCTGGGACAGTGGGGTGGGAGGGAGGGTGCGTGTCCAGCACATCCTGCTGTGGCCCCTTCGGCACATTCATCAGCCGCCCAGCGTTTACAGCACGTCACTGGTTACATGATCCAGACGTGCAGGTTCCTCCTGCCCCGCTCCTCTCCTGCCTTTTGTTTTCTTTTGCTTTCTGCTCCTGGAGACAGAGCACCTGATGGAAAAAGCCTGCTCTCCTGCTCCCTGTGCTGGAAACACATGCTTCCTTCCGCCCCTGCCCGGCACAGCGCCCGGTGCGGTGCAGGCGGCAGCCCCACAGCTCCCTGCTCCTGCTGCCTGCACCACGTCTGGCTCACCCTGTGGCAGCAGTGGGGGGGGGCTGGAAGGGCCAGTTCGAGGCCACAGCAGGGACAGAGCCTGGTTCCAGTGGGACCCCTCTGGGTGCTCTGCATGGGGCAGCTGCCCCAGCTCCCCATAGGTCAGAGCAGGGGAGAGCCACGTTCTCCAGGCAGGGAGGCTGCAGGGACAGCTGAGGCACTACCCAGGCACAGGTCCTATCAGCTTGGCAAGCCCGATGGGGCCCTAGTCCCTCCATGTCCCCTGTGCTTGCCCTCCTGCCTTCCCCAGACGTTTGGTTCCTGCCTGTACTGGTTGTGCCCCACTGCCCACCAGCACAGAGCACGGGCTGGCAGTGCTGGCCTTCCAAATAACTTGTGTTGCTTCCCTCTGCCCCCTAAGACAGCCAACATGGGGGTTGGACACCAACCCCTGAGCGCTTTGGAGGGGTGACTGCATTTCATGCCAGATTGCAAAGGTGCGACACGGTCCTGCCAGGATGCCTTCTGCATCCCAGCTCCTGGCCATAGGATAGGCTGGCTCTCCAGCCCCGTGTGGGGCACACGGAGCAGCCCAGAGCCATTCCTGCTGCTCTTCCTGCAGGGCCACAGGGCTGGAAGGAGCTCGCAGGGATGTGCTTCTAGGCCAGTGATGTCCTCTGGGTCTGTGAGGAGAAAGTCTCTTATTTTTAGGGCTTAGGGTGGTTTTTGCGTGTGAGGGGGCATTCAAGTTCCCAGCTTCCCAGGGCAAGGCGGAGGTAAATTGAAAGCTCAGCGGTGGCACTGACGTCTGCCCTGGTGGGTCATGCTGAAGTCAAACCTCTCCTCCCTGCAGCCCTGGGCACGGGGCCACTGCAGCACATGAAAGAGCCCCTGAACTCCCGGGGAGCCATCTCCAGGTGAGAACCGGTGGTTTGAAGTCAGGCCAGAAAGTCTCTTGCCTTGGTCCCCATCCCCTGGCCCTATGTGCTGCTGTTTTAGCAGTCGGTCGGTACAGGGAAGGGATTTACCGAAGCAGCACGGGCCGGTCCTGAAGGTCACCTTCAGAGCTGCTCCAGCCCCGCTCACCCATTAATCATGCCCCTGCAATGGAGGCGGCACGTGCGTGGGGCCAGGGAGGCAGGGGCTGCCTGCTCTCGGGTGTAACAACATACAGGCTGAGGAACACCCGCCTGCCCCCCAGCCACCCCTTTGATGTCAGGCAGCAGACAAAAAAAAAAAAGCTGTAAATGTGATGTGTTTGGATGTTAGCGGGGCTTGTGGGAGAGGGGTTTCTCTTACTGCTCCCTGGGCTCTCTTATTCCCGGGAAGGTGGGAGCAGCCCCGAAAAGCCAGCCTGGGGGCTCCCCCTCCATCAGAGCCCCATGGCATCCCATGGGCTGGGAGCAGGGCTGTCGCAGCCACGTGGGACAAGCTGGGCCCTCACACCCAGCCAAGGGGGCTGGAGGTTGACAGGAGGTGGGAAAAAAATCGCTTTTGTGGATACTGAAACTGACTCTGCCACGAGGAGGGATCACTGGGTAGCATCTTAATGAAGGAGTAACAAAAACCCGCGCCAAGGAATCCTGCTTTGCCCCAAATGTTTTTCTTATGGAGTTGTAATAAGACAAGAGTTGTAAAGATAGTAACCTCCTAAACATTACCTTATTAAGGCTTCTCAGAAACCACAGGGCACGACCCCTCTGGGTCATGGAACAAGAGAGCAGCATCCAGCGAACAAACAGAGGCTAACGTTACATTTTTCACTTCATTTAAGAAACCTGGTTTCTAATTATAGGGTTTGTTTAATGGCAGCAGTTAGTTGTGCTTCACTCAAAGCCAGCCCACTGAGAGCAGGGGCTGCATGGCCATGTGGGGGGGACAGGGGACGGAGGGTGGCAGGGGACAGGAGATGCCAGCTCCATGCGGGATCCTGGGGACACTGCTGGGCTCCCAGGGCACGGCACGGGGATGAGCTCGGTACCCACGGGCACGGGGTGCCCAGCACAGTGAGGGGTTTGGGGGTCGGAGGCAGCGTGGGAGGGCTCAGGGCCCAGGGAAGAGCACCGGTGTGTCCTGGGGACGTGCCACACGTGCTGTCCCAGCTCTGTGCTGTGCACCAAGGCTTAACTGCAGTGGAGGGAGGGGGATGTCCCTGCTGTGGGGCAGCGTGGGCAGGGCTGTGCTCTGTGCCGTTCCCTTCACACGTCCAGCCTAGCCCGGGCTTGGCCCCATGCCCCCGTGGCTGCAGGCAGACCCACGGGACGGGCTGCTCAAGGCTCGTCCTGCCGCAGGGCTACTGGATCTCTGTGTGTGCAGGGACTGAAACAAGCAGTGAAACAAGCAGGGTTTTTTTAATTTTCCCCCAGTCTGCTGCCAGCAGCCCCAGGGAAGTCCTTTGTATTCCTGGCCAGGTACCTCGATGGTGGCTCTTGCTCCTTGGAGGACACCAGCTGCCTTTCTCCTCCAGGTCTGGGCACGCTGCCAGCAGGTTTAGGCACTGCCACTCCAGTCCCTGCTCTCCTGCAGACGCTGAGCGTCCCCCAGGGCTGTGCTAGCAGCTGCTTTCCCATGTCTTGTCCTCAGCTCCACCAGGCAGAGCTGGCCTGCCAACCCTGCGCTTCCCATTGCAGAACAGGGAGCAGGGCTGAGCACATGGTGGTTCCTACGTTTACCTGGTTTGTGATGGCCAGGCCATGGTGTTCATTGCTGCAGGGTGCCTGGGGTGGAGCGAGATGCGAGTGTGTGCATCTGAGAGTGTGCGTGTGTAGTGGTGCAAAAAGCACAGCCTGCTTCCTTGTTTCTCCTTTACTGCAGCTGGCAGGGCAGCAACCTGCTGGACAACCCGTCCCCTCCCTGGGCTGAACCTTGTTGCTGGTACAACTCCTCCATGCTGGTTTTACTCCCCACTGTCCCCATCTTGCATCTCGGGGCACTGTCCCCAGAGCCAGCTGGCGTGGCTGGATGCTCCACAGAAGCCTGGCCAGCCGCTGCCTCTCCTTCTGGCCTCTTTAACACCCAAAAAGAATAGCCCACACTTTCTCTTTCTAGCAGTGGGTGTTTCTCCAGCAGCTGAGCAAAGCCATCCCAGCCGGTTCAGAGCTAGCTTTGCCAGCTTGCTTTCTTCCACCTCCCCCAGATGAGCTGGACAACTCTGAGCACCCAACTCCCTGCCAGCTGCAGGCAGCAGCGTGGCCTTTCCATCCCTGACCCTCCCGAGATGCCTGCAGCCATCCAGAGCTGTGCCAGGCTGGCGGCTGCCCCATTTGCATGGGCAAGGGGCTAATGGGGGGAGGGGGCTGATGGCCGTCCACAGCGTTGGTATGGGAGGGGTGTCCCAGGGGGAAACACAGAGGTGCTGCAGGGACATTCGGCTCCTGTAGCAGGGGCTTCAGTGCTGAGGTGGTGCATAAGTCTGGGGGAGCAGGAGGGATGCCAAGCACTCCACACTGCTCCTGTACAAAGCCTGGCATGATCGCAGAGGCACCCTGGTCCTGGGTTTGGGCTGTCCCCAGCTCCCAGGCTCGGTTGTCTGGGGATGGCAGGACACCTCTCCTTCCATGGCTTCTCTGGGATGTGCTGCTGGTGGAAGTCCTGCCCCACCAGACTCTTACTCTACGTTTGTCCCCACTGAGGCTAAAGCCATGCATGCATGTCCCTAGGCACCAGAAGCGCTCTGCTGCTGCTGCTGCTGTGCCTGTGTGTGGCTCAGCATCGAGCTCATTCCCACAAGCCAGGGGACTGCTCAGGGCATGAGACCCCAGAGACCAGCCCTTTGCTCGCCGGAGGGAGTGACACCACCTTGGAAAACCCAGAGGAGAAGCTGCTGGTGACCCCAGTTGCTCCTCCATTCTCTCTCCGTTACCGCTTGCTGCAGAGGACCCCGCAGCAGCTGCTTCCTCCTCCTTTGCTGCTGCTTCAGTGCCCAGGGGCAGCCCAGCCCAGCCCTGCCAGCCCGGGGGGATCGCAGCAGGGCAGCAGTGCCAGGAGCAGAGGTGACCCCCTTCCTTGCCATGCCGGGGCTGACGGCCAGCGCCAGAGGATGAAGGTGCTTCACTGCTGGGTGTTTCCCTCCCAATCTGCCACCCGGCTGCTCATTAACGGCCCCAGCTGGAGGCCATACATGGACTCATGGTCCACTCAGGGCTGGGAGGGGCTGGGGCCAGCACAGCCCTGTTGTGATGGAGCTCCCACACCAGCTAAAACCCAGGGAAAGGTGCCACGTGCATCCAGCCCTGCAGCCCCGGCCTCGCCACCGTCCCATGGAGGTCCCAGTCCCACCGGCACTCGGGGATCTCACCCTGTGCACACAGCAGCCCAGCGAGAGCCCCACGGCCGCTGAAACGCCTTTTTTCCCAGGCCAGATGGAGTTTTTCAAAGTAATGGGAATCACAAGCCACCTCCAGCCGGGCCAGGGAGCATCTCCGCTTCCTTCCCCCCGCCGGCGGGAGCAGACGCCAGCACCACCCCCGCTCCCCAGCCCCATGGCCAGCCTGCCCTGCCGGACCCCCACCTCATCGGCGGTGGGATGCGCATCCCCCCTGTGCGCGGTCCCGGGGCCGGGAGGAAGTCCGTTATTGCAAACAACTTTCTCCAGGCGGGATGGCCTGGGTTCCCAGGCGCGTCGCTGGCAGTCGGCGCAGCCCTGGCCGCTCTCCTCCCCACCCCACCCCCCCCGCTCCCCCCAGCCCTCCTTCCCTCGCTCCCCCTCTCTGACTTAATGACTTCCACATGGGCCTCTGGCATCCTGAGCCAAGCCTCCCAGCATTGTCTGAAATCTCCAAATTTAGAAGAAATATGAAAATTGTCAAGCGGCCCTTCCTTAGGGGGTAAAAGCAACACTCGGCTGCGCTGCGGCGGGTCGCGGCGTCGGGGCCACGTGAGGCACCCCAGCCAATGGATCCCCTCGGCGCCCCTGACAGCGGTGCCCATCGCAGCCTGGCCTCCTCCTGCAGCTCATATAAGGTAAAAAGAAAAAGGTTTTCCAGCTTCTGAGCAGCCTGGAAGGAGTTTTTCGCCGAGGGCTCCCATGCCAGCCACTTAAAAAACCCTGGCTGGCAGCGCTGGGGTCCCAGTAGCGGGTTATAATGTGCCGGGAGGAGGTGGCGGGCATGTGCCCACGTTCCTGCAGTGCCCCGCCGCAGGTGTGGGGCAGCAGGTAAGTGCCCGTGGGTGACGGGAGCGGGTGGGTGGGCATGCTGTGTGCATGGGGCAGCTGGCTGCTTGGGGCAGCGGGGACGCTTGGTGCTGAGACCCCCCCAGCAGTGGGAGTATGCCTGTGCTGCCCGATGCCTGCCCCGGGCATGGGCAGGGACAGGGAGGCAGGGGAAAGCACAGGGCTCCTCCAGCATCCCCCTCTGGCAGCCACAGGACGCTCAGCCCAGCCGGCTTTGGGGAGGTGGGAAGGGGTACCCCCCACCCCAGGTGCACGGATGCTGTGCCTGAGGAGGGAGGAAGGCAAGTGGAGCATGGCCACTGGATGCCAGCAGGGAAAGCCACTGGGCATGGAGCTGGCTAGGAGTGGCCTGAGCTGCCTCGGGGCCAGGCGGTCCTGAGCAAAGAGGTTCCCCAAAATCTGTGTCTACAGCTCCATCCTGAGAGGGGCTTGGTGGGGCTCACCCAGCTTCTCGGAGGCGGGGAAGGGCCCTCCTGGGGCTGGGGGAGGAATTGGTTTTTGTTCTGTGTACGTCTAGGATGGAAAAAATGGGAAGCCAGAGGCGAGCCTGGGCAGGCGGGCTCCCCGTGCAGCAGGGGCCATGGGCCGCTCGCTCGGCTCCTCTGGCCGGCCGTGCTGCTGCCACTTTTTGAGGATAACAGGCTGGGGAGGGGATGGAGCCAGGGCTGGAGGTTTGCAGGGTGCTGAAGTCACCCTACCCAGTGCACTTGCACTAACCAAGAGCACCCCACAGCCCGCAGCTATTGGGACCCCAGTGCCAACCCAGCCTGTGCTTCTGCCTCGCTCTGCCCCCTGGCCACAGCACCCCTGGTGTGCTCCCAGCCACGGGCATTTCCCTGGCTCTGTTGCTTACTGGGTGAATGGTTGCTGCACCCTCGAACCCCCGGGGTTGCAGCAGAGTGTGGTGACCCTGTGGGAGCCAGCGGCTGAGCCCTGGCCCAGGCACCGGGCTGGTGGGGAGAGTGCAGGGCATGCAGTAGGCGATGGCGGGGCTGCCGGCCCCATACAGCGTGAGGGGATGGGGATGGCTTGTTCATAGTCAGCCTTCAGCCTAGGCCTTGCAAAGGCTCCCCCAGGCTCTCTGGGTCGTGCCTCCCCCCTGCCCATCCCTTGCAGGTTGCAGTGCTGCCTTTGCCTGGGTTATGGCTGGCTCCACGTGTCCCTCCACTCCCAGGGCACCAGCAGAGCCTGTCCCCTCCCAGCAGGTCACCTGGGGACACCATGCCCTGCAGGCATGTGGCAGCAAGCTGCCATGTCCCACTGCCTCCTTCCTCTGCTGGGCGGTTCTCACCACCACAGGGACAACCACCAGCTGTCACTTGGGTCCAGCACAAGGACAGCGGGTCTGGCTGGGGCATAATGCCATCCCTGGGCATACAAGCTCCTGTATGGCCTGTATGTCCCTTTGCAAAGGGATGGTGACAGTAACCAGGGCATGTAATCTCTCAGGGCAGCTGTGGCCACCATAATCCCAGCCAGTCTGCCTCCATCCCGCTGTGCCTCAAGGGCTTCCCACTGTCACTGGCTGCTCCCAAGGAAGTCGCAGCATCTCGGCACTGAGCTGCTGCACACGGGGATGAGGAGCCACCAATGCGACATGGCATGTGTCCCCATCCCAGTGTGGTGTCCCTGGCACAGGGCTATCCTGCCAGCGCCTGCCCCAGCTCCCCAGCCTCCGTGCACCGGCCAGGGTGCCCTGCTGAAGGGCAGTGCCATTGCCTCGCTGCCATCAGCTGATGGGAGAGGAGTTAATTTCCAACAAACACAGGCAGATGCCTCCACCAAAGATTTCCCAAGCAGTTATCAGCAGGAATTCGGGGAAGGCTGTGTCTAGACAGGCTGCAGCTCTGGGTGGCTGCTGGATAGAGTGGCATTTCCCTCCATGCCTGTCAAGAGGCAGTCTGGAGATGATTAAGAGCTTTTTTTTTCTTCTTTTTTGTTCTTGGTCTCCTTTTCTATCCAAGAACAGCCTTGTTCCTGATCAGGCTTTTCCAAGGCTTGTTCCTCCACACCCCCAGCAAAACCGGCCTTTGCTCATCTCCGGCATCCCGCTGCTCCTCCTCTCCTGGTGCTGAGCTGGGGAAAGGCAGTGCCCAGGGCCGGGCAGTGCAGCCTGCCTCATGGCGAACAGGGCCACGATGAGCCATACCATCAGCCCGCGGCACAGTGAGAGCTCCTGCCGCATCCAGCAGACTGCAGGCACTGCACTCAGCCCGTCCCCGCCGTGCCTTGGCGAAGATGATGGGCAGTGGCATGGCACAGGCATCCTGCAGGCAGGGGCACAGGCAGTGCAGGGGGCTGAGGGCTGGGCTGGGACCCCAGCGTGCTCCCTGGGGCCGCCCCAGTGCTTTAACCTGTGTGGGGCAGAAGCAGCGAAAGCTTTTTCTTCATGAGTTAAGATGGAATCGAGCGGCAAGCAGTGAGGCAACAGGCTGGAAATCTGAGCTGTGGAGCCATTTCACCATCCTTTGACCTTGGCCGGGAGTACACAGAGAAGGCAAGCGGAGCAGCTCCTGCGCGGGGGGAGGCTCCAGCTCGGGGGGATAAAGCCCAACACATGTCCTTGTGGCTGGAGGCCAGCAGATGCTGGGGGGCACTGCACTGCTCCTGAACCCCGAAACCCTCTGCCTGCCCAGGCCCACGTACATTCATAGGGCTCATCTCAGCCCTGCCCCCATGCCTGGCTCTGCCTTCCCCGGGCCACGGGGACATGCCACCTGCCCCACTCTGGGGATGTCCTGGGAAGCCGAGGCAGTGCCTATTTGCCAGCAGCACCTGCCAGCTGGGCACAGGGAGAGGGCAGGGGACTAGGCCTCCTCTTCTTCCTCCTCTACCAGCCACCGAGGGGGTCACTGGCTGGGGGGTCCCAGTGCTCCCCCAGCCCCTCAGGGTGCCCTTTGGCTCAGAGCAGGGACAGCAGGTGCAGGGCCAGGCTCACCTGGCATGGTCACAGAGTCAAGGGGCAGAGGCTGGACTCAGACCCCCTGCAGAGCCAGGGACATGGTCACCTGGGGGGAGCCAGGCTTTTCTGTCCCACACCCCAGCGATGCCAGCCTGGGCAGGGAAAGGGACTGGTGGGTGATCTGGGCTTGCCCCAGGGACGGACAGGGACCAAAATTTGGCAGCAGCCAAATCCCCACTGTGCACTCAGCAGGAACCAGCAGAGCTGAGCAAGGAGCTGATGTGGCCATGCGAGGCTGTGGCGGCACCGTCCTGGGGCAGGGAGAGCCAGCAGCATCAGGGCAAAGCTGGCCTCTGCAGGGCAGCACAGAGGGAGCCCACTGTGGTGCTGGTGCAGCGGGGCCAGGCTCCAGCACCTGGGCTACAGCTGCTGCGAGCAAGCATCTTCCCACTGCTGGGTTGAGGTGAGGTACGAAGCTGCTTGGTGCTGGTAGACAAGCTGGGGATGGTCACGCTGCCTGTGGGGCTGGGGAGAGGGCTCCTGGAGGAGGAACCTGTGCCCACATTAGGTGAATGCTGTGTGTGGCTGTCAGCTAGGCGGGTGAACAGACACATGTTGGGCTGAGCGAGTGGCGGCCAGCCTGCCCAGGCTCTGTTTGATGTGAGACATCAAAGCAGGAGATGCTGAGCACCAATGCCTTCCCTGTCCCGCTGTCACCGAGGTAGGGAAGCATGGTGCTGTGCAGTGCTGGAGCCACAGGAGATGGTCAGCATGCCGGGAGGCAGCACGCTGGTGGGGCTGCCCCGGGCACAGCCAGCCCTGCAGGGCACCAGACAGCTCCAGACATCAGGCAGTGCCGCCGGTCCTGGCCATCTGCTCCCCATGGATCTTGGGGGATTCAGCCCTCGCTAAGGCTGGCTTGGGATGGGGGTGCGACAGTGCTGTTAAGCTCCTTCCCCAACAGCTGCAGGGAAGCGGAACACGCTGGCAATGCTGGAGGCTTCCCACCCCAGGGCAGCAGGGTCTGTGTATGCCGGCTGGTGATGTGCATGTAGCCAGGTCTTCATCTTGAGACCGCTGGGAGGGAGCACGTTTCCCCTGCTCTGCAGGGACAGCCCTGTCATGGTGGGCAACACAGGGCCGCGAGGTGGATGGCACTGCCTCTCCTTGGGCTGAGCTCGGCTGAGAGATGGACAAGCAGCTTCCCTTAGACGAGGCACAGCAGTAGACAGGGCCTGGGGATGGGGCTGTGGGACCCACCATGCTGCACATGGGAAAGATGCTTCCATGGTGGCCAACAGGTCACCCTGGCACTTGCTGTGGGACTGACTCGCTGGTCACTGGTACGTAGGGCAACTTCTCTTTTTTCCAGCCTGGCCTTCTTACCTGGGATCCCTCCTCAAAGATTTGCCTTTCTTTTTTTTTCCCCTCCCTTTTCAACCTTGTTTCTTAAATTTCGTTTTTATTATTTCCCACCTCCAGCCCCACCATGCCTGAGCAGGGGAGCTGCACCGCTCGCCCCATGCACTGCGTGCCCCCCTGGCCAGCCTTGCCAGAGGGTCTGCCGGCACAGGGGAGCCTGGCTCCATGGGCACTGCAGGGAAACAGCGCCTGAGTATCAGTCTTGATGTAACTTTTGTGCTCTATCTTTTTCCACATCTCATCTCCTGCTTGCTGGGAGCTCGACCCATTTAGGGCATTTTCTTTTAGTGTCTTTGGCTGGGCGGGCAGCAAGCAGGGCTGGGAAAGCTGGGGCCTGCGGGGGAAGTGAATTACTAACTGGGCTTCTCTGATGTCCAGACGATGCTGTACACATAGCCCCACTCCCCCTCTCCCTTGCTGGAGCAGAGATAAGATGATAAAGCCTGGATAAGTCGCCAAGAGCACTGGAAGCTTAATGAGCTCCAGCCACACCACAGCTGTGCTTCCACGAGAGGAGAGGGAGCCTCGCTGCTCCCTGCCTGCTCCAGCTCCAGGTTCTTTGGTGGCCCTGCATGAGCTCCTGCATGCCCGCCATGCCAAGGAGCATCCCCCTCGGCCAGCTTCTCTGGTCAGCTCCGGCTGGAAGCCATGCCAGCGCAGGGTGAGGAGCAGAGCCCAGGGAGCAAGGAGGATGCTGGAGCAGCCGCCCCGCACTGCTTGGGAACAGTGTCCATGGGGAGCTCTCCCCACTGCGCTCTAGGTTCCCACCAGCCCTTCCCAGCAAGGGCTGGAGGCCGGTGACGTGATGGCCTGTCCCCACTGGGACTTCACCCCTGCACCACTTCCTCCGGCCCGGGAATGTGACGTGTAAACAGAGCAGGAGAGCTGGTGCCGGCACCGCTCCCACGCTCCGTCTGCCCCGGGGCCAGCAGCGGGGACACCAGGCATTAGCCCTCCCTGCAGGCTCCTGGTGCCCCCCGCACACCTTCCAGCAGTGGGCTGGGGAGGGGGCCAGCGCTGTGCTGCCCTGTGGAGGTGGGGGCAGCTCCTGGGGGACACCAGCTAAAGATGGGGAGATGGTGGTCAGTGGGCTGGGGGCAGCGGGGAAGGGCTGAGACATGGGAAAGGCAATGACCGACCTGCTGTGTGCCTTGGCTCTTCGTTAGCCATGCTTCTTCCAGCCAGGAACCCCCTTCCTGCTGCTCCCGCCCCTCCGGAGGCTCTTTCTCGCCTCCCAGCCAGGCTCTGGTGTTGCTGGAGGGTTTCATCCCTCTGCCGCAGCGGCGGGCACCTGTAGCTTTGCAGGAACCAGTGGTTCTGCGCGGTGGCACAGTACTGGGCACACTGGTGGCGAGGCAAGGACAGGGGTCCCTGTCTTGGGGTGAGAGGGACATGGCGGCTTGCATTTGTAGCCCAAAGGTGGCAGAGGCCTCGTCTGTCCCTGGGGTCCCTCCTGCCACCGCCACCATGCCACACCGCCACCATGCCACCGCCCTGTCCATCAGGGTGCGGAGGAGCCTGGCTCTCCGCAGAGACACCGATTTAGGCCATTTCTTCCTCCCCCCGGCACCAGGAGAGGGGCTGCCCGCCGGGGAGGAAGGAGCACAAACCAGATGCTCTCTCCCTTCTGCACCCATACCCTGCTCTCAGCCCCCCAAACCTGCTCCGTTGTTCTTGGCATTATAATTTATCCCAGCAAAACCCAGCGAGAAGGAGCAGCATCCCCCTGGGCCCCCTTGGCTCGCCCCCAGCATGGGAGATGGGGGCCGCTCGGTCTCCAAATCTGCCTTTTTGACCATAAAAGGGCAGGCACGCGGCCCGCCGGGGGATGGGAAAGGGAAGGCAGAGCTATTTATAGCTGAGCATCAGGACCTCAGCCTGAACCCGGGGTTAATCAGCCTGCGACCAGATTAGGATCTCCCTTGGCCCCTCCATTTTCTCATAAACCTTTGATTTAATACCAGCGCTGGTGAGGGAGGGAAGAGAGGAGGCACCTCTCCTCCATGGAGGCCACCATGATCTGGTGGGGGACGGGATGGAGATGTTGGGGATGGGATGGAGATGCTGGGAGAGCTGGAAGGCCCCGGTGGAAAGGAGCGTTGGAGCTGTCCTGCCACCAGCTTGTGCTGCAAAGGCACAGCGAGCAGCATCCCCGTATGATCGCTGCCTGTGAGGGACACCCAACAGCAGAAGGTGCCCTGGGGTCAGTCCCTTACATTTCTAGAGTTGAGTAAGTCCTTCCAGCAAGAGCTCGTTCCCCTCCATCACCCCAGCCCTTGCCACCCACGAAGGGGGAGCTGGGGGGGGTCCTTGGGTAGGTTTTACCTTGCCTGGTGTCACCCAGCAATGAGTCCCTCAGACAGCGGGAGGTGGCATCAGGGCTGCTTGGGGAGCTGATGACCAGAGCTGGATCAAAGCTTGGCTGGGGCAGGGACGGAGCCCCAACAGCTGGTGAAGACCAGGATTTTGGGGGCCAGGAGGAGGGGAAAAGGCACCTGCATGGGGCTGAGCATCACCCAGTGCCTTCTGCCCTCCTCCAGAGAGTGGGGCAGCCCGGAGCCGCTGGCGGCAGAGCCCTCCTGGCCAGGGGTTCAGTCTTCCCTCAAAAGCCCAGGTCTGGCCTCACGGCTGGGGAATGTCAAGGAGAAAACAAATCCCAACTGCTATTAAAAAAGGACATTTCCTGCAGCGGCAGCCTGCCTGGAGAGGGGAAAGGGCGCTGTGTTGTAACCGTGGGGAGGGCCGAGCTCTGACTCAGCCCAGCGCCACGGGGGAGGCAGCTTGTGGCCACCGAGCACTCACTCGCCTGCTCCCATCTTCCCGGCACCCACCGGCGGTGCAGGGTGGGCCAGCAGGGTGGGCCAGCAGGGTGGGCCAGCAGGGCACGCGGCTTGGCAGAGGCGAAGGCTGGAGGTGAGCAGCGGGTGGGAGCAGGGGCAGCGCTGGCGTGACCAAGAGGGTGCTGGGGGGACTGTCCTGGGTGTGCACGCCGTGCCCCAGGCATGCTCTGCAGAGCTTCGGCTGAGGGGTGGGGTGGTGGCTGGTGGTCCCCCCAGTGTCGGCAGGGCCACGAGTCCAGCCGTTATTCTGCTTTCTCCTGAAGCCAGATGGCATGTTCATACCCGATGTGAGCGAGGGGACGAGCAACTTGGGGCTGTAGCTCTCCTCCTGGCAGGCACTGCTCAGGGGACACTGGTGTCCCTAACATGGAGATGCCCCAGCAGCAACATGCATGCTGGGGAGCAGGGAGTGGTGGCCGCATGGCACGCTGGTGGCAGCCTCCTTTCCTCAGGAAACTGGGACAAAACCGAGTGGAGATAAGGGAGGAAGGGCAGGCCCTGCAGCACTGGCTTTTATGCCCCATCTTGGGGACATGTGATGGGGACATCAGGGGAGGATGGGGGTGCCTCCCTTCCCCACAAGACGTCCCCTCGAGGGGCAGGGGCAGGCAAGCCCCAGCAGATGTTTTGCCTCTGACCCGGCAGGATGCGCCGCCCGGCACATTCCTCCAGCCTTTCTTGGTATTTCTTCCCCTCCTGCCACCTCCGCGGGGACAGCAGCTGAAGTCTCCCAGCCCCATGCCATGGGGACAGAGAAAGCTCCATTCCATCTTTTCCCACCAAGGCCAGGATAGTGGCAGGCGAGAACAGGGGCCATCCCCAGGCCCCCCTGAATGCCTGGGGACCTGCTCACCACCACAGGGAGAGGGGAACATGCCCCACACCCTTGGGCTTTGGGCACATACGGCTTCGAGCAATCAAAGGGAAGCCTTTGAGTGGCTATTGTAGCGTTTCTTGCGTACCCAGAGCTGTTAGCATTGATGTCCTCAGTCCCATGGGGTGCTGGGCACCCAAGTGGGCTCCAGAGCAGCTGCCCACGAAGAGACCCAGGAGCTTGTGGCTCCACACCAGTCCACACTTGACTCTGCATCATCACGCTGACTGCCATCCTCTATGTCTTGCAGGCTCAGCCGTGGGAGTCCTTGGGGACATCGAAGCTGCCAAAGGCATGTGATGACTGTACAGACCCAGAAACATGGCCAGCGGCGAGACAGGCAGAGCTGACATGCCGACATGCTGCCAATGCGGACACCGCCACGTGCCCTTTCCCCGGGCACAGGAGGCTGCACGCTGCGGGCAAGCCTGACCCTGTTGCCCCCTGCCCGGCCGTGCAAAGGGGGGCTGACCCCCAGGGGCTGGCTCCCAGGGCATGCTGCGGTGCCGCACGTGGCTCCTTGCTGAAAGCATGGTGACACCTTCCTGGGGGTATGCACGGGGCCAGAGTGCTGCCCAGCAGGGCCAGCAGCAGGGCAGAGGCTTTGCAAAAGCATAGGGTGGCAGGAAGGTCCCTGCAGCACCTCCCCTGGCTCTGGGTCCCTGTGGCTGTTCCCACACTTGGCTGGAGCTCAAGGCTGGCCTGGCCGTGGCTGGTATGGAGATAACCCCGCACTGGCCAAGGCTGCTCCCAAACCTCATTCCTGACTGATGGATGCCACAAGCTTGAGGCTCCATGGGGCTGTTTCCCTCCTTCTTTCCTACCAAGAACCAGGGGCAGCAGACGGGGAGCCTGGCACATTGCATAGGGTGGTTTCTGCTCCGGTTCCCAACTGGGTGCACCCGGCCGGGGGCCGGTGCCGGATGCAGGGGCTCACGCCAGAGACACACCATCTGCTTCTCGTCAGGCTGCTGGGAGCGCCGGGGCCTGGCAGTGGGACGCGGTTGTGATAGATGGTCTGTTTATCACGTTTCAGTTCTGCTCAGGATGTTAGTGTTTGTCTGTGAAAGACATTTTTGGGCTCAGCCACTCCCTCCCATCCTCCCTCTCCTCCTGCTTCCCCCCAGATCCTCACGTGTGGGTCTGGATGGGCTGATACCTGTCCAGACCTGGGGGTGAAGGTCCAGGGTCTTTCCCCCTGCAGCCCCTGATCCTCATCCATGTGAAGGGGGGGCTTAGCCCTGCCACCCTGGGATAGGCTGGTGTCTGAGCTTGGGAAGCTGAGGTGGTGCTGGCCAGCCGCAGGCTCTCCTCTGATGGGGACAGGAACAAGGGTGGGGAGGGACAGCAGGAACTTTTACATGCTCCTCAAACCTCGGGGTGGGAAAGGGACAGAGGGCAGGGAGGGATGCACTGTGTGATACCCTCAGCTCCACACCGTACTGAGGTGTCCTGGCCCTACTGAGTGGAAGTCCTGGGCCCTGGGGGGAGTCCTATTACCCTCACCCTCTCACCCAGCTCCACACCAGCTCTCGGAGAGGTTACACGGATTTGAAGGCAGAACCCCTTCATCTGTCCCTATCCCTCTCTGTCCCTGCAGAGCCGGGGCCAGGCTGAGCTACCAAGCCCAGGTCCGTCCTGCCATCATGTCTGGGCTGGGCATGGGGCATGTGGGCACATGGCTCTGGAGCAGGGGACACCTCTTTGCCTGCGCCCAGGCAGGCAGGCAGACACACAGCCTTGCTGTAGCATGACCCCCAGACGTACATCAGCTGCAGCAAAGGTGACCGCAGGCTCCTCGATGTCTCCCAGCCCAAGGTGCAGTGCTGCATCTCTGGTCAATTGGGAGTCTGAGATGAAGCACTGTAGCTCGGGAAGGGAGGAACTGCACACCCTGGGGACCACTGGGACCCCCCACCTGCTGGGACGAGTGACGCAAGGAGAGCCGAGCCCTGGATACGGGAAAGGGCTCACCCCGAAGCTCCTGATCCCTGCAGACAGCAAGGGGGGAGAGGAGGATGGGGAGGTTTCTCCTTTCAGCAGAGGGGCCCCCATGGCTGCTCGGGACCCCTGGCCTGGCGCTGGGCACCAGCGGGAGGAGTCACACAGAAGTGTGGGAGCCTTGTGTGGTGGGGGGAGCAGCAGGGAAGTGGCAGCAGCACTCCCATCAGCCACACGCGGAGCCCAGCCAGTGGCAAGGATGCGTGAGGCTGGCGGAAAGCCCAGGTCGCCGTGCCCTCAGGGTCCAGTTTTCCCAGGAATCCCTTAGGCACTACGTTGGGGATTCCTGGAAATACTGTTCTTGGGGCCACGGCTTGGCGCCTGGAGACAGCCCATTCCACAGGGAGACACAGCGGGTGGAAGAGCTGGCGACCGAGGTACAGGGCCACTGGGTGGTGTGGGGGGGTGGTTGTGAGTGGGAGGGGGAGCCCCCTGGGTACCCTAAACTTGGGAAGGGGGGCACTCCAGCCCAGGCACCCCGTGCCAGGGGGGTGATGGATGTCCCTGTGGGTCGCTGCTCACTGCAAGAGGATGCAGCTGGCAGGCAGGTAGCCTTGCACTCCTCTCCTGCCCTGCATGTGCCACCTAGCCACCCCGGGGGTCAATAAAGGTCTTGACTCCCAAGTGACTGTCCTGGCTGGTCCTTTGGGGGTGGGAGCCCTACAGCCTGGTGCCAGCACAGTTTGGACACTACAAGAGCTGCCTGTGGAGCACAGCCCCAGGGGGCTGCTCTCTCCCTCCTGCTCCTACTCTTCACATTCCCCCAGCTCCCAGCCCTGCCATGCTCCTGCAAAGGGAACTGATGCACCATCCCTGTCCTGGCTGCTGCTGGGCAGCATAAGCATCCCGGGCAGCGGCTGCCTTGGACAGGAGCTGGGATGTCTCCTTGTAGCTTCCCAGGCATTCGGGTTCACCCTACACTAATCACATCCCTGCCAGCACTGGAGCCCCTCAGCTTGCTGACCTGACGTGACCCCTAGCCCCGGAGCAGCAAGCCTCATGGGGAGCGGGAGCTACTGGCACTGCACCCCTGCTCTGCCCTGCTGCCCGCGGCCTGCACCAGGAGCCTGCCTGCCTGCACAGGGGCAGATACAGGCAGGCTCAGCATGGAGGCAGAGGAAGAAGACAGGTGCAGGAGGCAGGTGTGCAGGCAGGCAGGCACAGTATGAAGGTGGAGGAAGGAGACAGGTGCAGCAGGCAGGCCCAGGCAGCAGGCAGGCCCAGGCAGCAGGCAGGCGCAGGCAGCAGGCAGGTGCAGGCAGGCAGCAGGCAGGCGCAGGTATACGCAAGCAGGCAGCAGGCAGGTGCAGGCAGGCAGCAGGCAGGCACAGGCAGCAGGCAGGTGCAGGCAGGCGGCAGGCGCAGGCAGGCAGCAGGCAGGCGCAGGCAGCAGGCAGGCACAGGCAGCAGGCAGGCAGGGCGGACGGCAGGTGGCAGTGCTGCCTAGGCCGGAGCAGGCAGGCCGTGCTGCCCGCCCTGCCCGCTCCCGCCTACCCCCGGGCCCGTCCCAGCCCTGCAGTGGGGAAGCACCCTGCAAGCAGGCCCTGCAGGGGCTGGGGATGCCTCCTCCCCCCACCCCCGGCACCCTCACCCCATGCAGCAGCAGAACCACCCCCACGTCCCCAGAGAAGCCACCAGTGTCCCTTCCTTCCAGGCCAGGCCAGGCCTTAATCCTCCGGCCGCCCCCACCCCCAAACGCAGACAGACCCATCCACCCACAGGGTGGAAAGACACCAGCAGCAGGTCCTCGGGATGGCCATGTGATGCCAACACAGCTGCCGCCATGCCGCTGGCACGGCACACCCCGCACATCATGCATCCCCGTTCCCACCCAGCCCATTCCCGGCTCCTCAGCTTGTGCCGAAATGCCGCAGGGCTAACCGCCTCCGCACCCATCCTGCTGAGTCAGCGGGGTGCAGCCGGCAGCACCCAGCCCACCCCGGTGGGGCTACGCTGACGCAGGGCTGCGCATCACCCACACTCCCTGCACCCAGCACCCCCCCCGCCGGCACTCTCCCACGCGTGCCCCTGTCCTGTCCCCACGGCTGGCAGGGAACAGCCGGGAAAGCCATGCCTGCGTGCCATGGGTGCTGCCTGCCGCGCTCGCTGCCTGTTCTGCCAGGACCCAGAGGCTGGCAGCCCACCATCATGGGGAGATGAAGGGGCACTGGGCTGGTGCTGTTCGGTTCCCCAAGGCTCCCAGTGGGTCCAGGTTGCCTGCGACGGGCAGGTGGATGGGACAGGGCTGGGAGGGCAAGGAGATCCTGCCCAGAGGGGCCACCCATAGACACAGCTGGGAAAGGGCAGGGATGGGGAAGTCATTCCCGTCCCGCATGAGGAGGAAAAGTGGAAATCACAAAACCTCTCTGGGTATGACAAGCCAAAAGCCAAACCCAACCTCTCCCCCCGTGACAGCACTGTTGGTTTGCCACGGCTCCAGCCGCTCCGTTTCAATCCTTTCCAAGCAGTTTGTTTTGATTTTGGTTGTTGGGGGGGGGGGGTTACATGACATGCTGGTGCAGGATGGAAAGCCATGTCTCTCTCACACACACCCAAATTAAAAAAATACGGCACTTCATTCAGGAAATGCCAATTCAGAGAGCTTTGATTATTTCCTTCTTTCTTTCCCCCCCCCCCCCCCCCCTTTTTTTCAGCCAGAAAATTTATCAGGGCTGACCCTGTCCCTGAGGGAGATTTAGGTTTGGAAAATATTGGCAATTTCTGACCAGAAAAAGCCCCTTACTTGAAGGATTCCTGACCTGCCCCTAGCCCACCTGTGAACCATCTGCCCCAGCCACTGCAGGGAAGCCCCAGTCTCCTCCTTGTCACCGAAGCAGGGCTGGGGTTCAGCTCCCTGCCTCTCGCCACCAGCTGCCAGCCAGGCGGTTGCAGAGCCCACCCCGGGGGACAGCAGGGAGCCCATGCTCTGCAAACATCCCCCTTGGGACGCACCGGGTGCCTCCGCCCGCCCTGTGCGCATCGGTTACCCATGACTCCAGCAGCTCTGAGCGTAAAGCCTGGAATGCTGACCCACCTACCTGATAGGGAAACTGAGGCACACATCTCCTGCCTGCCCCTTCCCTTGGGAACAACACAGCCAGGGCTTTGCTACCTGACCCAGGACGGCCAGGGGGAGGACGGCTGGGATGAGGGTGGCTGCTACATGGGATGGGGGAGCAAAGTCTTGTCCCTCCATGAAGCTCAGCCGGAGCCTCTGGGCAGCGCCGGGGTTTGCAGAGTGGGCACAGGGCAGTGCCGGAGTTTGGGGCCTGGAGGGGCAGCTGTGCCGCTCTGTGCCAAGGACAGCAAGGGGAGTCACGCCGCCCCGGGCGAGATGCCACCCCAGCATCACTCACAGGCATCGCACATTCCCTGTCTCAATTTCCCCACTGGTGAGGCGGCATTGCTGGGGAATGCTCAGACACCCAGCACAGCTCAGCCTCCACCAGCTCAGCACTACTGCCAGCGCAGGACCAGCATGCCCCGTGCCGCTGCCGGCTGTGCCGAGGCCTGCCATCCCGGGAAGGGTGTTGCTCTGAGTCAGCCGGCACAGCCGGCACCACCTGGGAGCAGCACCCGCTGGCACAGCCCCACGGCCCAGCACGGAGGAGGGAGCCAGGACACGGCAGCAATGGCAGAGCAGGGCTGCTTCCCCCAGGCCCACAGCCAGACACGGTCATTCCTCCCTTATTCCCACAGGATGAGCTCCCCTTGTTCCTTGCTCTCTGGAAAGCACCCAGGAGGGGAGGCCGAGCTGCCGTACTCCATTTTTTGGGCAGCTCTTCCCCCTCTACCCCCTCCAAGAGTCCTGCACAGTTACTGTCTTTGCAGAAACTCGGCAGCCATAAATCCTCCTCTGCCCACAGGGGCTGCCCGCTTCCCTGTCTTCTCTCCATCTCCTCCCAGAGACGTGTGTTACCTTCAAAAAAATATTGATGGTCTCTTGAGAAGAGGCGCTATGCTGGAAGCCAAACCCCAGCACCCTCAGCCCCCCCGCCCCAGCACAGGGAGGCTCACACCCACGGGTGCCCAGAGTGGAGGTGGGCAGGAGAGTCCCTCGGGGTGTCCCACTGGGCCACTGAGCTGGGGCAGGACAGGGGCTGCCCACCCTCACTCCTAGAGGCCACCAGGGTGATGAACCCTTATAAGCTGTGGCAGCAAAACCAAACGGACTGGGGAAGGGGCAAAACCGCGTCCTGCCCTGCTGGGCTGCGGTGCCAGCCCCATGGCAGCCGCGCTCCCCCCGTGACCCTCCAGGGAAACCACAGCCGTGTCTCTCTGCTCCCCTAATGGGCAGCAGCAATCGGCTTAAAACTAATCCCCGTGTCCTGCGCTGGTCTCGGCACAGGGCCCCCACGGGGGCCAGGCGCTGCCACCCGCTGCCAAGGCCTGAAGGGAGACAGGGTGGTTTTAAGCAAGGGGGTGGCGGGTGCTGGTGTGGCTGCCCTGGGACGGCCACCGGCATCCACACGCCTGCACCTCACCGGCACCCACAGCAGGGCATCCCGTTGTCCTCCAAGCGCCCACAGGCTGGTGCCAGCCCCCAGTGCCCAGCACGCCCAGCATCATGGCCCTTGCAGCGCTGCTTCAAGGCGCCGTGCTCCAAAGCTTGGCCCCGAGGTGGAGTACCCCACTTATCTCCTACCAAGGGCATGACACCCCTAGGCTGGGGCAAGGCCCCCGGGATTAGGGCTTTTTGCATCTGCAGATTTTTGAAGAGCTCAGCAGGGCGGGGAGCCGAGGCGAGGGCGCGTGCACATGCACACACACATACCCCCGGCGAGCGGCAGATGAGCAGCAGAGCCCAGCTGCATTCCCAGGGGCCCTCCCATGCACCTTTGATCTCCTTCTCTTTGCACGGCCCTTCCAGGAGTCCTCCACAGTGCAAACACCACCATCCCACCCACCCCTGCTCTACACCCACCACCTCCCTGGCTCAGGGAGCAGCCCCCCTGGCTCATGCTGCCTGTTCCCCCCAGCTCCCAAGAGCAATGCTGGAAACACAGGGGCGTGAGCTTGGGCAGCTCCATCCAGGCAGGATTGTGTCCTTCAGATCTTGGGGGGGCTCACAGCACCCCAGGGCCCCCAGCTCAGAAGCTGTGCCTGCAAACCCAGCCCTGCCAGAGCTGAGCTGCTCTCGCTGAGCTGCGCTCGCTGCTGCAGTGGGACCAGATTAGCGTGTGTGTGGGAAGCTGGAGGGGAGAGGGAGGGAGCAGGCATGGCCCCCCTAGGAGCCCAGGCATGCAGGAGTCACGGAGGAGGGTGCAAGCGTGGGGGTGGCTGCCAGCCCACGCGCAGGGCTGGAGGGTGTGGGTGCTGTGCCCGCCGAAGGGCTCAGCCTGCCCAGCACCCCCCAGCTCCCAGCCTGGCTTGCAGCCACCCACCCTGCTGAGTCAGCACCCAGGAAGGTCGCGTCGGGCAGCCGGCGCTTGCCAGGCCTGCCCGGCGTGCCTGAAACCTTGTGGTGCCAAATCTGGCAGGGCGGGAGCTCCGTCCTGCCTTAGCTGAGCAAAGCATAGGTAAGGCAGGCACGGTGCTGTCAGCACCGGCATCGCCAGCCCCTGCGTACCCCCACTCAGCCACGGCGGGGGCAGCACAAAGGTCCCGCTGGGAGCCCCCCCTGCACCGCACCGCCAGCCTGGGGAGCAGACCTGCCGGCACCCAGAGCCATGCCCAGCCCGTCCCTGCGGCAGGAGGCATGGCCCTGCATGCTCACCCGAGACCGACACAGTGCCGAAAGCCCCTCTGTCAGCAGCTGCCGGCCCTCCCTGCCCTGGCGAGCTGGCCCAGCAGCTCCAAACCTGCTCAGCATGGTGCAGCACCCAGGCCGGCCGGCTCGCCCTGCCCCGCTGCCCTGGCAGCCTGGGAAAGCAAAACGCACGCAGGGAGGGAGGAGGTGGCGCGAGCCGTTCACCAACAGGGCAGTTTCCCACCGCCTTTCCCTCTTCTCCAAGTCTCCTTGGGGCCTGGGACAGGGATTGGCTTTGATCCTCCTCTGGCTGGCCCAGCCCTGAGAGCAGAGACCGCACACAACCCACTGCACAGACTCAGCCCAGAGGGCAGGCGGGCAGCAGCTGCCTGCCCCGCGCTCCTCGTCGTGGTCGCCCAGGGGCTGTTGCAAACCGCTATTGATTCAAAGCACAACTCAACCTCGGTGCCATGGGCCAGGCTCTGCCTTTATCTCGCTGCCGCCTCCTCTGGGGAAGCGGCCCAAGCCCTCCCACCAGGTCCCAAAGTTGCATTTACCCCTGCCCCAGGGCTGGGGATCAGCCCCTGGGCAGGATAAAACAGCGCGGGGCTGCTTCAGCCACCCTTGGCCATCGAGGAGCAGGGTAATGACATACCCAGGGTGGCAGAACCCTCAGCTATGGCTTGTCCTGCTCCAGCAGTCCCCTCTCTGGGCAGCAAAAGGTCCCGCAGCCACCAGGCAGCTGTGGCTGTGCTCCCAGCTGTACCTTGGCCCCTGGAGCCAGGAACGAGGGGCTGCAGCTGGCTCCCTCCATCTGCCCTTGTTTGCATGGAAACAAGCAGGGAAAGCTAAACACACACACCCAGGCTGGGAGTCACAGCCCGCGCAGGGCAGGAGCAGGGAGCTGCCGGGGTGGGCCGGTGGGCAGCCCAGCCTGCGGTGCCCAGCTGCCCCGGGATGCCCTTACAGCTGGGGCACCTGCGGGGTCTGCACGGCACAGCCGCAGCACACCACGGGCGAGGTGAAGAGCAAAGCTCTCCCCAGCACTGAGTCCTTGCTAGGATCTGCACTCCTGCTCCCGCTTCCCCCAGCACGTGGCCTGGCACCAGCGTCGCCGCGCTGAGCAGTTTTCAAGGGCAGGAACACACGCAGCACTTGTTTCCCCTCTGCCATGGAGGTACACAACCCCATCCCACCAGACCAGGGCTCCTCCCTTCCTCATAATAGCCACAACCCAGACTCCGGCTGTTATGATCTTCTTCCTGCAAACAAGCAAGGGTTGGGCTTTCGCATGGCTGTTGAGAAAGAGTCAGCCCCAACCTGCCATCTCCAGCTTCACGTAGCAGTGACCAAAGTCCTGGAGCTGGAGAATCCAGCCAGAGCTGCAGCAGCCAACGAGCATTTCATCACTCAGCCTTGCCCCAGGTCTCACGGCTCCTGAAGTGGGTCTGTCCAGCCTAGGAGGACTAGGAGAAACAGAGCAACTTTGTACTTGCCCTCAATTAATGAGTGACCTATTTAGAGGAAAATCTGGGCTAAGAAAGAGCTGCAGCCAGCTGCTTAGGGGTGGCATGGCACAGAACAGGCTGAGCCCAGCAGCACCAGATTTGTTTGGGACAGAGAAGCCAGTTCAGAGCATTTTAATAAACACCCTGAAAGTTTTTATAGCTGGGGAAGAGAAACCCAGTCTGGAAACAACCTCATGCTGCACCCTCCTTCCTGAGGCCATCAGCAAGGGGATGTCCCCTGCCACAGCCAGAGCGCAGCCAGCCGCCCGGTGCCTCAATGGCAGGCAGGGGGACCAGGAGCAAGGGGCAAGGTGGATGCATCGGCAGGAGCACCCTGTTCAGCATAGCAGGGAGGCTCTCAGCTCCAGGCCTGCCAGGGGCTGTGGTGATGCTCTCAGCTGGGAGGTGGGAGCGGGGGACTCCTCACAGTGCAGGAGCGGATGTCCCCCAGTGGGTGGAAGAGCCAGAGTACATGTTTGCCTGATGAAATCCTGCCAGCAGCCGGAGCGGTGTTTCAACTCGACGGCAGCTTTGAAAGGTAGGCGTTGGTCCTACCCAGCAAGCGTGTTAAAAGGAGAAGTGCTTATCTAATAGGACGTGCAAGTCAGATGGGTATCTCTCCTTCTAGAGAGGGTGCTGCCCGGAGCTGGCAGCCTCCCCTCCTGCTCTGCAGCCTGGGAAAGCCAACTGCCCCGGACCAACCTCGGCAGGAGCAGACACTGCACCTGGGGGCCTTTCTGCAGGAAGGAGACTGGGTGGCAGCTCACACGTTTTAAGCCAAAGCACTTCCCACGCTGCGCTCAGCTTTCCATCAGCAACACCTCCATACTCCAGCTTACTGGGACAAAGCCAGACTAGACGCTAGGGATTTACCACACTCCTCCTGATGCAAGCTGAAGCAACGAGCAGCTTATTCTCTCCCTAGCTGAAAGAAAAGCAGTGTTATTTCTCAAGCTGAACTGTGGGGACCCAGGAACTGGGTGGGTGGGTTTGAGAGGGCAGCCAGACTAAGCTGTGGTACCTGGCAGATATAAAATGGTCTCTTTCCAATATTTCATTTTGAACCCACGTGCAAAGCACCACAGACATTTGCCTATACCCCACATGGCAGCAGCCGGTTAGGCAAGCAGGCAGACACATGGCTGATACAGCAGACCCAGAGAGGAGGCAAGCCCTGACCTGGCTCTGCCATGCTCTGCCTGTGCTGCCAGAACACCTGCATCTCCTTTACAGGCTCTTGCAAGGCAGCTGTTAAAATACTTCAGTCAGCCTCCAGCACCATTGCTAGCCTGGCACAGCAGCACCTACACCCCACCCCCTGCACTCAGAGTGCTGCAGAAAACTTTTTTCTTGGGGGAGAAAAGGCATGGCAGGTCCCCCAGCAACCGTCCCACTTGGGGCACAGCTCCGTGGACTCTTACAGCCCGGGCAGCCAGGCTCAAGGATGATCTTAAGGCTTCAGTTGCTTTGCGTTCACCTAAGATCATCCATGGGGGGTTTAGCAGTATCAGGGCTTTATCCAGAGAGGCAGCTGGTGCGCAGCTGCAGGTCCAAGGACAGCAGGGCAAGCCCTGCGGAGCCAGCCCTGCCAAGAACATCCCCAGCCTTCCTGCTCCCCCGGGCACGCTGGCACGCGGGCTGGGAGCAGAGCTGCCGCAGCAGTTTCAGTACCATCTCCGCAGCAGCTACCCCCATGCAGCAGGATGCTCACGGCTACTTCCCAGAACCAGGGTGAGGACCCAGCCGGGGCAGAGGGGTGCAGGGTGCAGATGGGACCAGGCTGGGCCAGCACCTTTGAACCCACTCCCAGAGCACATGGTGCGGGGCTCCATACTGGGGCAACACCCTCCAGATGCCAGCAGTCAGCTCCAGGGCAGCTGAAGAGCTGTCAAGAGAACTGACGTGGAACTGGTTCAGCCTTTAGCTCCCAGGATGCTGGCAGAGAGGCTGAGATCAGGACTTCAGCCCCAAGCTCTTGATTACTGCAGTGAAAATAGAAGCAGCCATAGATCCACACAGGAGGCTGTGCTGGCCTTCTAGAAATGGGGTTTGGGTGCAAACGCTTCTTTCCTGGGAAGTGTTTCCTGGTGTTTTGGATTCCTTCCCATGCCACAAAGCTCCCCTTACAACACTGATCCCAAGTACCCCACATTCCTGCAGGACCATGGCTCAGCCACGTTAACAAACATCAGCAGCTGGCAAGCTATTTAGAGCAGCCGGATTGCTCCCAGCACTGTTTTCCTCTCTCATTACCTGCCAGAGGCACAGCCTACCAGCACGGGAGGCGACAGCCCCAGTGCAGCCCCACATATGCTAGAACCTCACAGCTTGCCACCATGGCCCACACCAGCCACCACGTCCTGCCTAGGAAAAGCCAAGTGTGCAGGAGTCGTGTCTGTGCCCCACTTGCTCCAGTATCTTGCATTTAAACTTTTTCCTAGAGGTTACAGAGAAGCTGCTGTGAACCGGGTGTTTGATAGACGCCATGGCCCGAAAGGATGCTGCAGCTCTGGGACCCTGTGTTGGGCTGGCCAGCCCCAGCCAGGCTCAGCGCATGGCTGCTCCGCCAGCAGAGCTCCTTTGGGCAGCCAGGCTGGATGCTGGGGTAAGAAACAAGCCAACAGCCCCCCAGGCTTGGGCAGGGAGCCCTGCAAAGGGTCACCAACATACGCCACAGGCCTGGGGCTGGGACTCACGTTCCCAATGTTCAGTTCAAAATGCCCAAGCACGGGGCCATTTGCCCTTCAAGGCAGGTCCCTCGCTGCCACCCCCGGCTGCCAGGCTCCGCTGGGCACAGCTCTGCCCCAGTTCCAGGAAGAGGGAGCAAAGGACAGCCAGCCCCCCCGCCGCTGCCTTTGCTGTGTTTACCAGTCACCCAGCAACCTCGCCAGGGAAAGCGGCACCAGCTCCGCTTTCACTGCCTGTGGAATCCCAGGGAAGAGCAAGGCAGGGGAGAAGGTGGGAGGCCAGCGAGCAGACAGTACCAGGCTTTCCCTCGCCAGGGGACCGGGCAACTCCCCTGGGACTTCCCAAGGCAGGGGACACACCAGAGTCCTCTAGGAAAGAGCAGCAGGCAGCTGCCTGCACGATCTTGGCACTGGGACCTGGTTTGCATTAGAGCAACTGCTTCCTCCCCCTGCTCCCCGCCCTGCGAAGGCCGTAAATATATTTAAACACACCCTGCACTGCATGTCCCGTGGGCACCCCGGAGTCCCTTGTCACCCGTGTTCAACTCCTTCCTTGGAAAAGCCAGCCCAGTAAGAGCTGTCTGCCACAGCCGAGCCAGTCTGTCCGGTGCCAGATTCTCCCTCTCCGCAGCCACCAGCAGGGTCCTGCCCACGCAGCTACCCCTGCCTGCGGCTGGGGCTCTGGGAGGCGCAGCACTGGGAGCAGTGGGCTGACAAGCCCCCGGCAGCCTCGCCCTAGGAGGGGCTGAGCACAGCGCAGACGGGCCCCCACGAGCTGTTTTACACGTTGGGAAGCAAAACCGAGCCACTTCCAATCAGCATCAAACTCCCCAGGCCGTGCTTTGCCTCGTGGGAACACGCTGCCAGACCGGCAGAGCCCGCTGGTCGCTGGCACAACGAGCCGGCCCCTGGCTCTGTGCCCAGCTCGCACCCCCCCTGTGCCACCCCGGCGCTGGGAGCCCCCCACCAGCAGGTACAGGGAAGGTCAAGAGGTGCAGTGTAAAAAGCTGTCAGTGAGAGGGAGAAAGGTCACCGAGCAGTGACTTACGCCCATAATCAGTTTATGGGATTTGTTAACAGCGTCAGGCTGGCCAGCCAGGGGCTCACTACGACCACGTCAGCACGGCTTTAGCAGAGCAGCACCTTCCCACACCAGGGGTGCAACGCAAACAGGCTTTGTTGATGCTCCTCGGTTATCCAGATGCACGCAGCGCAGCAGGGCCATTGTAGCACAAGCCCAGCTAATGAAAGCCATTAATTAATACTTCCTGGGCAACACAAGGGAAGAATGGCCACAGCTGGGTTCCTTGCCTTTCCTCCCCCAGAAGAAAGAGGTCTCAGGAAGGCAGGCAAGCACTTCCAGGATGTGAGTCAGCAGGAGTTTCTGGCCGTACCTGCTGTTCAAACAGTGCCGTGCAGCTGGAGTTACCCGAGGTCCGACTGGCAGTCGGAGTGCCAGCCCTGAAGGAACACAGACGTGCTCCACTGTGCAAACACTCCTGATGCTGTTTGCAGGCTTCGCCCCACCAAGTAACCCCAACCCAGACCCATGTGCTGCAAACAGGCCTGGCCCCACACCAGCAGCCACCCAGGAGGAACGAGCTCAGCACAAATCAGAGCTGTGCCCGGGGGAAGCTTTCGGCCCACAAGAATGAATGTATTTGCTGCCTAAGTGATTCTTCTCAGCTCAGCAGACTTGCACCAGTTTGTAGCTTCACCTCTCTGCTCTCCTCCCCCACTGCCCGTACACCCAGGCAGGCAAACGCTTCCTTGCTCCTCATTCTGCCTGACCTGGGCAAAGCCCTCCCTTAGAGCTGCCACCAGATGAAGATCTGGAAATGCTACCAGAGGCCAGCCAGCCTGGCCTGGCTGCGGGCCAGCAACAAGAAACTGGTTTGGAACACCGGAGGCAGCTGCAAGCCCCAAGGTGGTCCTGGGGTCAGGCCGCTGCATCTACTTGGGGACGGCAGGGTTTGTGAAACACCAGTCCTTGTGGTCGTATAGAGATGGGCTCAAGGATCTTTAAAATTGCCCACGCTGCCAAGAAGGGGAGTTACCAGCCAGTGTACAAAAACCAAGGGAGAAGCATGTGCAGCAGCGAGGGCTAGCCAGGCACCAGGTACGCTATGCCAAGCAGACCAGCCTTAAACCCTGGGGGTTCCCGCTGCACTGCTTTGGCATCAGTGTGTGCACGCACAAGGGACTCATCCAAGGTATGAGGAAGGGAAAGGGAAGGTTTGTTTGCTGTGCCCCCGGCCTGGTGGACCGTGCGGTGCCACAAAGCACAGCTGAGTCACGCAAGTACCGCTGCCCCACCTCTGCCAGTTACTGAATTCTGCAGAGCCAAGCACCTGCCCCGGGCATTTACAAGGCTGTAAAGGACAAGGCCCTGATTTATCATTGCACACGGGGGCTTTGACTACAACAAGGAAAGCTCAAAAGCCAGTCCACCCTGTATGATGGCATGTGTACTCCTTCAATGATCTCAAATTGCTTTTGTTCTAAAAAAAAAAAAAAAAGTTCAAAGTCCATCACCTGCAAAGTAGCTCAAGGCTCAGTATTATGTCAAGGGTGGTAGAGAACAGGGAGCAGCGCTGGGAGCCAGGAGCCTGCTCTTTGGGACACAAGCAGCGCGCACGGCGCCTCTGAAAGCTTCTCTGCCAGCTATGCGTATTGATGCTATCCTTCAAATTCAGAGAGGGAAAGAAATGAAGTTAAGACCAGCTGTGTTTACAAAAAACAATCTGCATTATCAACAAGAACAAAAGGTTCCTGGGGAGGAGAGGGAAAACAGAACAGTTAGGACCGAGTGTGCTGAGGTACTTCCAGCAGCAGCCCCTGATATCAAAATGTCAAGCTGTTCTCTGAATAATAAAAAAAAAAGCTACATCACCTTTGCAGTTGTTACGGACAAAAATACCTAGAAACCTAGGAACTCAAGCCCGGTGTGAGAATACTCCCTAGCTCCTCCTGCTTTCCAGCTACCTGAATTCAGCACTAGCAACAGTCGCATCTAAGAACATCTCACATCATGCAAGAAGTCTAGTTAGCATCTTAATTTAAAAGACTTCACACCTTTAGCATTGAGCTTTGCAAAGCAGTCAAACCCACTGCGTTTGAAAACAAGGACACGGTCTTGTCTTTTTGGACACAGCCTTCGCTTAGCACACCGCCTTTCCTTCGTGGCCAAGGACAACACAGTCCTGGATCTATTTTGAAAAGCTTCCTTTGCAACCGAGAACGACGAGCGTCCTTGTGCCCCAGCACAACAGTCAATCTCAATTCTTCGCATACAGACCTGGTACCACCCTCCCTCCTTCCTGTTCAGCCCCAGATAACAAGGATTACATTAAAGAGCCATTTCCCACATTAGAGCGTGCAGTGAAGGCAGTCTTTCCACTCAGGCCCTGTTAGGAGGGTCGGAACTTCCTCCGTCTTGTCCCTCGCCTCATGTTTCCAGAGGCATTAGTGCTTGGAGCAGACAGATCTTCCTCCCAGACCACTCTTCCTTTCTGTCTGGAGCCTGCCGTGCCCATAAACTTGTATTATGACATCAAGCTGATATGAAATCATGATGATTTCACTGCAATTAAGTAAGGCGCAGATGGGGCTGATAAAGCTGGCTAAGCAACAAATCTTCTAAATTGGAGAATGCTGTCAAGAGAAATTAAAGCCTTATACAAAAAACCAACACGGGATCACAGAAAAAAAATCCACCTGGAAGGGGCTGCCAGGAGGCATCTAGCCCAACCTCCTGCTCAAAGCAGCGCAGCTACGACTTGGGCACCCTCGCCCCTGCTGCTGCAGCCCGTTACAGGAAAAGCACAGCCCACAAAACACGTACAAGTTCCTGCAAGTTGTAAGCAACGCACCCCGAGAAAGCCAGCTCAGGGGAACAGGCAGAACAATGCAATAGCAGAGCAAGCTGACACGTAAGCTTGAAAAATAACCCCCATACAGACACAATTCAATAGAACTCAGCAAAAAAAAAAAAATTTGGATGGCACACGCTGCACAGGCTTGACACACCTATCAAACATATGTAGCTTTCAGAGACTTGACTGTTCCCAACACAGCCAGGGCCTGAATTCATCACTTACTAGCAATACCCAACGCTGTGCAGAACAGCGGGCAAGGCAGGGCGCAAGAGTGATGTTACCAATGTTACTGGTAACCGAGACCTAGAGCAGCCTGCCCTTCTTTCAGAGCCTTTTATGGGAGAAGAGAAAAATGCTTTCAATTGCTTGCACCAACAGCTTAAATAGGTTAAAAATAATGAACCAGTATGCTGCACATGAGCACTCTGTGCTCCAAATTAAGCAACCCTTTAAAAGGTGGCCTTAGGACGCCTCTCAGTTGTTGTAAAGGTTAATAAATCGCTTTGAAACCCTGTACACAGCTTAGCTAGGTGACTAAGAACCTGCTGTCACAGGCTAATGGCATTACCTGAATTCTAGCACTTTCCAGGGAGCATGAGGGTTTTTTCGTTTTTGTGCTTTACGGCCTCTGTTATGCTGATAATTACTTACGAACGGCCTGGGATTGCCTGCAGAAGTTCTTGACTTTGCATCAGGACAGTAGGTAAGAGTAAAACCTCCCAACACAAAACCTTTGCAGAGCTGCAACCAGAAGTCAAGATCCACATAGTTTTTAATGCTTTCAGGTTTAAGTCTGTTACAAACCAAATGGATTATACAGCAAATGAGTGTTCAGCATCACAGCATCTCTTTAAGGAAGGTTGCCATCTTGTTCGTTGTTCAGCATGCCTGGTGCAGGCTGGTTTTCTGCAAAGCAGCACAAGGCAGCTGACGGTTTAAAAGCTCACGCTTCTGTGCAGACACAGCATGTCTGAAAGACTAACTGGACTCCACGCTCCTCTGCGGGACAAGGCTTGCAGTCGTTCAGAACTACAAACCAATGCGTTCTGACACACTAAGCGCATCAACTGTTCTTGCTTACAGTGCTTATCAAGGGCAGATTTGTTTCTAAGACTTGACAACCCTCCTCAAAGTCTTGAACAAACTTTATGGACAAAGGAAATAATTTCTTCTCCTGAAACCACACGCTTTCCTCCAACTTTCAAATATCTCATGTCAAAGCAAGAAAAGTGGTGCCAAAACAATTCCAAGCAGCCACTCTGAAAACAGCTGCCAAGAATGCATTTCTTTGATGCTTCTTCCCCTTCTGCCAATGTATGTTATCAGATGCATTGCCTAGACAGTAGAAATCATATGTAAGGACATACCATAGTATTCTAGATACCAGTTCTTAGAAACATAACGGTTTTCATATGAGGCATTGCTTGTAAAGCATCCTTATTCAGATGGGGCAATACTCAAAAGAGTCTAGAAAAACCATCCTAGCCAGAGGAATGAGCTACATTTCTTCTTCCACCTTCCAGGTAACAGAGAGAGACCGCTCTGACTCAGAAGAGAAGTTTCCAAATGTGCACCAGTATCTCTGAACCCAGCAGGCTTTCTGCCTCCCTGTACTCCCAGATTATCTATACAAATGTTTATTAGCACACAACGTTCTCCAGCTAAAGTTTAACATCTTCTCAGGGCAGATCCTTCTCGTAAAGAGAGTATGCATAGTGACCACACGAGACTGCGGCCTTGATCCAGATTACCACTCCGTGATGACAGAGAGTGCACAGTGATCTTGAAGAAATGGTTTCCAAAATGAGAGACCTTTTCAAACAGTAAAAATTTGAACTGTGAGCAGGAAACTCTGCTACATGCATGAAAACTGTCTAAAAAGCTAACATACAAACATTTACACAATAGGCATCTGGCAGCATTTTCAGACATTTTTTTAATTTATTCTGACATGCTATAAAGGAATAAATTACACTGTTAAAGAATTACCAGCAATAAAAGTATTTCTTTCTTTCAGCTGGGCTAGAATAGGAGTGAGAAAGAAGACAGCCTGGGGCAGTAACCAATGTGAACTCTGCGTGGTGCAAGGCTGTCCCCAAGAACAAGAGTAAATCTGGTCATATCCACTTCACAAGAAATTGAAAGAAAATGCCTTGGTTTAAAACCATCCAAATACTCCATTCAATTTTTTCTTAAAACTAGCAATCACAAGTCATTCCAGCTGATGCATGACATGGCAACGCTCGGAGGCTGCCGATACCAAGTCTGCAAAAGATGCCATTTCATTTTTAAAAAATCCAATCTTAGTACAGAGGGCTGGTCTCAAACAACAAGTTATACAAATGCAAGACTGCCCCTTCCCCCTCAAGGAAAAAATACAAAATTTATTTAAGAACAAAATGAGGAAGAGTTAAAACACTAAATCTAAAATGATTTAGAAAGAAATATGACTTCTTTTGCTTAACAAATGGCCTCAAAACTTGGTTTAAAAACAGGGTAATGCAGATTTCTTAAACTGAATTAACAAGGCAAATTAAAAAAAAAAATCTCATTTCCTTACAGAAACAGTTTTTAGTTTTTAATGAACTTGTAAACAAAAAAGCTCCCGCTTCAAAATAAAAACAAAATCCCAGATCATATAGATGTTTACAGTGATTACATTTATCTAAGCAACTTACATACAGGTTCAGTTGTAAGATGTTAACTAAATTTTGTGACAAATATGCTGTTTTTCCTTTTATACCAAGAACATTATAGAGTTAATGCAGAGTCCTAAAGATTATCTAGTAGTCGCTAAGTTTCTCTTAAGTCTTCACTTTAGATGCTGTTATTTCTAGCACAGGTAAGCAGGCAGAGTCTTTCATACGCTTAAAAACTGGAATCTTTGGTTACTACCATGTCAGCTGGCTTGGTATGTTGCACATAGAAGCCAACAACTTTTAAGAATGTTTTAAGTGTACAACTTTCAAAACCCAGGGAGGAATAACCAGAAAAGAGTGCACAATTGTGAGCATTTACAATTATCACAACTGTTGCCGAAGACTGTTCATGCCATTCTTCCAAAACAATGAGATCTCATAAGCAGTGTAGTTCAAAGTAAAAAGGTAACAAAACTTGGCATATGCACAATTTTCTCCACTTGTGTGTCAACCATTAGTTAACTTTTCCACTTGAAAAAAATGCAATAGAAAACTGGACACCATGTTTCACTATCTCAGTAATATTCACAATTACAGCTGCTACAACTCAAAGTGCAGCATCACTGACACTGCCCAGAGCCAGTTTATACTGATATTAAGTTCTTTACACCAAGTAAATGGTTGCCCACAGCCACTGGCAAGTGTACATATGAACTAAATTTCTAGGATTTGGGGAGTGACAAGTCCTGCTCCGATCTGCTCTGCTTTGTCCCATCCTTGCCATGCTCAGAAACCTGCAAGATAAACACAAGGGCAACTTACTGATACGGGATGAAAATGAGAAACAGCCTTCACAGCAGAAAAAAAAAAAATCAAACATCAGTTATGGTCATTCAAAGGGGAAAATGCTGTTCCATCTCAGAATTGCGGAGTTCCTGTTGTCCATTTCCAACACTAACCAGCATTGGCCATCACCCTTTAGCTCAAACACACACCTCTCTCACACCTACTGCTGCACTGGAAAACAAGCTCACACACCAGCTGGATGCCACATTCCTCAAATAGGAATTCAGACCAGCAGTTTGAAAACAAGATGTGTTATTGCCACTAGGAAGCAGGATGTAATTTCATAGGATTGTTTTCTACTTGTCTGCAATGTCTCGTGTTTATATCCTTGAATGTCAAACTGTCATCTGATTGCAGTGGTGCTCTTCAGAGATGCAGTACAGCAGTGTCACACAGAGAAGGAAAAGAAACAGGAATAACTTACCTTACAGTAACTGTTCGCTACATGCTCGCGTGTATGATGCCCTGGGGCAACCAGAACAGAACTGAGAACCTTTGACAGTGACTAGGAATCCAGCATACCTTCTGTCCTTGGAAGGGCAAGCGAAAGAACTCATGTGACAGGGGAGGTGGGGTGTGAAGAGCAATTCTTTTAATGTTCAGTACTCCAAATGACAAGTTCAAGACATTGTGGAAAAGGGAGAGTAGAGGAATACACACAGAGATCTCGAAGAACCAGTTACTGCAAGCTAAGCCAGTCTTCCCTTCATGTGACTACTTATATACTTATTTCTGGTGACTCAGGTGGTAGCATTGTGCTTTAAAGAGGTAACAGGAATCTCAACCAAAGACTACTTTGCCAAGCAAGTTTCCGTTCTGGATGCCCTCCAAACAGTATGGTATTCTGCCGATGTATGAATTCATCTGAGCCACAGCTCTGAGTTTTTGCAGCAGAAATCTCCTCACAGTGAAATACAGACAAGGCTGACCTCAGCTATAGCTTGTGCTGTCATCCAAGAGAAGCAAGTGCAAACAAGTCTTAAACATAGCCTGACATTCAATCAAAAATGTATCTGGACAGCACTCAAAAGACAACTTTAACTCTTCCAGAACAAGCTACAAGTAATTTAGAAGAGACTCAATACCCTTGTTTGAGCCCAGTCTTAATGCACTGAAGAACAACTCTCTTTACCCAGCACTAGCAATTCTAAGAGAACCACAACTCCACACCAGAATTAAAACAAGTCATTCCCACCTGAATGCAAATTCTCAAGGGAACCCCAGTGACTCCTTAGTTCCATTGGCATAGTTCCATAACCCTTACTTGATGCATACAACCCAAAGTTAAACTTTCCACTTAGTGTATTCAGCAGTAAACACTGATTCATCATTTGAACCACTTTCTCCATCAAAGCAGCCAAAATTAAGTCAAAAGGAGGAGTGTGCTTCCACTGTGGAAACGGACAGATCAACTGACTGCTTTAGACACCTGGAAATTTCAAATTAAAATAGGATCCCAACCCTGAGGATAAAGAACATGCTACAAATGATACACTATTTGTTAGAATACTTCAAATTGAAGGTATTATGGGCAGGAGTCTGACTCTACAGACAGCAATAGTGAACTGGATTCAACCCACAATATCCCTTGCAAGTCCTATTAAGACTACACAGGAGTGTTCCCAAACACACCCAACCACCGCTGTCCAACGAGATGCTGAGACATTCATGTAGCACACAAAACTTTACCAGTATGAAGAACATGCTGAAGAGTTTACGCCAGCATGTCTCTAACAAATCTTCACTACACAGGGCTAGCTCAAATCTGCACATTCATCACTCCTTGTCCCTCCAGGGTGTTACTAAAGTGTTTGATAATCTATGCTACGCAAGGGATACTCAAATTGCTTTATTATTACCATAGCTGCAGTTCTGATCAACAGGGGAAGAGTAACTGTACTACTATCATACTCCAAGAAGCTCCTCTACTTGCTCGTGTTCAAATGTTTTGTTCTATTAAGTAGCTGCAGAGACAAGCAGTGAAAAGAAGTTGTCAATTGGCCAAATCTCAAGTAGTAAACTAATAGCCTGTTCTGAGAAATACTGCCACGACCATAGGTGTCCAGTGAATGCTAATGGGCCTGCTGACAGGCTTACAGAACTCTACACTGGAGTGAATTAAAAACACTTCTCACAAATGGAACTGATAGACTTTATCCTGGAGATAGACTGTTTGAGTCAGTTTTATGACTGAGGGAAGCTGACTACAAATCACACCTGAACAACTGCTGCACCATCAAGAGATCAAGAGCTAAACTTTCCAGAGTCAGCAGAGAAGATCTGTCTGTTGAAACAGTTCACCTCTCCCCAGTTCAAAAACAGCTGATCTTGCTGTTACAAAAGACACTGCACAGGGTTCCAGAGAGGGACAGGGGGCCGGGGCGGGGAGGAGAAAGACCATTGACAGAACAGGCTACCCAGGAGCCAAACAAAATATTCAGCCTGAATAACCTTTAGGATTCAGTGAGATGGTTGAATATGGAGTTGTATCCGAGTTAAGGCAGCCAGGGATATCTACAAATGAGCACACTGTCCAAACAGCCTAGCGTCATGTAAGTCTCTGGACATTGCCTGAAAAAATAAAGATTTCACCACTCTCCCCAGACACACATCTTCCGGAGTATTTGCACTTTATACAATATACTGTAAGATTATAACCAATAAATGCACCTGTAAACTGGTATTTCCAGTACTCTTATTAAACCAGATATGGTTCCCAGAGGGGTATAATTTGATAATATGAAGCCTTTTAAGCCACTTCAATACAGGCTTTGCTACAGCAACTACATGAGAATTTAACTGAACTCAAAAAAATACCTAGGTATTTCATTAATCTTCAATGTGACAGCAACATACAACCCATACAGCCTCCTGCTCGAGCTTAGCTGGTTTCAGAAAAATCTTCATTAACAGGCAGTATTTCCCACAAAAAGGCACATAGGATTTGAGAAATCTGGAATCTTTACTTTGATGAAGAGACTAAGCTAACTGTTTTAGGAAGCTGGAAAAGTCTTCAGATGTTTGATGAGCACTACTTTAATGCTTTGGCTTACATTACAGCTTGATTGATCCAGAGGTCACAAGCCTCTTCTTCATGATTGGGAAGGGAAAGGAGAGAGTCATTCCCCCAAAAGGCTGTTTCTCCATGCAAGAGCCAATGAAAGCCTGCTAGAAAAACAGCAACTTCTCCACAGCTGTAGCAATGGACCTCATTACCAAATGAGTGTGATGAGGAATGTTCATCAAGAAAAGGAATAGTCTGCAAGGTTCAACTGCAAGACAGCTTCCCCGTTACTCATGCCTGTCAGTCAGCAGCAGATCTGCACCGTCATTAAATGATCACTAGAAGGTAGAGGCAGATAATCATTATGATGACCTTTTCTTTGCTTATGGTTCAGCACTTGGTCAGAGACCACCTGAGCCAGGAGGCTAGCACATTACGTCTCAGAATAGTTCAGCAAAACAGTATTTCAAGTGGATACAACTTGACTTTCAGGGTAGCGTCTGTTTACAGATCATTACCTCCTGCAAGATCATTGCTTTAAGCATGAGTTATTGTGAAGAATCCACATTTTTGCTTTAGATTTATTTCCTCCTGCTCTAACAGCCAACTGCTCCAGACCCCAACATTAGGCTGCGTTTAGTAGTAGGTTCTGAACTTCAGTCAGAGCTTCTGTATTTCAGGAAGCAATCTAAGCCTAGGTGCTTAATCGTCACGTCTGCTATGTACTAGTGTTTCAGCTGAAGGAACTGGTTTACAGCCTTCCGTACTACAGTAACACCTGTCGGTTCCAGCTAAACAAGTTAGACAGAAAGAATCTGACACTTAATGGTGTCCTATGGAAATTTTTTTCTTCAAGAAACCATTTCAGACTTGAGTCTTGGGAAGACCAGCAGGTATTTTACTACTGCATTTTTCTGGATGAAGCATTATATTTTTGGATACCTATTTTGACTAGAGCCACATGGTAATGTTTGAATGCTGTCACAATACATGAGAAAATGTTTTGGTAACTTTATTGTAAATACGTCTGCATTTGACTTCCAATTCTACCATGTTAGCTTAATATATGATTTTATACATATAAAAGTGATAGTCAAGACAAGAATGTACTGAAGAGTAGCAAGTGCCAGCAATAAATAGCTCAGTATAGAACTTGAACCTAGTTTCTCTGTTGTCACTTGAAGAACCTCATTAGCTTGAATTTTACCTACAGCTCATCTTGAGGAATCAGTTTCATTACAAGATTGGCTGTAATGCTCAGTAGCTGTAGCTGTTTCATTCTAGTGGCTTACTAGACTAACACTGGCAGATCTACATCACAAAAAAAAATTTAAAAGCTTCTAGAGAAAGCATTGAAAAATAAATCTTATGTGCCTTTTCAGAACTCAGTTTTCAGTTAAGTCTTGAACATTTCACAACATTTCCCTTTGAAACCATAACCTAGAAACATTAAAAATAGTAAAGAAATCTGAAACCCCTCCCCAGAGCACCCTGATACTTCAGAAAATTGTGACTTGGCAATCCACAGCAGTTCAGGGTTACTCCTTGATTTAGGCAAGGCATTTTGAGCTCACTGATCCTTTAACTCTGGACCAAATGTCTCAATGTAAAACCACTGGAGGAAGCCAGATCATTCACAATTTTCTGTTTCCAATGTTTGAGGCATACAGAACAGAAGCAAACCCACAGCACTATACCAGCTGGAACAGAGTAAAACCCAAAGTCTCTAGATCCTTACCTAGTTAATGAGAATTATCCCTTAAGAAGTGTTAGGTCTAGGATTTTGGATTGTATTATATATTTATATATATATAAAAATATATATATGTGTATATATATAAATAAAAATAAAAATGTCACATTCCCAACACCAAGTCAGTTTCTTGTTTTTTTTTGGTTTGGTTTTTTTTTTTTTTGGAAAGTGGTTAATGCAGGAGCAAAAGATGCAGTGGTTAAAATGACCCAACATCCCCAGAAGAAATGATATGAAGAACAAGGACATTTTGGTATAAAGTTAGTAGTCAAATTCTCCAAGGACGTCTTTTGGTTTTGCTTTTTAAATTAACAGCCAAATATATTTTTTAAACCACCTCCTCGATCTAACACTTAAAATTGCTGACATTGTCCAAATTAGTGTAATTTTTTTTTTCTTGTAACGTCACTTGGTTCTTGGCTACTAACCTTTCATGTTACTCTTGGATTTGTCAGTTTGCTTGCCTGTGGGGGTTTGGGCCTGCTGCCCCTGCCCACTGGAAGAGGCTGCCTGCTGTGCTGCTTTCTGCTTTAACATTGTCCAGTCGAATGTGTAGTCATATTGGTGGTTCAAGGTCCTAGAAAAAGAGTGAAAGACTTTACCGTAACACATCATAACTTCCTTACTGCTAATACCAGGGCTTTGCTGAAACCCCTGAACTCTTTTTGTAAGCTGCTTTGGAGATTACAAAATGGTATATAAATGCTAAGTATTACTAACTTAAAGGGATTCTTAAAGCAGGCCCAAATACCATAATACCATCAAGCATTTTCTTCACTGTTTACGCAAGTCTGCGTTTGTAGAAGCAGCTCTCACAACCCAGCTTACCCATGTGTCTGCACTGAGGTTCTCAGCTGTTGGTTTTTTTAAAATACATATAGTTTTAAGGAGACTGCAGTATTGTAGATCACTGAAAAAAAAAAATGCTTTGAATTCCAGAAACTTGGAGGGAGACTGAGAGATCAGTACCAGCTCTTCTTTTGACAGATGCTATTCACTCTACTACACTGAGTTTATGTTCTGGTTTCTCTAACAAGCTCAATGTAACAGCACTATTCCCCTTCATTGAAATCCATCTCCTGGGCACCACTGCTAGTCACATCACCAATCTCCAAACATAAAAAACTTCAAACATTTCTACCGAGGAGTTGATTTCTTAAACTACTTGCAACAGAGAACTTGAAACATGAGCTCAACCCTGCAGCATTAGCGGTCAGATCATGCAATGGAAAACCAAAGGGAATCTTTTCCTTCACCTTTAAAATTGAACAGTATTTTTTAGGTCTTTTAAACAGCTTTTCAAACTCCAAAATGAAAGAAGGTCCCAGAAGAACTCCCTACACCACACACACAGAGAACAGCTTTCTGCAGTGTTAAGTCCCACAGAGGAGTTATCAACTGGTAAAGCACTGACAAATTCCTGTACTTTTCCAATTTGAAACTGACCTGAAAAGAATACGGAATAATTGCCTCAGATACATGTAATCTGGTGCCTCTTCAAAGCGCAGGCCACGACAGTAGTTCAGGTACATGGCAAATTCTGCAGGGAATCCCTGTAAATCAACAGTGTTAATCAAGCCAAGGCTTGCAGCAAAAAGCTTCTAACAACCCTACATAAGGCAGCAAAAAGCTGTATTTCTGTCTACAATGGCAGAGAAAAACTGTCTGAAGATTCATAAGTGTAAATTCTACGTTGCCTCTAGTTATTCACCTATTTTGTATTTCAGAAAGTAAGTTTGATCAGCGGGTTAGCAGGTCCATATTCTCTCCCTCCCCAGAATTGTTACTTGATGCATGTTTTGCAATCAGAAGTTCTCTGCTACCAAAACCTTCAACACACAACATATTTAGAGCACTTAATTCATCCTAATTAAACCTAGTTCTTATTAACTAGGTCTCTGAAATTAGTAGTAATTGTCTCAAAATTTCTACTCATGGTTCCTTGATAATCTACTTGAGCATACTAGAGGCAAGGTCAGTTACCACTATTAAATGTGAAAACTTAAACCATGAACACCTCCTTCAAAGATTCCCTGCTTTACATATTTATACATTTAATGCTATATATTAAAGCTTACATGTAAAGTAGGTAATAGCATACAGCACAGTGCTGTACTACAAGAAAGAAAACACGGGGTGTAACAGTTCAGCAGTTTGTCAGATGCTATCAGACTACAAGGGCACATAAATGTGCACGACTAGAAAGTACAATCCTTGGTGCTGCTGTTTGATGTGCAGAAACTACCATGTGTTCTCAAGGATCTTTGTTAACAAGCATGGGGCTGCTGCAGTTCAAGGGAAATCTTAAGACCCAAAGGATAGCACTGGAAAAACATCATGCTGCAACATGGCTTTAAAGACCACCTGACATCCAACTCCACTACAGCCTCTACAAGGCAATATCAACGATCCTGAAGTGGCAGAAGCAAGTATATACTGGCAAGCTACACAGCTCTACCTTGGTTTTATTTATCCAAGAGGGCACACACAGAACTTTCACTGTGGAAGTTGAGGGTGAGACTTGTTCCTTTCTTAAGAGAGCTGGAGAACTCGCTCAACTGACAAGTCACCAAGAACTGGAACAATGATGGCATGAACTATGCTAAGAAATAGCAGCAAATGCCTGGCCTGTTACACACGTTCACAGCCCTGCTGCACGGGCAAACACAAAGTACCCATGACTGCCAGAGAAGTATTATTCAGCAGCAAACACCATCTGAGACTAATATATTGGCTCTAGTTTAAAAAAAAAAACCAAAACAAAACCACAACCAGAACACTAAGAAAAGAACTTCCATTTCATAGCATGACATCATTTTGAAACTCTTACCTTACACAAAACCTCAACAGGAGTGGACATTTTCTTTTCACTAATCTTTTCATACTTTTGCTTCTTTGTTGCAGCCTGTGGAACATGGAGGTCACAATATAAGAGATACTGTGCAACACTGGATTAACAAGGACAGTAGCAAAAAAAATAAAAAAAAATGACGAAAATCCTTTGGTCAACCGTAAGTATTTTATGTGAAATCTCCAAGTCCCACACACTTATTGCAAAGAGAATGAAGGTCAATCTGGTATTAAGATTTGGACACAGTTTAATACCATTTGTCGCAGTCTAATGCTTCCATCACATGGCACAGCTCGTGTAGTTCTAGCTGCTGCTTTTGTCCATTAAATAGACCAGACTTGCATTTACATTTGCCAAAGTTGTATTAATTCCCACTCAGCACCCCATTCAAGGGCTGCCTGCGTGTTTCAGTAAGCAGCCATTACATTCATTTGCAGCTGAAGAGCTCTAGTTTCACAAGCTGCTTGCCTTTTTAGAAAACTTGCAGCTGCAACACTATTTAGTTACACAACTCTAACATGGAGGAAGAAAAACAATTAAAACATGAAAACAAATTACTAAAGTCCATGTAACAGAAATAAGAAGTACTTGCCATGCCTGTACTTGGCTACCACACATGAACATACTTGAAAAGTCTGTTGCAGCTAGTCATTATTCAGTCATGCCATAAACTGGACTAAGATACCAATAAAGCTGGACTTGCTAGCTGAGAGATTATTTCCATGCTCTCTACAGCAATTCAAAAAGCCACTAACAATGTTATTTTCTACTCTTCCCAAAAAGGGCCTCAGCCTACAACAGGACAATAATAATTTGCAAAGATGACGTAAGTTATTGTTTAGCATAAAATTTAAGGCAGTCAAACAATACACATTTTGCCTGCTACACGAGAAGCAGAAAGAACCTTTCTTCTAGCTTCTATAAATATCATGCCTTGGGAAAAGCTGCTTTGTAGAACTGAAGGTAAACATTATATAAAACCACCTATCCAGACCAGCAGGCAGAAGCATGATACCCAAACATGGAAAAAAAAAAAAAAAAAAATAAAAAAAAAAGGGAGAAGAGTAGGGGGGAAAAAAAGGCAACATAACCTACCTTCAGTCCTTGCCAAGGCAGACTGGTTCTGTTAAAGTACATCAATACATAGCCTAAAGATTCCATGTCATCCCGACGACTGAAGAAAACAACAACACAATGAATTACAAATTTTGCCTTTCATACTTTATTCCAAGCACAGCAAGCATTCCAAAATTTACAAAAAATAATAATAATTAAAGAATAAAACCTAAGCTTTGGTGCAAAGGAAGGTATCTTTCTAACACAGTTAAGACATCTAGGTGTTCAGAATTCCACTAGCAGGCATGTAAAAACTCTTCAGAAGCAGGAAGGCGATCCTAATCATTTTTCAGGCAAGGAATAGTCCAGTAGGTATTTGTGTGTAGTAAGTTTCCATCTGCAACTACATTATAATTTGGGAAACAAACACTTCGGAACATAAGAAATGAAACTTTAAATAAATGTCCTTCCCATTTAATTAAGTAGCTTGGATAGAAACTAAAGTTTTACCTGTAGGAACCATGGTATGCATTTTAAGAGATAAATGACATTAGCCTTAACTTCATTGGAAGATTTTTCCCTGAACCTTGCCTCAGTCTAGGAGCGATACCGAACATTTAGCCCCAGAAGGGTGTAATTCCTTTCTTCACTTCTGTTAAGAGACCCTGAATTGTCTCTGTGATTTTTAACAGACAAGCAATATTTAGAAAGGTGCATGCATCAATCCGAGGTGCCTCTGCTTTCTTCCCACAAGTCTGTTTTAAGACAGCTACAGAACTCCAAAGTTATCCATCCACAGACTTCACTGAGAATTTGCACGCAAACTCTCATCTAAAAGGCTTCAAATGTTTTCTGTACTGCATATGCTCCAGATCCACACTTCAGCCACACGAACGCCATCATACTTTGCTACACAGCTTTCATGATTACTAAGCCTAGTACAGTTCACTGAAATGGAAAAAATGCTCCATGATTTTTTTCCTCTTGGCAAAGCTGCCTCTTCCCAGCTGTGGTAGAATCAAATTTTTCCTCTGACTGCCTCTCTGCAGCTGACATCTATTTAAGACAGAGAAATAACTTATTTTTCTCCTCCCAGTTCCCTTATCAAGAGAACCTGACAGGTATTGCTGCTGCTTTGCCAGCCAGCCAGATCTGCAAGAAAAGCATTTAAATGGCAGCAGGAAAGATGACACACCTACTACCCCCACAAGGAAGCAAAAGACTGAGAGCAGTATTGCAAACAGCATTATATATACGAGTGAGGGTAAAACAGCTCCCTTGAAGGGAGAACAAACAATTTGTAAGAACTCTGACAAATCTACCTCCAGATCTTGGTATGAGAGGAAGGAAGTCTTAGGTGATGTTTTGTATTATAGCCAGCCCAATATAACCACTAATAATCACCAGAATGGTCTACCCATCACCTTCTCAACTCATGTTCCAGCTCTCTGACCCTTTGAAGAACCAGTTCAGAGAGCTATCCCAGAAGAAAATCAGCTTGCCTCCCCTAAATAATTTCGCCACAAGGCCAAAAAAGCACTATCTGTGCCCAGGGGCCAGGAAAGAGATAACTGGTTCACTCCTCTTGACAGCAGCTAGCTCTGAGGTCATCTCAGCTATAACATGAAAACACAGCCAAAGACAGAGGGATGAAAAATGATACAAAGACCATAAACTCCAACCTGCAAAACCTGCTAATTCTATCAGAATTGCAGATCTTAATCATCAACAGAATTCACTGAACCACTATCAGGCCATGATATAAAATTACATTTTCTGAGAAGGCAGTGGTAAATTCAGAAGTAAGAAAGGGACTAATAGTTTCCATCCCAAATCCAGTTCATTGTTTAAATGTTTAATTTCATTGTTTTGTATTAGGAAACACTGTAGTTCTGTAAAATCTGTAATGAATATATTACATGTGAGCATATACTGATCCAAAGTGATTTCCAAGATTTGAAAAACAGGACAATACCCTCCATTACTAAAACAAGAAATGGGTAACATTCCAAACAGCTCCTTGAGAACAGCTGTCATTACATGTAGGCAAACGTGTTCTGTAACAGAAGTACAGTACTAACAGTTGAAATATTCTGCCATCAGCTTCAGGACTGAATTCTCTTGATTACAGGAACATATTATTTGTTTGCCTCACCGTTGGCTTGATTTAGGCAGTTTAATAGCTTCCAGCATGCACCAAGCTACATTTCTAATTATTTTAGAATTCCCAGTACCAGCAGACATGGCACAAGACCTCCAAGTAAATTCAAAAGCTGGAGCCCTTTGCAGCTCCCTCCCTTTGTTGTAAGGTGCTAGCACAGCTATTCTCTTGCAAGAATGGCTTGGGCTCTACAAAATGTACTTACTTCAGAAACGATACCCATCATTTACCCTACCTGACCCACATGTCAAGTAGGCTTACATAATGATACTGACACACAATAATATACACTTAAGGAACCTTAAGGAAATTAAAGAGGAAGAAACATGGAACATTTTAAAGCACTAAATGTTTGTAAGTTACATGTTCTGTAGAAGTCAACCACTAGAAATTCTGTCATTCCCATCTTGATTAAATTGAAGGTCAGAGGCACAGACATTCACGGAAGTTTTAACTATGTCTACGTGACCTCAGCATCATGTGGTAAAGCCACATTACACTTACACATTACAATATCTAGGCATAAAGGTAAGGAAGAGAAGAGAGGCATCACTTCGTATCTCATGAACACCTAAAATACACTTCCAAACAACCCAAAGTGCAATCTCCACTGGACCACTGCCAAGATACTGTAGTAGCAATATGCTTTTGATCCAGATGATAAAAATGTGTTTTTTGATTAAGCAAAGCTCAAACATATAAACACACACACGTGTACATATATACATAGAGCCACAACTGGCTGCATATACCGGAAATCAAAATACAGTGCAAGTGGAGTAGAAGATCTTTAAGTCTTGCTTGCAGGCAAAAGGATAAACAATAGTTTATTGTTGAAGGGAGAGTGAGATAACAGGACACAGACACCAGCTTTAGAATACCCTTTCTGGCTACAGAACTGCATCTCAAGCCAGTCAGCAGTGGCATCAACAAGTACCAACACAATCAAGAAGTGCACCATTTTATTTGTGAACATCCTCTGACAGATCCACATGAAAGTATAGCTTATCCTTTAAAAAAAACCCTAAACCAACAGTATACAGAACATCCACCTCATGCTTGCAAGACTTAAAGACTTTCCAAGAAGCAAATAAGGTACTTGGATTTTTCCACCTACCCTTTCATAGGCAGCGAAAAAGAAAAGCACTTGCAAAGGTATATATACACTTATTCATACAAAATTAGTTCAGACACCTCAGAAGCTTACAAATAAGATCAACCTGCAGCCTCCAAAAGCACAGCAGTAATCTCCTTGAACTCACCTCTGCTCAATGCCAAGATGTGCATTGATACTGGCATATCGAGCTGTGCCAGTGAGATTTTTGTCTTCTCTGTATGGTATGTGTTGCCTTGTCCTGTTGTCCCGGTACTTTTTGGCCAAACCAAAGTCAATAAGGAATAACTTAAAGAAAAATGAAAATAGATTATATTCCTATACAATACAAGGAATCCCCAACCTCTTTCACTAGGCATTAACTACATTTTGAGACATCCACACAATGTAACAGCCTACAGTTAAGAGAAAGCAGTAACAATGCAGAGTCACAACTAGCTTTAACTAGCCAGTTAAAAAACTTAATAGTTAATTAGTTCAAGCCTTTTCTCAATCCAGTAGAATAGATTAGATCGTGCTACTCAGCATCTGTATCTTAGTTCTCCAACTATTTTATGTTACTGTTGCAGTTTGTATCACATTAGCTCAGTAACTACAGTGCACAATTTAGGAAGGAAACTAACATGTGCAAAGGCACACTTCACAAAAACCCACTCACACTAAAGCAGTTTACACATACAGATAGCTAACGGCAGCTCAGCAGCTTAATGCAAATGATATACATTCTGTATTCTTCTCTCTGTCTCAAAGAACACTGGCCATTCTGCAGAGCAGAAGGCCAAAACCTTTGACAGCAAACAAGACATCTTGCATTCAATCATATGCTCATTTTAAGACTACCAGAACGCTACTCACAGCAGCATGACACACTTGCTGATGATATTAATACAGCCAGGAAGCTAGAGCCTAGTACATGGAATCCAATTTAGGTTTCTAATAACCCAGCTTGCCCAATGATTTGGTATTTAGCAACAACTGAGCGCGTGCTAATTAGCGTGCTAACAGCCAGCCTATCTACAAAGGTTAATACAGACTGTACCTTCTTGTGACAAGATTTCAGGACTAGGCAAAAAAAGCTGAGGCAGAAGTACGTAAGGAACATTGCAGATTCTAGTAATCAGTCTTGAAGCTACAAATCATCAGGCTGAGCTCCGGATTCCACTGCTGGATTAATGCTACAGGATCAGGGACTACAACCCCCCCAGATTAATGAATACTGCAGAGTAACTTGGGTGGGGGAATGATATGATGGAAAGAAGACGCAAGGTTCAAGAAACTCTCAGTAAAAAACCTATTCGGTATCACCTTGAAGGAGAGTCCAGAACAGAAGATGCAGCTTTAAATGCAACCAAGTACCAGAGACTGATACGCAGGTATACCTGCATGCAAGACTGAAATAAAGGATCACTCTGGCACACTGGAAGTGCTGTGAATTATAAAGTGACACTTGACACAGAAGTATCACAGATGCTGAAAGAGTGAAAATTTCTGAATTGCATAGTAGGTATGTTTTAGAATTCTGACTGAGTATTTTCCAACTATAGCAGTCTATACAGGAAAAAACAAAGCTAAAAACTTAAAACTACTGATGTTGGAGCAGAAAACCTTGAGTGGAAGTCTTGCCATGATTTATTCGCAACCACAAAGCAAAGTGGTTCTATATTTGATGTTCTAGTGAAAGTCACCCTTGGAAGCCCAGAATGCTTTGAGCAAGAGTATGTAAACCCCAGTTTAAGTCAACTACACTGGCCAGACAGTTCAGGAAAGTGAGGGTCTTTGGTGCACCCACCACAGCTACCACTAGAGGTAGTTTCTAACTTATTGGTAGTTGGAGGGCATGTCTGTGCACTAAATTGGCCATTTTGATACTAAACTCCTAAAGCAGATAGTATAAAGCTTCTATGTGATTACTATACTGCAAATGCAACTTCCCTAGAAGCAAAGCCTAAGATCAAATGCAATCCCTTATTTTCTGATTAAAGCTTTCTGATCTGATGACAGCCTCCAATGTGTATTTCTCAACAGCTACTTTTGCAGGGCCTTTGCCCATTAGTTTAAACAAAATACTATGCCCTGAAGAAGGAAAACCAAACACTATACACATCAGTCAAAATTTTTACTGCACATTTGGTTACAAACACTTCAAACAATTCAAAGTCTTTGCATGCTTTCTGTAATCCTGGCGATCTTGCCATTAATTAATGGTATGAAGGGACAAAGTCACAGTTCATGAATCAAAATAGTTAACACAGGAAGTGTGCTTCTAATACATAAACAGCTGGCATCTAGCCCTGTTTAGCACACACAGGGTAAGACTATTTTCTTCAGAAGAGTTATAGAAGTAATGATATTCTGACTCTTCCACAGCTACTATGACCTCTCTATATGAGACCTGAACAAGGTAATTCTGCATTGTCTCAAGATGTATGGGTAGAACCTCTTAAAAAAAAAAAAGGAATACAGCAACGAAGACCTGTTTTATGCTAGTCTAGTAACTGGATATTATTTTACAACACTTGATTTATCTGGGGAAGTTTAATCTGTTCCCTAGCTTGAGCTCATTTTGTATTTCTCACTCTAGATGGGTGGAAGACAAAGGAGTAAGTCCATCTTGCAAAGCACGAAGTTGGAAGATACAGCCTGATTTGGATGAGCACAGAACGTACTGATGCCAGCCAGCAGGAACACAGACAATCCCACATATAACCTCATACCACCTAATTCTGTTTGTTGCACAACCACCAGGAAACTGGATAAGTAGGGCAAGATTTTTGCCAAGAGCAACTAGAGAAGTAGATCAAAATCTGTGCCTCAACAGATAAGAAAGTTTCAGAAGGAGACAACAGAAACCTGTCAGCTTGCATACAGCAGCTAGCTGCCTGGGACTTAACACATGAAGACTATCATTGTGGAAAGCTACGGTCTGATTCTATGGCCCAACTCCTGAGCTATGATTCATATTCAGCAATTTCCAGCTGTCCTGCTATGAACTGGCATATGCCTTCATTTCTCTCCAATTCATCTCTTCTTAAAGTCAGGAGTACTACATTTAACACTACAAGATAAGCGCATGCTTCTCCAAGACAAGAGCTAGCTGGAGTCCTTTCATTTTATAAGCACAATGAATGAAAACAGGAGAGTCCTCATTACACATTTGGAAAGATTTTGAATAAAAACTGCAAGGGAAGGAGCCTGGCTGAAGCGATAAAGAACTTCACGTGCATTCAAATACACTGCTGGAATCCTACAGGAAGGCAAGCAGACAGCCCTACACAGAAGCCCTGCTGCTTCACTTCAGTGGCATATCTATCCTTCAACACATTCAATATATTGCCTTTAAGTCTTAAAGGACAAAAATAAAACCTGCTTCTGCATCTGAAAGAAATCACGTACATTTAGCCCTTTTTAATATCAAGTTTAGAAATAATTCCACAATTTAAACAAGCGCCACAGGGAAACATCTTAGTAATGTTACATGTTTGCCAAGTATGTCTGAATAATGCCAACATAAGAGGTGCTTTTGCAAGGTCTACATTCTCCAGGAAAGAAAAAAAACAAAACAAAACAAAAATAAAGCACATGAATTTGGGGTTGAGGTTGGAATAGGAGACAGTTCAGACCTGGTTTAATCCTGAGAAAGATGGGTCCTGAGAAGTACTAACAGTCATGCTTCTTTTCCTCTTCCCCACTGGAGATTCTAAACACTGAACAAACAATAGAGGGTGGCAGTGCATCAAACAGTATTGCTTACATTGCAACAATGGCCGGCGCAGACAGGCAACACCGAGGCGTTCGAGAAAGAACAGGGTAGCCAAATGCCATCCTTCTTCCACCAAGCACTGTAGTTTTCAAAAAATTATGTATGTTTGTATTTTTAGTTTGTTTTTTTTTTTTTTTTTCCAAGGAGAAAATTTGAAAGATGTGGTAAGGTAAATTTCAAACTGTGAGCCGCTCCAAAATGGCACTGCCTTGACCAGGGATAGCAATGGTGACATTTGGCTCTATTAAAAAAGGAAATCGAAGTTTTGCTTACAGAAGCATCCTTTAGTTCCACAAACTGCCCTTCCCCCAAAAGACATTTAGAAAAAGTAAATCTTCAGTAAGGAAGAGGTAGAAGGCATTTAGTCACCTTAAAGTTTACTTTCATAAGCATGCAGGGCTTATTTCTAGCAGAGCTGAAAATTCATCTTTTAAGGTGGGAGCAAAGTTTCTCCCAATCACCAAATCAAAATTTGAAAAAAATTAATTTAACTTTTTGAAAAATATAACTGACAGGAAGCTACTGGAACAAGATTACCATGCTATTCTAGTTTTTGTGGCTGATTTTCTTTAAACTGTGTACAGTAATCTCTAAAAAACCCAGAAATACACTTATAAAAAGAAACAAAGTAAATACTGCACAATGGCAAGTGCTCCCTAGATAAAGCACTTTATTCTAAACGGAAGCAACCAAATCCTCACCTTGCTCATGTAAATCTATCAATTTGAACTTCCCTTCAAGAATTACCTCCCTAACATCTACCACCATGCAACAGTAACAAAGCCCCTGCCCACAGCGTTTACCACCATATCATTGTGTGGTTCCCTAACTAGTCTACTAATAGAAAAAAATATAATGGTTTACAGGCAATTTTGTTTTTTATTTCAGCTGATGCAAATCTAATGTGTTCCTCCACTAAAGTAAGCACAACAGCAATTTCTAGGCCATTAATCCACATCAAGATGAAACAGAGTGCAGCAATGCCAACCTAGCATGACTGTGCAAAAGTATAGAAAAATGGCCCAAAAAGAACTGGAAATCAGAAACTAAAATTAGGGGAAAAAAAACCCTGAAGTTTAAGTTATACTCTAAGTCATGCCAGAAAATTAAGTAGCCTAACTGCTCTATACAGCAGAGAAAAATAGAGCTCTACAGAGTTAAAAGTATGAAACTTGGGAACAAGCAAAGTTTAACAGCAACAGGATTACATAAAGACTGTCTTTCAGCTGGACTTACAAGCTTTTCCAACAATGGTTGTATCTAAACATTCAGTGCACTGCACCTCTTCAGACAAGAGCTGTTATCTCATGTTACTCAAGCTTTCCCCTTCTAATGTTCATGGCCCTGAAGTTGGCATTCATACAGGCAAACAAAGGTAAACATTTTAAATACTAGTAGTGCCTAAAGAGATGAGACAATCTCAGATGGCATATAGAGAAGTGGGAATCTTGCTTCCAATAAACAGCTTGATCACGTACATTTGTCCTGAAGTTAATTTCTATTAAGTAGCATGCTTAATGCATTGCCAATGCTGCCTGTCTGCCCGAGCTCGACATACAAATTGCAGGATTAAGCACATTTCACTCCCGAGAACTAAAAATAAAATAGTGTTTTCTTCTATATAAGGTTTTCAACAGGAAACATGCACTTCTGACTACGTTTACCCATCCAAACAAGTGCAACAACCTCAGCCCACCCACCCCCCCCGCCTTTTTTTTTCCCCCCACAAAGTAAATTGAGAGCAGTTTTTTTCTTGTACAACATATTCAGGTACTTTACAACTTAACAGTTTTCCATCAATATATTTGCATAATTTCATTTATTTATAAAGGCAACTGATCTACATGTTGGCTATTAGTCATATCCACAATTCTGATGGCTGAAGAGTTCTCTTTACCAGTCTGTCACTGCAGGATTTAATGCCCTGATGACTGGTAGGTCAGGAGCTCCCACGTTGGCACAAGTTCTTTTCAACCCAGGAAGTCAGCCCCAAAGCCAAAGACAAGACTTGACTTTATCATTGAGGGAAAAAACACGCTATTACAATAGTCATTTCTATAATGAAACTCCATCATTGAGAAAAGTAGCTAAGTATTCTCTAGGGTTAGTTTATGATCTTGTTGCAATCATCTTGCAATCAAATGCATCTCACAGGGTGGGTCAGAGACCCACATGTGTATGCCACTGCATTTAGAAGCAGACACTGAGAAACCCAAGTTCTCATATCAAAGCATGGTTTAGCATCAAAAACAGCAGTTTTAGCAATGAGTTTCAAGAAGGTTGTGCATCTTGAATCAACTAACATAGCCATTTCCTTTGGATCTTTTAAACAAACAGCATTAGACTAACCTTATTACAGTGACGCCCAATACCCATTAGGAAGTTATCTGGTTTAATGTCTCTGTGTATAAAATTCTTTGTGTGCACATATTCAATTCTACTGATCATCTGTAAAAAAACAGCAACAACAAAACAGGTAAAATTTCAATGAGAGCAATACAATTCACTTAAACCTTCAATGAAAATACGAATTTTTAGTTTTACCTTCCTGGGGACCTTAAGTTTATGTATTTGCTTAATGAAAACCAAGTCTTTTTTTTATGCTGTTCAAATAAATGTATCTTTCTTACATGTTAAGACTCCATAATCTTGGTCAGGAAATGGCAGATTAAATGCCTGAAACAACTTCCCAGACATTCAAGTTGATGTTCTAACTATAGTGTCCCATTAGAGAGCAATTTCTTTTTTCTTACTTCAAACAAAGGTTTTCTATACTTACCACAAGACAATTTTAAAGCTCCCTCCCTCCCCTGTCCCAGTTATTTATTTATCATCAAGCATCACTTGTCCAGGTAACAGTTTTCACAGAGCAAGGAACAACTTGATTGTGGCCCATACTGTCATGTCTAGGGTACTGTGATCCAGGAATAACAGTCAGCAGTGAAGATGCAGAGAAACTCTGGCACATCTGTATCATCATATACAATCATGTGATTTCCTGTGCATGAGATCACAGCACACGCATTTACGTGGTACAGCTTTCCAGATACTAAGACACTCTTCATGCAGTCTTTAGTGCATTGAATTGTTACAACATCATACCCTTGACAGCTGTTCTACTGGATTATGCCCTAAAAACCATTTCCGTGCACTGATATCCTAATTAGAGTTCATCATCCAAAGGAATACTGCAAGAAAACCCATACGGATTCCCTGGAGATGCTCTAACACCCAGACTTTAGCTAACTGAGCAGGCAAATGGCTCTCTAAAGCAACCGTACCATTCACTTAAGGCAGCTGAGAACAGGGACAGCTGACCTCATATCCACACAAATGCCGTGAGCTTCCTTGGCCAAGAGCCTGGGATTCTACAAGCATCTGGCTAAGTGACAACTTGGTACTAACATCAATTACATAACATCAGATGAAATTTAAACTACCATTGAAAATTCAACTCAAGAAACCCTCACTGCCTTTCAAGTAGCTGAAGATAGCACAATCAAGCTATTCATTAAATAGCAAGAAATAAATATGGCTGGCTATTTCAAACGCTGTACTCTCATGACCACATTGAAAAAAATATCAATTGCTAGAAAAAGATTTAACAGCCCTCAATTTTAGAGGCCTTGACTAAGTTGGAGATAAGAGTGGCACCTCCACTAACAACTTTAAGGACTGTCTTTAAGTACTGCATCAATCAAAACAGTATTTATTAACTCATGGTCTGGTACTAGAAATTGCAGGAGGTCGTGAACGCATTGTGACGTTCATTAAGAACAGACCCACAGACTTGCATGTTGCCCACCCGTCACTGCAGCTGGCCAGCATACAACAGGTTTCTATTGAATCAGACCAACCGTAACTGGAGACGGCTTCAGACCTTACAGCACCCCTATGGCTGATACTGAGAATGAATCCATCCATATTATTGTCAATACATTAAAGTTGCCCTCGTCAGATGTGCAACATCAAGGAGCTGGTATCTGTGCTGCCCTCCCACCACAGGCCTACATTCAGTCTGTATGTCACAGCACAAAGAAGCCACCATTCATTCCTTTATAGGTCAAGTGTTCACTTAGCTACATACAACACCATTATTTAACCCATTTAAAAAGAACCAAATATGTCAAGGTTTTTAACTTTCTCACAATAAGATTTGTACATACCTGGTCTGCTAACATAAGTACTGTTTTCATTGTAAACCTGCGGGAACAGAAGTTGAATAGGTCTTCGAGGCTGGGACCAAGAAGATCCATAACTAGAACATTGTAGTCCTTTTCTTGACCATACCACCTGCAACAAAGGAAATTCATTATTCAGATTAGCAGGAACCCTAATGCAGCCCAGGACTGAGTACAACCTCAATAAGTTTGCAGATGACACCAAGTTGGGCAGGAGCGTTGATCTGCTGGAGGGCAGGAGGCTCTGCAGAGGGAACTTCCCAGTGGGAAAGGGCCTGGGGGTGCTGGCTGATGGCCAGCTGAACATGAGCCAGCAGTGTGCCCAGGTGGCCAAAGTAGCCAACAGCATCCTGGCTTGTATCCAAGATAGTGTGGCCACCAGGACAGGAGCAGTGATCATCCCCCCAGCACGGGCCCAAATCCGAGCACAAGACAGACACGGAGGTGCTGAGGTGTGTCCAGAGATGGGCAATGGAGCTGAGGAATGGGCTCGAGCACAAGTCCTGTGAGATGCAGCTGAAGGTACTGGGGTTATTTAGTCTGGAGAAAAGGAGGCTCACGGGGAACTTTATTGCTCTCTACAGCTACCCGACAGGAGGCTGTAGGCAGGTGGGGGTCAGTCTCTTTTCCCAAGTAACAAGCAATAGCACAAGAAGAAACAGCCTCAAGTTGAGCCAGGGAAGGTTAGACTGGGTATTAGGAAAAATTTCTTCACTGAGAGGGTAGTCAATCATTGGACCAGGCTGCCCAGGGAGGTGGTGGAATCATCACCCCTGGAAGTGTTTAAAAAACACATAGGTGTGGTGCTTTGGTGCTTAGGGACATGGTTTAGTGGTTGACTTTGCAGTGCTAGGTGAACAGTTGGACTTCATGACCTTAAAGGTCTTTTCCAAACTAAATGATTCTATACCACTAGCCCTCTTGGCTGCAAGGGCACATTGCCGACTAATGTTTAATCTTGAAAGCTAACCAAAAACTATAGTGTCTAATTTTTCCTGGAAACGAAGTCTGAGGACAGAACAGAATACAGAAGTGGCAAGTGTGTGTATAAATTTTCCCTTAATTTTCCCTTAATAGGGAACACTACTGTACTTCAGCAGCAACTGAAATGACAAACGCCAAAATGAAAATGCAATCAAAGCAGAACATCAATATACTGAGGTGCATGTACCAAGCCTGATGTGAAACTCATCTGCAGAACACCTTACGGTCTCATCATTTCCTGCATTATTTAACTTCACATAAACATATTTACATGCTTTAGACTTTGTTTTTAGGTATGACTTCTCTGCAACAGACGAAAGCAGCCTGTGCAGTTAGCTCATATACTGCCTTGCTTCATTTATCCAAATTTAAACAAACAGCAATCACATTCTACTGTCCTACCAAGTAGAAGATAAACGACTCTTTACCAGGTTTTCAACATAATGAAGAGAGAATCACTTAAGTGTCATAGAAGTAAAAATACAAATTTAGCAAAATATCAATTGCAACCAAACACTGAAACCCACCTGTAAGTATCAGATATATCAATTCGGGGCAAAACCCCCAAATGTTACCACTGCTGTGAGAACAAGCAGGAGGCCTCCCATGCATATTTTTCTTTCCAATCCATGTCTAGCATTTCCATCATAGTATTACTTTATGTATCCCTAACTGGGGGATAGTATTTCCCCACCTAAGCTGTCTGAGAAGACCTGGAGTCGCACCTTTCATTTCTGCAAATCTCGGCTGGGAATTTCCATACTTTAAACAGACACTGAAAGACAGAACCTGAACATTCTTCTCTACAGTCCTTCTGGACATTCCAGATCCCTTCAGTTAAGCAAGAGCTGTGAGAAAATCTGTTTATGAAGCTCTGCTGAGTACTGCTACATCACTGGAAAGATTCACACCTTGTCAAGCAAAGGGCTGCACTGTGCCTTTGCTAGGCACCTAGTCCTTATGGCAGGGACCTAGTACCAGGTGTCAAGGGATAAGGCACTGACCAACTCCCTCCTGGAGATGTCCTAAGTTTCCAACAACAGTGATGCACAAGATATACCAACAACATACCCCATAATAAGAGTATGTAGATAAAAAAAATTTAAAAAATCAAAATTCAGCTCAAACACAGTGGTAGTTTGGGCTTAAAAGATCTATATAGACATTTTATTTCCACTTTAGGCAATGACTCCAGGAGACTAATGCATAGTTGTCTGGAAAATAGTTACCACTGATAAAGCTGACAAATTCCTTGGTACTCACAGGATTCCAAGCTTAGCCAGGATAGCAAAATAAAATGTTTACAAAATCACAGAGAAAAGATTCTATATTTGGATATGTTTCAGTAACTACTGGCCTGTACCTTCCTACTGTCAGGATTCTAGCAGAAACTATGCACTTTGTAATGCATTGTTATAAATTTGATGAAAGTTATAGATGAGCTATGGATCGTATTGTTTTACAGATCAGTCTAGTACCTTTAGTCACTCCCTGCATCAAGAGGGGATGCAGAAAATATGTATTTTTAAAGCAGTCATTCAAATGAAACATCAAAAGTTTTCCTCCATCATGTCAATGACCATACCGATACTATAAGCACTATTTTTATCAGTTTCTGCCTTCTAAAAATTCATTGAATATACTATGATGTACAAAAATACCCCCAATTTACAAGTGACTCAACTAGGAAAGCATGCTGATGGTATTATTTGATAAAGTCTAATTTATGAAAAGGTTAATATCCACACTGCAACCTGACGCCAACTCATGAAACACGCATTTTGAGAAGACCTGTCTAGCCAGGCCCTTTTAAGGAGTGATCAGAAGCTAGTTTCAATTGCAAGAGCAATCAATAAAAGTATTTAAAAAATGCTACACAGAGATGGAGAAGTAGTAAAAATGAGATGCTGTTCAGATGCTGAGTGTAATTGTTCAGTACAGTAATGGTTCAGTGCCCAAGAGACTGCAGTATAAGGAAAAAGGATCAAAGATCAGTCTTCAACTGAGCTAAGAAAATTTAGTTACAGCATCACAGAAAAAGTGAAGCTGATGAAAAGGAAGCTTTTTAAAATGTAGCTCCCAAGGCAGGCATCTGGTTCCTCTATAGGGATCTCTCTGCTTAGTAAGTGCAGTAATTCAGGTTGATTGCACAACCTCCATTTGGCCTACTTCTACATATGCACAAGAAAATTTTAATCTCCTGACCATTTTGCACTGGTGGAAAGCAGGATCAGTTCTGCAAGACAAAAATAAGATGGGACCTCTTCACATTTCATTTTCATGCCTACCTGCATATAATTTCTCACAGAAGGTTGCCGCATCCATTTCACTACTGAAAACTAAAATTCTGCTAGGGTACTGGAGTAACTTGTGCTTTATTTACTTTGCTAACACTGCAAGTAAATTTTCATTTCCCTTGGAATGTTTCCAAGGAAAACAGGATTAAGTAGTAAGGCTACATCATGTCCACTCAAAGTCTAGTAGCTGCTACTACTGGCATCTCCGAGGAAAAGTGCTGGAAGTCATGGCTCTTCTCAGGAAACCTTGAGTATTATGATAGGTAAGAGCTTGGCAAATACTCCTTACTCCCATATTTGCATATCAATATAAAATGGCATATAAGAACATGTTTTGGATGAGCACAAATTCAGAGCACTTTGGACATGCGAGTTTTAACACTACTGGACTAAAGTGCAAAACAGTATGGCAATAATCTGAGCACAGTTCTAAAAAAAAACCAATTACTGTCTCAAAAAATCTTCAGAAGTTCTAATACTGTATCAGCCATGAAACTTGTAGTGAACTACTGATATGAAGGAATGATCCATACAAAGTCTTGGGCAACTGTTAGGTAACACTAACATCTCTGAGCACAAGCATCCCACATCTGTTAGAGCATCATGGACTTTATTTTAAGCACACTTGGAGTATTCCCTCATACTCAACTTTAGGAAGCAACAGCAGCAACACATTTTAAGCAGGGAAAGTTTTGCAGGGGAGTGGACAGTGGGAACAAGAGATTTAACTACTTGACAGTTCACTTTGGGTAGGTAATAACTCTGCATATAGTTATATATGGTGTATTATTTCAAAAAGAAAAATTACTGACTAGAAAAACTCATTATTTCTCTAATTCATTTTCACTGTGCTGTATGTCCCTACTAGGACATATTTCTTAAATAGACAATTTTGATAGCACAGGTCCACTTACACCTACTCATGCCAAAAAGCCCACACAAAGTACGGATTATCAGCTTTCCTGAAGAATAGCAGTAGATTATTTTATTGAAGACTACACAGAACATTAATGGGACAGTATTATTATGAAGAGTTAAGACTTATCCTTGAATGGATGGCGTAACGCTGTAATACCTGACACAGCTGTTAAGAACCCCAGTTTACATTCATGCTGTAAAGTGTGCCCAAGTTCATGCATGCATGAAAATGCTTTGTCACTCTCCCTTGCCTTATCTGTTTAAAGCTACAGGTAAAATTACTACAGATCAGTTAGAATACAGTAAATACCCTTTATGAAGCTGTCTGTCAAAGCATGGATAAAGATTGAACAGTGACCTTAATATGACTTCAGTGACTAGCCTAATTTGGAAGACCACGATTCACCACATCAAGTTTCCAAATCACGTGGTTTAGCAGCCTGATATATTGCCCCAGTATATGCACTGGGCTGAAATTCTGTAACAGCTTGATTTTCAGTATTTGTAGCTATATGCTGAACAACTAGGTCATATAACACAGGGGTCAAAGTATTTGGTTTCCAAATACTACATAGTAAAGTGGGTATGATGCCAGACCACATGACAAATGAATGCTTACTTGAACTCATGTGGCATGTTTTGTTTTGTTTTTTCATTTCCTTGACTAACCCTGAGACAAACAAGTGAAGTACTGCTGCACATCACTTAGTAACAAATCTAGCACTTAGTAACAAATACCATAGTTATGTCTACCCAAACTTAAAAATTCATTTCTGTTTTTCAGAACTGCATCAAAAAGTGTATGGTGTCTATTTCAGCAATTGCATATTTTTTAAATCATGTCAATGAAAAATAAACCTTTGAGAAAATACTTGTTAAAAAGAACAACCACAAAACAAGCTATTAACTGATAAAATATTTAATTTGGTTATTATAACATTCTCTTCACATCCAGCGTTATCTTTCAAAGAAAGGGTCTGACTAAGGTAGGCCAACTAGCAAAGAGAGGTGGATGAAGGGCTAAAAGAATTCAGACGGGCCATGAAATTACAGTCCCAGTTTCAAATTACTGTACCACTTCAACAATTCTAGCAGACAATCGGTTTCATCCATTACATTACCGTTTTTATCACAACAAGGTAACAAACCCAACACAATTATCAGAGCTGTGTGAGCTGGTCACGTGAGGAATAAAATAAAAGGCTTTGGAAGACTCACAGGGAAAAAATAATCTCAAATTCAGGTCAAGATGAACTAAATTACTAAATAACTGTCAAGAAACCCCAAATCCCATGCATTCTGAAATCATGAAGGCAGTAAAGGCATTGTCACCATTAGTCTAATGGCCTCTCATTTTGTCTACAGCTTACTATATACAAAACCAAAACATCAATCAGCTCAGTGTCACAAGAAACTGTTCCTACTACCAGAGCAATAAGACTATTTTGTTCCAGCTTAATAAAAGCTCTCCTCAATCAACACCTGCTTTGCAAGGCAACCTGTCCTTCACTAAAAGCTTCCGTTAATTCTATCACTGACTATTCCAGTGGAGGATGTGGCAACCTGGAATTACAAACAGAACTGCACAGTCATGCTTTATGAGACAAAAAAATAAAAAATTATCTCCTAGTGTCTCACTGCAAGGAAGTACAATGTTTCTGTAACAAGACTTGAATGAACTCAAACCTTTAGACTTCCTGAAGCCCTTATAGTCAGATAAAAAAAAAAAAAGGCCGATTTTGACTTCTTCAACATTACATAAACTTTTGCCACTTTCGTAACTCGTACTAAGTATATGACCCTATGACCCTCAGTGTAGTCCTATGCAATTGTTTCCCAGCACTTGGGCTTTCAAACACTGAATAGAAGAGTTCACATGAGAAAACTGGAGACTGTCAGAACTACAGCGGATTACCAAAACTATTAAAACAATAAGAAATACGGTGAAGCAAGCAAGCTGGAAAGAACTTATGACCCGAATTACCTGAGATCACCTTATTAGTAAGTTTGACAAGTCAGCAGCCACACAACAGTGAATAAATATGCAAGTCTGGAAGGCCTAAAAAAAGGATTCAGACAACCTACAGAAAACCAAATGACACTGAACTGATGAACACTCTGGAACTGCATTCCATTTCCGCAAGCACTAAGTCATTGATACAAAAGTCTCTGAACTAGGCATTAGTCAGATGCTGTGACTAAACAGAAAACACAGACCTCCCTATAATCATATAGCTCTAATATCAGACATCACTGGAAAATAGTAAGTAAACCTAACCAGTAAAAGTACAGGTATTCTACACAGAAACTGCAAAGCAATTTGTATCGATGCTTAAGGTACTGACGTGCAAGCCCTATCACCAACATTCAAGAGAGGAAATCCAAATCAAAACAGGGAGAGAGAAGAGACTTCAACAAAGTTGGGAAGGCGGTGACCTCTGTAATCATGTATTCAAACAGCTCAGGAAGGCAGCTATAGAGTTATGCAACTATTCTTCATAGATATGGGAGGACTGTAATGGGGAGGTTATTAAAAAAACCTCAGAGAAGGAACAACTATGGGCTGGCTGCATATGGGTACAAGGGTTTATCTTTAGGCACAGAAGCATGCTCGCTCTCTCTGTCCAACAACAGAATCATGAGCACTGCTGTGCTAGCCTAGAAAGTTTTAACAGTGCACCTGATTGATTCACAGAAAGAACAGCATGTTGTCCAAAACAGGTGCTGGATTTGGACCAAAGTGGGTTTTTCTGGTCCCATGTTCCAGACTTCTCACGAAAGACATCTCCTGGCAAAATGGTGTTTCAGACAAATTGGTAAGTTTATTCTGCTGTAAAAATATACTAATTTGAGCCTTAACAGATACTGAAGCAATACGAATAAGAACGGTAATTTATCATCACAAATTCATGTCTAAATTGACACATTTTATATTTCTAGTTTATCTCCCCTGAAGCTGGAAAATCACTTAACTGTTAGCCAGCTAAGAGTAATATAAATGAACTTAATGTAATATGGCATGACTGATATACTGAAGTGGAATATTTAGCAGGTGTCATCTAACATTAGTTGCCATGGTGAGTATGAATTAGGCCACCCAAGTACTAAATAAAGAAACAGCAATGAACACCCTACGTTATGAAGTTAGATAGACTCTATAAATAAAATTCTGTATCACTTTTTGTACAGTTATGAGAGAAATATGAATATGTGAAGTACACCAGTGCAACTCATCTCCTAAGCAGTAAGGTCATTTCATCAGCTTAGTGTTATGTTGCATACATATTCCCATGTAGTTGTCTTACTGTTTCGCTAGCTGTTTTATGAAGTGCATTAACACCCAAGTCAAGTTTCTTCCATAAAACCCAGAAGATTCAGTTCAGTCAAGAAGGTAAGCCATTAATCTGCAGTGGGTACAAGAAACGTCGCTGAGGAAGACAAGTGTTTCAGTAGTACCTCTGCTGATCACCTGTTCCATAAGAGAGCAACACTGAACTGAAACGGCATACTTTTGCAGCTGTTTCTGCAAGTGCTGAGCTAAGGCAAGGAGAAAAAAAAAAACCAAAATTGAAAAAGTTCAGCTTCATTTGTTTTCAAACTGTGGTCTCTCTTGGATGCTTCTAAGGAGTCCATGAAGACCAATTAAGACAGAAGTTTAGATAGCTGTAAAACATGAAATAGATTTTGTTTAAAGACAATTTCTCAGTAGAAAAAATTGTAGGTATTAATTTAAAAGACTAACTTTCAATTTTACTTCGAGACCAGAACAAGAGGCTTCATCTTATCTGCTAGAGTGGTTCTGCCCTTCAGTACGCAGCTTTAAGTAGTAACAGAAGGTTCATTAATAGGAGGTTCTATTGCTAGAACCTTCCTCCTCATTACTTGCAGACCTAAATGAAAGTATCAGTCTTACCAATGAAAAGATGACAGAAAACTTTTCAGACTTTATCTGACTACTAGTTTTGGGTTCAGGCTTTTTGCTGGGCAGGAGGCACCGAGAGGGCTGGGGTTTTGTTTGTGGGTTTTCCGTTTGGTTTTTTTTTAGTGTGGATTGGGTTTTTTTAATGCTGCAGGGATTTATTGGGAAAACAGTTTAAAATGAACGTCTTTGAGAAGTGTATTTACAGATTTTTATATGCTGCTTAAAGAGATCAAAATTTCAAGCGCTCAAGGAAAAATCTGTTGTGAGAACAACCCTAAGATTACCAAACTTGACCACATTTTTCCATTACATGTATTACTTTGTGAAGATGAATATAGGTAGAGTTTGTTATAAACAGATTATCTAGCAACATGGCAATAACCAACCAGAACAAAAATTGTACATTTTTATAATTTTCTTCTTTTTTTGCCAGAAACTTTACAATATACTTCACTATTTAGAAGATTGCGTAGTGATACATGTGTGGCGATACTGAATTTCTCAGCATCAAAATATTTGGCAAGAACTTACTACATTGAAAAGTTCAGAAGTGTAAGGATTTTCTTTTTCAGTTTGCAAGAGAACGTTGAAAAAAAAAGTGAATCTGGTAGCTTTTGGGTCTTTAACTTATGAACAACTCAATTGAATTATCACCTTGATTAGCCTCACACGCTGTACAGTATCTCTTCGGCCTTGCCCACACAAGAACACATGCAGTATCTGTTTCACATTCACTATGCTCTCCCTCTTCCTGCTCTTACGGAAGACTTCCGATACATCACCAATAGCCACAACTGGTTCCAGCACAGTTGTTTTCCATTTGAAACAAATAATGAAAAAAAAGTCATCCCATGATAATGTCAGAAGAAAAATATGAAGCCCACTTTTCTTTCAAAATTACATCTGAAAGAGTACCTAAAGGTAACAGTCATAAAGGATACAAACAATAGTTGATAAAACACCATAAACGGCAAAAATCAAGAGTGACTGTCACTGGTAATTCAAATAATCGCTTTTGTCAAGAGTGCTTTAACAGTTACACTATGGACAAAACAACACACAAAAATAACCAGACTGCTGCATTCCTCCAAGCCAGAACCAAGAATCTGGGAATAAAGGTAGATAGTCCAAACTAATAGGATCAGTATCCAGTTAAAAAGATTACAGCTAAAAATGCTTTGTCACTGAAAAAGAGAGAAAAAAGAAAGAGACAGCTGATGGCTGAGAACAATGAGAATAAGCCCAGCAGAATACCACGGACTTTGCATTGTGTCCTAAAGGCAGATCAGATTGTTAAAATGTTAAGCTTGGTTCAAGAGCCTTTTGTGAAAAATGAAGGTAATAATTAAGCAAAATTTGTACATCAAGAACAAGCCACAGCTTAAAAATCTGTAGAGCAAATATTTATATAAGGTTTTGTGAAACTCAAGACAAGTTCAGAAACTTTGCTACTCTTCCAGGAAACAACAATGAGCAGCTAAGTCAAAGATTTGCAAGTCTAAAAGGGTTTAGAATATTCAGAGAATAAATAAAGCCATCCCAGCCTCAATTTTTGCTGTTTTATGTGCAAACAACATGTTCTGTTACAGTGGGAGTACCAACAGCACTTGCTCACCCTCCATGACAAGTAAAGGCTCACAGTTGATCCCACAAAATTAAGTAGTATTAAAAAACTTCTAACTCCAAAGCTGAGATTTTGCTCATTAGCTTCCCTGCAGTCAGCCAGAAAGGCTATCAAATCAAACTTCAAGGCTATGAAAAAAAAAAAAAGTAATTGCTTGCTTCTAGATAATTTAAGTGACACTCCAGATATGCTATCTTATCATTACAGAGTTCACAATCACATCTAAAGTGCAGAAATCAGTTTTAATAACAGGTGCCCAAAATGAATGAGCAAGCCATACTTCACCTATTATTTCAGCTTTGTGAGTCAAAGAACCACAGCAGACCACTTCAGCAAGGCAAAGCCACGTAATGCAACTTCTAGTAAGCTGACCTTGGCCACTGCATTGCTTAAGTAGATGAAAAAGAGAACAAGTCGTTCATGCTTGAACAACAAATGCAACATTACGCACCTCTGTTTCCCAGAAGTGTTGCACAGATAAAAATGCTACTGAGCCCAGCTTATACAACTGGAAAAGCTCAGAATGATTCCTTAATTTTCTATCAAATGCTCTGTTCATGCTGTTGTTGTTTAAAGGTGTCGCATTACAGAAATTTTAACAAATATATTGAAAGACTTTCCTTCAACTTGATTCATCCTTCTACAGAGCTGAGAAGAGCTTATTCTGACTTGACAGCGTATCATTATAAGACAATAGCAGAACATGTGTTATCAATTACACATGCAAAGTGACCTAAGTACAAAGTCATACATTCTCCCAGCTTCACTGCTGCCAAAAACACATCAGGAAAGCTTGAACTGTCCGAAAGAATATGCACAGTAATTTCACTTTGGTCTTAACTCTTTGCAATCACCTATTCAAAGGCGTATCCTTATTAATCCACCTCAGCGATACACTTTATTTGGTAGGCCAGGTCCTCCGCCTTAGACCCTGAGTACCACGTGCGTAGTTCTACAAACATGTACATTCTAACATTTATCGCAAGAACTGTGTTGCTCAGCATCCTCTTTCAAGAAGATAAAAATACTATTTTAGATTTCTTCAAACATCACAAGGTACATCTACAAACATCACATCGTACAACTAGTAACATAAGCCTAGTCAAAGAACTTGTCAAGCAGCACCTGGTACATACAAACAGTACGTAACAAAAAGTACAAAAAAAAAGTATAAAAGTTAACGCTGCTTCTGAAGACAGTGAGAAAGGTGATTCCAAAAATTTTCTGACAGACACTATTTTAGAAAAGTGTTACTTAGATTTAATGCTGAGAACCTGAAAGTGAGTAACTTTAAGACTCACTGACATTATCAAATAGATCACACACCTTTAGCAAAATGAGCCCATGAGAGTTGTTTTGAGTACTGCCTCAGTTGTCCATTCTTATTCACATTCTTGTAATCCTGTATTATTGGGGGTAGGGGGGACAGTATGTGTTAAAGAAAGGTTGTGGTTCCCCTGTGGTGGTGAGACTTCCGAACTACAGCCACTGGTTATACAGAAAACAAAGTCAAATACCAGAACACCAAACACAGAGGAAAGAAAACTTAGAAGATGATTGCTGTAATTGAAGCTGGAAGCAAGTTTCTCAACATGCAAGATTACTTCCAGTATTTCAGCTTTAGAACACTCTCACAGGGCATTTTAAACAAATCCATTAACTTAAAACAGTAATTCATGTCTGTTACATGGAAAAGTTGAAAAATTTGCAACTTAGCCTTTGTCATAGCACCGAATGTTCTTAACTATATTAAAAAAGTAAATGAATGTCTGCTTTTCCAGTTTTGTGATGAAACACCTGATATCTGCTTGCTTTGGCTGTTTTCCCAGTTATCCCTGTTTTAGCATGTAACTATACTGTGATAGCATTCCAAAATGCAATTTCTATTCCTTCAGTTGTGAAACAAAGGCACCCATATTTGAAGAAAAGGAAGCTGTAGCCCAAAATAAAGACTAAACCTGTTTTCAAGTAAGCAACTCTGTTAAAGCTGCAAGTATTCTGCTTAATTCAGGTATGTTTATTCTATTCCTGCAGGCTGTAGTGAATGAGGACAGATGGCCACGACAACACTGTCTCCTCCACTACGTAGTTCCAGCTTACTTTCAGGACTACAGCCAGTGTTCAGGGATGGCGGAGGAAGGGGAAGAGCTATTAAACCCAGAAATGCAGACTTGGTTTAGGTTTTGCTAGAATTAATACATGATCTAGAATTTGTCATCGTTATAACCTTGCAACAGACCCTACAGGCCACTATAGGTGCGCATACAACAAAGTCAGGGAAGGGTTAACAGATTAAATGGAATCCACAGTTTGACCCCATATCCAAAGTGAAATAGTTTCTAGAGCTCAAGGAACAAAATTCTTTTATGACATAGTGCAAATATAAGAAATACTAACTTTAAAAATAACTATTAACAAAGTTTCAAAAAAAGAACAACTATTGTACAAAGTCTTTCTGGAGAAAACTGAAGTTTCATTTAATCTATTTTGATGCATAGATTCAGTAGTTGGGAACGAACACAGTAGAACACCTCTGCCTCAAGAGAGGTAACTCCTCCTAGAGTCTGCTGCACCAGCGATTTTCTTCTAGATCAGGAAATTATTAAACACTATCGAAAGTTTCAGACAGAATATGAAACAAGGAAGCCACGTAAGGAGCAATTGGGAGGGATTAATCTTGGCACTTTTAACTGTACGGAAATCCTAGTGACGCATCTGTTGCGGGTAACAGAAAGGGGCTGCCATTTCATTCCTGGTTGAGGTTCTCTGCAGTCTCAAGCCTTGCAGCACATAACTATGAAAGGAAAAGATGCATGCCTGAGCACGTCCCTTGTCCCAACAAGAGAAGGGGGAGGGTTAATCACGTCCATCCGCCATTTTCTGAGCGGAGGAGGAAGACATGTTGGAACAAAAAAAAAAAAAAAAGAAAGAAAAAAAAAAGCAAGCAACAAAAGAAAGCAGCCATTTCCAGTACCGGCTCCAAACTCTCAATTCATCAAGAACAACACTGGCTCTAACTGAAAGAGTCTCTCACTGTTCTAATAACAGGAATTTCTCACAGCTCAGGAACTGCTAAAGATCTCACTTTCAAAGCACGGTACAAATGGACAGGACAAGACAGGGGGCTAGTGGGGAGGGCACCCAACTAGTAGTAAAGCTTAGAATGAGAACAGTTTCCCCCCCCCTCAACAGCCCAATCCCTCCCAGATAAATCTGTTTTTAATGGCAATGTCCTGCCTCACCCGAACATTAAAGAAAAGTCACTGTACTGGCTTACATGAATGTTTCCTACCGTATATGTGGGATGCCAACTCCTCCCTGCAGAATCTTGTATAGTTTGCTTTCATACAGGAGCTGGGGATGTCTAGCCTTCTGAGACTCCAACTTTACAGCAACTTCCTACAGTGAGAGGGAACAAGGAGTCAGAGGAGAGTGTCCACCAAGCACAGCCTTGCCACCGAGGTTTAAGGGGCACAGCACTTCAATATTCCCCACACACCCCTGCTGCTGATTGAGGTATAATTTTTTAAGCTCTCAGTGTTCAACGTCCTGCATTTTGTTGTGTCTTCAAATAAAATCCGTATCGTGATGATTTGTACATTAATATCCATCCCAGGTCATGAAACTGAGCTGGAGATGTAGTCTTCAGATCCGTAAGTCAGGAAGAAAATACGTGGGTGTTTCTTCTTTACAGCTCAGAGCCGTGAGGGGGGAGGAAGAAAAAAAAACCATGAAAAAAAGAGCTGAAGAAACAGGGGATCTTCTTTGTTTCTACTACTGTTGATGAAAATGAGATAAAGTGTTCCCCAACTGAGAGACAGACAGATGACTGGCGGGAGAGGGACGACTTTGGCCGCTCATAAAAGACAAAGTACGTTTTCCCACAATGGGGGTCTCCTCTCCCTACCATTCGCAAGCGAGCTATGCACCACGACCGCACGGCTCTGCTGTCGGGAGGGGCAGTGCCACCCGCCCGGCGATGAAGGCCCTCGGACCGGGGGGAGCCCCTCACCCCCGGCTACGCACCTTCAACTCCCCCACCCCGCGGAGGGCGGCTGAGCCACCCTAGCGAGCCAGGGCCGCCCGATGCCTCGCAGGCAGCGACACCGGGAGCAAGGGGAGCAAAACCACGCTTCAAGTCGGCCTCAGGAAGATTATCGCTGGTCTCCGGTTCCCCCCGAGGTGCAGAAGGGACCGCGCCGACGGGCCCAAGGAGGCGAGGGAGTGCGAGCCGCCCTTACCTCCCCGTTGGTGATGTTGATCGCCAAATAGATGTCCCCGAAGGAGCCCGACCCGATCTTCCGCACCAGCTTGTATTTGCCTCCGACAATGAACTCGGCCTTGGAGCCGCTGCTACTCGCCATGGCGAGGGGCGGCTGAGGGGCCCTCCCGGCGCCGAGAGGTTTGGGGGGAGAAAGAGGGCTCTACCGCCGCCCCGGAGGGGGGGGGGGGGGGGGAAGGGGCAGGGGAGGGAAAAGAGGGGGGGAGGGGGGCAGAACAAGGCAGGCGGGTCCCCGCCGCTCAGCTCCAGCCGGGCCCCTCCGGCGGGCGCCCCCCTCCGCGGCTCTGTCCCGCTCCCTGGCCGGGCGGCACTCGGCTCTCAGAGCCCTCCAGAAAAACGAGAAACGGCCACGGAGGTGCTGTTAAGGGTAGGAAAGGGCAGGGGGGAAGGGGAAGGGAACCGCGAAGCCCTCTGGCTCCGCCGGGTCCCGGCCGCCGCCGGTCCCTCACTCGGCCGCCGCCGCCATCTTGTCTCTCAACTGCTGCTATCACAGACACAAAATGCCCCCAGCCTGCAGCCGCCGCTTCTTCACCGCGCGGGGCACGCTGGGAACGGGGCGGGGCGGCCGGCGCGCTTGCGCCAGGGTCAGGCCACCTCCCTCCCTCAGCGCGCCTGCGCGGGGCTGGCGGGCGGGGCAGGGGCGGGGCTGTGGCGCGCATTCTACGCATGCGCACGCACCGCCCGCCGCCGGAGCCAACGGCCGTCGTCGCTCCTCACCCGCCCCCGGCCCGCAGCGCCGCCGCCTGCAGCTGCGCGCATGCGCGCTGCGGAGCCCGGGCCCGGGCGGAAGCGGGCGGGGAGCAGCGTGCGTGCCCTCACCCGCTTCTTAAAGGGACAGGCGGCCCCGTGCCCCGCCTGGCGGGCTTCGACTGGCTTGCCTCGAGTGCTGCCCGGCTTGGGGCTGGGAGCGGGGAGGCCTCAAACCGCGAGGCTCCCGCTGAGTCGCCCAGGTGTCCGCTCAGCCCGCCCGCCCTGGCAGCCCTCCGGGGTCAGGGAGTGCCTGGCTAGCCGGGCGGCTGCCCTTGCCAGCTGCGAGGTGGCTGTCGGGGTGAGGGAGTGGGAGATAAAGCTGGGTCAGAGTCACCGCCGTGACGCACGCTTCATGTCTCTTTCTGTGTGGGGTTGTGTCTGGGCTGCTGGCGCTGATTCAAGGTTCTTGTTAAACCGCAGGCCCCGCTCTGTGTGTGCGTTAGCACTCCGCGTTTGTATGTAAGAATCCACAACAACCTGTCCCTGTCCTCCCGCAGCACCCGGGCCCTGCGGTATCTGCAGCCTGGCGGGTTGCAGGCCTGGGCTGAGGGACTGGTGGCGCCTTCCCCGCTCCTGTACACACGACATCTGCTTCATTACCCTTCCCTGCTCGGCCTGCTGCGTCCGATTTATCCCTCTGACCTTCAGCCTCGGCCCGCTCGGATTGCGGTGTGCAGCACTGCGGATCCCAGACAGGCTGCATGCATCTCCTCCTGGGGTTTCTCAGTGCAGGTGCCCCTCACAAGGACCACACCATGGGCAGAGCCACCTGTCATGGCCACCTCTTGGCCCTGCAGCCCCCTGCCTTCACGTGGCTGTTACACACAGCTCCTCTCCTTCCCCAGATTGCTTTGACCCAGCAACTCATGCTCCAGGAGCTGTTTCTTGCTGTCTGTCAAAACCGAGATCTCCTCTGTTGCCCCCTTGCTTGGTGCTGTGAGTTTTTCCTTTGCAGGAACACAAAACTGTGAATTCCCGGTGACTCATCATCATTCCCTGTCAGAGCAGCTTCTTCTGCTGTGCAAGCCTACATTTGGGAAATGATTCAGTCTGCAGGAGAAAGAAATGAGCTACAGTAATTCAGCTCATGTAGGTAGAAGGAAAGCCTGCTCAGGGTGTCTGTTTTTAAGGGAGGCAGTCTGCCTTCCAGCTTGCCCGGCACACCCAAAGCCATATGAATAATAAAGTTTGATTTTGACTGCTCTATGCACAGATTTCTTTGAATAGCTAACTAGTTTGGATAAAACTGAGATTAAGAGGTCCACGTTGGGACACTGCTATTATCTGTAGGAAGTTGTTCATGTAAAGGTAGAGAAGTCCTCTTAACAGAACAGCATCCACACAGTGATAGAGGCTTTTATTGCACTCACCATGTTGCTTTCTAGCTTGGCAAAGGCACTGTGATACAAACACTTTCTGCCTGCACAAGTGCAAAAAAGTCCTGGCTCCTGTCCATCTCACTGTTAGGCAGCGAGGAAAGTCTGTGATTTGCCTGTTTCTTCCTGAGGTGGACTCAGTCAGCTACAGGATGACTCCATAGTGAGAGACCAGGAGGAATGGAAAGGGAAGACTAGCAGCCAGCAATGTCCTGCAATTGGAGAAAAAAAAGAACTGCAAATATCAGCCCCAAGGTCCCCTTGTGTTTTAGGGACCTTAGATCCAAGGCTTTACTACAGGTCTTTCCACATCTTTAATACAAATAAAATGTGAAGGACTCGAAATCAGCCCGAACTGTGCCAGATTGAAAATGATGCTCTGAGAGCAAGCTAGCCTCCAACTCATTCCCACCTCGGTTCTGTCAAGGAGCATTTGCGCAAGCAAGAATATCTGCACTCTTGTCACTCAAAGGGAATGTGGATCTTGTGCGGAGGAGCTCAGATACATTGCACACTAGTTAAGGGGGCTGGAGTTTCAAGGGCAAATGAGGTATCTAAACATCACACTCATTTCTAAAATCAGAGCCCCTGTGTCCTCAGTTGCCCTCAGACTGCTGTTGATGCTGATTTGCAGACAGCTTAGGACTGATGTGCACTTAGCGGCCTTCGGGGTTTTGTTGGTTTTAATGGTTGCTTTGGATGGGATTTGAGCTGTTTGGAGGCGTTCGGTTTGAGTCACGTATCCTTGGAGGAGCTGGAAAAACAGGTCTGCAGCTCCTGGCCATTAAATAGACTACGCCTGGGTACTCAGGAGAGCAGGATCTGCTGGGCTATGCAATGCTGCCACCTCCTGCCTGCCGGGGGACATCCCTGTGTCCAAGGGACACTGCCGGTGCCTTGGCCCGGGGAATATCACACGGGACCTCGACTGGCCCAGCTGAGCCCCGTGCAAACACACCCGGGCACACACCTTCCCCCAAATGTGTGCCGTCTAGGTGGGTGTTGTGCAGAAGAGGTGGCCTGAAATAATTTGGTATATTTTGTCTTTTGCTCTTTTTAACACGCATTCACTAATGGGTCCTGCAGGAGAGGAGGGGGGAATGGGGGGATTCAAAGGAGGATCAGTCTAAGCAATGTGGGAAGGGCTGCAGGACAGGCTGGAGGATAGCAGAGAGAGGGCAGAAGTCAGCCAGCAGAAACCAAGCTAAAATCAGAATACAGAAGAGAAGAAAGACCTACCAGCAGAGCTGCAGCTCCACCACCCCTGGCCGGGAGCACTAAGGATACCTGTGAACAGCCTCCTGCACTGGCACCAGGAGTGTGGGGAAAACCTCCACCCCATCTCCAGCTCTGGATGCTCCATGAAGGAAGAGCTGGAAAGCCCCACGTGCCAGCATCCCACTGTTTGCCACGCCAAGATGACCTCAGCCTGTTTCCCATTTCCTCACTCCCGTGGTTGCAGGCTACACCTGTTTTTGGGCTGGGGACACCATGTTGGATCCTACCTTTTAGGTTTATGTCTCATTGGCTCCGGGGATCCGTTTAAGTCTCCACAAGGAGTAGCAAGGAGAGCTTTGTTCAGTTTCAGAGAAGAGGGAAGGCACGTGTATTTCTGGGTAGGCAGATTTAAACCCAGTGAACAAACAACACTATCAGAGCATAAGGTTGGAGGAGACTCACAGCCTGATGGATCCTAGATGTCCAGAAACTGATCAGATCTGGAGGTGGGTCTCACCTTGTGTGGCATCCTCCCCCCATGTGAGGATGAAGTCTACCTGCGCAAGAGCTTTTGCTGGTTTTTATTTTTGCCAGTGGATCTGTTTGGTCTTGATGCCACAGTACAGGAAAATTCCCCTCCTAGAGCCTTGCAGAAAACCACATCCTATGGCACCACGTTTGGGGGATGCCTCGCTGAGCGGTGACGATACTGGCAGTCTGAAAGCTGTCTGCCCTTGCAGACATCCTCTGCCTTGGGGTTTGTGTCCTGAGTCTTTAAGAAAGCACAGAAATTGGTGAAGACAAACACAAACAGTACCAAGATCCGTACAAACGTAAACCCCATGGAGATACCGACTGGATTTAAAATTATATCAATTATGATGTACTGAAAATGTAAGTTGTGAGGGGATTTTTAGGCTGTGGTTGGTTCAGCTGTCCAAGCCTACAGAAAATTTTCCTAATGTTTCTCTTGGTGTTTTCTCTGGTTAATGTTCTGCCAGACTGGTGACTTGAATGGCTCAAGGAGTTCTAAGGGGACAGTGCAAGGGTTGTCCCCTGTTGGCAATGATATGCTGTCAGCCAAAACACCAAACAGGAGCGGTCAGGTGGGAAAACTGAAGAAACACCTCCTGCTGCCTGGAAGGGTGTACCCAGGAGAGAACATGAGAGTCATTGAATTCACTGCTAACAGGGAGAACACCAGCCTCAGCACCGCCACCAAAGAGGATGGGGTGAACTTGGACAGCTAAAGCATCCACAAGCTGTTCTTTAGCTCCTGTTCATTATTATTTTTCACATCTTTCAGGGTCATTGAGACAATGAAAATACGTTTATAGCTGCACCACTTGATAAAGTGAAAGGAATAAATCCCCTCTCTTCCCTTTCCATAAGATAGGTCAGAAGTCCTGCTGCACAACCAAGCCTCCAGTGTGACCAGCTCTCCTTGATCCCAGTGTTGCTCATCCTTTATTTGTGCTTGCTTTGCAACTGAGCATCTCCAAACCTCTTAATTTGATCCCAGCAAAGGAGTGTTTTCAGTGTAATAAACCAGCTGTTTGACGCAGCACTGATGGAGCAGCATCCTCTTTCCATGCTTGTAACTGTGTCAGCAAATACGTACTGCTGTGAAGTTGGAGCAGGAGGCAACTGCTCATCCTCCTGGGCAGCAGGGATATCCTGGGCTCCTGTCTAAAGGCTCCTGGGGAGGGAGGAACAGTGAAGTGACAAGCTAAGCAAAGTCATGCTTGAAAAAGTCAAAGGGCATGCAGTGCCTTGGCTCCAGAGCAGTCAGTTCGTGTTCAGGTCAAGGTGTAAACTCAGAGCCTCTCTGGAGTGGAGCTGCCATCATCCAGAGTTTTCTTCCTGCTGCTGCAGGTAGGACCTAGGAGCACCAGGGATGCACACCCTGAGCACTCTGCAATACAGACCACAATGGGCAAAGTTATGGAAGTTACGGACAGCAAAGGGCAAAGTTACATGGCACAGCTGAGCTAGGCTGACAGATCCCATGCCCTGCCGAGAGGAAGAGTCCTGCTCACTCCTGGCCACTCACTCTACCAGTCTGGCCCCTTTCTGAGCTGATGCACCTCCTGACCTGGCAGGAGACAATTCCCTTGTTTTGCCAGGCTAGTTTTCTGATGGTTTAGGGAATCAGATTGTCTCATGGCAAGGTCCAAAAAAGCTGGACCTGATGCAAAGGAAAAAGAAAAGTGGAATCAGCAGAAACCCAAGACCTTCAGAAGTAAAGCCACTATCTTTTGTCTTTTGGCTCATCCCTCCAACCACCTAGCACTAGCCCCTCTCCAGAGGGACATGTTTGCCCTGTGTACTCTGTGTAGCCAAGAAAAAGCAAGGTCCGTACCTTCAGCCCAAGGTCTTGTCTCTCTCTGGTGTTTAGTGTTTCAGAGAGATGGAGAAGCCAAGGCGGTTTTGCGCCCAGTTTTTCCTGTAAGTGAGCAAACCCTGGATGCACAAGCTGAGACACCACCAGTGGGTTTCACTGAGTCCTGGGCAGCCAAGGTCATCTCAGTATTTCTTTGCTCTTTGGCAGGAGGGGCAAGTGAGCTTCTGCCACGGCTGAGGGATTTGTGTTTTAAATTAGATCTGGGTTGCAGGTTCGTAGACACAGCAGGTTGCTTGTCTGGGGCACCCATTCTGCTCTAGCATCTCCTCATGCTCCCCCTGCCCACACCATCACACCAGCAGTGTGCCCTTCACGAAGGGGCCTTTGCCCTCCCTCCTGAGCCCATGGGCATTGGCTTTGCACTGACCTTAGCTGATTCTCCATCCAGCTATTTTTAGCAGAGCTTACGGCATTTGGGAAAATAGCTGGAGAGGAGCAGCTTGTGCCAGTAGGAACCAAACCAGGCTTGTGCTGGGACGCCACGTGAGGTAGCTCACCTTTGGACGGTCCTGTCTGCATACCTGAGGACACCTCATGTGGTGGCTTTGCCACCCATCTGGCCAAACCCTGCTCCCCTGCAGGTGACTCTGGCAGAGCGGGGTGATGTGGGGCTCACCAGGGCATTGCAGTGGGGTGGGAGGGATCTGGTTCTTCCACATTCCTTGGGCAATGTCCTGCCTGACACCCACCCACACCAAGGGCATCCACAGGCACCAAAGAGGTGGCCCTCTGCCAGGGCCACTTGTCCCTGCCCTCCTGCTGCTCCCTCCCCTGTGCTGTCAGGGCCAGTCATGGGGCTGCATGGAGCCAGCCCAGGGAACTGGTCCAGGTTGAAAATAACTCTGTTTTTCTGGAGCAGTCTGACACCGGCTGCATTTGCCAGGCTGGCTCTCAGCACAAAGCTTCAATGCCAGTTCTGGCACAAGGCAAGAGGCACCATTATTTTTGGCAAGGGTGCCTGCTTCAAGTGTTCGCACATAACCCTCAGAAAGTTGGCATCCCTTGTGGTCCAGGGTTACAGCCAGCACCAACAACGCCTTATTGCATCAGAAAAGACATAAGCAGCCATGCCGTGTCTGACCCAGATCCTGGGATTTCATCTCTGGCACTGCTGCACGAGAAGGGCAAGGCTGGGGCGAGCCTTCTCCACTTATGCCAAACCCTTGCATTTGACCACATCGTGTCTCCAGATAGACCCCATCATCCACAGCCACGACAGTGTGGATGTGGCATTATGCCTTGCTTGTCCTGCAGCAAAGAAGGGACATGGAGAGCCCTGGAGCTGGGGCACAGCTCTGGCCAGGTCCGCAGAGCATGGCTGGGGCAGTGGGACAAATATTCTTGCAGTGCTTGAATTGAACCAAAGGTATCGGGGTCTGGGGAGAAGGTGTCCATAAGCTAACAGCACCATTTCCAAGCCTTGCAAGAAGTTAGAGGGGAATTCTGCAGTCTGGGACATTCTTGGCTGGAGGGAAGGTTGTTTTAAGTACTGCAGGAAAAGGGGGATTTTCAAGTAATTTTTATGATTCATAGGAAATGCCATTAGTGCACAGCTGAAGCTCTACCATTGAACTTGTTCCCTGGAAGACTCTTTCCTGCAGTTTCTCTAGTGATCATGATTGCCAAGCAGCAGTGTCTGCAGGCTGCTTGGATTGCCCCAGCTCTGCTGCAAAGCTCAGGCTACCGACCCAGGCAAAAAGGTTGAGACACGAGATCCCTAAAATTTCTTTCTTGATGGAGCTTACCTGATTTCCTTTGAGATACCTTGTTTTACTTTGCCTTAACTGTGTATGGCCACAAGATTTCTAAAAGTAGGTTCCTTCCCTAATCCGGTGCCAAGAGGCTGTGCAGCTCCAGAAGTGTTTGTAGGGAGATGAAGGAACTGCAGCTCCTTTCCTTTGGCACAATCGCTAGAGACAATTTGCTGAACGGGGGTGAAACTGAAGTCCAAACTTTGCAGTGATGTCAGACTTGAAATTGCTTTGGGTACTTGAGCAGATGCACTGGGAGGTGAGGCGAGAGACTCTGAAGAAGTCAGGGGCCAAAAAAAGATGTAAATGGCAGCACAGCTGATTCACTGCATGCCAAGTGCTACGGATAAGGCTTCAGCAGCAGTTTCTCCGGTGCTTTTGAATTAATTACCCTGTTAGTGCAGAGTACTGGTATTTGGCATCCAGGGCACATTTCCTCTGTGAGACAGCTTAAATCAGTCAGGTTCAAATCATTGAAGTGAGTCTCCTCTGACACAAAATAATTCAGCTTGTGGATGATGGCTGATACACCTTGAAGTAAATCTTCCCCTTAAATATAATTTCTTGAACCATTTTAGGGAACATGGGGTCTATACATGCCACGTGCTGTGGTTTAGGATGCCAGGGAGGATAAGAGGAATAAAAGCAGCTGGTGTAGAGTGTCTGCTGCTGCAGTAGCAGAGCAAGAGCCTGGAGTGTGGGATGTGGCCAGCTCGGTCTCGTCTGCCCAGCGCAGGTTTGGCTGTGCTGGGTGACACTGCTGCTCTCCAGTGGCCAAAGCCAGCTGAGCACAGTCCACCCCTCTTCTTGGGGTGCTCTGGATGTCCTTACACATTGCAGGAAAAATAACACAGAGCTATGAGCAGAGGCTGTGTTGCCTGTCCCTCAGGCCCCTCTGCAGCAGGGATGCTCCCTCTGCCTCCCACCTCCTCTTAAGATACTTAGAGGCTGCCTTTGGATGATGTGGGACCCAATCAAGGGCTGCTGAGTCGGGTGATTTTATCACTAACGGCATGTCATGTGGTGGCTTTTATCGGCACCTCCTCAGGGGTCATGGAGTTAGCCCTGTGGAGTCAGGGCATTACAATTCCTTCCATTTTTTTTCCAAGCAAGTTGCTTCCTCCCAAGATTGGAAAGAAAAACATGTCTGAGAGCACCCCAGAGAGCCTGGTGCAGCGGAAAAGAGCTCCATCCCTCCTGGGGATTGTTTGTAATGTCTCTGTGATTTTTAAATCTTATATTCCCTAGGCCACCCTCCCGATTTCTAAATCCTGGGGGAATTCAAAGGAGACTAGCTCTGACGGATGCTGAGTGCTTGCCCATCTCCCAGAAGCCATGCACAAGACATGGTACTGCGATGCTACTGGGCAAACTATCCCAGGATTTGGACTCAGGCTGGAGCACCTGACTCCAGACAAATTGTAACTGGAAACCTGGGGCTCCAGCCTCTTCGTGAGCATGTCCTCCGAGGGGTAGGATCCCCTTGTGTCTTGTCCCTTCCAACAGTCACCTGCAGGCCTGAACATCTTCTCTACTCAATGGAGCAGCTTTTCATGTCATTCAAAATCTGATTCTTGTTGCGATTAAAAAACAACATGGGCTGAGAGATGCTGTTTGATTATGCCTGATTTTTTGTCTCCCCTCCTGCAAAGATCATCACGAGCTCTGGTTCATTAGCGTTTGTGAAAAGCACAAGGTGGAAAGTGCCAGATAAGGGGAAAGGCTCATCACATGTTATTGTTGCCACAGTACTGGAAATATCACTAACAAATCAGACAGCCCCTTGATGCGCAAGGCCCTGCTTCACATCTCCTCTAGAGCAGCAGTCACGCCACTGGGTCCCACTTTATTATCTGAGGAGCAGATGAAAAGGGTGTAGGGTGTCCCGCTTTAATGCTCTTGAGAGTGAGCTCTTTCAAGGGCTCTTTTGTTGATGGGCCTTTGGCTAATTTTAGCACCAACGAACAGCAGCTCAGCACAGCTCAGGAGAGCAGGGGCTGCAGTTTTGCAAAAGCAAGTGTCCTTGTTAAAGGCTCCAGCCAACATGTAGGTAGCCACAGAAAACGGCTCTGCGGGATCTCACGGGCAGCCCTGAGCTCTCCATGCCCATGCTCCAAACCAGCCAGGGATGTGCCAGCTTCAGCCTCAGAGCTGAGTGGCAGCAAGACCCTGCGGGCACAGCTTAACTGGGGCTCTGTGGCACTGCAAGGCAGCTTTCGGCCATGGCTTTTTCTGGCCATAGACTGAACTGCTGCCCGCTGCTCAGAGGCACAGGGCCAGATGTCTGGGTGCCCTGGGAAGTAGCTGGGTGTCTTGAAGAGTAGGGGGCTTTGCTAGTGCCCGCGATGCAAATCTGGGAGCAGCACCAGCTAGGTGCAAACCTCCCTTCTGCTCTGCACTGACTGCAGCTCTGGCACAAGCTCCCTCTGCGTTGTCCTCTGCCTAGGGGGAGCAGCAGGCTGGTTCCTGCTGCTGAGCGGGGGGGCACCTCTGACAACCCAGGACCAGATTCATCTGCAGAGCAGCTTCATGGTGGGAACACAGCCCTGCTAATCACTGCTCTGTGCCTGGTCTTGTTAGCATTGCGACTGGGTGAAAAAACTGGTGTTTTATTTATCACTGCGTGAGGCTCCGGGTGCAGAGCTCTCACACCCGTGCTCCTTTCTGCATCCATCTGCTTTGGGTCGGTCTGTGAGGCCACATTTGTGTGGTGGTGACTGACGCCTGGCAAAGGAATGTCACACAGCAAGGATGCCTCACCCTGATTACAGGTGCTGCTGGTTTGATCCAAAGCCCACTAGCACCTGGGGAGCAGATTGAAATCTCATGTGACTCAGGCACAGGACTTATCACCTCTCTCCTAAGTGAGGCAGTTCCCTTGCTCTCCCAAGGTCCCTTGTGATCCTGCCTCCAGAAGGACACAGAGTCTGCCAGGTCTCCAGAGGAGGGGAAGGTGTGTGGTGCTGAGCCATGGCTCCCCACAGCAAGTCTGTGCTACCCAGGCTGATGGAGCCAGGCTTCTAGGACTGGCATGCAACCTGCTGTCTGAGACAGGCAACTTACATCACTCTGAAGCTTCTCAAGAAAATTCAGACTTGTGGGACCTGCCTCCCCTCTGCAGGGAAACAAAAAATGGCCTGAGGTCAGAGGGGAAGAAATGAGTGTTTGTCATTCACCCAAGGGTGGACCCGCCACAGCCATGCGGTGCAGCAGGTGACAGCATTTCTCTGTCCTGTGCCACTGCTGGCCAAAAGGTGAGCGATGCATCCAGAGCATCCCTTGAATGCTGCAGCATGAACTGCAGCAGCAATGCATGAAGTCAAAACAGGTGCCAGGTCCTGGTTGGGAGCTCTCTGCCAGCCTTGGCACTGGATGTCCTCAGCATCTCTGTGCTGCTGTACCAGGATCATTTCTCATGGCAGGTTGGGGCAGATGCTACAAAAAGGATCATTCCCCCCTAGGTGTCCTGTCCAGTTCCCAAGGGTCAAGTAGCTTCCAGAGTGACCTACACTGTGACTGGTGTGTTCAGTGTCTGGAGCACATGAAGTCCTGTCAGTCACCTCTTCAAAAAACTATCCTGAAAACCAATGCTTCTAAAAATAGAAATTTCTCCTTGCTTCACCTCTGCTGGACCCTCTCTCATGCAACAGAGGAGACAGACCGGAGTCAGATCTTCCCATTAAAGCTGATGGTGTCACATCTCTGTACCCAGCAGCTGGTACCTGGCTTCTGAGGACTGGTGCATTGCAGGGAACTCCAGGCACATGACAGCATCCCTCTGTGTGCCCTTGCTGTGAGGTTTGCCTTATCACCCCAGGGAACTGGAGACAATGTTCTGAAATCTCCAAACTCAGACTGAATTCAGTAGTGCTGCCTGTGTGTCACAGTGATCAGATCATATCATCAGACCATGTGGCAGCAGGCAAACAGAAGACACTACAGTCAGCTGCTGTGTCCGAATAACCAGCTCCTGCCACCTCTGCGCTGATTACAACTCCTGCAAGCATTAAGCAGTGGAGACATGCACGCAGAGGTGCAGGCTGGTGAAAGAGGCAGGACTGAATCCTAACAAAAGAACTTTTTAAAATTTTTTTGTGACCAGGACGTGTTGTGGTTTCCATGAATTCCCAGACTCTTTTCCCCTCCTCTGTCTCAAGGACATCACCAGACAGCTGTTAACAGCAGAAGTATTTGCTTTCGTTAGGCTGTATGCTGCCTGAAATCCAGAGGAGTCCAGGCAGAGGGATGTTCCCCATGGTGAGTCATTCCAAAAAGCACTTGAAGAAAAATAGTGAACTTCAGTTGATCATCATCAACAGTTCTCTTAAACCCAAAGGGAGCGGGAACATCTTTGTGATGGCAGGACTGGTCTGGCACACGGCACAGGTGGGGCTGAGCCCCATGTGGGGCAGCCTTCCTGCAGAGCCTGTGGCCAGAGCAGCCCAGGCTGCCCTTGGGTGAGGAAGCAGTGTGCCATGTTCCCAGGGAGCTGCCCGGTCTGTGGCTTCATCTCAGGGCAGCAGTTTGACAAAATGTCAGAGCCACGTGACAGCTTATCTAGGCCAATATCCTGGCTCCAGCTGTGGCCCATGGCAGAGGTTTACAGAGGCACAGAGCAAGGGCACAGCAAGACTTCCTGAGAATAGTCCCTGAGCTCCCACCAGTCCTCCAGCCTCAAGGAAGAGATGGTGGTTCTTTGTATTTAATAACCCAAAGGATTTTTCTTCCATGAATTCATCCAGTTCCTGTTTAAATGCTTTGCATCTGTCACATCCTGTGGCAAGTTGCTCCTCGCTCTAACTATACATTGCACAAAGAACCACTTCCTTTTCCTTGTTTTAAACTTCCCTCCAGGTAGTTTCGTTTGGAGCTTGTACTCCTGCACTGGAAGAGATGGTGAGTAATCACCCCTCCACACCCTCAGATGCCTCCCAAGATGGTGCAGATCTGTATCACACCCCTTTCCATCATTCCTTTTCATGTCCATGGAACTGTTCCTCATATAGAGGCTGCTCTGGAGCTTGGGGCATTCCTGCCTCCCTTCTCTGAGCCTCCTCTGTATCCTTCTTGAGATGGATGCAACGGGCAGAGCCAAACCCACACGCAACCTCCTGAGCATGGGCACGTTGCCGGCTTATGCAGTGGCAAAGCATCCTTTCTCGTCTCCTGTTTCTTTCCTACTCACTTGCAGGGAATTTTCTGTTTTCTTTGCTCCAAACATTTTGGAAACATCATTTAGCACTAGCCCCAAGATCTCCTTGCTGGGAGGAGACGCACCAGTCAGGGCCCATCACCGGGCTACCAGCGTTAAGACAGCTTTGTGTGTCTGTTCTGCCTTCACCTGAGTTTCTTTGGCCACCTTGCTGTCCCACCATTCGGGAGGATGAACCTGGCAGCTCCTGGCAGCCTGCCCTTGTCTGCTCTGCTCTGAAGAGCTCAGTGCTGGTGGCAAACATGGGCACTTTGCTATCTCTGCCCTTTTTCAGATCATTTCTGGACACACTCAACGATCCTCCGTGGGTAACATCCCTTTGCTGTGAAAACTGACCCTTCGCTTCAGCCCTTCCTTCCCTGCCTGTAACAACTGATCTGCCTGGCAGCTCTTTCCCGTCTCTGTCCCGTACAGCACTGTGTCCCCAAGGGTCTGTGGTGGGAGGCCTGGCTGGCCATCTTGCTGGACAGCCCACGTGAACCTGGTTTCATTCCCCACATCCTTGCTGGATGTCCCAGTGATCCCCCTTGGCCAGAGCAGGACCCAAGGCTGGGCAGAGAAGTCTCTAACTGGAAGGGCTCAAGGCTGGTGGCTCTCCACCATCATCGTGCCTATGCAGCTGGGGCGTAGGCTGGTGAGTCAAGGCGGGTGGAGGAACTGGAGCTGGCATCTCATCTGCACATATTAATAATGGTGACGTCCTTCTGACGCTGCAGTCATCTTGAGGCTGGAGGGCAGGAGATGAAGTATTGGCTGCTGACACACAGCGGAGCTCTGCTTTCAGCCGTGGTGACTGACGGGCAGAACATGCCTCCACTGGGCGCTGCCTCTTTGGCAAGAAGCCCCATGTTGCTGGAGCCAGGATAACCAGACAGGAACGGGGGGGCTGAGCTGTACCCCGGGGTCTGGGCAGGTGCTGCCCAGGCTGTGCAGGAGGCTCTCCTCTCAGCTGCCAGACTTCAGTGCCACCGGCATGTGGGACTCCTGGCCATTGTTTTGTGTTCCACAGTATTCGCTGATGGGGTTTTCCCACAGCAAACTCCTCCCCAGAAAAATATCCTCCTTGCTAAGACATGAGGAGGTGGGTAGAGGAGGACATGTAGGCAACACCGTGGGCTGGTCCTGCAGCCTCTCTGCTGCTTCTGGACCTCTCCTTCCACCTCAGCCTCTTTTCACCGCTTCTGAGTTTGTTTGGCCACATCTCTCGGTCTTCTCAGCCTTGGCATGTGGCAGCCTCACCAGCACTGACCTGCCAGGTCAGACCACCATTCACACCAGGCAGCTGCCTACCTGCAGCTCTCCACAGCTGCCAGTGGAAATGCCTGGTTCTCCCTGCTTGGTTGTTTATCTGCTCATGAACTGAAGATCTCCGGCATTAGGCTGCTCCCCTGAAAAGCCGCTTGGCTGTGGTCTTCTCCTGCACAAAGCTTGGGGGCTACCCACCCCTGCACTCCCTCCCTCCCGGCAGTGCATGGAGCTGGTGACCTATGGCAAGGTCTTTGCTTCAGGTGACCTTACTATGCTGTGAAACACAGCACAGCGGCTGAGGTTCCTGGGCTGGGTTTCTGCCTTCAGTAGTGAATCAAGCGCATGATGATCCCTCTCAAGGTGGCAGCTGTTACACTTGCCTGTGGTGGAGACACAAGCCCTGTCATGGCAGAGGCACTCCCTGTTGCGTCAGTGGAACAAGGGATGGAGAGCTTGCACACAGACTGGCTTGACAGCTTCAAAGGGCTGCTCTTGCCTCCCTCCCACCCTTTGTTTCTCTCTCAAGCAAGAGAAGTCAGCTCCTGCAACATCTCCCGCACAGGCAGCAGCTGCTGTGGTGACTCCAAGAAGAACCACTCTTGCAAGAATTTGCCTGGATGAGCGGGTGCTGGTGGGACTCCAGAGGCACCTGATAGCAAAGGTGATGGTGAATCTCGAGGGGATGCACCTCTGCTTATCTTCTTGTGCCCTCACCGTGCGTAGGGGAGCAACTGCACCCAGGGGTGGGGTGACAGCAGTGGGGTGCCTGAGTGCCCTGGGCGTGTGGGTGGCCCAGGACAAAAGCGTGGTGTGCTGCTGGGAGGAGGTGGTGGTCACGTGGAGCTCCAGCTCCACGGGTGGGTGGCTGTAATCACTTAGCAGGAGCAGAAACTCTACAAAGTCAGGCAGGGAGAAGATGTTGGTTTGATCAGTGGAAATGACTAATTAGCATAAACCACCAGAATTTTCTAAATACTTCTTATCTCTCTTGTGTCTCGTTACTCCTCACGGCAGGCAGAAGATGCTCGGTGGGATAGCGCGCCTGCCCTGTGGGATGCTTTGCACAAGGAGTGTTGTCATTGGCACTGCCCTGTGATGGGGTGTCACTGGCTCCAGCTGGGTCTGGGCTGTCCTGGAAACATTTGTCCTTCCTCCCAGAGCTGCAAAGTGCTGCAGATGCCTCCATCCTCCCTGGCACCCCTGCCCAGGTGCCCACGGACTGTGCACACCTCTGCGTGCTGCTCAGCCATGGCTTTCCAAGCCGGGCCAGGCCAGAGGCAGCGACTAAGTGCCTGTCCTGCTCACAGGTTTGGAGACACCAGCCTCCAGGAAGGGCCAGGTGCACGTGTCCTTGATGGGCAGGGATGGGACACCTTGCAGACCAGAGCTCTTATGAAATAACCTGTTTGCTAACTGAATAATTGTGCTCTCCAGCAAACTGTTATCCTTCACCAGCAGAGATACCAGCAAGAAAAGCAGCCACCAGCATCCATGCATTAATGGAAGGAAGAAAAGAATAAATATCAATACTGCTTGGTCTGTTGAGCAAGAGATGGCAGAGGGCTCCAGCAGAGCACTGCTCCGCACTGGTCCTGAGAGCTGGCACTGTTGTCTGGACAGAAAGGCAGCTACCTCAGCATTCAGTGCCCTCAAAACAGCATCTGGTTTTCTCCTCAAGCTGTCATCACTATCAGCTGGCTCAGCTGGTAACAGGGATGTGGGACAGATGGGTGAAAGGCCCAGAGTCACCAGCCCTGGGAGAGAAATGGAGATCTTGGGGTAGGAAAAGCAATTCAAGGCAGCAGGGAATCTGCGGGGAGAGGGAAGTACCACAGAGGCTGGTGGACATGAAGCTTCAAGCACTAAAATGTGGACAGAGGAGACCTGAGGGGCTGTAGCCTCAGCAAGGCTGAGAGGGGCTGAAACCTCCTCCACAAAGGAGATCTGCCTAAGACCCATAAATAATCCCCTCAGAAATAAAGAGCTGACTCAATTTATTCCACCTGGATCAAATTCTATCTGCTTATTTTTAGGCTGTGCTTCTCCTCTTGGTGCAGGCATTGCCCCTCCAGCCATGAGGCTGGAGCCTGCAGCTCCTTCCAGACCTCTGGAGATAACACAATTCATACTTGCTTAGAAGCAGGTGCAGCCCTGACCGAGTACATGGATGGGGTTATCCCAAGCAGGTACACACTGCCCTCCTTCCCTCCCATGGAGGCTTTAAGCACAGGTTACATTAGCCAGGAAGGAAAGAAAGAAGAGGAAGGAATGACACCTATGTGGTTTTTCAGGAGTTGCTCATGCTGGGATAAAGACCTTCCATTTCATGAGTGTTTTCCTCCTTTCTCCACACCTCAGCTCAAATTCCCCTGCTTTCCACAGCATGCACACGCAATGGTGTTGGAGGCAAATTCCACTTCCTAGAACTGCAGTGTGGGAGGAAGTTTTGCAATTAGGACGCACCTGCAAGTACATTCTTGGGCTGCAATTTTTTCCCCCGTGTTTTCATTTCCACCGTGAATGGCTGATAGCGGCGTGTGGTCACAAAGTCCTTTCAAGACTGGAAAGAAATCCAAAGAACAGTAATAATGCAAAAGATTAAATAGAGGAAATGTTACTTTCCTGTGCAAACCCGCTGCTTGGAGAGGAACCCCCGCCTGTTCTTATTAGGCATAGCCTGAACTGTTGTGCTTTGCATGGCTGGAAGTTGTGTTTATTTTCTGTGTGAGCCCTGCCTAACTCACAGCTTGTCTGGTGTGTTCCCAGAGAGCCCCCTGATGGCTTTAGCTTTCATCCAAATAGTCTGAGCTTTAACATTTTGAGGAGCTAGGAAAATGCTTGTCAGCCTTCCAGGAGCCAGCAGAAGTTTGGGGTGAGATGTTGAGGGAAAATAACCACCTTTTTGGCTGAGATGGTACCTTCTCCCTGGGTGGCTGCGTACACGCTGGGCGGCCACATGAGCTTAGCTCAGGCAGCTGGCAGCCTCCTGCCCTGCAAACCTGCCTCCCTCTTGCTGATGCTTTTACTACAATGCCTGTTTGGAGCCAGAGCCCAGCACCATCAAGCAGGTGTTCCTCCAGCCTTTGAACTGGGCCTGTGGTCATCACACAAGGAGTGTCATGGGGGTACCTTGTTCTACCAGCAGCTTGGGGTTGTGTTTTTTATTTAGATAGAAGAGCTGGCAGAGCGTTCCTGCTGTGGCAGTGGGTATGAAGATGGCCGGGCAGATCCGTGGAGGTGGCTCACCCTTGCTCTGTGAGAAACATCCTGTAACAACAGGTTTGCAATGAGGTTACACAAACCTGGGTCTGTTCTGGGAGAAGGCAGTCCTGCCTCCCTGCTGCCCTCCGCAGCGGCTGCAGGGTCCCACGCACAGTCCCATGCGCAGTCCCATGCCCTGCCACTGCTTGCCAGGTTTTGTCAGGCTGGGAGTGCTGGCTTCCCACAAGAGTGTGAAATGCCAAGAGTGCCAGGGGACAGCCCACCCTGCTGGGACCCTTTAGCTTGGCATAACCTGAGCACAACGCCTCGCCCTGGGACACAAACAATTCTTCTTGACCAGCTGGCACCTATTTGCTTTTCCCTTGTAAGGAGAGCCAGACCAGGGAAGCCAGCCTACTCTCACGCCTCCCTGGGGAGCTCTGGAGTGGTGACAGTCCTGTGACACTGCTCCCGCTCCCCAAGCCGCCCACGTGAGCCAAGCCGAGCCAAGCCAAGCCTAGCCGCAGCAGCCCCAGCCCTGGGGCTGGACAGAAGTGTGGGGTCAGCAGCATGGCAGGAAGGAAACGGCCATGGGGAAGGAGGTTTCAGCCACTCCCTGCAGCTCTTGGCGGCGAGGCCATCCTGCAGGGAACTTGCTGGAGCCAGGTTACCCAGCATCTGAAAAACCAGACTGGAATGGGAAATATGCCCAAGGAAACACCCATGGCATGAGCTGGTCAGGGAGAAGTGAGTGGCCAGGGATGCTGCCCTGCTGTGCCAGACCCAGTGGGGCAACAACACCATCCAAGGGCGGAATGGTGCCCTGCCAGGATTCCCTCGGCAGCTGCAGGAGCGTGGTACCTGCCCTGGTGTGATCTGCCAAAAGATGCCGATGGCAGCAAAGTGGAGATGACGTACCTCAAGGGGCGACAGGTTTGTTGGACACAGCAGTAAGAGATCCTGCCCAGGGATGGAGCTGGGGAACTCCTGACCTGTGCGATGCCTGCACAAAGGACGCCCAGCCAGGCGTTTCGCTGCTTCAGAAAGCACCTGGGCAAGGACTGAATCCCTGCTGCCACCTGCAAGGGAGGAAGGACAACATCTGTGTCCCCAAGGCCACAGCCAGGTAAAGCCCTCACTGCCCAGCCATGTGCAGGTCTCTCTCGTGGCCATGTATCTCCCTAAATCCATATGGCGTGGGACAGCCTGGGAACCATTCTCATGCGATGGCTTTACCCCAGCCAGCCACCCAGCCAGGGGACATTGCCATGCGTTGGCTTCTTCTCCAAAGACCTGCCTGGGCATTAATACTTCTGCCTCTTCCCATCCTTGGCTCTTCCTGCCACGTTGCTGCCCAGCTCATCCATCTGAAACCATTCCTGTGTGGTGCAGCATCCCTCCAGCACAGGGATGAGGGAGGCAGTTTCATGCTCTTGGCTCAGAGCCTGACACAGCCCCACAGGTGGGATGGGATGCAGGCAGGGAAGGCAGTGGGTCAGGCTGCCCTTCCTGGCACCAGCAGCAGGTGGGAGCCAGCAGGGCAGGTGTGTGCGGGCCCTGTGCTGCCCTGCGCGGCCCACACCTGCCCCCACACCTCAGCTGGGGAGGGGGCTGGCTTGCACCCCCAGGAATGGTCCCAGAGGGAGGGTCTGCACCAGAGAGCTTGTCCTGGCCTGTGGGGAAGTTTGGCTTTAGACACAGGCACTGCCTGTGACCTGTGTGAGTCACGGGAAGACTCGGAGTCCTTTTTACCGTCGCATTTTTCGGATACTGCAGGTCAGCATGCACAAAGCCAAGTGCTGCTGTCCCCTCCCTGTGGCCAGACCGAGGCCGAGCTCCCAGCTGCGGGAGCTGGCTGCACATCACCATCTCCCTTCTCAACAGCTTGTTTATACGGATGCAAACACCTCACGAGCCAAAAAACAACTTCACGCCAAATAGCCACTAACACCCAACGGCCAGCTCTGCGCAGCCACTTCCTCGGTTGTATATTTTCGTTTCTGTTTGCTCCGAAGCCTTTTCCGCGGCAGATCAGCTGCCGGGCGATGGCAGAGCGGAGGGACGCGTGGCCAGGGCCATGCCGGCCCGCGGGGTAACAGGGTGGAAGCCCACGCGTGCAGGGATGGGCTGTGGGTGCACCGGGGCTCAGCTCGTGCGGAGGTGGCAGCCCGCTGCAGCCGTAGCAGGGCCATGAAAAGGCGCAGAGGACTTGTCCCTGTTTATTTATGGCAGGAGCCAGCCGGTGTGTCCCCGCTCTGCAGCCGGTGCCGCGACAGCGGGGCTGCCGTGCTGCTGCCGGCAATGGGGGATGCCAAGGGGCAAGGCGGGGGCTGCGGCCGCCGTGCCGGGGGGTAACGCAGACCCAGGTACGGCGCTTCCCGCCCCCCCCCCCCCCCCCCCCGCCCCGCACCGCCCCCCCCCGCTCGCTTTCCGCATCCTCCCCCGCCGGGGCTGGCAGCGGAGGCGCTGAGCAGCCGCTGCCCGCCGGGCCGCCCGCCAGACCCCCCGCCGCGCCGGGCGTGTGCAGGGAGCGGCGCTGCCCATCGGCCCGGCCGCCCCGCGGCCACCAGCCCCCGCCCCGCGGCCACCAGCCCCCGCGTGGGTGCCGCCACCCCCGCGCCGCGGGCTCGCCCCGTCCTGCCCACGCCGGCCGTGCCAGCGCGGCTGCGGCGCGGCGGGTTGATCATTAACTCCCCGCAGGCAGCCGGCGAGAGACCGCAGCCGGGCGCAGCTCCCCGGCGCCAGCCCCGGCCGCCTCCGCAGGTAAGAGCCGGGGCCGGGGCAGCCGGTTTCGGGGCGCGGGGGGGGGTGGGCGCGGCAGGGCCGGCGCCTGTCGCTCGGGGCGCGGGGTCGGGGGGGCCCTGCGGCTGCGGCATCCCCTGCGTGCGGGTCGCTGCGGGCTGGCTGCGGACGCTGCCGGGTCCCCGCGGCGTTGGGGGCAGGGATGCTGGGAGCCACCGAGGCGGCAGCGACATGTCAAAGGCAGGCGGCTGCCTGGGAGCTGGGGAGTAAAACCTGCCCCCGCTCTCCCTGCCTGCTCCAGCGCTGCCCAGAAATGCTTCTGTTTGGTTTTGCGCGATTCCCTTGTTCCTATGATGTGTCAGGCCGGGGGGGGGGAGGGGAGAGAAAGAGGTTTCCCCAGCCTAGGGACGAGCCCCCAAGGCAGCAGCATGCTCTGGGGGATGCTGGTGCGGGGACCAGTGACAGCCCAGCTCCTGCATGGCCCTGCGCTTCAGGACAGCTCTCCAGGCTTCGGGGGCTGTCTCAGATCGGGGCTTTCCACCTGCCTCTGCTCTGCAGCCATTCCTCTGAGCAAGGATTTTGCTTTCACCCCCAGACAGAGGGCTCTGGGCTTCTCCAACAGCCCTTAATGGGAATCCTTCTGCCTGGACACCTCAGAAGCAACCAAAGGGGTGCAGGAAAGTGCCTTCTACTCCCCATGTCCCATAGCAGCAGTCAGGGGTGACAGCCAAATCTGCAGAGGTCAGGGATGACAGCTGGCAGGGTAACGTGCCCCTGTAAGGCAGGCGGAGGTCCGATACCTTCTCACATGCGTTTGCTTGCTGTGCCAAGCCCAGCTGTCCTCTGGCGCAGCAGTGGGCATATGCCAGGAGGGGACATTCACCCTGCCCGGTGCTCACAATTGTATCACCTGCTTGTTACCCAGACCCTTCCCCAGTGAAGGCTCGGGCTGCCCTGCCAGCCCCTCTCCCTGCTCCCACAGCTGTCACTGGCTGGGCAGGCAGCAGAGAGCAGAGGCAGAACCACCATCCCAGTGCTGCTGCTTGTGCCATCTCACTCCTATCCTGCCAAGCCACCTCCATCCTGCCTTTGCTCTTCACGTCCTCCACAGCCTCCATGGACAGGCAGCCTGGCAGCATCTCTTTCCCTGGCTGGAGTCTGGATCCAGCCAAGCTGTGTGCTGTGCTGCTGTGGGCTGTGCTGTCTCCCTCTCAAGGCCTCCTGCCTGGGACTAAGTATTATCTGTGATGCTTTGGGAGTTTCTCCATCCTCCCCTGTATCAGAGCAGAGTGTTCCCTGAGAAGGAAATGGCATGAATCAGCTCTGATTTTTCATGCTCTCCACAGGCAGAGAGGAGAGGGGAGCAGGCTGTGCTGCGCAGGGCGCGGGCATTGCGCAGCAGGGACTGCAAGTGCCTCTGGCAGAGGTGCCTGCAGCTTCACCCACTTCTCCCCCCATCCCTGTCACTTTTAAACCAGCTCTCCCTGGCACAGAAACGCTTCTTGTTCAAGCACTGCAAAACACTCTTGGTACTTTGAATAGGACTCTTGAACGCGAGGCAACGTGCCAGGTGCCAACAGCCAAGGCAGGGAGGGATCAGCTAGCCCCGGCAGCAAGGAGTGCGAGGAGAGGTGGCAAACCCTGCTTTGCCCTCGGGGACCAGTCCCTGCGCAGCCCCAGTGCTGGGGTAGTGCTGCCAGGCCCCTGCCTGCACCCTGACCCTGCACGTAGTCGCTGGCGTTTGGGCACGTGTGTGTGGCAAGTCCACCCCTGCCTGCCGCACATGGGTGTCCATCCCCTGCAGCCAGCCCGCCCCTGCTTGCAGCTCTTTTTATGGCTCTGGAGTGTCATCCACGCCTTGCTTGTACATGAAGATGGCTTGAGTGTCCCCGAGGATGTGCTGTGGGGTGCTCCCCACACACAGAGCAGGGACCATGGGCATGGGGCTGGGTTGGGCACTGGAGCACCCTTGCACAGCCTGCCCCTAACCCCCTGCCACCCCCTGCAGAGTGCCCCACCAAGATGGCGAGTGCCCATGGGGCAGAGCCCAATGCAGAGGATGCAGCCGAGACCCAAGAAGCCATCTACGAGGAGATCATGCCCTGCAACAGGATGGAGCTGAGCCAGCAGCTGGCCGTGGAAGAGCTCATCACCACTGAGGCCAGCTACGTCCACAACATCCAGCTCTGTGTGTTGGACATCCGAGCACACCTCCAGAAGAAGCAGGTGAGATGGGGTATGTCCCCTTGCCCAGGGGCTAGAGACTGTAGGGTGAATCTGTCAAGAGCTGAGAGATACCCAAATCACTGCAAGGAGGTCACCACATGCTCACCTTCCACCTTCCTGGGCTCACCTCAATCAGCCAAGGTCATGGGTTGGATGGACATTGGGTCTGACCCAGTGCAGCCGTCCTACAGCTTTAACCCTGCATCTGTAACATGAAAAGGCCTCATCACCCCACTCGGGAGCACAGCCGCGTCTCAGCATACCCAGTGTCTCCTGCAGCAAAGCATTGCTCCAGCTCCTCTGGTGTCATGTGGGGCAGCTGGAAGGACACAAGTGCTCAGGAGGGCATCTGTACCTCCAGAACACACGGTCCACCTGTCTGATGTATTTGGCTTACCCTGGGGCATCTTTGTTCCCTTCAGCTGCCTGATCTTGACCTGGAAGGACTCTTCTCTAACACTGATGACATCCTCCATGTCTCCAGACGGTTTCTGAAGGGGCTTGAGGCCACAGCCACCAAGGAGCATGAGCAGCTGCACTGCATCAGTAAGTGGTGCAGTGCCGAGAGCTGATCCGTGCCCACCGATGTCTTTGCTGGTGCTGGCAGTGCTGCTGCCCGGTGCTATGCCCAGGTGCAGCCTCCAGCCCACCTGCCCTGACACCTCCTGCACCTTCCTTGGCTCCGGGAAGCACTGCTGCCTGCACGCTGCCACCCACGCTCACCCCGGTGGGACAAGGCAGACCTGCCCAGCCTGCAGAAAGTGAGGGGGAGGGCAGCATCAGGGCCAGGTTAGCAGAGGGCCCGGGGTGCAGAGAACTGCTCCAGCGTGTTTGGCTGGCACTGCTTTGCCGGCTTCACTCATCCAGTGCACTGGGGAGAAACCTCTGCCTTTCTCTGGGGCCATAGGAAAGGGCCATGCTTCCCAGCTTCGCTGTCCTTCCCCAGGCACCCTGTTCCAGGAGTTCAAGGAGGAGATGGAGACTGTCTACAAGATCTATTGTGCCAGCTATGATCATGCCCTCCTGCTGGTGGAGAGCTACCGCAAGGACTCCAGGCTGCAGCAGGAGATCTTGGAGACCCTGAATGCAACAGTGTAGGTGCCTGCTGGCTGAGGCCACCACCTCCCTGTCCCTGTTTTGCCTACTGGCCTTGTTCTTCACCTCTCTGGTCAAGCTGTCTGCATGGGTATGTGCCCCCAGGCTGAGTGTAATATCATGGCTATGACCTTTGTGGCATTGCTCTGTCAGCCTGTCCTGCATCCTCGGGGCCACTTGCCGAAGGGGCATTGCAGGCTGGTGGTCTTTTATGGTGGACCCCAAAACAAGGAATGGGGTGGCACCCACAGCTCCTGCCCGCTCCATAGCCAAGAGGCTGTACCCACAGATGGCACGTGTATACCAGCTTGACCAGAGGGATGGGCTGGCCCCAAAGGACCTGCTGAACCTCTCCTGAACTATCAGGGGGGTCACAAACACTCTTGGAGCCAGGAGAGGCAGGTGCAGCAGCACAGGAGCTGCTGGCATTTACTGCTCTCTGTTTCAGGGCACGGGTGATGTGACTCCCAGCGAGCAATGCCTTGCACGCAGGCGGAAAGGGAGTCCTGCCTGCAGCCGGCCCACGCTTTGCCCACACCCTCCCCTCCCCATTGCCCCTGGAGCAAGTGCTGATCCCGTGCCTTCGAGCTAGACAAGCACAGCACTGTTCAGGGAGGCAGGGCACCCGCCTGGGGCTGGCACTGCCTTCGGGGCTGGCAGGGACAGCGTCCCCCTGCCAGTGCTCCCGGGGGGGTGGCCTTGCAGCTGGCAGAGAGCAGGAGTTCACAGCCAGAACCTGCCCCCGGCTACTGGGCACAGCTTGTCTGTGGGTCCAAGGCAGCAAAGCTCCCCTGCAGCTGCAGAGGCGCTGCTTTCTCCCCAAAATGCTCGCAGAGAAGCTGGGGGAAGCGGCAGGGAGCCCTCCATGCCAACGTTAAGCAATTCCCCTCTCCATCAGGCCTCACACGGGCGTGTCGGATCTCAGCTTCTTCCTGGTGATGCCAGTGCAGAGAATCACCAAATACCCACTTTTGCTGGGGAAGATCCTGGAGAACACCCCCGCCAGTGCCAGTGCTTACCCGGCCCTGCAGGCAGCCGTCCGTGCCATGTCCCAGGTCAATGCCAACATCAACGAGTACAAACGGCGCAGAGAAGTAGGTGAGTGGTCAGGAGGCACGGTGCAGGCAGGGGGCATGGTGTCTGGCAAGCCCCAGCCCAACCCCATTTGTCTCCCCTCGGTCTTGTACTCATTCCCACTTCAATCAGTTCAAAGCTGTCCTGCCCACCACCCATCCTGCCTGGTGGAGCCACAGACTTGTGCGGGCAGCTCCTGGCACTGCTCTGGTCCTGCAAATGTCACTCTGGGCAAGATCTGAAGGCTGCAGGAGCAGGGTGGCATGGCGGGGTGGAGCACAAAACTAGTCTGCCTGCATTCCTGGAACTGGGGAACAGGGATGAACAGTCCTGCCCTTGGGATAGGAGAAATCAGGCTCCCCACAAATGGGAGCTTGCTGCTCTTTTTGGTTTTCATAGTACTTTCCTCAGGGCTGCCCTTCTTTGATGTGGGTTGTGCTTATCCTGTTCATCAGGACTTGTCAGCTCTGGGCCCCTGTGCTGCTCACCCGCCTTGCCCACTCAGGCTGCTGAGGCTGCTGCCCTGAAGTTTCCTCTTCTGATCTTTTTTTCCTCCCACCTTGTGTGCCCCAACCCGAGGCAGCCACCAAATACAGCAAGGCCGAGCACCTGACACTGCGGGACCGCTTTGCACGCCTCAACACACACTCCATCGCCAAGAAGACCACGCGGCTCAGCCGGCTCTTCATGCACGAGGCCGGCATCGTGGCCAAGGTGGGCAGCGCGCACCCCACTGCCTGCACCCACGGACCTGCTGCCTTTCCTCGGGTTGTTTCTGGGGCTTTCTGCTGCCTCCCGAGATGCCTGGCTGGCTGAGCCGAGGTGGGGTGGCCAATGCTGACACCCAGTGGCCCACGCTGTCACGAGAGCCACAGTCACATTTTCGAGCAGCCTAAGGATGCCTCCCGGTCCTCCATCCCGAGGATCAGTAGGGTAGAAGGGATGCAGGTACACACCTCGCTCCTTGCCTCAGAGCGTTGCAGGGGAGAACTTTGGCCCCCAAAGGATCTAGAGGATCCTTGGGCACCCCAGCAAAAGGAAAGGCACCCCCGTGTTCCCGGCACTGCAACCACGCCAAAAGCCCTGTTTCTACCTGCATCCGAAGCACCCTAGATCTTGGCCCTTCTCAGATTCCTGGAGCCTCTCAGGGTCTCCCTTGCCCGTCCCCAGCACTGTGAGCTTCAGTAAGACGCCAAAGCGCCTGGCTGCTGTTTCTGTCAGCACCCAGCAAGGGGCATCAGCCCTGCCGGAGGCATTGCCTGACGTGCCCGTGCTGGTGATGAGCTGCCCCTTGCCTTGCAGACGGAGGACAAGGAGTACGACGACCTGGAAGAGAAGTTCCAGTGTGTGGTGTCCAGTGTGGCCATGCTGAAGGAGAATGTGGCCTCCTACCTGGGCCATTTAGAGGTAAAACCTTGACCACTTGACAGGGGGTTGGCCCCATCCAGGCCTCGGGACCCTTTTCTTGGGGTTGCAGAATACTTTCAAGCCCTGTGGAAACCAATAGTAGTTGGGGCTGTTCAGGGACTTGCATCTCTCAGCTAAATCGTACTGTTGTGCCAGGGACTTGCACAACATCCAACAATTGCTCAGGTCCAGGGGAGCTTAAAACAAAGTTGATGGTTCATCAGTGCAGTCTGATCTGGGTATCATTTGAGAATAATCTGTCCTTAAACCGACCATTATCTCAAGGCGTGACATGGCTGAAAAGGCTGAGTGTTTCTCAGCCTGGGAATTTTTGTGTTAGTAACGGGTATAAGGCAGAAATGCTCCCAAATCAGGCCTGACAACAAACTTCCTTTCTGAGCTCACCTGGGTCAGTAGCTGGTATGATTTTCTCATGGAAATCCCTTGGGGCATCTGTGGAAAATGAATTGATGGCAAAACGTGCAATCCCCAGACACAGTAGTATCAGGGAAGCCTCAGGAAATGGCAAAGGGTTCAGAAAGCAGCAATTCAAGGGCTGGAAAGACCCTGTCATGGAAATATTGAGAAGGGCTCCCCATTTAGGATTGCGAAGGAGGAAAGGGGGATTGAAAAACTCCCTGTAGCCCAAAAAGTGGATAAAATAGGGTTAGCATAGAAAGCATGAGGATAGTAATCTGTTTGCCAGTGAGACATGGCATCAGCTAGGGGAATGGGGTATATCCGTTCCTTGGGACATCATGTACTCCTGGGGACCTGCCTGGCACTGCCCCTCGCTGAGCTGCATCTCTAAGCTTGGCACCTTGGCTTCAGCCAGGACATCAAGTGTCTGCAAACAGGCTGGGCAGCCTAGATAATAAGCTGTGGTTAGGAATCGTGCTGGAGCTTGGATGCTGCTTCAGAGGAGCTGCTGGTGGTGGAAGGTGGGGCTGCATGCATGCTCCACTTCTCTCCCTCTGAAAGCTTCTCACAGCCATCCTGAGGGCTGATGAAAACATCTTCTCATAGGACAGAGACAGTCTTACCTGACTTTGTGCTAACTGGTGGTTCCCTCATCTCTCTATACTGGTGTCCTCACCACAAGGAGACACAAATCTTGGTTTGTACAACAATTGTCACAGCCACCTCTGCTTGTGTAAGAGCCCCTGCAGGGCTGGGGAGCAGCACAGGGGTCTCAGAGCTGCTGTCTTCCGCTCAAAGGGTCAATTCCCTTTCATATTTCCATCTCCTTTCCCTCCTGTGGTAAGGAAGGACATAAAGGAAAGGTCTCCTAAACATAGCCACAGGCAAAAATAAGACGGGGTTTAGGACAGAGATCAGGGCATCCTGAGAGACCCATGGTAGCTGTGGTTGATGGGAATCAAGCAGAAACTACTCCAGGACTAACTGCAGGAGCAGTGCTCCAAGCGGTAGCAAAGCTCGCCCAGGGAAGAGAGCTGGCTTCCCTTGGCCAGAAGCAAGCTGGGTCTCAGAGCTCTGTGTTCCCTTCTGGTGGTCTAGGTGTTGTGGGTCAAAATCTCCCTGCAGGCTTGTAGGAGGCTGCTGCCCAGGTTTATCATTAGAGCAAAGCCTCTCAAAGCAGAGGAGTGCTTCCACCCAAACCATCCTTAGCTGCTTTCCTTTCCCGTCAGTCTTACTCTCCTTGCAGAGGTGGGGGGAAGGTTTTGTGCACAAATACAAGAAACTCCAGGGCTGCTGGAACACCAAACCCAAATGTCAAAGCACCAGGCGACATCAAACTGGGGCAGGCCACCTGGGGCTACAGGGCAGCATTGGCCACCTTGTTGGGGTAGAAGTCCTTCACCAAGCCAGTGCATGACTCCTTCCTGAGTCTCCTCTAGGTCTATTAACACCTGAGCAAGCTCCCTTGTCTTGCAGACAAGAGTAGCTAGAGCATCAGTCCCACAGAGCTGCTAGCATAGAGCACCCTAAATGGGACATTGGCGTGTCTTTGGGAACACGGGGATAAGCTATGGATGGGTTAACTAGTGTTGGGCAGCTTCTGCAGGTCAGGTCTGATGGCTTTCTCCCTTTCAGGTGTTCCTGTTGCCTGCTCCACACAAGTGCGAACTGCAGATCGACGAGGGACCTGCCCAGCAGTACCGCCGCTTTGCAGAGTACCTCCACGGCACCGTTTTCCCAGAGTTTGTGAGTGCTCCTTCCCTGGTCTCCTTCAGCCAAGCATATGCTCTCACATCTTCTGGCAGCTGCACAGCAGAGGCTGGCTTCTCCCCCAGGGCAGGACAACCAAGAGCTGAGGGGCCACCCCAGAGCAGGCAGCATCTGCACCAACAGGCAGGCCCCTGGGGCCTGAACATTGCAGGCAGAGCCAGGGGCAAGTAACAGGATCCATCAGCAGCCCCAGACACAAAAAGTGGGAAACCAGCTCCAGAGTCCGTGTAGGAAAGAAGAGACAGGGCCAGAGAGACAGCTACAACACAACTCTAAAGTCCGTCCAGGGCTGGAGACAAGCTGCAACATCTACGTGATGGATTCATCCAGGACCTGAACTACCTATAGCTGAGGTCCAAGGTCCACCCAGGAAACAGAGGCAGAAACACACCCACGGCAATATTCTGCAGAAACAGAAAGCCCTTAAATGAGCTGTGAGCAGGGGTGGCCCCAGGTGAGGCTGGTCTGGGCCATTAAAGACTATTTGTGCCTTCAGGGCCCTGATGTTCAGAGCCAGCCATACAGGCGGGGCTGTAGTGGAGGACAGGATGGTGGGAAGACCAGGTGTACTGTTTGACTCACACAGGGCATTTGCCACCAAACCCCAGTCCCACTTACACACATCCTGTGGACATCTGTGCTTACCTTTAGGAGCCCAAGAGACCCCCACCTGTCTCCTTCCACCACCCCTGTCTGGCTATCCAGGACTCCCTCTTGGGTGGTGGCTGCCGCTCTGAATTTCAACAGGGAGGTTTTTCCGAGCAGTGAAGAGTGTGGCAGGGCAGCCTGAACCCCACACCTGGATGCTGGCATCCCCGGGGAGTGCCTGTATGGGGAGGGAGGATAGCTACGTGGGATAACAGACCCTGGGCTGAGGGCCTCTGTCAAACCAAGACGTTACAACTTGCATGGGACAGTCACTGCAGCACCCACCTTGGCCCTTGGGACCTTGTGCACGGGGGTCCTACCCGATCATTTGCATTTGTATTTGAATCAAGGTATGCCTGACTGCTCTGCTCGGTACCAACAGTTTGCTTTGGTTGGCATCCTGTGTGCCTTCAGGGAAGGATGCCTCAGATGCTCCCCATTCCACACAAGCCCACCAACAGGTCCCCAAACCTTTTCTCCTCTGTACAACAGTGCCCCATGCAGACAGCTGGGCCTGTTTGGGGGCCTCACATTTTGGATTTTCTTGCCCCACAGAAGCAACGACTGGACAGGCTGGTCTGCCAGCCCCTCTGCAGCCTCTCAGACATGCTGGTGGGGCCACAGCAGCTGGTCAAGAAGCGCCTGGACAAGCTGCTGGACTACGAGGAGATCCAAGAACGGAAGAGCGAGATGGGCAGCGTGACATATGACGAGGAGGCAGCCATGAACACCTACCTTGCCATCAATGCCCTGCTCGTGGCTGAGCTCCCACGGTTCAACCAGGCAACCGTGCAGCTCCTGGGGCAGATACTGTGCTCCCTCAGTGCCCTGCAATGGGACTTGGCTGCCCAGGTGCTGCGCCAGGCAGAAAAGGAGCTAGAGCAGGTGAGAGTGACCCCTTGGCGTGTGTGCCCAAACTGTTGCACGTGCTGAGCCAGGCCTGCCCCTGCCTTCTTCAGGCTTGAGACATCGCTTGGACATTGAGGCACTGAAGGTCTGCTGTAGCCCAAGCCTTCTCTTGCTGACACGCAGCTCCCTGCCTAGCATTTGTAAACAATCTCTCCTCCTCTTTGGCTGGGGAAAGCCAAATTTTCTCTTCTTCGCTGCCAGGAACTGTCCTGCTTTCTCTTTGAGAACACCACTGGTAATTTATGGATGTGCTGCCTGAGAGATCAGTGTTAACTCTGTGAGAGCTCTGTGCTGGGAAGGCAAGGAGGAGAAAAACAGCTTCTGGCCTGAGGAATGAGCATCCCTCGACCCCCATCCCCTGGGAGACGTCTCCCAGCACTCCTCACTGGCACAGTACTCTCTGAGGTTGACGTTTGTGAACATGGTGATCAGGCCAGTCCACTGCCCTGGGGTAGAGCATGGCCCTGACCTGACCCATTACAAAGATGAGAACAAGATACAGCCACGTGGAGGTATCCTTTTAGGCGCTGCTCCTACGTACCTCGTCATGAGGGTGGATCCCCCTTGCTCAGTCTGGAATGCTTATGCTGCAGACATCTACCCTGGAGCTACATCTACCCACCTCCCTTTATAGTTGGGTGGGGTGGGGTGGGCTGTGGGCTTGGGGCAGAACAACGGGACCCAGGGACTGCTCTGGTGGGCTGGGTGCAGCCCTAAGAGCCCCATGTGTGATGGCCCTGCTCAGGAAAGGTGGCTCAAAGACAAGAGAGGAGCAGCTTTGATCCTAGATGCAAGGTGCATCTTTAGTGACCGGGTCTGTTCTCTTGCTTTCTCACCCTTTTTCTTCTTGCTTCTTCTCTTTTGACCCTACCCACAGCTCTTCCCCTCCCCAGGGCCCTCTCTCATCTCCAGAGTCTGTCTCCACAGATGCCCCATGGCCACATGCCTCTGCCCAGTTTCTGGAAGATGGTGGAAGACAGCTTGCAGCAGTCTGGTGCTCAGCTCCGTACCTTCTGCCAGATGTTTGAGACAGTCGTGCCAAGCCCTGTGACACAGGTAGGAGCTGGGAAGGGGATGTCTCAGACCAGCTGGATAAAGAGGTTCCCCGGTGCAGAACAGCTCTTTGGTGGGTAAATTGGCTCAGAAAGTGGCCCAGGGGCTTGCTGCAGCCCCAGTATTTCCCTCAAGCCCCTGGCTACAGCTGGGTGGGAATAACCAGGGATGAAACAGTCTTAGCTCCTCTAGTACTGGACACTCGTCTCCAAACCATGAGGTAGAGCAGATAGTGTGAAGGAGTTTCTCCTCTAACCTCTCACTGGGATGTGAGCCTGCAGAAAGCAGAGCACACGTATATGGAAGGCCTCAGTCTCCTGCATGTCTCATCAAATGCTCTGGTGTCTCTTGCTCCCCACCAGCCTCTGAACCCTGCTGAGGAGCGGAAGGTCCTTTCCCTTGTGAGCAAGCACGGCCCAGACAAACTTTACCAAGTGACAAGCAACATCAGTGGCAGCAAAGACCTGGACTTGACCTTGCAAAGGGGACAGATTGTAGCTCTGCTGCAAAGTGTGGACACTAAGGGGAACACGAGCAGATGGCTGGTGGATGCTGGAGGTACGGTGAGCGCTATGGGGAGCCTCTCCCTGCCTTGGCACCAGGGTCAGAAACCAAACCCAGACCACATCCTCATCTTGGATGGCCATTGCCTCCCGGACCCTCCCTTCCAGGGTTTGCTCATCCCAAACCCACCTCTGCTTTGCCAGCTACGCCCGTAGCCATTAGCTGTAAAGTTCAGGTTTCCCCACTCATTCCCCAGGGGAGCACTTGTGATGTGTTGTAGCTGGGAAAGGAGAATCCCATGCATACAGAAACATCTTGAACCCCCTTTTTGGGTGGTTTTGCTGCTGGGTATCCCCTAGCGGTTGACCAGTTTGAACAGGGCTGCTGTGCCATGCCAGGCAACAGCCCAGTTGTCATTCCTCTCTCCTGCAACCAGTCCTACATGTGCCAGGCAGCAGGGCCCCATGGCCTGTGTGTCTGCATGTCCTCCAGGTCCCCGAGGGTTTGTGCCTGCTGGAAAACTTCAGCCCTATTGTCCTGTACAAAGCCAGCAGCCCAGGATGCAGATGCCGGCCCTGGAGAGTGGCACAGAAAGGAGGCGACATTCATATGCATCACCTGAAGCTCCCAGGCCACAGATGGCCACCTTCACCCCCACTTTCCAGGTGAGAGTGGGGGACACCCCCCAGGGCCATTCCTAGCAACCTCACCAGCTCCATGCTAGTCCTCGTGTGTGCAACCTGTGGGTGGGAAGGTGGCCTTGCTTTTCCAGCACACCTGTAGTCATACATGTGCAGCCACGTGCCTAGCAGGGGAGTGTCGCATCCCGTGGCCAAGTGTCCCATGAGGCTGGTGTCTGCCTTGCTGAGACCTGGGGTGGACGGAGCAAAAGTGTCCTTGGTGGGGTCCCCAGTGTCCCTACATCAATGGCACTGCTGTACTGCCCTCAGAAGTGGCCTGCTGGCCTGCCATGTGTGTGCTTTCCCCCTTTGACTCTCCTGTCCAGCAAGGGCTTCCTCCCTGCTTCCCCCACCTTTTGCAGGTGGTTGCCGGCTTCTCCTTCGCAGCCAGGAGTCCACAGGAGGTGAGCCTCCAGGCAGGGCAGCCCGTGGTGGTGCTGGAGCCGCATGACAAGAAGGGGAGCAAGGAGTGGAGCTTGGTGGAGGTGAATGGCCAGAGGGGCTATGTGCCCTCCAGCTACCTGGTGACCGTCCCTGTGCAGGAGCCCACAGGCTGGAGCTTGCCTGTGTGAGCACAGCCAGCCCGCACCCAAGGGCACAGGCTTCGTCAGATGAGAGCGATCCGCTTGGCACCCAAGGACTCGTGGCAGGAGATGCTGAAGGGCAGTAGCCCTGGGCCAGGGAGGCGGTGGGAAGCAACTGGCGGAATATGGCCCAGGGAACATGGGTGTGAGGAGGGATGGCTGTTGGGAGGCACTTTTTGGTGGGTAGGCGTGAGGATGCCATGTCCCATACATGTTTGCATGAAGGAAGGCAGTATGAGGGAGTGAGGGCAGGTGGCTGCAGGTTTTCAGGAATTTGTTGAAATCGATGTTAGTGACAAAAGTGTCCTTAGGGGTGATGAGACAACATTGTCCCCAGTTAGATCAGGACTGAGCTGCAAAGGGTAAGTGCTGCAGGGGGGGTCTTCAGCCTGGCTTGAAGCATCTGGGGCTCTCGGAAGGGGGTTCTCGGAGCAGCACTGGTGAGAGTGCAGAGGAGCAGCCCTGGAGACGCGGTTCCCTGCTACTCGCCGGGTCACTCTGCCTACCTGGTTGCCTGCCCCTGTGTGCCATTGCGGTCCCTTTGGCAGCACAGCCTTCACGTCCTGCTGAAGGGCATGGCGATGCCAGCCTGCGCCTGGCTGCACCATCAGTGATGGGAGAGTGTGGGGCTGAGGCCCACGGGCCGGGGTCCTCCCAGGCCCTCCTGGCCACGCAGCCCCACTCCCGGCCTCGGTTTCCCCCCGCAGCGGGGCTGATGCTACTGACCCACGTGAGAGGCGCTGAGCTGTGGTGACCAGAAGCGCTCTGTAACACCGCCGATGCTGTTCTGTGTGACGGACTGATGCGCTGGCGTTGTCGTGTGTGACACCGCCGGCCTGCGCCAGGCGTGCTGACGGGCTCGGCGCCCCGCGCGGGGCTGCGCCGCGGCCGCCAGGTGGCAGAGGCACCGCGTGTGCCGGGCTGCGCCTCGGGGGGCGGGGCGGGGGCGGGGCTTCAGCGGCGGGGGCGGGGGGAGCGCGGGGCTCGGGGGAGAGGGGCTGCGGGGAGCGGGGGGCTCGGGGGAACGGGGGGCTCGGGGGGAGCGGGGCTGCGGGGAGCGGGGGGCTCGGGGGAACGGGGGGCTCGGGGGAGCGGGGCTGCTGGGAGCGGGGGCTCGGGGGGAGCGGGGCTGCGGGGAGCGGGGGGCTCGGGGACTGCGGGGAGCGGGGGCTCGGGGGGAGCGGGGGCTGCGGGGAGCGGGGGGCTCGGGGGGAGCGAGGCTGCGGGGAGCGGGGGGCTCGGGGGGAGCGGGAAGCGAGGACCGGGGCTCCGCGCTCCGGCAGCGGGGGGAGCAGGGAGCAGGGCTCGGGGCTCGGGCAGCGGGCACCGGCGAGCGGGGAGCAGGGCTCCGGCAGTAAGGGGAGCGGGGACTGGGGCGCGGGGTGCCGGCAGCGGGGGGAGCGGGGAGCGCGGCGCAGGATGTCGGCAGCGGGGCTCGGGGCTCCGGCAGCGGGGGCAGCGGGGCGCAGGCGGGCCGTGGAGGGGTTTCACGGCTGCGGTGGAGTGTGCGCGTCCCCGACGTGGGGACAGCCCGCGGCGGCAGGGCTGGCGGTGCCGGCGGAGCACGGCTGTGCCGCGGCAGCGGCTGAAGGCGAGCTGTGCCCCGCGGCCCTGCCGGCCGCTGCTGCTCGGGCAGGGGTGCTGAGCACGGCTCCTTGGGGCGCTGGGGACACCCTGTCGCCATTGCCCACCCCCACGAATCAGCAGTTTGACACATGCATGCTCTCGGGAAGCACCGGCCCCGTGGAAGAGGTCATTGGGACAATCAACCTGTGTCAGTCGGGCCCTGACCTGAGGCTTGGTCTGGGGATGGACACCGCGCTCCCTCCCACCACCCGAGGTGTCATGGCTCTGTGCCTCAGTTTCCCCATGGCTTGCTTTGATGCTGTGCTGTCATGCGATGCTGATGGGGCTCGGGGCTGGAAGCCATGCCCACACCAGTGCTGACATGGTGTCAGAGGGGAATTCAGGAGCTCCCAGCTGCAGCCCTCAGGGACTGGCACCGCATTCCCCCCACAGGAGAGCTCAGCCCGTAGTGCCACACTGCCCACCCCTCACCCACCATGGGCAGTGGAATATGGAGGCACCCACCGGTGCAGTAGCCTGGCGGCATCCCGACTGCCCTGGCCACCTGCCACTTCCCGCATCAAAGGTGTGATGGCTCGGCTGGCGAGCGCTGGCGTGCCAGCTCCTGCACCCTGCCCGGCAGGGAGGCAGCACACTCGGCTGCCCACAGGCTCCCCGCAGGACGTGCTTTGGCGGCAGGGTGGCTGGGTGCAGGTGCCCACAGTGCTGCCCTGCGGCTACGGGTTGGGCAGAGGGGCAGAAGTGGCATGTCCTCATCCAAGCTTGCACCATGTGGGGAGGGATGGGGTGGGTGCCAGGCAAGTGGAGACAAGCCCCAGACACTGCTCTGCTTTTGCTGTGCACCCCACATGTGGGTCTAGGGGCCTGGTTTGAGGCAGAGCTGCCTGTGAAGCTTGCCCTCCTTTGTACCTGCAGGGTCCTGAGGCTTTATCTGCTGGGAGGCTGGGGGCTGGCTATCTCCACCCAGGTGCCATTGAAAACCCCAAGCAAATGCTCACCCACACGAAACCTTGGAGGGGATGGCAGTGCCAGAGCTGGGGACATCACCTGGGGATGCTCCCAGCCTGGGGAAAGGCCATTAGGCTTCTCCAGATGGGCAGGCTGGGGGAACGAGGGCCACCGTGTTGGGTCTGTGTTTCTGAGGCTCACCCATCCAGCCCCAGCCCCACAGCAGCAGGGCTTACATCTCCAGCTCGCTGCTGATGGCTCCTCCAGATTTTTCCGTTCCTAATCAAATCACATCAGGTCGGATTTCCCTCCTGAATCACCTTCCTGCCAGCTCAGTGGGGTGCAGAAGCAATCAGCCCCGTGCCAGCACAGGCAACGGCAGGAGTCAGCGGTTCGGGCAGGTCCTGCTCTGCAGCCCACAGGTGCCCAGGACCCTTCAGAGGGTGAAAGGTGACAGCAGGACAAGGAGCACCAAGAAACAGCTGCTGCCTGTGCCCTGATCTGCCCATTGGAAGGAGACCTGGGGTGGGAAGGACTTGATACGCAGCTCATAAAACCAGTTGGGCTTTCCCTGTTCCGCTCACCTGGACTCTGGATTTCATGTACTCTGAAACAACAGCTCCCCTTTCCCTCCATCCAGCCACTGCTGATGCTGCCTGTGTGTCAGTGCTGGCCAGAAGGAGCTGTTTGCCCTGCCTACAGCTGGCACAGGGGGTGCAGGCTGATGTGAGGTGCCCTAGACCCCTGCTGCCTCTCCTGGGTCCCTGCTCTACCCATCAAATGACCATCTACCAGTGCTTGCCAGGGCTGATGGGCATGAAGAGCAAGATGGAAACAGCCCACGCACATCACACCAGGAGATGGACATGGGCCACACACCAGTGATCTGCAGAAGGTGGGAGCACACTGGGGACATGCTGCTTGCGTCAGGCACCAGCTGCCTGCCCCCTGCCAGGTAATGTGGTTGTGCTCCAAGCTGGGTACAGCCAAGGCACCAAGAGGCTCCACTGTACGGTGCTGAGCCAGCCAGCACCAGCACCCGGCCCAGTGGTGGTGGCAGCTGTGCCCTGCCTACCCCAAGGTCCCAGAAGTGGCTGGAGCACGCTGTGGATGTCCTTGCTAGGAAGAGGGAAATTAGCTCGTGCTACTCCTTGGGTCTTTGGACCCAAAGGGGTGAGCTGGGTTCCGCAGTACCCACCAGCCCTGTTGCCAACCTCGGTGGCCACGGGACCTTCACCGTGGGGTCTGTTCCCAGGACATGGTCTAGTACTTTGCTGCAGGACATGGGGCACCAATATCCCGTACTTTTCCCATGATTTCACCCAAACTCTTTGCACCTGCTGCTGCCCTCAGCCTGGAAGCATAGCCCCTCGGAGTCACCGAAGGGCACGGGGCTCTTCCACCCTAAACACGAGGGGTGTAAAGGGCACAAATGTGCCTTTAAATAGCCCGGTGAGGACAGGCTCTCCCAGAAGGAATGCTCTGGCTGGCATGGTGGAACATGCTTGTGGCTGGGGTCACGGGGGGACAGCCAGGCAGGGACAGCTCCTTGCCAGAAGGTCAGGTCAAGGTTAGGCATCGCCCCGGCCAGGCGCCAGTGTGCCGTGGCTTGGAACCACGGGAGCAGACCTGTGCAAGGGGGAGGGAAATGCATGCCAGGCCGGGGTCTTGCCATGCCTGGGGCTGATCTGCAAGGTGACAGCGGAGCCGGGCAGGTGCTGCTGCCTGCAACCTGCCTGCTGACCTGCAAGGGCTTTGGCACCAGCACAGCCTGGCTGCTGGAGCAGTCTGCTGGGCAGCTCGGGTTGTCCAGGAGTGGCTACTGCACTCCTGTCTGAGCTGATTCATATCCTAGACACGCAGGCATTTGGATAGCATCCACCCCTGGGGTGTGACAGCGCATGGCCCTGTCCCCAAGGTGCAGGGCACCAGCCCAGCTGCACACCTCAGGGCAGGATGGTGGCAGCTCAGGCTCTGCTCTCCCCTGCTTTGTGGGGCATGCTGGTCTCTGGGGACATGGCAGCGGCTGCAGGCAGGGTGAGGAGCCACAAAGCACATCTCCATATGGAGGCACCTGGATTGCAGGGAAGATGGCTGCATGCCCAGGTGTCGATGTGCCCGCTGGTTCTGCTGGGGCACCCAAGTGGCTGGGAGGCATGAGGAGAAAGCAGCTGCCAGGGAAGCACCAAGCCTGGCCTCCCAAACCCAGACCCATCCCCTCACCACAGGGTGCCAGGAGGGGAGTCGGGGTGCAGCGGGGCCGCAGTGGCCGGGGGAGGAGGGGAGCAGGGGGTCCCAGCAGGAGCAGGGCAGCTGTCCTGGGCTGAAGGGCACAGCCAGCCTGAGTGGAGCTGTGCTTGCAGGCATGGTGCTTGAGTTCCCCACCACTGCCAGGCTGAGCTGGCTCTGAGCAGAACCAGCCTGCAGCTGCACTGCTCCCAGGCACCAGCCCGTGTGCGGGAGCAGGGTGGCCCATGAGAAGCAGCCCACAGCCCTGGCACCCTAGCCCCCGGCAGCCCTTGCTGGCCCTGCTTGCTGTGCCACCAGCTGTGATCAGCGTGGTGCTGTGTGGCCTGAGGGAGGGCTGAGCCCCACAGAGAGTGTCCCCAGGGCTGTGAAACAGGAGCAGAGGTGTGAGCAGCAGTGCTCGCTCCAGGCTTGCGCAGCCGGCACCTGAATTGTCTAATAAAGTGTGAAATTGCTTTCATGCTCTGCTACCTTTGCTGAGATGGACCATCATTACGCCCCCCCCACCCCCGCTCCTTCCCAGCCAGCAGCCGGCTGCTGCTGATGTCCCTGCTGTTACGGCTGCTGCTGATGTCCCTGCTGTTACGGCACTGCCAGATGAGCCCCTTGCTGGACCTGTGCCTGGCACGGCTCTGCAGGACCACTAGGACCACTGTGCCAGGAGCTGCCAGGTGGTACCCACCGTCCTGGGGATAAGCACCCCTCCCCGGCCTCCTCAGCCTTCCACTGTGCCCACCCCATGTAAAAGCACAAGCTGGTGGGTGCACCACCCTGGATGGGGGCAAATCTCTGCCACGGGGCTGGGGGCTGCGGAGTCTCTGCCTTCCCCCCTATCAGGTGACCTGGGGGTACAGGTGTCAGCTCAGGTTGGAGCCCTGCCCTGGGGTTGCTCTGCTGCCCTTTCCCAGGAAGGCCTGGTGGGAAGCACGCCTGTCGGATACAGCCCACAAAGAGATAGGGCTCCCTCCAGCTGCGCCAGGAGTGCCAGGAGCCACCTCAGACCCTCACTCGGGCAGCAGAGGGTGCCCACCTTGGCAGGGACAGAGGCGCAGCCCAGCCCCCTCCCCCCACTGGTGGGTGACTAATTGCTCTTGAATCACCTGGATGTGCACAGAAACCATTCTCCAGCCTTAGTAACGATAATCAATCATCCTGCTCTGGGCAGGGGCTGTGGAAAGCTTTCCAAGACTGGGGAGCCGGCAGGGCTGGCAGGGGGTCCATGGTGCCAGCGGGGGGGCTCCCCTCAAGGGGACACAGAGAAGTCTCTGCTCTGGTGGTGGCTTTCCTCCTGCATTGCCTGCCGTGAGGGCAATCCATGCCCAGGTACACCCTACAAGGGGAAGTGCCAGCTCCTCTGTCCTGTCTGTGCAAACCGTGATTTTGGAGGGAAGGTAGGGCCAGCTGGGACCCCAGGCTGTGTGTGGGGCACAGGGTGCTCCCTGCCCCAGAGGGTGCCCGTGCTAGAGGGCCAGATGCAAGCACCAGGCAGCTGCTGAGGGGTGCTCAGGAAAAGGAGCTGCATCTGGGATTTCTGCAAGGATCACGATACTTTGCCCCAGGGAGATGGTGCCACATTTTTCCAGCCACTGATAAAGTTAAACCCTTGATCTGGTTAAAGATTTAGCCCACAAGGCAAGCCTGGGTAGGACACTGACTTGGTGACACTTGGCCAGGCAGAGGGGACTAACCCTGCTGCCCCCCTGCCTGCGGCTCAGCCCTCCTGTCTGAGCACATCCCCGCAGCCAGAACCTGCTGTCGGAGCATATCTCTGCAGCTGGACCCCACCATCACTGGGCTGCATCCAGGCCCCTGCATGGGGGATGGAGCTGGAACATCCCCAGGCACCAAGCTGAGGCTGGGCAGGCGGATGGCACGCAGCCAGGGAGGGAAGCATCCCGCTGGGAGCTGCTCTTTCTTTGGTGTAACCTTATAACCTGTGTTCCCCTGCCACCTGCCCTGGCCACAGCTTGGCCCAGTGCCACCAGTCAGGGGGAGGCTTCATGCCGCTGGGAAGCCAGCCTGGCCCTGACGTGACATGAGTCAGCTGGAGCGGCTGGGCAATACTCCCCACTGTGAATAGCCTGGCTGGCATGCCAGCCCCTGCCCCACATGCCCCTGCCCCACCGTGCCCCAGGGGGTCCCCAGGCAGGGACACTCTGAGCTGGCGGTCCCAGGGTGATGCACCCTGTCTCTTGGGGCTTGCTCAGTCCTGTGGCATGAGGGGCTTCATCCACTTGTCAGCAAAAGGCAGATCCCTGTGGGCTTGTCCTGTCCCCAAGGTCACTCCTCTGGCTGGACAGCGCTCCGGGGCTTTCCAGAGGTCACAGGAGTTAAGCAGTGAGCGTGGTGGGGAGGAGGTGCAGAGCACCCTCCTGCCTTCTGCCGGCTCCTGTGACAGCTGCCCTTTCCTACTGCCCAGCCTGGCAAAGGGCACAGAGACCCACGGCCCCAGCTCTCCTGCAGCCCTCATGCCTGCATCCTCGGGGTGGCTGCACACAGTTGTTGCAGAAACACTTGAGACTTCAGAGGTTCTCCAAATACATCCCTGCAAAGGCATCCCAAACGCAACCCTGGTACGTCTTTGGGGTGTTGCTGCCCCCCAGGCAGCAAAGGCAGCCCTGCCTTGAGTCATTTTGGGCACAGGGGCTCTGGAGTCCAGCTCTGCTCCCCTCTCTGTGGGTGAGCATGTGGCCTCCCCTGCCTGGATGGGCTTGCTGCCCCAGGGAGAAGCTGCGTGTGTGATCCCTGCATGCCACCAGGCACTGCCGTCGTCCCCTGCTGCAGCTAGAGCTGCGATGGCTGGCCGTGCTCCTGAGCCAGGGGGTTTCTCCCTAGCCTGAGCCCTGTGGCTGCAGCCCCCCACACCCTGCAGCTCTGGGAGCAGGTTTCCCCTGTTATATGGGGAGGGCTAAAGGGACTGTTGGGTCCCAGACAGCCTGGCCCTGTGGTTTCATGCCTCCTTGGCCAGCTCCCAGCTCAGCTGGCTGCTCGCTCAAGGCATGGCCCCACTGGTGCGTGTTCTGTGCTGCTGGGGAGGCCCCACAGGCAGCTTTTTGCTAAAGCAAAGGCAGAAGGTGCAGGTGGGAGGCAGGGATGGAGAAGCTCAGGTGAGCATCTCAGGGAATTGTCCCTGCCTGCAGGTAGAGAGAGGGCAGAGGGGTCGTCCTGCCTTCTGCAGACATGGGGCTTCACGGGGTGCTAGCTGGCATGCCACGGTGGGGACAGCACACACCTCTTCTGCCATAGGCCCCTTCAAATGGGCCACCAGTTCAGTGTGAAGACCCATTTCAAAGCCCTCTCCTCTCCTCAGTCACTGGAGGCAGAAAGGGTGGCTCATTCCCACCTCCCCTCCCCACTGCCCCCGAGCCATCCCATCTGCTAGAGAAAACCAGGAGCTGGGAGCAGCCAGGTGAACCGCGCTCCAACCCAGCAGCATTCCCTAGCCCTCCTTCATTGACATTCCTCCTCTCCCAGCCTGCACAGCCCGTTCCCGATGCCTGGACTGTTAATTGAATTACTTCCCCCAGAACTGCCGCAGCTTCAGCTTCGGGGATTCGAGCATCTGCATATGCCATGGGCAGCCAACTCCGTGCCGGCTCAGCCCTTGCCCGCACTCCTGCTTTCCCTGCAGCTGGCTCATCTGCACGGAAGAAAAATGGATCTGGCAATGGCAAATCCAGGTTGGTGTGAAGGTGCAAATGGTCCCATTGCAAAGGCTCACAGAACAAAGGGAGTTGGAGTCAAAGTGTAAATCAGAAGCCTCAGGGGCTGCGGGAGCCCCCCAGTAAGGTCTGCAAGTGTTCAGCGGGCTGAGCAGGGCTGGGAAATGTCCTGCTGCTGCTGCAGCCATCGCTACTCCCGCTGTCGGGCAGTAGTCCATCAAGCTGTCAGTCCGAGGCTGTTACTGCATCTCTACCTGAGGGAGGTGATGTGTGGGTCTACAGTTTGCCTCCTTTGGGTTGCATCCGACTATAGCTACAAGCTGCAGACACAAACCCCCTTTGTGTGCCCAGCCCGCATCCTGGCTGGGATTTACCTAAAACAGCCCCAGGGGGGAACAGCTGGGTGGGGACAGGGAGGGTGTGGGATGGGGAGGAAGGCTGCCTGGTGTTTGTTTTTACTAATGAAGCCCCATAATCACATCATTTCAATTTTAATTGTAAAGCCAGCAGGCAGATTTCTGTCTCCAGATGGGACGTGATAGGAATAGTTGAAGGCTGGGCACGTTCTGCTGCTCACCTTAATACTTGGAGCAAGGCCGATGGGAGCAGCCCTGGGGAGGCTCCTACCCTGCCTCAAAGAGCCTGATTCTTGACGGGTGTGAGGACCATATGAGCCTCCTTGGCATCATTCAGAAAAAAGGACCAAGGAAATAAACCCTAGGGAAAGAGTTGCTCCTGCACCCCGAGCCATCCCAGGGTGGAAGTGGAGGCACATCCAGCCAGTGCCAGCAGAGCCTGGGGCTATGAAGCTGAACCTTGGCAGCGAGGTGTTCCTTGGAGCACCAGCCCAGCGAGCCAGCATCCCGTTTACACCAGCCTGGGACCTCATCTGGCCCAAACCTCCCCACACACACATGGGGGCAAAGAACACCAGAGCCCATGGGGTTGGACAGGGCAATGTGGGACTTGAGCTGGGGTCAGCCCCAAAGCATCTCTTGCTTCTCTGACCCGGGGAAGCTAATGCCGGGGAGGATGTGCTGCTGCTGTACCCGGATCTGAGCAGGGGAGGCGGGAGCCATTTCCCTTGCTTTCATCTCCCAGCTCTGTCAGGATATGTGAAATCTATTTGTAGCTTCCACTTGCCGTCTCATTTTTTGGGTGCTTGGACGTTGGGAAAAGAGAAAAATAAAGAAACTGGGTCATTTTCTATTTAGATAGAAGAGCTGAAATGTTAGCCCTCCAGCCGCAGAGAGCTCTGCTCACGTTTCTGTGGGGCTCGACACACTTGGAAGCAAGCAATGCGGGAGAGGAGAAACCTCCTCATCACCACAGAAAATGTGTGTTTTGCTCAGCTCCTTGTTTAGGCTAGGGGTCAACTGGGTGCAGTGCGATTGGGGTTGACCTCCCAATCTAAAACAGCTAATTCAGGCTAAACACATGTGTTTGTTTCTCGTGATGGAGAAATGCAGCCAGGAGGGGCTGGGTTGCTCTGGGACTGATTAACTCCCCCAGGCTGGGATATTCCCTGCTGCTTGCCAGCCCTTGGCAATTGCTCAGTGGTAAGGGATGGGCAAAGAGGTTCCAGCTGGAGGTGTCAGAGGAAGGAGAAGATCTCCTCTCCTCTCTGTCAGAGAGGTTTACTCCTCCCAGAAGAGGACAGAGTCAGAGGGCTGGAGTGGTACAGCACGATCCAGGCAGGTCATGCCATACTGGGCTAGTGTGGTTGCCATAGCCATAATGGGGCAGAGCCCATCTCTTATCAAGGATGGCTGCTTCCCTCCCCATGCCTGCAGTCCTGCTCCCAGTCCTGACAGCATTTCTGGAATCCCCTGGAAGGGATCCAGGCCGGGGGATGCCAGGCACTGAGAGCCACCAGCATCCCTCCAGCCGGGCCTCTTTGCTCTTATCTACTTTCCCTTTTTGTGCCTGAGTCATCAGAGACAAGACCATCAAATCAGAAATAAAGTCATTAGCTCACTAAGCAAATACAGATGAAAATCCTCACTTTATTTTTTTAAATTGGAGTCCCAGCTCCCTGGGGCTTTAAAGAGTGTCTTCCCTCCTCCAGCCTTCTCTCGGCCAAGTCTGTTCCAGCCCCACGTACATCCTGGGGGCAAGGAGAGGAGGGAGAGGTGGGTGCTCAGCTTTCTCCACAGCAGCCCATGCACTCGCCATCAGTACAGCTCTCCAGCTGGGATGTGGGGAGCCCTGTGCCCAGTGCATTCCCTTGCTGATCGACTCCAGCTACACAAAACCACAGCAGCTCTCCCAGCCCGGGCTCGACGTGCTGGGCACATCCAGGAGAGGTGAGGTGTCCCTCTCCCCACCCTGAGGCTCCCATCCCTGCTGTCAGCGCAGCACCCTCTGCCCAGGGCTGGGCACATCCCTGCCGGCTCGTGCCTCCCATGTGGCTGCAGCTCAAGCATCCCCATCCCAGTCGATCCGTGTCAATCCATGATTTCGCTCTTCTTCCTATTTTTTTCTTTTCACCATGTACAAATGGGAATTAAATTGAGGCCACTAAACTCATTCGCACTCGCAGCTGTAATGGGGTTGCAGGCAGCATTTCATCACCAGCTCTTCACAGCAGCTGCCTGTCTCCGGCTGGAAAACCGCAGCGTGCTCGCTCCTGCTGCCGGTGCCCAGCGTGCTGCTGCCTGCTCCCTGCTGGGCCCCCGTGCTGGCAGCCCACGCGGGAAACCAGGGCTGGGGTTAAACCCAACCAGACCAAAACATGCACGAGCAATTTCTTTCTCATGTGAGTGTGCTAGGGGCCAAAAGGCACCGCTCAGCTCCTGCTTGGGCTGCCACGGCTCCGTCTGGCCCAAAGCCCCATCACACTGGGTTTACCTGGTGTCCCAGGGGTGCACCCCTGTCTGCACCCCTGCCCCAGGGAGCTGAGTGGGCTTCAGTGTGGGGGGACAATCCTCCCACCGGAGCCACACGGTGTGGTGCTGGAGGCCCCACAGTGTGGGTCAGCCTCAGGGTGTGAGGCACCATGGTGAGGAAATGGAAATGAGTCAGGGCCAGGAAGGCAGCTGCGGGGCACCTGTAGCTGGTGCAGGGGCTGGGGGTGCTGTTGAGCATGGGGGGCTCAACCTGCGGGCGAGCACCCAGCCAGCCCTGCACGACCCGCTGCACTGGGGCAGGGAGGAGGAGGAGGAGGAGGAAAAAGCCCCTGGAAGTGCCTGTGGGCAGCAAAGGAAGGCAGGCATGAGTGTGCTGGAGGGAACAGCTGCTGGGAATTTCAATGACCGCCCATGAATGCTGGTTTTGTTTTGTCCCAGCCATGACTGTACTCTGCTCCGGCCAGGCAGCATTCAAATACAGCCGCTCGTGGGCTTGCGCTTGCAAATAAAGCTGGTTTGGAAAACCCAGGGAGAAAATGAGCTTGAGAGGAGCCCTGGAGCAGCACCCTGCCCAGCCCTGCCAAAAGCCATTGCCCCGCAGAAGAAACCAGTGGAGCGGGACAGAGCGGGCAGAGCCGCAGTGGCAAGGGTGTGCAGGAGCCAGGCTGGGCTCACCCTGCGGCCTCCGGTAAAGCTTTATTCCCATCTGCCAGAAAGAAGAGTGATGGAAAGAGAAAAGATGCTCAGGAAGTGAGCAAGGCGTGCTTCCTGCTTGCTTCCTGCATGCTTCCTGCTCGCTTCCCTCTCACCCTGCCTGCTGGACACTGCTGTGGGGCTGGGGCTGGGGACCAGAGGTGGACTTTTCCAGGGAAAACCTCAGGGTGCAGATCTCAGCTTGGCCGCCAGCCTGGGACATGGAAGCTGCCCCGTGACCCACCATGGCTCCCTGGGCAAGTGGAGATGCTACCAGTCACCGCGGTTTGTGGCCTCAGCCACACGCCGACTCGACGCACGCTGCCAGATCTATGCCCTGAAAATCTAGTTTCATATGGATAAACAGCATTTCTTATTACTATTGTTAATGCAATGTCAGCACATTGCAACATAAATATTTTAATAATAGATAGTTCTTTTAATGAAGAGGCTTAACAAACTAATTTACTTTCCAGCATTTGTATATGTCATATTTGCTAATTTATTCATGCAAGAAATGAAATTAAAGTTACTAAACATTTAGAAAATAACGAGTATATATAAGAAGTGCACCTGTGTATTAAAAAAAAGGCAGGCGCTGCTTTTCCCGGCAGAGAGGCTGCCCACAGGCACACACTGCCGAGTGTTTCCTCCTCCCTGGGCAGCAGCACAGGCTGGAGGGGAGTGCAGCCGGGCACTGCCAGTCCCCCATTTCCCAGGCATGCTGACATCTGTGACAACCACTGCATTTGTATTTTTATCACCCCAACAATATCACTGTTTAGATCAGCTTTTATTAAAAATAAATAATGCTTTTTAAAATGAAGTTGGCACTGGGGCACCAAACTGTGACAAAGGCCAGGGAGGCGTTGCTGAGGATGATTAACGTGATTTTTTCCAGCCAAAAACTGTAGCAGCTCTCCCATGTCAAGGGCTCTGCCGGGGGCTGCGAAAAGGATGAAGGCACTCAGTGCTGCTTGCAGCCCGGTAGCTTGTCTGCAGATGGCACAGCCCGCGCTCATAAGAGGTCTGACTGCAGCCTCGTGCTCTCCCCAGGCTTTGGTGGGCACGTGCCAGGCAAAGGCAGGAGGTTGAGGCACGGAGCCCTCCCAGCTCCTTTGCAGGTCCTGGCTCTGTATCCCTTCCTCCTTCGGCTCTTGTCCCCCACGCTTGCTTCCAGCAGACCCATTTGCCCGAGCCAAGCTGGGTGATGAACACGCTCATCTTCAGGGTAATGAAACAGGACAGATGGTGTATCCTGACAAGTGGTGTTTGCTATCCGTGGGGCTTTGGTGATGGCATATACCCATTGCTTCACCATGCTGCCCAGGCACAGAGTGGCCCATGCCAGGCATATCCGTATCACATATGGAGACTTCCCTCATATTGCGGCCTCCAGTGCCTCAGGAAATCTGCCAAAGTCTGTGCAAGGCCAGGCTCGCTTCCCTCGGGCACACTCAGCCCACTCGGGCTTCCCAGGAGGGTGAACCTCATCCACCCCAGCGCAGATGTGTTTTACTGCGCAGAGCACCAGTGCAATGACCTAGCTGCCACCACTTATGGTCACAGGGACTGGGCTGCAGCTGCTGCCCTGGTGTGACAACCCCAGCTGCAAAACCCTTGTAGCTGATGAAGCTTGTGGCTGGAGGCCTGTAGCCCTTGCTTGGAGCTTGTCCAAGAAGTGCTCAATGCCTAAGTTTTCCCCTGCTTCCTGCTCACAGAGACCAAGTAATGAGCAAAGTCTTAAGCAAACATTTTGGGAATCAAAAAATCTCACTCTCTGAGTGTGGTTTGGCTTAACAGCTTGATGGGGGATGGCGCACAGTCAGTGTACAGATCAGGAGATGGAGATGCTGACCCACCGAGCTTGCAGTTATCTGCTCCATCACGGAAGGGAGAAGAGCTGCTGCACGTTGTTGCTTTGTTCCTTTTGTCCTGGTCCCTTCCCTGCCTTTCCAGGCCAGAGCATTTTCCAAACTCTGCTTTATCCCATCCCTGCCGCTTCCTTTCTAGCACTACCAGCATCACTAATAATAACAGCTCTAAATCCTCCTCGCCTGATGCTTAGTCGGTGGCAACAGGCGCTGTGCTGCCTCGTTGCATCTCTCTGTGTCTCCATTTGGTCTATGCCTGTGTGTGCACCCTTAAATACATGAAATGTGTGGGCAATCGCACAACACACCCTCCTCCCCCAGTTGTGCAATTCAAGTGTTTGGATGCAAAATCCAACCCCCTGGCTCTTTGCTCATGGGAATATCGTGCCTGTCCCTGTGGCAGGCAGAGTAGCTAGGCGGCTGTGTTCCTTACCTCTTGAAGGAGCTGGGAGTGCAGAGAGAGCTGGAAATAGCCCTGGCTGACACAGATACCTGTGCAAAACAGCAGGGGCCTGCACTTGCCTTGGTAATTGCATACTGCATGGCGATGAGTCACCCGTAGCCCTGCTCCGGCGGGCAGCACACGGCCTCCCTGCCTCCTGCTGCATGGTGCAGGCAGGATTTGCCATGCTCAACTTGGTACCGCTTGCCTGGGAAAGTGATGCACCCCCCTGAAGCACAGGCAGTGAGCAGCAAGGATAGCAGGAAAAGGATGGGAATGAGAGCATCTTGCAGCTTTTTAAGCTCTTGAGATGCTTTCAAGTGCCAGGAAGACTGTGTGAGCTGTGATTTTGCTGCATTATTTCTGTTGCTAGCCATCTCTGCACGGGGAGCTCCTGTGTGCGGAATAACTGCTTGCAGCAAGCAGGCATCTGTGCACTGCCTGATCCGGCAGGGGCTGAGCCCTCCGGCTGACATCACCTGCAAGAGACCAGGGACCACCCTGGGACCAGCCCTCAGCACTTTCCAGGGTGGTGACCCGGGGCCTCTGCCATGGGCCCCCCTTATCTCAGCCACCGGCACAACTGTAACTGAAGCAGCCAGGGAAGGAAACCATGTGTTGACTCACGCTGAGCTCCTTGGCCATGGCAAGGCCCCACCAGCAGAGCCCTCCATCCTCCTCATCATCCCCCTCCCCATGGCAGGGGGCTCGGGGGCTGCCTTGCTGCTGGCAATTGCACTGTCAGGAGGAGATTAATAAATAATTAGCCGGCAAACTTCCACCGGGGAGCTTTGTTTCTTCTCCTCCAGCAGTGCCGCCTGTTCAGAGAGCAAAATCCAGGGGAGAGCGGCTCTCTCAGGGGTAGAGGGTCTGGAGGGGGTGGCATTTTCCTCACCAGGCTGGCAGCTCCTCGAGCTCTTCTGCAGCTGACTTCACATATCAAAGGGACGCAGGAGGGAGGAGGAGGAATAGGTATAATCAATGAGAACCTATTTGGTGGGATAAAAGAATGTGGGTTTATTTATAGTGCTGGCTGGAGCTAGAGTGTCTCCTGCCCGGGGACACAGTGCCGAGGTGCTGAGAAACAGCAGAGCGGTGTCTGTGTGGGGCTGGGAGATGTGCCAGTGCCTGCTGCCCCAGCACCCCGGCCTCGAGCCCCACTGAGCCCATGGCCCCCTCCCTGATGCTCCCCAAAGTGCTGCGGGCAGCTCCGCTTGCCAAGCTGGCAAGGGGAGCAGGAGGGGATGCCTGTGGAGGGGTTTCTGCTTTAACACCAGTGCCTGCAGCTGGGGCAGCTGGGACCTGACAGCTGGCCCCTTCCAACACTGCTGGTGCCTCAGCCAGGGGTGCAGTAGCTGTGGACAGTGATGGCTGGTCACTGTGAGGGATGCTCGGAGGAAAGCTGGTGAGGAGGGCAGGGGTGCTGTGGAGGAGGTGCTGTGGGACGGGGTCCCAGGGGCAGGCAGGGCAGCCTGGCTGCCAGTTGCCCTGGGCAGGGGGCCACAAGGCAGGGAGATGCCCACGAACATCCCTGCCAGTGACAGCTGGTTGAGGAACGGCAAGTCCTTGCTCAGCAGTGCTGGGGATCCAAAGCAGCTCCCTTTGCTGCTCACCCCCTTGGCCAGCTCTGCTGGTGCAGGGGGATCAGGACCTGCTTGGATGATCGCGGTGTGTGTCTGGGAAGAGGCAGTTAGAAAGAGGAAGAGAAAACATTGATGGCAACACCCAGTCCCTGAGCAGCTCCCATGGAGAGGCAGGAGGAGTCACCCGGCTCAGAGCCAGGGTCAGCAGAGGAGGATGAGGTTGGTTTGGGTCTCAGCCAGCATCTCCTCTGCCCCTCACTCCTAGTGAGCAGAGCAGAGAAGCAGCTGGCAGCAGGATGATGGGGATGGAGGAGACACCCCAGTTCCCGATGCTGTCCTGCCAGACAGGGACAGGCAGGAAAGGGAAGGGAGGCCACGCAGTGCTAGCAGGACCAGAGGCAGCCCAACAAGCAGGGATGAGGCAAGCAGGCTAGCAAGGGGACAGTGGGGAGACATTGATGGGCTGTGACAGACACCATCAGCACAGCGTGAGAGCCACCAGTAGCATGGTGTGGCAGAGAAGCTGAGTTCAGCCAGAGCAAGAGTAAGCACGAGGGACATGTGCTGTAGGTGAGGCTCCCTTTGGTCCCCACACACGGATAGCTGGCTGGTGCCAGCGCACCAGGCTGCCTCTGGGGCAGCACGTGGGGACACTGCTGGCAAAACTGGGAAGGCTTGTGCCTCCATGGTGGGATGTCAGGCAGTGCAGAAAAAGCAGTGCAGGGTCTTTGACAGCAGGTTTCTTCCCCTAGATAAAGCGAGGTATGAGGTGAGCTGGGTGCCCCAGGCTGCTGCCAGGCTCTCGTCCTTGGGCAGAAGGGGCCTGCTGGCCCCGCTGTGCCAGAGCAGCCTGGGGAGGAGGACAGGTTGCTTCAGCTGCTGTGGGTGTGCTGCTTCCCGCAGACAAATGAGTCACTGAAAACACCATAAGGAGTCAATGGGCATCCTGGTCTCCTCGCTCAGCCCACACAGCTGGTGGGCAGCATGAGCCATTGCACAGGAGCCTTCCCTACCCTCCACCGTGCTGCCTGGCCACTGCTGCTTGCTCCGGGAAATTCCCATCTGTTTCAATAGCTCATCCACAAACCTCTTCTTACTCCTTTGTCACCACATTTCTTTCTTCATAGGTTTCCTCTGCAATAGCTGCATGCCTTTAGCTCCACAGCAAGGCTGTAGTTTTGGAGAGGAGCAGGCTGCAGAATCGGGCAGGCTGGAGCCCTGCACATCACCCTGTGTGTGTGCACCCCCCCAGCCCTCAGTGCCGGCCCTGGGCTCCTTTGCTCCAGGGAAAGACAACTGCAGCTAGCTGAGTTTGGTGGCACAGGGTGGGGAGGGACCCTCTGCTGGGTGCACTCCAGAGAGGGGACTGGGGGGTCTCTGCCCCTGCACAGGCAGATATGGTGCCTGTGTGTGCCTGCATGATGGGCTTTGCTGGCACGTTGGAGTATCGCTCCCTGATGATGCTTGGGGATGCTGGAGTGAGAACGGCAACCTCTGAATAAGCATTGCCATGGCTCTGCTCCCTGGACAAGCTGGAGTTCAGAGCAAGGAGCCCAGCCAGCACCTACGTGTCTTCTGAATCCACTCTTTTTTTCCACAAAAAATCTCCAGGTCCTCTCCAGCCCAAGAGACCACGTCCTCAGCCTTGTGGCAAAGAGGATGTCAGACTGAGAGTGGAGGGGCAGTTTCCAAGCAAGCTTGAGGGGAACGAATGTAACCCAGCAGTGCATTTCCAGAGATTCACTCCTTGTTCACCATTAAGCATCACAGAGCCTTCATGTCACAAACTGAGGAGGAGGAGAAGGAGGAGGAGGAGGTAGCAGGAGCTCCCCTGGGTGAACACAGCTGATCATGAGCCACTGGACACAGAAAGCATGGAGGAAAAGCAACAGCAGGTCCCTGTGCTCAGTGATTTCAGGTGAAGGACAAGGCTGAGCTGAGTGCTGAGTGGGGCTGAGGGGAAAGAAAAGCAGAACTTGTGGAAGGGAACCAAGCAGAGAAACTCAGCAAAACCCGGGAGTTCAGCACTGCTAACCACTGCTGCCCTGTGGGAGCAGGGCCTGCAATTAGCAGCCCACATGAATGAAGATTGTTTTAGGGGAGGACTTTGGGAGAGCCTCAGGGGCCCTTTCCCCTTTGGCTGCCCCCAGATTACCCAACCGCTGCCTCCAAGAGACCCAGCCAACACAGACCCCTGTCCCCCGGGTCCCCTGCGAGAGTGGCCACCAGGGTGGCCATCCTGGCTGCCACGCAGATTTTCCCCAGGGCTGCATGAGTGCCACAGCACAGGGGGCTGGCCAGGACCCACCAGCGGCTGGGGATGATGTAACTCAGAGGAGCCCCATGTGCCGCTGCCTCTCACTGCCCACGCTGCCCAGCCCTTACAACATATTCCCATGCACAAACAGGAGCAGCTGCAACGCGAAACCGAAGGCAGCAGTTTGCAGAGCATGGGGTGTCTCCAGCCCTGCCGCTGCTCATTGGCTCCTGCCCCACATTTGCCCTTCGCTAGGCTCAGGGTACCTTCAAACCCTGTCCCCTCCTGACCGCTGGCCTACTGACATTACTTGCTCTCTGCTGTTTTGAAAGGGCATTTGTAGACTTTTCCTGTTATAGTTTACCTTGGTAATATTATCCTCAGCCCCTCTGGGCTTAGCATCGCATTGCTGCAGCCGGCTGCAGCGCCAGCGCAGTGCCACAGTGCCATGGAGCCCTCTGGCTTAGCCAGGGTGGCCGGTACGGGGTGGGCACCAGCGGCCGATTTCTGCCCGACTGTGGCTGACACCTCTTTGGGTATATAAATACGAGGAGCAGTAGAAGCCAAAGCTCCGGCAGCTCTCCCGCTCACAAAGCTCAGGTTCTGGTTTAGGAGGAAAGCCGTGAAACTGCACCGTCACCCTGGGCACAGAGAGAGAAGGGTGCGTGCACATGGAGAATGTAACATCCCATTCACACCATCGCATTGAAGTACTGTGGATCAGATGCCCTCTCTGCCCACCGCGGGTATTTCTGAGGCTGCCACGTGACTGACTTCTAAGAAGGTGGAGACAATACCAGCTATAACATCTTGTCCTCCTTTGCCTCTCTCCTGGTGCTTTCGAAGCCCTTTTTATGAGCATTATTCAACCAATCCCCCCAGAAGCTCCAGGGCACAGGGAAGTGGTGTGATCTCCATTCTATAGGTGAAAAAAAGCCCAAAAGACACAGAAAAATATTTGGACTGTGCAAAAGTCCAGAGCAGTCAGGAGCAGAACTTGGTTGGAGCATGTTAACACCAACTTGCAGCCATGTGAACAACGGTACTTCGTCCTCTGGGATTCCATGGAAACCCTGAAGCAGCAGCAAGCCCACCCCTCTGAGATGCCCCTGTTTTGTTCCATCTCTGCTGTCCTCTGGCCCCTTCCCAGCACACAGGCAGCCTGACCCCAGCATCCCATCCAGTTTTGGCTACCTGGCTGAAAGAAGCTCTAACCATCCTCCATCCAGAGGAGAAATGGGGCAGCGTGGGCTGAGCTTTGCTTTCCTCACGCTCTGTGGTACCTGTGGCTGCTTGGCCGAGCTGTACTGCACGGGTGGCTGATGCCAGGGTGGGTGCCCTGCAGGCTTCTGGCAGCTGGGGGCTGGAAAGGGCTCATCTTGGGTTAGCAAGGAAGGAGGAACTGTGCTTGCACAGACACCAGAAGGGGGAAGGTATTTCTGAAACACATGGCTATGCATAACATGATTTTAGAATAACCATTCACAAGTAATTCCCATGAATGGTTACTTCCTATTTGAGTACAACTGGTATGAAGGAAATCACGAGATAATCAAGTGAGAACCTTGCCTTTTGTGCAACAAATCCCTCACAAACCACTACTTTTATGGTGGGGCCTTCTACTCCTGCTTTTTCCCCTGATGGGGAAAGCGTCCCTCCTCTTTGCAGTTCACCTCCTCTCTCTGTAGTGTTCAGCGCTTGCGTCTTCTGCAAAGGAGGGACTGGGGGGAGGAATGCACTCCAGATCACCAGCCAGCAGCACCAACTGGGAATTCAAGTCTTGGTCTGCAAGGAATTGCACATGCTCCAGAGCAAGGCAATTTCCTTTCCCGGGCCCTCCCGGTGCAGTCTGGCAGCGCTGTGCTCCATGCTGTGCCTGCTGTGAGCTGCAGCTGTGCATCCCAGCAGCGGCGTTTCTGGGCCCAGACCTCCCACCCACGGGAAGAGAAGTTTCATCGCTTGGCAGAGCAGCTTGGAAGGCAACTTGGGTAACTGTTTGAGAACTTCATAACAGTAATTAGTAATAAAGTGCCACAGCAACGAGGAAGAGTTGGCGGCTGTCTGCTGACATCTTCTTTTGGTGCAAAGCTTGGGATCATCAGGGAAAATCCAGTGTTGCTACACTGCATGGTGTTTACAGCATGTCCTGGACCAAATGGAGGCCAGAAGGTACTACAGAGTGGCTGGAAGCAGCTCTCCCTTTGAAACAAAAGCAAGGCAAGCACGCTGACGGGCAGCAAGCCTTTCCTACCAAAGAAGCACCTTCTGTTCACCCACCGGAGCCTGACGCCGAGCTCTCCACCTCGGTCGCTCTGTATTGCTTTGCTTGGTCAGCCATTTGCACTGATCCTGCCCGTCCATCTGAGGGAATGTGAGGATCTGGAGCCGTTAGGTTGCAGGTGTTGCCACTCGGTTGGTTGTGTATCAGCTAATTCAAGCTGCAGTGCCAAGCCCTGCTCTTACCCATGTAATTGCTACGAGTAAGTAAATAGAACATTCATGAGATTTTTGGTCCTATCATTAATTATTTCTGAAAGGGCTTTTAGTATATGCCTCAAAACCCCAGACAGAAACATGACGTGCGTGATACCGAGATGCTTGCAGCAACAGTGGGATAAGCATTGAGAAAAAAACCGAGGGAAATGTGAAAATCTTTTGCTTCTTGTTACTTTTTGCTCTCAGCCACCCGGCCCCACTCCAGTGCAGACCCACCGAGCCTGGAAGCAGACCCTCGGCCCCACACATCGCACTCTGCGTTGGTGTATCTCAGTGCAGGGTGACTGAGGGGCTGTTAGTGGTGCCCGGTGACGCTGGGCACCCCCACTTTTAAGAGCTGGTGCTTCTCAGGTGCGCACAGCGGTGTTTGAAGTGGGTGCCCTGGGTGAGTGCGCATCCAGTGGGAAGGTGCTGGTGCCACGCGGGTGTCTGCAGGCCCTGGGGACACTCTGCAACTGCGGGGAACCCCCCTCCCCGAGCCTTGATGTGACCCTCAGCCCAATGCGCTGCACTCAGGCTGTAGTATCTCAACTCGGGGTGATGTAGGGACCGCCCAGCGGTGCTGGCAGCCCCCGGGGTGCCCCCCCGTTTTAAGAGCTGGCACTTTTCAGGTGTGCACAGCGGCGGTTAAAGCGGGTACCCCGAGTGGGCACGCGTCCCGCGGGAAGGTGCCGGTGCCCCGCGCGTGGCTCAAGCCCCCACGGGGCACCCTGCAGCGAGTGTCCCCCCTGCCCGGCTCCCTCCCACCCCCCGGCCCGGCCGCCCGCCCCGGCTCCCGCAGCCGGCGGGCGGGGGCTGCGGGCGGCTCCGCCCCGCCGGCCGCCCGGCTCCCCGCCGCCGCCGCCGCGCCTGCTGCATGCTCGGTGCCGCCTCAGCCCCAGCCGGAGGTGGAAGATGGCGGAGCCGGGGCCGGATTGCAGCTCTCTGCTCGACGAGGATCTTTCCTCCTTCGTCTTCAGTTACCTCGCTGACAGCCAGGTAGGGAGGGCGGCGCAGGGGCTTTGCTGTCCGGCTCCCCAGCGCGGTGCAGCTGCAGCGGGGAGAGCCGGCAGACCCCCCCCCCTCCCCCGCTTCCCGGGGCACCTGGGGAAGGAGCCGGTCCCTGCACGCACCGGGGTGTGCGGGGACCGGCTCCTTCCCCAGGTGCCCGGAGGATCTGCAGGGGGTCCCGTTTACTCCGCGGATGCGCGGAGGGGGAAATGCCGGGCGGGGGGACGCGCGGAATCCTGCCGCCCCCGCGGCTCTCTGCGCGCCCCTCCCCGTGGCTTCGGGGCGGCCCCGGCGCGGTACCAACCCCGCCAGCCCCGCCGGCGCTTTCAGCACCACCCGCACGTGGACTCCCGCGTCCCCCCCCCACCCCCCCCCCACCCCCCAGTCCACCCCCACGTCTGCTGCAGGGAATTTGGGGGGCGGTGGGAGAAGTTGACGGGTTGATCGGCTTTGGCGCACACACCTCCCTTTGCAACAGACCCCCCACCCCCCACCCCCCTTGCTGCAAAGGTGGGGAGGGGGACGCCGTGTTGCAGGGCGGTGGGGGTGGGGGTGGGCTCCGCAGGGGGCTGCGCGGTGGGGGCTGATAAGAGCCGGGCTGTGGGATGAGTCATGCCGAGCGTCAGTTACACGCATACGGGCTGGGATCTTGGGGGATGGAGGTTTGGGGAGGGGGGTGGTTGGCAGGGAGAGGGGGTCTCGGTGCCGCGAGTCAGCAGCTCCAAAATCTGGATGGGCTCCCTTTGGGACGGAGCTGGGTATTAAAATCAGATTAAGGCTCCTTGGCAGCTCCTGCACGATCACGAGAGCGAGCTGTGCTGGCTATAGGGCTTGCATGCTTTTCCATTTTGGGGGGTGGAAGAGCGGCGCTATACAATGAGCCGGGCAGTAGCCAGAGCTGTGACTGATCAGGAGCACAACCGCGCATTTCGCAGTCGGATTGATGAGGCTGGTGCAAGTGGGGAGAGTTTTCTGTAGTTATGTATCATCCCTCCAGCCCTTCACTTTCATAACCACAGATTACAAAATAGCTTCGATTGTGAAGCTAGCACATTCATCCCAACCCTTGCTCTCTCACCAGTTTAGCTCCGGGATTGCAAACAGCAGGAGCATGTGTGTGGGGAATGGGATGGGGACTAATCCTGCTGTTTGGGTTCAAAACAAGTAAGGTCTCAAGACTTGGTAAATCAGATTTGCCCCTGGCGCATGTGCCAGACAGAACCAGGCAGGTCTTGCCACCAGCTAGGCTGATGTAGTCCCAGCACCTCTCCTCGCCTGCACCAGCTCCAGAGCACTCCGGCTTGGCATGGGACCCGGGCGGCTTGCTGGGGGCAGAGCAAGGGGGAGGTGGTGGCTTCGGTTGTTAACGAAGACCTGCTGACAGGTTGATTACGGCAGAAGGGTCAGGAAGGGTGAGAAGTGGGCTGAGAAGATTTTGTAAGCAGTTTGCGTTTTCTGATTTGGACGGATTTATTATTGCTGAAAGAACCGTCAGCTAGAGAAGAGGAGGCTGGTTGTGTGGGATGCCATCCCTAGGAAGTATGGCAGAAAGGCTGCAGCTCCCACCGGCCCCATTGCTCCCTGGGCAGGTGAAAGTTCTTGGCTCCACTTCCCTGCAATAACCTGCCTGTTCTCCACGTGCTTGACATGAAATGAAAAGCTTGCAATGATTGCAGCATGCGTCTGAAGGTTTGTTTCCTTTTTGCTTTTTGGTCAGTGTTTGATATGCCAATTTAGGAATGTTATTCCAAAAAGGGATTGCTAAGGCAAAAAAAAAAAAAAAAAAAAAAATCCTGCAAATTTCCATCCTTCCCTGGTGCAAAACCACCATGTTGTGAACATCCCCTGCAAAACTGGGGACTCTGAAATGGCCTGAGATCTAGTAAGACCGTTCTGGCATCTCCTGAAATACGGTTTGCTCTGCCTGTCCCCTCTTTTTCTCTCCCTCTCCCATACGTGCACTGTATTGGAGGGTGCGGTGTAGGTACACGCACAGTTAGTGCTAGTCTGATGTCTGTGGGGTGTATAACGTGTATAATCTTCGCAGCCCGCTGCAGGCTCCCTCGGCAGCGGTGTGCAGCCTGTGTTTGCTCTCCCGCCCGGCGCCTGCTTTTGATAATTGCATTTCCTCTCTGTCCCCACGTGCGCAGAGGGGTGAAAGGCTGGGGTAAAAAGAAAAGAAAAAAAGGAGAAGGGAAAAAAAAAAAAAAAGCAGCTCCCCCCAGCTATGATTTGCGTGCATTTGCTTAAGAAACGCCTGAAGTTGTAAGCTTGTGTTGTGCTTGTACCTTAACCTCTGATGAAACTGCAGGGCAGGCTCCAGCCCTGGCTGCTGTCACATGCCTGCTTTATAAGTCGGAGCGGGAGGCGGACCCGGGCTGGCTGCTGACGTCTCTCCCCATTACTACTGTACGAGCTTCTGCTTACAACTGGGTTACTGACTTCTCAATGAAGCCCGAAAGCTACTTCAGCAAAGACCCCAGTGCTCCAGCACAAGATCAGGTTATCCTGAGAGGCTACAATGTCAGGAGGCCATGAGATCATGAATATTAGCCGTTTCCTTCGTGGAAATCTTGAGGAACTCTGACTCTCCTCCTCTCTCCCCCATGCTCCTCCCCAGTCCTTGCTTTTGCAGTAGGTTTGAAGAAGGGCGCAGCTGGGTGCATGCAGGTGCCAGGTGATCCCTTCCTCTCCAGGGGAGGGATCCTCAGGAGAGCTCTTGGGGAGATGCACAGTGGAGGTCTTACATGGATATTTGCATCAGTCCCTTAATTATATGGGCTTGTGCTGAGGATGCCTGCTAACCTCTATTTACATATTGAGGACAGCAATGATTCACGTGGTACCTGCATTGCTACAGAAAGAAAACCAGGGTTTTTCAATTGATATCAGCCTTTCTCCTGCCAACTCCTTTTCCCTTTACAACAACACAAAAAGTGGTTTCATTTTGCTGCGACTCAAAACGTGTCATTTCTGGGCCCGCTTAAACCATTTTGTGCAACTCTTTGCTGCTCAGAGGTATGAAGCTGGTTGTAGCTGGTTCGTCTGCTGGCACCAGGCACTGGAGAGTGCCAGCCAGGCAGCTCTGCCGTGAGCACCGCGGAGCGGCCGGCGACTCTTGGCATCCCTGCGAGAGGCAGCAGTGGTTTGACTCTTACAGTTTCGATTTGTTTACAAACCCCAAACAAAGTGCAGCAGGGGGGGGGAAACCCAAAAACCCAGGCTGTTTCTCAGAGAGATGCTTAAAGATCACATGAATGGAAATACAATATTCCCTTTAACTTCCCGGCCTCCTGCTAACAGCTTAATCCACTGATGAGTGCAGGAGGCACAGGGAAGCCCTCGGTGGAAAAGCGATCTGTCGGGTGGGTTATTACCGCTAGAACTGGAGAGGGGAGATGCATCCCTAATTTCTGATAGTCCTCACTGAGCAGACCGATATTCTGCTTTTTCTGCGGCTCTTCTCTCAAAGATTTGGGAGGGTGTCTGGATGACTGAGACAGCCCAAGGGCCTCTGCAAAGTGTGTCTCCAGCCTGGCTGCATTGCTGCAGCTTGGGTTGAAGGGCTGCTGCATTGCTGGGGCTGGAGGCCCTCCTCGCTCTGTCAGGAAAGCACTGCAGGGTGGCTGTGGCACGGTGGCAGTTATTGCCAGTGGCAGTTCACCGAGGCCACACCAGTACGTTTGCAAAGCGTGGGGCAGTGGTTGCTGGGGATGCCAGCAGCCGCCTGCGCCGCAGCGGTAGCTGCGGGAGATGGAAAGCGCGGCATGCTCCTGAGCCTACTGCTCTCCTGAGCCTGCTGCTCAGAGCCAGGAGGGAGCAGCGGGAGGGAGCAGCAGCCGGGGAAAGGAGGGCTGGCCTGATAACCGGGCCGCTTGGAGAGCATCGCTGCTCACCTGCCTGCCTTCACCCCCTGCTTTTGACTGGGTCCCCTGGTGCTCCACTGGCAGGCCCCAGGGCTGCCCCACGCTGTGGGCTTCCCTCCCTCCTGCCTGCACATCCCTGCCCCACTCTCATGCTGTAATGGAAAGGCACCTGTCCAACAGGTGAATAATTAAGGTCTCAACCTAGTGCCTCCAGCAAAGGGAGCTTTGTGAGGGAGATGGATCTCTCTCTCACATTAACCTTTCCAATGTCAAAAGCCTCTTTGTAGTTAGAAACTTCACTTGCTCCGGCACTTCAGTGCTGTCGGTTGTTCAATGAAAAATGCCCAGGGGATGCCCTTCTTGCCCCAGACCCCATCCTACCTTTGAGGAATGGGTCCTGTGGTCCCCAGCATGGGGCTGGAGACTGGGATGCCGTGGGCTGGCTCCTGGCAGGTGGTTTGCTGTGCTGCTGGCCACTGCTGCCTGCTGCTCCTGAGGTGCAGAAGCCTGCCAGTCTCTGCAATCTCCTTTGGCGGGGCTGGGGGCCAGCTCACGGCAGAGCGTGGGAGCCCTGCATCTGCACTGCCGGCAAGCAGAGCGCTGGCAAGGGCACGCAACCCGCGGCCGGCATGTGCCAGCACCCATGGGAGCTCGGGGATGTCGCCTGTTTGGCTGGGGCAGAGGCATTGCACAGGAGCAGTCTGTGCCTTTGCTGCCCGGTGCCTGTGGGGCAAACGCCACCAAAGCCACCACTGCTTCTGCCTGCCCATGGCCTTGGGGAGATGGTGTCACAGGGCGAGGAGCACCGTCCCTGCAGGGCACTGAGCCAAGCACCCGTGGGGGTCTTCAGTATGGAGGGGGCCCTGGCCCTGCCGGGTGAGGGAAGAGCTGTCCCCAGAGATAAGGCTCTGCCAGGACCACGCACGTTGCGCTCGCTTGTTGCCCCTGAGGAGCTGGGGACACGAGGTGCTGGCAGGGCCTTGGTCAGCAAACACGTTTGCCGGAGGAATCAGCTTCGGGCTCCCGCGCCGAGCCCCGCTCCATGGCAACCCTGCGCGGGCTTATATTTCTCGTGACTGCTTGGCAGCATGAAGTGATTTAACAGAGGGGGAACTTTGTACGCGCTGGAGCTGCCACTGCCAGCGCGGCCGTGCCGGGCCAGCCGCCGCAGCCCTGGCCACATGGCACTCCTCCTCCCTGGGGGGCACGGGCTGGGGCAGCCCCTTGCCTGCACCCCAAGAGTGGGCAGCTGGCTCCCCAGCCCAGGTGCCATGCTGGGAAGGGACAGGTTCCCGCTGCCTGGCCAGCTACCCTCCTGTGAGCACCTGGAGAGGATGTTGTAAGCTGCCTCTGCTTGTAGTAATGAGCCAGAGACTAAAGGTTGCAGTTAATGGGGTGGGTGGTCAGGTGAGGTAGTGACCTACTTCCAGGGGCAGCCGCGGTGTAGGCACCGGGTTATGGTCCAGCCAATGTGTTTCCCTTCTCTTATCGCTTGGCTGTTCTGCTTTTCAGCACTTTTCCTGAGCTCTGGCTCACAAATTATTATTTATTTATTTATTGCTTTTTGTAATGGGAGCTTCCAAGAAATACCGAAGGACTTTGCACAGATCTGGCTGTGCTCAGAGTCTCGTCAGCCCTGTCCTTACCCTGCTCCATCTTGGTTCACCTCCCCAGGCAGAGGCAACAGCCAGGGGTTGAGCAGCTGCAATTTGTTAAATTGAGCCGGTTCCCTTCAGAATTAAGATAGGGAGAAATAAAAGCTGGAAATCTCCTTTGGCTCTGTAAGAGCTGGACATCCCCCGCCCCACCCCACCCCCGGGGAGGGCTTCCCCATGCAACAGGTCTGGTATCTGCTGGTGGGGGTTGTGGAAACTGTGGCAGCCCTGGGGGCTCTTTGTGATGGCCCCATCCAATAGGCAGACTAACCTTCGATTGCTGCTGGCTCCTGGGCAGCAATATGGGGCTTAGGGAAAATACTTCTCTTATCTTGCATCCCTGCTGTCCCAAGACAAAGCCGGCAAGCACTGGGTGCCGGGTGCCTCCCCAGTGCTCCCCATACCCCACGAGCTTCGTCGGGGGAGCAGGATGAGGGTCCTCCTGAAGTATTTATATCTTCCCGTGGGCACCCACCCTTCCCGTGGCACCCTGCCCACCCACGCAGCGAACGGGCAGGCATTTGCCCTCATGGGCAAGGGGAACCTGGGTGATGGGGGCTGAAGCAGGAGAGCCCCCGGTGCGCTGGGAGGGCTGATGTGACGCTTCTCCCCTCCCGTGGGACTGAGCCGTACATGCTTTATATGGATGTTTTTGTGCTGAGGTGGTGGAGGATAAAATGAGTGCCTCAAGCTCTTGCAGTGACCAGGGTTGCAGGGCAGCGTATCTTTACTGAGATGCATTTTCTGAATTCTTCCTCTGCGCCCGCTTCTGCGCCCTGCGGTCGCTGCAGGGCTGGGAGCACGCGGCCGAAACAGCCCCTTCTGCTGAGCCAGCGCCGCTGCTCAGGCTTCTCGGTTCCTGTTTCAGTTTGCAGCAAGTTCATCACTGCAGTTGCTTCTGCTTCCCTGGCCTTTGTTTGGGGAGGCCGCAGGACCCTGTCCGACCCCGGGATATGGGGTGGCGGGTGAGGGGTGTGGTAGGTGTCATCCTTTCCCCCCCCTCCCCGCCACAAGCAGCCTTCCCCACCTAGTCCCTGAGGAGCCCTCATTTCCTAATTTTTGTGCACATCAAGAGCAAGGAAATCCTGTGTCGGGGGGAGATGGAGGGGAGAGGGCAGAGCATCCCGGCACAGGCGGGGGGCTGAGCTGAGCTGGGGCTGTGCTGCAGCCGGAGCAGCGTGCTGGGGCGGCCGGCTGTGCCTTGCAGACGGAAGGAAGCCCAGCTGCCTCTAACCGTGTTTCTTCTCCTCCCTCCTGCCCGGATGAGGGGGGACTGCAGGTTTCGAAGCCTGCATGTGACAGCTGGGGACCTGGTTGTCCTGCCGCGAGGGGACCTGCGGCCGGAGCAGCCCCAGCTGTCCCTCGGTGGGCAGAGCTGGCATGCCGGGGAGCTGCTGTTGGGAGCAGGCAGCATGGTCCCTGTCCCCGAGCCTTAGCAGCCTTCCTGCTGAGCCCTTTCTTGCTTTGTTTTTAGCCAAAGTGCCTAGGTAGGAGTGAGTTACGTTGGGTTTTTTTATGAAGAAAGTGCAAATGTAGCCATGGAGTGTTCCAGGAAATGTCCCAGTGGGACACTGCTGCAACCTTCTGCATGCACACGAGACTGACAGGGCTGAGCTCCAGCCGGCCCTGCAGCAGCCGGGCTGGGTTCAAGCAAAGAGCAGTGCTGGTCACAGCCGGGTGATGGTTGTGCATGCACTTGGATAGCAGCGAGGAGCTGGAGGTGTAAAACGTGGCACTCGCGCAGCTCCCCTCGAAGGCCAAAGCAGGGGCAGGCTCTGGCTTCTCTTTCCCCTGCAGAGGCCAGCCCCGCTGCCACACGGCGTGCCAGTGCCGCTGGGTGCAGGGCTGGGGTGGCCGCGGTGCCTTGGCTTCTCGCACGTTGCCCGGGCAGAGCGCGTGCTCCCTGGGCTCGGGGCAGGGGGCTGAGCCGCGGCGTGTGTGCTGGGAGGATGGGAGCTCTGCCTGCCCGCGGGCAGCGCTGGCGGAGGGCAGGGCAGGACACGGGGCTGTGCGGTGGCTTGTGCCAGGCGAGCTGGCAGTGCCCTTTCCTGCCACACAGAGGTTGCTCACCTGGCACCCGGTAGTGGTAGGGCTGGACTTCGTTCCAGCTCAAGTCCCTCTGTCCTGATTTCCCCGGGACTTGCATGGCCTCGGTACAAATGTTTGCAACTTCCATGGCCCTTGGCTTCAAGCTAATTAAACTTTGCATTCCTGTCAGCTTCCTTTAAACCGCAGCTGCTTAGCTGCTTGCCTTTCCCCCTCTGCTCTGGGGCCTGCAGCCCTGCCAGCACGAGGTGTGTGCGGCTCGGAGCCACCTTCCAGCATCTTAATGATGGGAGGATTTTTAAACCTTCCCTTGAACAGCATAAACACCAGAGCTCTGCATAGCTGGAGCTGGAGATTTAAAGCAACCAGCGTTGTTTCTGCTTGTGAGCAAGCCTGCACACAGATAGTCACGACCTAACCAGGCTAATAATGAAAAGAAAAAATTGCAAATGTTTTTCTTAAAAAGGAAGTTTCTGTCTTAGTGGGCCCCACCAGGAGATGGGCACATGTGGGTTTTGGGTGCTAAAATCCATTTCCCAGGTAACAGACTCAAGCTTATGAGAACTGCATGGTTTTCTCAGGCTGAAAGGTTGGATGGTATTTGAACTGCTTTTTTTTTTCTTCTTCTTGTGGCCATGTCCTTTTAGGAAAGAATAAGTATGTCTATTTATATATATTTTGAAAATGAAAGCACGTGGTACATGTCCTCAGAAACCCCCATGGTGCATGTTGTCACCTAGTTCTGGTGGGGACGCTGCTTTGCTGATGACCAGCAACCAACCCTCCGCTGCAGCTCTGCCGGCAGCTGAGCTGGGGAGCAGGGGCAGCCCCGGCCCCGCAGCCCCAGCCTTGGGGCGAGCAGCGGTGGGTGTGTGGGACACACTCACGCACGTCCGTCTCCTTTCCTCATGGGAACAGGAGCTTTGGGATGTGGAAGTGGATGCAGGAAAAAGGAAGCTGGCAGCTGTGTGGGGAGGAATGTCGTGGGGGGACTGTTAGGACAGGCACAGATGGGGAGGGCTGGAGCTGCTCCGTTTATTTACTTCTTTTGACTCATCCTGCCCATTCTTTCGGCCGTGCAGCCTGGCCTGCCTGCAGTGATGGCTTCTCTGTTTTTCTGTTAGTGCACCCGAGATGCAGTGCATGGGCAGCCCCCAGGCCCCTGCCTCCCTCTGGTGACCAGGGGCTGCCCGTGAGGGTCCGCTTGCCCAGGCTCCCTCGACTCGGGTTGCACCGCTTGCCTGCAGCCTGTCTGCCCAGAGGAGCTGGAAACCCGTCCACACATCCAGCTGAGTCAAAAAGAAATGAAAGTCAGATTATCGGGGGGAGACTGTCCCTGTCTCTCCTGCTTGCTTATGGCAGTGCAAGGACCTGGAAACACAGCTTTCAAGTTTCTCTCTGTATTTATGTAACACAAACTAACTCTTTTTTGGAAAAAGCCACTCTGTCTCATTTAGATACCTAAATATAGCAGGCGCTCTGGAGGGAGGATTAGCCTGCGAGTGCCCTGGTGGGTACAGGACCTTTGTGGACCAGTGTTAGGGGGACTGTAAACCTTATTCAGTTAGTCCCCGGGGGTTATTCCCCTGCCGTTAGCAGGGTGGGCTTGCAGCGGTCTTGGGGGAGTGGGGAGCTGGTGGCAGTGACCGTCTTCGCTGGCTGGCAGGGAAGCAGTAACCTATAGAGATGTGGATTGCAGGTTTTTTTCTAAGCGTCTCGATGTCTTGTGGTGCCAGAGTCCATCTGTGCCCAAACATGCTGTTTGCTAACGTGCCATTGCCTCCCCTTGGAGGAAGGCACCAAGGCACAGAAGCAGAGCTGAGCTATGGGGCAAAACCTCCGAGTCCTGCCCTGCCAGGGGGGCCCACCAGACTGCAGCACCCCGGGGGGATGGTTCAGGGCTGCTGGAGAGGGGTCACTGCTGCTTCGTGGGGGTGGGAAGAAAGGCAAGGAAGGGCAAAGGTCCCTCTGCCCTCAGGTGTACCCAGCACTGCAGGCGTCAAAATCCTTTGAGCTCCTTTAGTGAAAGATGCGGGGCCAAGCCTTTGAAATGCCGAGCCAGGGGATGGCCCACCCGTGCCGTTCCCCTTTGCCAGGGTTGTGTGCTGCCCACCCTCATGGGCACTGGGGCCCAGACACTTGGCCGAGACACAGGTGGCAGCAGGATCTGGGTGCTGCGTGCATCCCATGGACCCATGTGCACTTCCTCCTACACACAAGACCCCTTGTTGCCTTTGGAGTGAGCACAAGAGATGGGTTCGCCTGGGTGATCTGACCACCTCGCTGGCCTGCCCACGTGGCGTGGCGGGACTCTCTGGAATCAGCAAGGCTTGCACATTGCACCAAGTATTGATGAAAACTGAGTTTCTCAAAGGTGCTCAGGGCGGCCCTTGCTTTTGCCTCATGACATCTCCGACTGCCCTGCAATGAAGGTGCCGTGGTTCCCTTCCAAGGAAGCGGGGAGCAGCTGTTTGCACTGGTGTCCCAGGGACTTGGGGCATGGGACACTTGCTGCTTGAGTCTCTGCAGCTGTCTGTTCATAAGCATATGGAGGGGGCACCCCCCTCTGCTCCTCCCTACTTTGCAGCACTGACGGTGAGAGTCCAGCTGCAGGGGCTCCCTGATCTGTCTTGTGATTTGGGCCCTGTGGAGATGCACAGGAGCTGCCTTATGTTTTCTGTGGGAAATCAGGGGGTCCTTCAGCTATCTGAGTCTTCATCTCTGTGCTTTTCTTGTTGCTTTCTCTGCACGTGGTGGCTCTGTCTCCTTGCACACCTCCACACCTCCCTGCTGCCCACCCCTGCCCCTCACCATGCCCTCTGCCCAGCTCGGAGCTGTGCAGCCTCGTGCCAGAACTCAACCCAGTGTGCAGGGTCCTCTGCCACCCTTCCCATCCCACCAGGGCAGGAGCCACCTGGCTAAACGGTGGGACCCCCGGGGAGGTGTTGGTGAACACAAGCATGCCAGCTTCCCACGGTGCCCTTGTACAACCTTGCCAACACCGGCACGATGCCCCCTTGGCTCCCATCACAGTGGCAGGAACCAAGCAGGTTCAGCATTGCCCCGTGGCAGCCCCGCTGGTCCCTGCTGGGCAGAGGTGGCCGGGGTCTGAAGAAAGGACCCTGCTGTTTTGGTGATGCCCTCCTCAGGTCTGTGTTATTTGGCCCTAGGAAGGTGGAGGTGAAATAGAGAAGGTAAATGCTGTGCATTGAAATGGGAGGAGGCACTGCTGGAGATCCGGCCAGAGGGCTCGCAGCGTCCCCAGGATCCCCAAGCCGCTCCGGCAGATGGCTGCAGCCCTCCTGCCCTGCTCTAAGGAATACAAATGTGCGGCAGATACGGTTACCCAGCCCGGAGAGCAGTGTTAGCTTTCATCTAGATCGATATCCCTGCCTGCCTGCGTCTGAGGGAGCACTCAGCTGGCAACCCAAGCCTGGCCAGGAGGAGACACCGGCCAAGGCTCTGCTGCCTGCTCCAGACCCTGCCTGTCTGTCTGTCCATCTGCCTTGGTGTGGAGGCAGAGCCAGCACCAACCGCAGCACCGTTGCTGTGCTGTCGGACTCCATCATGCGTAAAATGTAATAAATAGGGCCATAAGCCTTTTACGAAGTCTATTTCCACTCTTGGATCCGGGATTTAATGCATGGCTGCTTAGAGAGGCTGAGGATTTCAGGGGTCAGCAAGGCTAATTGCACTGCTGGAATAAAAGGGCGCGCAGCAGGATCCTGCGTGTGGGCAGGAGGGGGTGCCGGGGGTCCCAGCTGCCTGCCGTGCTGCCCCTGCCCTGCGTGCTCCCTGCCAGCAGCCTGGGAAAGCAGCGGCCACGTGCAGCGGCTTGGCAGGGGATGCAGTCCCTGGGGAGCGCTCCTCGGCTGGGCACCAGTGGCTCTGGGGCTGGGGGGACCGTGCCAGCTGGGGAGTCATATGCTGTAGGTGTTCGGTTCCCCACCGCTCCGTGGTGTCCCTCGGCATCTGAGCACGTCTGGCTGAAATGCTTGATCTTAGATTACCTGCAAGCCAGGGAAAGCCTGTGTGGGGACCAAGGGCTAGTGAGGATCAGGGCTGGCCTGGTGCAGGCTGGTACTGCCAGGCGTGGCTGGCCCCGGTACCAGCTTGGTCCCAGCCTGCAGCATCTCCTTGAGCTGCAGAGGGGAGCTGGGTGCTGGCCCTGCCAGACTGCCTGCTGTGCCGGCTGGCCCTGACACCGCAAGCTGGGGTGTGCAGGCACGTGTGGGCTCGGAGGTGGTGCTGCCGGGGAGACAGCCCCACCGGGAGTGGAAATGCAGCACTGGGGTGAGAGCCAGGGGCACGAGCCTGGCCGGGTGCTGTGGTGCTGGGTGTGCGCCGGGACAGCATGGGGCTGGGGGTCAGGACCTGGACTGCACTTCCATGGAGGTGTTGGGGAGGGACCGATGGGATGGGCAGGCTGCGCTTCACGGGGACAACTGGCAGCCAGCACATGCCCTGTAAGGCAAGGGGGACCCAGATGCCCGGAGGCTCCCAGTGCTTCGCCCCGTGCCAGCCAGCCACGCAGGACTGGCAGGGCTGTGCCGCCGGCCGCAGCAGACGGAGGACGCCAGCTCCGCTCGGTTACTTTCCTGGCTGATCCTGTCATCTCCATCTCGCGCCAAGTGCTGAAGTCGTCATGGAAACCAGCATGGTGGCAGCCTCGCCAGCAGCTCCCACGCGGGATCCTCGGTCTGAGTGCCCGGCCGGCACTGGTCTGCAGCGGTGGCGGGTGGCCGGCTCAGTCGGCCACTTGCTGCTGGTCCTTATTCCTTGAGGGCATCAGCCTGCTGCTGGGCTCCAGCGATGCATCCCTGGCATTGTAGCAGGGCCCAATCCATTAGCATTCACCAGTCCCAGAGAGCCTTGCAGAAAGCACAAAACCCCATAATCCCTATAGTACTGCTATTAATAGTACCTGTTCACAAAGTTATTTTTAGCAGCACCGTTCCCACCTTCATTCATAACAGCCATCGCATGGGCCTGATTCTTCTCCCTGCTGCCCAAGTGGCTTTGAGATTACCCCGACCTCCTGGGGTGCCCCACTCCCCCCGTGCTTCCACCACTCGTCCAGCATTGCATTTGGCTGTGGAAGGAGATGGTCTGCAAACCTTTCCCTGTAGTGGGAAATGGAGCAGGACTTTTTTTCCAGGGTTAATTTTTCTCTGGTGACTGTAGCTCTGAACTCTGCTTGCCTTTGCCTCTCCTCCCACGTTACTCCTGTCCAACAGAGCTGTGTTGTGCCAAAGGCTTTCTCCCTGGAGCATCCCTGCTGGAAGTCTACACTAGTGCTGGGATTTTGCTTGATCAGTGGAGGAGGCAGGGCCTGAACTTGACTATTGGGGATGGAGTATTTTCCACTTGTATTTCAGTGTGTGTTTTCATAGGTTTCAAGCTATGGTCCTTCTTTCCCAGCGTCTTCTGTCTTCGAGCTCATGCAGACTCCTGGGAGGGTGCAGGGCTTTGAAAGGGCTATGAGGATTCATGGGTTCAGCCCACTGCTTTGAGGCAGCATCTCCTACCACTGCCAGGGAAAGGCCTGTCTCTCCTATTCTTGAACTCGGCAGTCAGAGAGTTCCTTGGGTTCCTGGGCTAATCTGTTCCTGCCTTTAATGAGCTGCCTCATTAAAGGGTTTTTCCTTAATAACCAACCCTCTGGGCTAGATGAGAGGCTGGTGATGTTCGACTGTAGACAACCTGAGACCTGCGGGCTGCAAAGGGCTTTTCTGGCTGCTTGCAGGCATGCTGGATGAACACCAGCCCTCTCTTCCTGTGCGGTGCCAGCAAGGCTGTGAGGAGGCAGCAGCCCAAAGCACCCCATTCCATACCTCCCCTGGGCTCCAGCACCAGATTTACTGGACCCACAAACTGTAACAGGGCAGCTCAGGGGGGCAGGTTGCACTGGGGAAGACATCTGTCCTTGGGGTGCAGCAGACTGGGGGTACTGGGGTTGAACTGCCCTGCTGCACAGTCTTCCTGCACAACATCCTTACCCAGTGATGCGCTGCACTGGGGCTGCTCGCTGTCACCGGTGAGCCAAACCTGTGCGTGCATGCTGCTGAGCAGGCATGCCTGTGTGCCTCGGGCCCAGGAGGTGTCTGCCCAGCCTTAATGAGGCCTTTTGAGCTTGTTGCCTTAATGCTTGGGAGCTGGGGCGGCTGGTTTTCATAAATGGAAGTGGAAATCTCCCTCCTGGGGGCCTGCTGTGTGTGGAGGAGTATGCACACAGCTTGCGGCTGTGGCCTTCTTGGAGTGTCTGTCCGGTGGACGTTGGTCCCACTTGGTCCCCCCGCCTCCCGTGTGGCTGCCATGGCCAAGCGGCCGCAGGGCTACGAAGAAGCAGGTTCAGCAGTGCCTCTGGCGAAGGAGCAGGTTCAGCAGTGCTTCTGGCAATGTGGCAGCATTTTGTGGGCTGAGCCAGCCCCGTCTCCAGGCCATGGTTTTTAGGGTGGCAATGATGCAAGGCAGGAAGGTGCCTGGTACCAGCGCTGCTGGGGCTGCTCCATTTATATATAGCTGACCCACTTGCTGAGCGGGGGCTGCCGGCCCCTCCTGGTGCTGCACTTGGTGCGTGCGTGCACCAGGCTGAGAGGGGCTGCACCAGCATCGGCCTGGGAGCGCGGAGCTGTGCGTGCCTGGGCTGTCGTCGCCTGCAGCCTGCTCTGTGGATGGGCTGCAGGAACTCTCTGCTCACAGGGTGCAGCTCTGCTGCCGGCCACTCAGGGGGTGCAGGCTCTGTAGCCTGCCTGCTTCCTCAGCACCTCTCCCAGCCTCACCCACCCACTGGCACCCCAGCTCTCCCAGGGAAGGAGTAGCCGCCGGTGCCCCAGCAGAGACTGAAGCGGGCAGGAATTGCTGCTGGAGGCACCAGCTGTGCCTGGTCTGTGGCGGGATCCCAGCCCAGGGCAGTGCTCAAGCCCCCATCCCGAGATGCAGCCCCGTGTCCCATGGGGTTAGCTTGCCTCCTGGACGTCCCCTCCCTCCAGCCAGGCCGGGGTGTCAGGTGCTCAACAGGCAGGGAGTTCGGGTGCTGGAGCAGCCATGTCACTGCTAGCCCCAGGTCTGTGTGAGCAGGTGTGCATGGGGCCTGCGTGTGCATGCACCGGTGAGGCAGGAGCTGCAGCACACCTGCCGGGGCCAGCTCCCACCACACATGCTGGGTGCCTGCCTAGCCAGGCATGCCCTGCGCCGTGTGCCGTGTCCCACTGCCCGGCCCCTGCCTGCGCCAGTAGGAGGGTTCCTAGCCAGTGGGCAAGTAGGAGTGCTGGGGTGGCTGGGATGGGGTTGCAGGTACCTTGTCCCTGTGCCCTGGTCACCGGGGAGCTGTGCTGCTCCCCAGGGCTCACATCATCTCACAGGCACAGCCTGGTGCAGTGCGGTGGCCTCCCGGCTGGAGTTCCCACGAGAGACAGAGTACAAGGACGGGGCTGGGCAGAGTAGGTGGCAAGCACAGAGTGGGCTGTAAGAGGCAAGGAGCCCAGCTATGGGGCCAGAGGACCCAGGAAATAAGGGAGCAATAACCCACCGAAATTCATGCCCCGGACCACAGAGCACAAATCTTGCATCTCCTCTCCTGCTGGTACCGGTGGGGCTGTCCTGATCTCCCTGCACTCCCCAGCCCCAGCTCACCCCTCCAGCTGCCTGCTGCTGTTTGTGGTGGGTGCTGCTGGTGCCTGAGGGGCTTGGGGGAACTCTTGGAAAGCACTGGGCTGCCAAAGCAGTGCCTCTCCCTGCCAAGCACCTGGGAGCCAGCTCTTCCCCAGGATGGGGAGAAGATAAAAAGAAAATTTCTCTCGAAGTGCGGCTGGTGGGACACCCCACCACGCAACAGCATGGTGCACAGGCCACCTGGACGAGGGAAGGAGGAGGCACCAGTGCTCCGAAGCCTGCACCTCCATGGGCCTTGGCCAGTTTCTCAGGGAGGAGAAGGGGGTGCAGAGCCACCTGCTTGCGCTGTGGCCTTCCTGGTCACAGGTGGGAATGGGGTGAAGTGGCAAGGGCCAACCTCTTCTAGGTGGGCTCGTAGTGCTGCTCCTGTGGAAGGGTGGTCAGCCAAGTGGGCTGTGGTTTGGTAGGAGAGGAGCTGGGAGGCTCCAGAGGCAGCAGTTCTCTGTGCGGAGCCATCTCCCTGCTGCCCCATCAGTTTTCTGCCCACCCAGAGCCTGGCCCTTGGGGCAGAGCATTGTGGAGGTGACAGCAGGTGTAGGGACAGGGTCTGGTGCCAAATGGCCTGTCACACAAGGCTGCAGGTGACAGCGTGTCTGAGCTGTCACCCACATTGAGCCGCTCCGCCGCAGGATGCCGGTGCTGGCACAGGGAGGTGGGTGCCATAAGAGCCGCGGACACAGCAGCGGGTGTCATGGGAGCATGGCAGGGTGGCCCTGGGGAGACTGCGGGACTCGGCCCGTTAACCCTGCAGCTTCCTGTCCAGGATCAGGGCGTCTGGCCAGGATGCTTTCCCGAAAAGAGACGCTATCCATGCGTAGTTGCGTCTGACAGGCTAGAGGGGACATGGTGTTCCCATCCGATGGCCTCTTGACGTCCCTTTGGCTGGGTGTTTCCAGAGCTGTTGTGGTTGGCACACCTGGAGAAAGGCAAGTCCCCAAGGTAGGTCAAAGCAAAACGCTTGCTGCGGAAAGGGAAATTAATTATAGGCGCTTTGCTGCACTCCAAGCAACTGCAAAGGCTGATGGTTCTCCTGTTGGCTGATAAACTAATTGTAATGACAAAACCTCAACAAAAGCAACGCTCTTAAATGCTTTCTTAATTAATAATTCTCTGTAATTACTTGACGTCAATGACCAATAAAAATTTCGGAGAAGGGAAGTTGCTGTTAAGTGCCCAATACCTTTGCTCCTCCAGTTGCTGTGCCTGGGTTCCTGCGGCTCTGATGAATCCCACAGAAAAGAGCAGGGAAGGCCAAGCCTGATGTTTTTAAAGGAAAACATTAAGCAGGAAAAAAGTGATTATTCATGTGCATGTCCACAGGAAAAAGAAGAGGGAAGCTGAACAATCGCTCAGCCCTGCTGCTCCCTGCTGAACAGCTAGCAAGGGATGGCAATGCTGACAGATAGGCGCCCAGAGGGGTGGCACCCATGGGTCCCCATCTTGTGCCCCTCCAGTGCTGCTGAACCCTCAATGGGGTCCTTGCCTGGGGACAGCGTGACAGGGAGGGCACCTTCCCAGGGAGCCCATGTGCAAGGGGGCTTTGAGGCACTGCTGAGTGTCCTGCACTCGTGGAGGGCCACCTCCCTCCCACAGGCATCTGCTGCTGCCTCCTCCTCCTCCTCCTCTTCCTTCCCACGGCCAGTCTGAGGGCAACATCTCCCATCTCGGCACTGCCAGGCCTCAAAGCATCACCAGCTGCATTTTACTGGGTGGGAGCTGGGGAGACCTCAGTCCATCTGCTGTTAAGCAGAGCCTCAAGAAACCTGCCATTCGTCCTCACTGTGGTGCTCCTGTCTGCAGTGCAGTGCCGGGAGGGTTAATGTCCTCCTCCTCCTCCTCCTTCTCCTCCTCTCTGCTTCACAGCCATCTTAAAACCGCTGGAGCCGGAGCTGTGCAGTCCCTGTTCCCACTCCTTTTACAGTATGGGCTGGCCAGCCAGCCAGGGAGCCCAGCTGGCTCCTCCATCCATCCGACTCCTTTCCTTCTTTGGATGTCCCCTGCGCTTGCTGCCCAGGCACAGCCTCCTTCCCGCAGGACAGGGACTGGTGCCCCTGCCGAGGGGTGATGGCCAGGGTAGGGGGCTGCCCAGGGGCTGGGGGGCAGCAGGCCCAGGGGCGATTTTTGCAGAGGTTTCTCCAGGACAGCGCTGGGTGTCTGCCAAGATGGATGCCAGCCGGCTCCCCGGCACGATTAGCACTTAGCGAGCCCTTTATACCTGCAAATCCCGTGGCGGGCGTCAGCAAAATCCTCCTGTGGGGAAAGGTGGGAGAGGGTTACTGTCGTTAGCCAGAGGAGGGTGGCACAGCCAGGGGACATGAGCTGTTTGGGGCAAAGGAGCCTGTGCAGAGCGTGCCATCAGGGATGGGGACAGGGCTCCTTCCAGGAGGATGGCAGCAAAGGCTCACCTGGCCCATGTCATCGTCCAAAATAAGCTGCAGTCCTGGGGGGGCAAAAGCAGTGATGCCACAGGAGGCCCCCCCCAGCCTAGAGAGCTGCAGGCAAGCAGGCTCTGCTCCCCTCTGAGCTCTCCCCCCATCGCCCCTCACATCTGGACTTGGGGGTCCTGAGGGTGTTTGCTGGCAGCCGCGGGAGAGCTGCTGGAGCATGTGCTGCTGCTGTCCTGACAGACGGCCGGCCGCAGCCATGGCTGGCCAGCCGTTAACGGCAGCACGTGCTTCTGGCTCTGCATCCCCAGTGCTCCATGGCCTGTTACCCAAATACCAGCTGCTGCCCAAAGGTTTATGCCCCCTGTGAGCCTGGGGAAAGCAGGGGAAAGGCCTCTCAGGCTGGGGGGGGAGGTGGAAGCAGGGCATCCATGTGGCCCCTCTCTGCTGCTTCAGCAGATGTTGGCACAGGGAGGAGGAGGTCATCCAGAGATCACGTTTGGGGATTTTTTTTGGCTTGCTGGAAGTTTTTGTGCGTAGGATGGTCCCTGATCAGGGAACAAGGGGAAGGAGAGAAGGAGGAGCAGCCTCCAAAGGCATGGGGAGGTCTCTGATGTGTTCCTGCCTCATGAGCCCAGATATTGCCCCAAAAGGAGAGCTGGTACCATCTGTAAGGCCTGGCTGAGGAATGTAGCATGGGACTGGTCAGCTCACTCCAAGCATGGGGATACGGTGAGGGCTGGACTGTTTCAGGGTTCCCCACACTCTGAAAACATGGTCAGAAGATTATGAGATTTGGGGGGAAAGGGTCAAAACGTGTCCCTGTCTCTGGTCCCCAAGCGGGGACTGAATGGGAATTTCAAGACTGGGAGCATCCTATTGTATCCAGGGTTGGGCTGAGGCATGTTCATGGTCACAGGTCTCCTGTGGGCTTGTAGAGTCTTAGCTCCCTCCCTGCTGTGCCGCTGCAGGTCCCTGTGGGCCACTGATAGCAACAGTCTTGCTGCAGCCCACATGGCAGCAGCGACACTCCATACTGGCCAAGGACCCGTCAGTCAGAAGGTGGCTTTTTTAGCTGCCCTTCGTGAGCTTGTGCCTTATCCTGCCTGTCCCTGTGTGGGGACAGCAGCCTGGCATGTGAGCATCCCTCGTGTCCGGGGACCTCTGGCTGCTTCTGCAGCCACCCAGCTCAGTTTCCAGCCAGCAGCTGAGATGCTCAGGAGCAGGGGGTCACCTCTGCCCCTGCCCGGGGATGCTCGGGGGGGTTGCATTGCACCCTCCCCGTGCTGGCGATGGGTGGGAATGCTGCAGGAGAGTGTGCAGTGGGGGTGTGTGTGGTGGGAGGTGTGCGATGGGCGGCTGTGCGATGGGCGGCTGTGTGATGGGTAGCTGTGTGATGGGTGGCTGTGTGATGGGTGGCTGTGTGATGAGCAGGAGTGCCGTGCAAGCCCGGCAGCTTCCTGGTCCCCATGTGAGCGGTGGTATGGGTGCGGTGGGTGCCATGGCTGCCTTTGCTGCTACCACCGTACCATCCATCCAGTTCACCCAGAGGAGCTTACACTGCCGTCCCCACTGCTGGTGGGATGAGGCAGACCCCAGCAGACCCCCGCTGCTCTGCAAGACCCGTGGGTGGTCGCAATACCAGCATGTGTGGAGTGTGGGACTGGTGCCCCTGTGGGTGCCATGGGCCGTGGGTCCAGCCACTCTCCAGCTGGGTTGATCAATGGCTTAACTCCTTCCCTCCCTCCCTACTTCCCAGCCTTCCACTTGGCCAGTGGGGTGGCTGTGGGGGAAAGGCAGGGTGGGCTACGGGGGTGGAGGGCTGTTTCCTTTTGCTGGAGCTGTGTTCACGGGGCAGGAGCCATGGATGAGGCCAGCAGTGCCGGCAGCAGGGCGCCCTGGCCACCCTGGGAGCAGGTGTCCCAGCATGAACCGGCCAGCCGGGAGTGCCGGCGGCAGGAGGCAGGATGCCTGGAGTTCCCGTCCTGCTTGGCCCTGTCTCAATGGGACTCAGCGCCAAGAGCAGGGGGATGGCTGCTGCGAGCAACCAGCAGCGCCTGGCCCAGCCTGGCTTCCCGGCTTGGGGGCTGTCTTGTTGTGCATCCCCTCTTTTGAGCCATTTTTCCCCAATGTGGTGAGGGAGGCAGCAGGCACGCAGCCTGGCTCCCTGCCCCTCCTGCCTCCTGCGCAAGTCCCCATCGGACAGCAGCAGGAAGGGTCCAGGGAGCTTGCTGTGCCCGGGCAGAACAGGTCACACCAGCCCTGCATCTCCTGGGATGGCTCTGACGGGCCGTCGGCTGGGGTCAGTGCTGGGGTTTTAGCGAGAGCCCCTTTGGGCTCTCACCGAGTCCCACCTCTGGAAGCTGGAGTGAAGGGGCTCTGCAGCTTGGCCTGGAGTGGGGGAGCTGCTCGGGGCAGTGGCCAGGGGCATGGTGCTGCGGCACGGCAGCTTGCAGCTGCCTGTGGGGGTGGGCAGCAGGCAGCAGCGGTTTACCCTCTTGTTCCTGCCTGTGCCTTGGCCCCGTGGCAGCTACCTTCATACCACGTCCCAGAGCTGAGCCTGGCAGCATTTTGTGCTCTGCTGGGCATGTGGGATGCAGTCTCCATCCTCCCCTGCCTGCCCTACCCTGAGTGTCGACGCCCCCCCCAGCACCACATGTCCCATCACTGAACAGGATCTCTTGGGATAACCTTGGCAAGGAGTCACGGAAGCTGTAGGTCCCCAGCAAATTTTGGGGCATATCTCCTTCCCTCCACAATGTACAACAAAGGGACAAATCCTGGTGTGACCTGCGTGTTTGGCAGAAACGATCCCTCACCTGTAGTCCCAGAGAGACAAAATGTGCAGCTGGGTCAAGCACTGGCCTCCGTGGCTGGTTTGGCGGGGAGGCATGCCTGCGTTTCATCCATAGGGAAGCCACAGGAAAGCTGCACATCCTTTGCTGGGAGGCCTGGGCACCACTGCTGCTGTCACCAGGAGCAGGGGGAATCCCTTCCCACCCAGGCAGGACAGACCTGCTCATGCCGGTGCATCCCTAAAGCCCTCCAGGATGCAAAGCAGGGGATTTGGACCCACAGCATTATACCAGCAAACCAGCCCTGTTTCTCAGGAGACACCCAGGGGGAACGCTTATGGTTTATTTTATGCTTTGCACCTTGTAGGAGCCAGTGTGAGCTTCTGCACTTGATGTTTACAGGCAGTCCCCACCTGCGGGCAAGGGGAGTGTCAGCGCAGCCCCCCAGCTCCTCTTGCACCACATCCAGCAGCCGGCAGGGTAATAAATGAGGAGTCTATATTTAGATGCAGTGACTGCAGAAGCATCACAGCATTGCCAGCGGGTTTTACAATTCAGTGCAGGCAGGTTTCCCCGCTCCTCCAGCTTAATGCCACCTTTGTGGAAAAGCTCATCAAGGACATCCAACACCAGCTGGAAAAATACCCCAAACATAAAAACCAACACCTGCGACAAGATCTTGGCGCCCACCAAGGAATGAGTGGAGTGGAGCATCCGAGGAAACCTTGGAAAGAGCTGGCTGGGGGCCCATTTAGTTTGGCAAAGGCCTTGTTTTGTTGCACAGAAGTTTGTAGTAAAGAAACATGTTGCAGGGATGAAGCCATCTCTTGTGCCACCCCAGCCCGTTGTCAGCTCCCTCTCCCAGCGCTACTGCTGGTGCAGCCAGGCTGGCGTCCGTCTTCTCTGTGTGCTGGCTGGCTGATTGCTCTCCATTTTCCAAGGACTGGCACAAAGGCTGGCACAAAGCATTTCTCCCTCTCCATATTCCCACCCGGGCTCCCTGGGTTGGGCACTGTCCGTGGCAGGAGCGCTGCAGCCCTGGTGCAGGCAGGTGGCTGGCTTTATCCCATCCTACGTTTCAGCACAGCGTCCGGAGCTGCTAATCCATACGGTGCCTAAACCTCCGGCAGCAGCCTGGAGCTGCTGGGAGCAGCCGCGGGTGTTTAGGGAACGTTTCACTGCCAGAGCCAGGGCTGCTGGGCCCTGCTGACTCAATCGGTGGCGTATGAAGTTCCCTGCAATCTGTGTTGAAATTTAAGGAGAGGCCAAAGTGTTGTGCAAAGGATGAAGAGCCCTGCACAGAGCCGAGCTGCAGGTTTCCTGCTATCCCAGAGCGTGAGATAGGTACTGGCTTGGGAGGGATGAGATTTGCCTGATGCTCAGATCTGGATTTTTTCCTGTTTTGCAACACGTTGGAGGCTGCTCAGAGCAGATGCTCTCCATGTGCTGGCTCCTCTCCCCTCTTAGTCTGGGGAGGATTTCTCCAGGTAAAGCCAAACACTGAGCCATTGCCATAAGATGTGAGCATGGCTGAGGCAGCTAGTGACAGACATGGTGACCAGCTCTGCCAGAGGCCTCCTTTGTGGCTCACAGCACCATTTTATCCTGGACCTTTCCCAATTTTGATGGCAGCAGGTCACAGGGAGCAGTTTGCTTGGGTCCCTGCACCGCACCAAGGACGCAGGCAGGGTGGGAAATGCCAGTATGGCCACAGTGCTGGGCAAAACTCACCAGCAATGGGGCAAACGGCCCCTTCCCCACCTCTGCTGCACCCTGGGGCTTGCACGGCCCCAGCTCCCTGCTGCCAGCCAAGCATGATGGGTGTCGCATGGGTGCGAGCTGAGCATGGACAACCTTTCCTCTGATTGCCCGTGGTGCGTGCTGTACGTTGGCAGCACCGGGACACTTGAGGACACCTCAGGGACTGTGAAACCTGCTGACTGGGCTGGTTCACAGCCGCGCTGGGGGATAACAGTGCATTGTGCCGGGGGATGGTGAGCCCCTGTGCCTGCCCCCACCTCCCGGGGTACCCCAGGGAAGGGGAGCCCCTTGTTCACAGCAGGCATGGCGTGGTCAGTGTGAGGATGGAGGCACCCGCAGGAGCCTGGGCAGCTGCCCACAGGGGACTGGCAGCCGTTTCAGGAAGAGGAGGAGAAGGAGGAGGAGGAAGGCACCTGACTGCCAGGCAGCAGTCCAACTAGTTGAAACAGCTCCCTTTGCGGTTTGCATAACCAAGCATGGCTCGGCTGGGTCTGGGTATGCGCGGCTCCACCCGGTCGCCCACGGTTGGAGACCACACTTGCAGAGGAGCGCTGGATGGAGGGACCGAGGGGTTCGCTTGCTGCAGTGCCGCATCTTCCCTACCCGCTGTGCCCGTGCTGCCAGGGGCCTGGACATGCAGGGTGGCTCCAGCAGCAGTGGGACGGTGTGGAGCCAGCTTTGCCTGTGGGCTCAGCCTGTGTGGCCCGGGCAGGGTCCCCGTGAGGTTCCCGCACCGGTGCCATGCTGTGTGGCCGCAAGCCTCACTGCCCTGCCTCCCTGCCAGACCCGTTGCGCTCCCCTCCAAGGTGACATTAGAGGCTCTGCCCGAGGACACCTGGCCGTGCTCCCACATGGCAGCCCCGATGCGGGGACGGGGACAGGGATGGATGGCCTCCATGGAGCAGTGAGATGGATGGGATAAAAGCGAGGCACAGAGGTGACGGTGGGGCCAGTAACTGGAGCTGCTCACATGACTGGGGAGCGGCTGCCAGGCACTGGGACTGTTCAAAGTATGTGAAGGTGGCACACCAAGCAGGCGCCTTAACCCTGCGAGCTCTGCATGGGGATTTGGGCCATCTGCAACATGGCACTGCCCGGGTAGAGGTGGCTTCCCGTGTGCTGGAGGGGACCCTCAGCTCTGATGCTCTTGACCTGGAGGTGGATGCTGGGTCAGACTAGTTCCTGAGCACCAGGCTGTTGCATCCAGATTTCAGGTCTGGATTTCAGGCCAGCCTGCCCTGGGGGCTCTGGCTGTTGATCCCTGGATTAGCTAGGGAAATAGGTGGGGACAAGGCTTGGGAGCAGGCAAGCTCAGGGCAGGGTTGTGAGGGAGCTGGCACAGGACACAGAGCTGGTAGAAGGATCTGATTTAAGCATAGGAGGTCATGTTTGTGGGCTTCAGCCCCACGGGTACGGGGGGAGGAGAGGGGTCCCAGCCCCCAGCCGCTGCAGCGGGAGCGGCCAGATCCCACTGGGTGTGCAGCTCCCGTGTGCCCTGTCAGAGCCTCTGGGGCTGGGATTCTGGGGGGGACGAGGTGTGGTCCTTCCCAGGTAGGAATTTGGAATAGCGCGAAGCTTTGTGTATGTGGGTGATCGCCTGGTTTGCATGTGCTCCCGAAGGAGCGTTTTGCCCTCGGAGGGGGTTTTCTATCTGGAGATCTTGGAGCAGTTTCTTTCTGGGGTGAGTCAGTTGTTATGTGGGGGGGAAGAGGGGAGCGCCCGGTCCTGACACTGGGGAAGGCTTGGAGGAGCAGCCGGGTTGGTAGCACCGGCTTCAGGCTGCGGCTCCCAAAAATGCTCCGGCAGAGCCCAAAAGCCCCAAGTCCCCAGGGGGCCTGCCTGGGACCCCTGCCTCTTCCCGGGATGCTGGCAGTGCTGTGGTGCGGACCCATGCACAGCAAAGCCTCGTGCCGTTTGGTGCAGCACCGGGAAATCCCCAGGCCAAACAGGTTGTGCTAGCGAAAGTGCAGCAGGCGCGGAGCACGGCAGCCCCAGAGGTGCTGCTCAGGGATCACGCCTCCACCAGGCACCTTGTGAGCTGTGTACATAGCCCGTGGTCACGGGACCTGCTGTAACCTGCTCTCATTTCACCTTCCCGTGGCTCAGTTTCCCCGCTGTAATAATTAGAATAGTATCAATACTATTGCTCAGTTAATTCTGCTGATTTCCTGGTACTGATGATGCCCACCTGGAAAATGCCCAGCTGTTCAGCATCCCCCTTGCCCACCACGTTTTTAGGTAGTCACTGAAGGGGTGACATGGCTGTGCCAGCTCTCTGCAGTTTTGGGATGCTGGGGCTGGCACAGCCCTCTCTGGGCAAGCCCAGGAGGTGGCAGTGCCCCCACCATACCTGCCCACCAATGCCTGTGCTCCCCTGATCCCCCCCTCACCAGCTTTCCCAAGGTCATGCCACCACAGAGCCAAGCGGTGACTGGGCTGAGTGGCGATACATCCCCTCCAGCCAGGACACCTCCAGCCACTATGCAGAAAACGGGCAATAATTTAATCAGGGAGACTGCAGCGCCTGGCTGATGTGCTCTGCCGGAGCGGGGAGAGGAGTGAGCCCCCAGTTCAGGAGGAAGGGTGGGGGGACCCCTTCTTGCTCTCACAGGGGACCCAGGTGATGGGGAGCAGTGGTGATGGGGAGCAGTGAGGTGCAGGCAGCGTGGCCCACCAGCCTGGCAGGGGAGGCTGGGCTGGGCTGGTGCTTCCACCCTCGCTGGGATATGGGCCCAGGCATGCAGGGACTGGCCTGGCAGGAGGGAACGGACAGCTCTGAGCAGTTTAGCCCTTTCCGCAGCGGTTTTCAACCTTTGAGGCCTTGTGCTGCCAGCTGAAAATTTCATTTTTCATGTGGAAGCTGGGTACAGTGGGGGGTCCCCCAAAGACCCCCAGCACGGGGGCTAGTGCAGCCAGTGTCTGGCAGGAGAAAGGGTCTGTGCCTCGCTGGAGTGTGCCTGTGGCAGCAGAGCGCCAGGGCTGGCCCCATAGGAGGTCAGGCTAATGTGGGAAGATCCTCCTTGCTCCTTCTTAACCCCAGCTTGAACCTTCCCCGTCTCCTGCTTCGTCCTGATTAGCGCTAAGAGGGTGCTTTGCTGCCGGCGGCACGGGCAGCACCTCACAGTGCAGGGCATTGCCCTGTCTTCCATGGCGGGGAAGGTCTCAACACCTCTCTGAGCTTCAGTACAAAACTTGCAGGCAGGCAGGAGGCATGCTTTCCTCCCTCCCCTGCCTGCCACCTCCTTGGCAAAAGTTTTACATTCCTTTCGGCAGGGGACAGGCTGCCTGCGCAGTCCCTGCTCTACTGGGGATGCATCAGACGGGAGCATCAGTGAGGTCCAAAAAGGTGCCTGTGGCTCGGGGAGGTGAAGAGCATCCCACAGATGACAGCCACAGACCTGGCAGAGGGATAACATCAGGCTATGGTGTCCGGCACTCGGCAGGTTCTCTCTACCTGCTCATCAGATCTGTATGTAATGGGGCAGGATTTGGGCTGGCTTTAACCTCAGCTCCCATTTCACAGCCATGGATCTGCTGACGTGGAGTGCCAGAATGTGCTGGGAATTACAGCTCCGCACCGAGCGTGCCAGAGCCAGGCTGTGTGCCGAGCCGCTGCCTCCTGCTAACTGCCACCCAGCAAGCCCTCTGTTTGGTGTCCCAAACCCCTGTGTTTGGTGTCCCAAGCCCTGTGTTTGGTGTCCCAAGCCCCTGTGTTTGGTGTCCCAAGCCCTGTGTTTGGTGTCCCAAGCCCCTGTGTTTGGTGTCCCAAACCCCTGTGTTTGGTGTCCCAAACCCCTGTGTTTGGTGTCCCACCCAAGCCCTGTGTTTGGTGTCCCAAGCCCTGTGTTTGGTGTCCCAAGACAGGGCAGGAGGATATTTTAGTAACGACAGTTCTCCCCGAGCTGGCCTCCCCTCCCCTGTCATTTCACAGCCTCAAGGCACCAACCTCAGAGCTGGTGGCACTGCAGGGCGAGTAGCTCCAGTGCGGCCGACAGCCTGCCCCGCCAGCACGCTGGCTGCCCACCCCCTGCCCCTAGACCCCCAATGCCTCCCAGCTTCCCCATGCTGCCTGGGCCAGCCCCTGAGAGTAGCTCAGGGATTCCCAGGATCACAGACTGCATCTGTGGCTCCTGGCAAAGCCAAGAGGAGCTTTCCCAGCACAGCACCGCGGATGCTGAGGCTGTGGCTGTGGGTAGGGAGGACGGCTGAGGCTGGGCTCGCCTGGGCAGCTCAGGAGCTGGAGCGGGAACCTGATGTGGCACGGCACATTGATGTCTAACGCAGTCCCTCTGGGCACTGGCTCCGCTTCCCTCCATGTGCTGCTGCAGGCTTAACCTCACTCCTAGCGTAGGGAGCTGGAGGGCCAGTTGCTCGCTGCCTCCCAGCAGGGATTTGCTCTTAGAGCCAGCTGAACGAGAGAGCCGCCGGTGCCAGGGCAAACAGTGCCCGCGGAGCAGAACTGGTATTAGCTGTGGAGGGCTGCACCACAGGAGGACATTTGCAGAATCCTCTGGACAGAAAGGGCCTCATGGAGCCCCACCAGCCCACGAGCTGGTGACCAAACCTCCAAAGGGGCCGGTGGCTGGAGCAGGACAGGGGCAGGGCTGCTCCTCCTCTGGCCCCTACAGCCACCCCGACCCCGGAGGAGCCTCCTTGCTGGTGTCCCTTTGCCCACAGTGGTCATGTGGCTGCTGGCTGCCAGGATATCAGAAGAGGAAGGTCTGAAAATAATTGCCCCCTCATGTTTTCCTTTCAAAAGGAGGGAGTTGCCATCGTGGGGAATTTTTGTGACCAGCAGAGCTGGCTAATCATCAGCTCCATGGTGAATCAGGTGCTTGCCCCCTCCCATGGCACAGCTTGACCCCTCAGTGCCACCAGCCTGGCTGGAGCTTGGGGACACCCCCTCTCCCAGGGCTCCCCAGCCTGTCTCATGGGGCCACAGTGCTTCCTGCCACCTTCACTTTCAGGGTCTTGATGGTCCCACTGGCCTTGGCCACAGCCCCCCCTGCTCCGTGTCCCGCTGGGCATTCTCCTGTGGGGCCTTTGGAGACTGCAGGGCTTGTGCCACCTCTCGCTCTGCCCTTGCCTCACTGGAGAAATGCTGCGGCGAGAAGCTGCCTGCCTCTGCTGATGGGACGTTTCAGTTCCCAGTGTCCTTTTGTACCCAGCTCAGCACGCGCTGGCTGCTGTCTGTTGGTCCTGCCTTTGGTTTTGGGGCAGATAACAAGGAATTTCTTAGAAACCACCACCAGGGTTCAGGACCAGGCCCGTGCCCTGCCTGGCTGATGCCATCGAGCAGTGCCAGCGCCGCTGCCTGCAGCAGCACCCATCGGTGACTGAGGCGAGGCTGGCAGCAGCCACGGGCACGCGCACGTTTGGGGGTGCTGCTCCCCGCATCAGTGGGCAGTGTTTGCTGGGCTGGCTGCTGGCAGGGTTGGCATGGGGTGCTGCTGTTTGTCTCAAGGGGTGCAGGATAAAGCTGTGACACATCTCTTGTTATGGGAGACACTGTTACCGGCGTGCTGTGCGTGCCTCAGTGTGCTGCTGCTGCTGCTGCTGCCCGGGCAGCCCTCTGCCTGGTGACCATATCCTGAGGACATGGCAGCAGCAGCAGCAGCCAGCACGGCATGGCACTTGGCAGCAGCCACAGTCGGCAGGTGCTGTTTCCATTAGGCGGTGTTGAGAGAGGAGCGTCCCTCTTCGGGAACTGCCTGTTCCCCACTGCATCTACCTGCCGCCCCCTCTCCTTACACCATGGCTTCTGCCTTTCTGCCCTTGCCTGGTGCTTGCTGGTGCCGCCCCGGCAGCGGCCGTGCCAGGGGGTGACGGCAGTGGGGGGGTGTGCTGGGTTCTGTGCAGGGCAGCTGGGGCTGCAGGGTCTCTGCGGCTTCGCTGTGGCACTAGTGGGTCCTGCAGCTCTGGGCTGGCCCATCCCAGAGCTCAGGCAGAAATAAGGTGGACTCTGTAATTTGGAGCCCAAATAAATGGCTGCCAAGTATAGTATGAACATGCAGCAACGTAACCTGTGATATACTTTGCTGTTGTCCTTCTTCCTAAACCGACACACCTTTGTTTGAAGTGTTCCAGCAAAGCGTTGTTTATTCAGGGCATTATTACCAGTATCTCAGGCTCCTTTTTTCTGCCCTGTGACTCAGGGATAGTTTAGTGCAATTTCTTCCATCTTTCTTCCATATCAAAGATATCCTGGCAAGTTTGTGTTTATTGTTTGCAGTTAATGTTTAATATTTCCTATTACTGGCATCTCATGATTGATCTTAATTACACCCTTCTAATGTAAGACAAAAGTCAGCAAGCGAGACCGTGTTCGTTCTCGAGCTGTAGCTCAGAGCCTGGCACTAAGGTCCTCTTGTCCCGCTGGTGCCGCCGGGCTGGGTGCCCGGTGCTGCCTGCGCCCCCACCCCTCGCCCGCCCCACACTGCCTGGGCTGTGTCGGGACGGCGGCTGCTTCATGTGTGTCGGCGCGGGGTGTCCGGCGTGGGGCTCCCACATGCTGTGGCAATGTGGCCAAGCAGCGGTGGGTTTTGAGCAGCTGGAGTGGAAGAAAGGATCAACCTGCTATTTATTTTGTCCAGGCTTTAAATGCTAGGGCTGATTTTACCTCTTGCTGGCTAGGCTGAATTGTTAAAACGGATCAGTAGAAATTAAAAAAAAATAAAAAATCCACAGAGTGCAGAGGGCAAAATGCCCTGCTCCTAGCAGGACAGCAAAATGTTGCATGACTCTGTGCAGACTTGGGAGCCTGGAAGATTTGTGTGCTCCTTTTCCCCCAAAATTGGGAGGTAGATGAGGGAGCAGCAGCCTGATGCTGCAGTGCCCTGCCTCTCCTCTCCTCGTGCCTCTCCACTGTGTCACAGTGGTGGGCTTGCAGGCAGGGTCCCTCTGCCGTGTCTGCCTCCCAAGGAGGGACCACTCACCCTCTGCTTTGGGGCTTTCAGGCTATAAATATCAGGGGGGTGGCAAGGGGTGGCCAGGCCATGGCACAACCCGACACCACCTCTCCTTCATTCACAGTGACATTTTGTCAAATGCCAGCGGGGAGGGGGGTTGCTTATCTGCTGGCACATGCTACTGTGACCTTCACAGCTCTGGCCAGGTGCCTCCTTGCTGTATTTACACTTATTTATAGCTCTCTCCTCCATCCCCACCTCTGCCCTCCTCTCCGTTACTGGAAGGTTGCTGCCTGCCCCATGGGGGTCCCTCTGGGCCAGGAGGGCTCATAGGGAGCTGGTGCATCCTTGGGGATGATAAGGGGCTGGCAGCACCTTGCTTCACCTCCCAGGGTGCTGGTGGCCTGACCACATGGGGACTGCAGGGTGGGAGCCACCGGGACAGCAGGCTGTGGATGGGGGCTGGGTTTGGCCCCCGTGTGGGTCACAGTGGCTGCATGCCCCCGTTGCCTCCCCGCACCAGTGCTGGGGCAGCTGGGGAGAGTGCTGGGGGTCTGCAAGCACCCATCCCTGGTGCCTGCAGACCCAAGCATCCCACCTGCCCGAAGCAGCTAGTGTGGCAGGCAGCCGTGCCCACCATGCACCAGCCAGGCTGCTGCTGCCCACCTGGGGAAGAGTTCATTCCGGTGAAACTGCCGTGCGGTGCCCGTCTCCCTGCACGGCTGTAATCCCTGTTTCAAGCAGTCTGTGATTACGGATTTCCCTGATAAGCCCGGGCGGCTCTCTCCAAAACCCCTGCCCAAGGATTTTCTTTCTTTTTTAGAGACAAGCCTGGGGTGAGGGTGAGGAGGGGGAAACTTCCTAGCCGGCTGCAAACGTGGGCACCAGGAGCCGGCGCTGCCCGTGCCACCGAGGGAGGGCTGGCAGGAGCTGGCACTCTGTGTTCTCAGCATTTCTCACCTTCTGCTGGTTTGGGTCCCAGCCTAAACGCTACCGGCTAATTTGGGGCTCTGTCTCCAGCGCGTGTGGATGTATATTTATCCCTTAGTGCTTTGGGTAGGCGCTCAGCTGTGGGGAGGGAGGAGGCTCCATGCGGGGCTGAGTCACTGCTTTGGCTCCTCGCGGAGGAGATGGGCTGCCTGTTTCTGGCTGGATCCCTCGGCCCCTCCGAGGAGCCGCAGCTTTCCTTCCTTTTTTCTGTACAGCAAAGTGGCATGTGAGTGACAGGGCAATTGCAAAGCATCCTGGGGCCGTGTATGCAGGCGGCAATGCAAATCTGGCCTCTCAGGCTTAAACAGGATTAAGTTCCCGCGAAGGCGCTGTGCACGTCCAGCAGCGCTTTCGCACCGGCAGACTTCAGAAGCTGAAATTTTGCAGCCTCACTAAGCATGAGCACAATGTGTGTGCCATCGCCCGGTGCGCTTGGAGCCTCGCTGCGGAATACTTGGCCGCAACTTCAAGGAGCTGGACCCAGGGGTTCTGCAGATAAGGGAAATTTCTACCGGTGTTGTTGTCAGGGCTGTGACAGAGGAGAGGACCTGCAGGTCTCTTCGTCATGGTCACTGGCATGTCCCCAGCCCCTCTGAGCCAGCTAAGCCCTGCAGGCAACTGCCAGCTGAGCTCTCTTGCTTGCTGTGGTTTAGGTTGCTACTGCCTGGCAGCAGGGCTGCGGTTCCTCCAAGAACCGGCGTCTGGCAGCGGCATCGCCCCTTTGCTTCTTTCCCAGGCCTGCCACAGGGAAGGCAAAACCCCAGAGCATCAGCATTTGCCTGCAGGCTGCTGAGCTCTGGGTGGCAGGTGCCTGTTTTCAGGCTGGCAGGCAGGAGGGCAGTGCTGCCTGCTCCCCAGGCAAGCTGGCTGCACACACTTGCAGCCAAGGTCTGCTTTTGGTGGGCTCACCAGGTACGGCTGCCCCCAGGAGCCAGCAGCCTGGCCCCAGCTAGCCTCTCCAGCCCTGCTGGCCAGGGGGGTTATTCTGAGGAGCCTAAGTTGATGCTGAAAAGCGGAAAACATTTCCTGTCTCGCTAATCCAATGTTTGAGTTAGAGTTGGGCTTGGAGAGGAACTTCATGTCTCTGCAGAGATAAGACCTCACATGCTCCCGCACCGGAGTTCATGCTGCTCCAAAGGGAAATGTCCCACCTGCTGTCCCCATGATGTCGGGAGCCAGCACTGAGCTGTGCTCAGCAGGACACCCTTGGATGTGGCTCCAGCTGGTGGCTGCCCTCACGCTGCTGCAGGTCCAGCCCAGGACATGTGCCAGAGCTGCTGAGGACACTAGAGACAGCTGCCCACATCAGCCACCTGTATCAGCCACCCTCACAGATGATGGAGCTCACCCCCATGCCAGCTCCTTGTCCTGCTCTGCCTTGCCACTGCCCCAGCAAGGGCAAAGACTGGGGGCTCTGCAAGGGGACGGGGGGTTGGAGCAGCAGGAGCCCTGGTGGGTGCAGTCCCCAGAGCACTGGGAGCTCTTCCATTTGCAGCCCTGGCAGACAAAGGGATGCTGACCAAGGAGCCACCAGAAGCTCTCAGACTTACCTGCTTGCATGGGGTTCCCAGGAGAAGGCACCGTGCAAGCTGGGTGGGGGGGAGATGGCCCCTCCTCACCCACAGGGCTGAGGGACAGGGCCTGCTGGTCCTTCTATGGAAACACTGAGGTGCAGTTGAGGCTCTGTGGGATGGGAGAGTTGGTGAGGTGATCTCTATACGTCCTTGACTCCCACTTTGGAGACTGTCCGTTGCGCTTTCTTGATGTTGCCGGCTCCGCCATGGCAGCCACGGGTGCGGGGCTGCAGCGGAGCAGTGCAGCCGCAGCGGGCACAGAGCCCCCCTGCGCTCCGGGCTGTCCCCGGGCACACACGGCACTGGCAGAGCCAGCCAGCCTCCGCAGGGGCACGAAATGAGCACAAACCCTCGGTGCGAGGGTCCCTGCCAACCTCCTGGGGCAACCCCTGCTCCCACGACTGAAGTTAATAAACCCCTCGCAGCGGGGAAGGGCTGTCCGAGCTCAGCAGTTAATGAACAAAAACGTTAATTCTCTGTCTTCCCAGCCCAGCAAAGCCTCTGCAGAGGCGAAGCTCCTTGCAACATGCAAGCCAGTATCAGCTGCCTCTTTGTCCTGTAATTGCGATTGCGTTTCTGCTGGGGCTGAGGTCAGAGTTGGTTCATGCTTTAAAGAAAGCCGAGGAGAACGTCTCAGAACAGAGGCTGTTCCCTCAAACGCCCTCCACCTTTTAGCTTTGGCTTTCAGGTGCAGCTGCCCACACGGTGTTGCTGTGGGGTGCTCCTGCTGCTGGAGGGGATGCCCAGGCTTGGGACTCTGCTCCCCAAAAGGATGTAGGTGTGTGGCATGAGGGTGCCCGCATAGCTGCCTGGGCATCTGTCTCTTCCTTGGAGCAGGGATTCATCAGACACGTCGCAGTGAGCTGCCGGCAGCTTTCTGGTCGCAGCCACACTGCAGCGCGCACGGGCCAGGTGTCTGGGCTGGAGGATGCCTCCGAATTTTTGAGCATGTCTCCATGGGTGTTTGCTGGCTGCACACCAAGAACCCATGGCTGATCTTCCTACAAACTCCCGAGTAAAATTAGAACAAAAGTTCACTCCTCTCCCAAGGCAGCAGGAAATGCAAAGGGTGGGAAAAGGGAAAGTCAGAGCAGATGAGGTCCAGTGCCCGCAGGCAGCCTCCCCATCACTGCTGCCACCCCCTACTCGGGTGGGGGGCTGGGTCCCCGCCACCCCTGCGGCCAGCCCAGAGGGGCTGTGCTCTCAGCACTCAGTGCGGGGGTAGCAGTGCTCAGAGTGATGAATTCCCTCTAGAGACTCAAGCCCTTGGTGGCTGGGCCAGTTAAATGACACTTCTAGCCGAGGGGGCTGGCTGGAGCCGTGGCTTTGCACTGGGATGTCCTGCTGGGTGCCCGTGGGGGCGGCTGCACTTAGCAAAGGCTCTCCCCACTTTTTGCAAGGAGGAGAGGGAATGAGAGAGCTGAGTTCCTGGGCACTCCTGACCTGTGCTAGCTGGGAACCTGGGAGCATCCACTGCCAACCAGTGCCTCGGGATGGCTGCACACAGCGTGACAGTGCCAGGGCACTGCTGCCTCCAGGGTGCCCAGAGAGGGCAGCTCAGCAGCGTTAGATTGCAGGAGTTTATTTTTACCCAGCCCTGTTGCCAGTGGGGACATGTCACATCTGTGGAGTTGATCAAAAGACATCCCAAGCACTGGTGTCAGCTGCTCCTTGTGATCTCAGCACCAGGATCTTTTCCCTTGTGGCATATCAAAAGGAGCAGGAGAATTTGACTGCTTTGCTATTTTTAATTGAACGCACACACGCACACACAGACACATATATATATGTATGTACGGCTTTTCTAAAAATAAAAGCCTTTGCCTGTGTTCCCATGGGAAGATTTGGGGAGAAGGGGGAGCCAAAGTTGTTGCAAGACTTTTTCTAGAGCAGGCGCAAGAGCAGTGGCAGGAAAGCAGGGACAAGCCAGAGCAGGTAAGGGACACATCTGAAAGGCCTAGGGACGTCTGATCCCAGAGCAGTGCAGGATGCCCCAAGCAAAGGGGGCGGGAGAGCTAGGGAAAAGGTAACATCTGTGTCTCCCAGAGCTGGCAGTGATGAGGGCAGGGACCCTTGACCTGCTACATGTGCTCTGACAACCCAGAGAGCAAAGGTTTTTGCAGGGCAGGTTTGAAGAGCCCCAGCCCTGGGGGCCCCACGAGGAGTACCCGGATCCCAGAGCCGCTCAGGGGTTTGCTTAGATTTTTTCTGTACCCGATATACTTGGTGGCACCACACTCGTGGATGTCTTCCTGATACGCCTCCCTCCAGCAGCAGGATGGAGGGAGGACGCTGGGGAGAGCGTCACCCTGGGGCTGGGGCAGCGTCAGCAGCTCCCTGCAGCCCCCAGCCCCGCTGTGGCCATGGGCATGGCTGGGCTGGCAGTCTGTGGCTCTGGCTCACTGTTGGGCTTCGAAGCTGCTCTCCCCTCCCCTTGCTGCATCCTTGAAACTGCTTACCCTTTCCTCCACAACCCCTGGGATGAGACAGGGTGGAAAGCAGGTGAGAAATATGAAATGGGAGTGGGTTTGTGCACAGGAGTGTCCTTTGGTGTGGCACAGGGTGTCCTAGACCTGGTGGGGAGCATGACACGCAGGCTCCTCAGCAACCAATAATCCCAGATTATCCCAATTACCAAAAAAGAGAAGAGAAAGAGAGAAACGCTTTTTTCCATTCCTGCAGCTCAGTTTGAAATCCCTTTTCCTTCCCGTTGATTGTTGAAGGAGATCCTCCCAGGGCACTTCAGGAGGGGAGGCCCCCGCATTCTCCTGCCCCTGCAGCCACTCTCACATGCTCAGATGTTTGCCTGCTCCAAAATCCATTTGCTCTGTAAATAAACTTGCTTCCCTCATTGCCAGAAAACTCCCCCCGGGCAGCCAATACCAGGAGGAGTCACACCAGACCTTTCCCCTCTGCATTTGAACCTGGACATCGCAGGGCAAAGCCGAGCCTGCCCGCTGGGGTGGGTGCAGGCAGCGAGTGGCAGCGCAGGCAGGGCTGTGCCGCAGGTCCCAGAACCTTTCTGTGGTTAAATGAAGATTTCTAGCTTGGTTCCTAGAGCTCGCGTCGATCCGTGTGTGCCCGGACATAGATTCGTTTCCATGCTGTTTTTCTCATCCTGCACATGCAATGCAGGGACCAGGGTCCACATTGCTTCGGCAGTGCTTTGGAACATGCAGGACGTGCGGCTTCCCCAGAGGGACTGTCCCTGTGTGGTTCAGTGCCATGTGGCAGGGACAGGGATGGGGTACTGAGCAGCCACGGGTACCGAGCAGCCATGCTGACCGGAGCCTGGCTCCATGCGTTGCTGTCTCATGTGTGCCCAAGTCTCTTGCCTTGCTCTGTTATTGCTGATCTCCAGGGCAGGTGGATAAAACTGGATGGCATCCTTGGGGCACCAAAGGCAGGAATGGCTTCAGTTTCCCCTAAGAGCACCAGCAGCTGCTTTGCCACAGTCCAGGTGACTGTGCTGTGCCCTGACCTTCTGTTCACCAGAGATGAGGCTCTTCCAGTGCAAATGCTGCTGTTCTGACACCTGCCACAGCATGGGATGTGAGAGGGCTGGTTTGGTGGCAGTTGTGGGGCAGCTGTCAATAACCAGCAGTGCCCGTGCCAGGCTGTGCAAACCCATTCCCGAGATGCCCAGTGCATCTCCACACTCTGCACTGCTGCATTATTGCTCCTGGAGCCCCTTGCCAAAGCTTATTTGAAAGAGGATCTGAAATGGGCTCGAGCAGAGGTGGCTCAATGTGGGGAGACGGGCTCTTTCCACAGGTGGTTGCTGCTGCCTGCCCCTCTGGCGTGGTGGATGGCTCACCCGCTTGCTCTTCTCTCCCCAGTACGAGGTGTCTGGCGAGGAGCACCTCTACTCTGACTTCCCTGAGATTGATTTGTCTCAGCTGGATGCCAGCGACTTCGACTCAGCCGGCTGCTTCAGCGAGCTGCAGTGGTGCGGGGAGCACTCGGAGACTGACTCCAGCCAGTACAGCACCGATGACTCCGAGCTCTTCCAGGTACCCCCATCCCCCTAGCACAGGGGGCCTGGGGCTGGAGGTAGGGGGAGGGGGAAAAAGAGAGAGGAACAAGGGGGCACACACAACTATTAATAGCTCCTCCCCAGCTGATTAGTGCTCCATTAATTTGCACACCGGTTTTAAATGGGGCAAGTGGAGTAAGGCTAATCAGGTGGTAGAAAAAGGCTGCTGGCTCAGCTTTGCTGTGATGCCTTAGTAAAAAGGAATTACAGCTGGTGTGCAGCACATCCTATTCAGTTCCTGGGATGGTGGGATGTGCCAGGGTGGCAATGTGAAGGTTTCAGGTCAGTCATGCGGGGTGGGAATGTTTGCTTCCCAGCAGGTGAAAGCAGCCCCCCTCTCCTGTCTTGCTAGCTTTGGCATCATCCCTGTGTTTGGGGCTGGGGTCCCCCGGCAGAGGGTGGCTGATTTCTCTCCTCACCTTTGTGCTGGAATGGAGCCATTGCTGTACCAGCACCTGGGACCACACGGTGCAAAGCAGTGCTGGGGCAGAGGTTGTTCCCAGGTACAGGCAGGGCTGGTCCTTGTCCCTTGGCACTGTTTTTGCCTTTCCTTGCAGAAAAGCCGAGCATCTCATGGAGCTGTGGTACCAGGGCAGGGCTGTGAGCACAGTGCAGGCAGGTTGGAGGCAGGGAGCTGTGGAGACTGCCTGGGGACTCAGCACAGAGCAGGTTGGGTAGCCCTCTCACCTTTCCCAAAGCTCACGCTATGCCCTGGATGTGTCCTGTCCTCAGGGGCTGGGGTCTTGGTGCCCTCCTGAGCAGCACCTTGGCGCTTACCCCCTTGGACAAGGAGACTGTGGTCCACTGTTCTCTGCTAGTCACCAGCTCCAGGTTACATTTTAGGAGGGAGAAGGATTTGTATTTAAACAAGGGCAAAAAAAATAAAAAAGCCCCAATATTTATAACCTGGCCATGATAACAACCCTCTGGGTTTTATGCTGTGCTGATGCTGTGCTTGAAAATGGTCCAGTCCAGCTGAGGGACCTTCATCACGAGATGCATATTTTCCGCTGAACTTCCTGGGGAAAAGATAAACAGAAAAGAAATGCAAAAGACGGGCCCATTAGGAGCAGTGGAGTATGATGAAATGTATCCCACTGAACTTGTATGCACAGCGGTCTCGTGCCAGTAACAGGAGGAAAAGAAATGGAGCCAAAAATGGAGCATCCTGCTGCCTTTCCCTGGAGCCTGCTCTAGTAACTGCGAGCAAGGTTAGGGCATGGAACAAAAGATATTGAATTTTCAAACAAGATGAGAGAAACACGGGAGGCTGTGTGCAGTCAACAGTCCTCCTTGAGAGCCTGAATTTACCCCTGTGCCAATTTTTTAACTGGTGGTAGCCTGCTTCTTGTTGTATATGGTTTATGTTCAGAATATGATGGAGGAGGACTAAAAAGAAGGAACTCCTGGCTCACTTCAGCCATTCCTCAGCTTCTGCATCCTCTTCTGTGCTTTTGCACTGTATTTCCAGACTGGAGGGGGACTAGTGGGAGGCTGTGGGCTACTGGGAGGGCTGGAAGTGCATCAGCTGAGGTGAAGCCCAGATGGAAAGACAGACCCAAGGGGGCAGGGTAGGTGGTAGGCAGGGAAGAGGCAGGAGCAGCCCGTGGCCCTGTCTGGCCTTGCACAGCCCCAGCCACTCACCGTCTCCCTTCAGCATCCCCAGATCATGCTGTCTGCCAAAAAAAAATGGATCAGGGAGCTGTAACGCAAGGCCCATTTTGTTCTGCCGATAGGGTCCCTCGCAGAGCGCTGGGTGCAGCCACCTTTAACTGTGAGGACTGAGAGCCCCTGTCAAGCTGGGGGTGCCTGTGTTTGGGGGACTTCAGCAAAAACAAACCCCATACTGCTTGTTGCAAGCTGTGTCATCTGGCCAGCAGCGCAGCCTGGGCTGAGCTTCCCCTGGTGCTCTCCCAGGGGTCCGTGCCCTCTTGTCCACTGGGCAGCTCTGGGCTGAGCTTGTGGCTGTGCCCCCGCTGGCCTCCCAAGCCTGGTGGAGGGCAGGGGGGGGCTCCCCCTCCCCGGGCTCCTGTCCTGGCTGGCTGCTGCTCCAAGCCCTGCTCAGCAGTGCTGTGGTAGCCAGCGCTGGGGGGACTTACAGCCCGGAGTCAGGAGGATTTGGATAAGGAGCCTTTTAATCACAGATCCTTTATCTGCTGCAGTTTGCCTCATGATTGGCTGAAGGTGACTACTGGGAGAGAAGATGCTCTGATTCATTGTTTTCCCACTGGGGGAGCAGGGGGACAGACTGATGCTGCTTTTCCAGTTGGGTCTCTCTTCTCCTGATCCCATCCTAGTGCTGTGCTGGGGAGAAGCTCTCCCAGGTCCCCTGCAGGGTCACGGGGAAGTGTGGGTGCTGGTGTGGCACCGCCGGCTCCTCTTCCCCCCTGCCCAGCATCCCCTGGTCCCTCTGCCCAGCCTAACTCCCCCTCTCTTCTTTGCATATTCCTTTCAGATAATAGACAGCGAGAATGAAGCGCTGCTGGCAGCCCTCACGGAGACATTGGATGATATACAGGGAGATGACATGGGCCTGGCTGCCTTCCGAACTATGGAAGAGGGGGACACGCTCAACCATGTCTGCACCTCGCCTGCCCCCTCCCCCAAACCCACCGCCCCGGTCACGGGGGGGCCGCCCCCGGCCCCCGAGTTTGATGAGCTGTCTCTAGTAAGAACCCACTTCCTACTGTTTAAGGTGGATTTGGATGAGCCCCTGATAAGCCGGCTGCATGGGTATGATAGGAAGCAAAGGTCTGAATTTTTTCATTCTAGGCTTAAAACTCTCTTTAACCGTCAATACCAAAGCATATACTTGTATTGTATACGTATACATGTTCTGCATCATTGCTGTCACCTCCATCACCATCCTCACGGGAACAAGTTGTGTGTATACAAATATATATATGAAGTGGGTGGGGGTGGGTGTCAAAGGGGTGGGGGCTGCTTTGGCAAGACCCACAACTGCTTTTAATCGGATGTGTGGATGTGGGGCAGCCAGGGGTCTCCCTAGTGCATCCCAGCCCCGTGCCCATGGGCAACGGTGGCTGCTCCCGCCTGGCTCTGCCTCGGTGCCAAGCTCCCCACTGCTCTCGCAAGAGGGACAGAGGGGGCTTGGTTGGAGTGTCAGACAGCCCATGCCCTTGGCTTTCAGCGGGAGGGTTTGACCCTCCCATGCCTTCCACCACACCCCCTCAGGGGCTGCGTGGCCTCCAGTCCCTGCAGGCTGGGTGGCTGGAGCATCCCTCTTGGTTCCCTCCGATATCGGGGCTTCAGCCCCCCTCCCGCTGCTGGCCAGGACTAACTGGCAGCATTTGCTGCAAACCACTGCCGTCCCCGGGAGGTCCCCTGGGACAAGGTACCCAGCCCGCTCCATCCTGGGGCTCACGGTCCCTGCCAGGGACCCCCAGCCTGGCCCTGGGGTCTCCCCAAAAGCTGGGGCTGTGGCGGGGAGGAGTGACATCCAGTGGTGAGAGCGTGCATTTCCACTGCCCACACCCTGCGCAGGGGGGTATATATCACACACAATATGTATGTGTATATATAGGATGTATACGTTGCAGGGGTGGGGGGGAAAAGGAGCTGGTTGCTTCCACCAACAGGAGCTGCACGCCTAAAGCTGTGGGTGCCCCGGTTGACGTTTCCCAGCAGACCCTGACCTGGGCACCCCCGATTTCTATCACCCCTTAAAACCCCTATGCCTGCCGTGAGGCTCCGTGCCCACCGGCCAGGGTGGGAGCACCCCCAGTCTGTCTCCTCTGTGCAGTCCCCCAGCGCCTACGCAGTCGTCTTGCTGTTGAGCTGTTGTCGCTTTGGTTGTTAGTACAACATGGGTAGAATATGAAATAATGTTGTTGCTGGGTGTGGGGTTTGGTTTTTGCCCTCCCCCTAACCAAAAATGGTTTTGAGTAGAAGAAAAATGTTATGCTGGCCTTGCCGTTGGAAGTGGTGGCACTGTGGGTACCCCAGGGAAAACCTCACCCCCACCACTTGTGGGCTTGGCCGAGTGTGTTGGGGAAGATCCTCAACAGGGCCCACAGGGGTTTGCATCTGCTGCAAAAAGCCTTGAAAGCTCACTAATGTGTCGAGGCCCTCTTTGGATGTTTTGGCTAAATACGTCTTGCACAGCAACCCCAGTGAGTTGTCCAAACCCATCACTCGTGCCGATTTCAAGTCTCTGTCACCTAAGGGAAGAGCCGATGGAGTGAGAGGTTTGGATGCCACAACAGCTCCTGTGTGTCTGACAGGAGTGGGGGTGCCCCTAGGAAGTAAATTCCCTCCGGTTGTCCCCACTGTTCTGACCTTCTTGGGGGTCCCTGGGAATATGGTGTGGAGACAGCCCTAACCCCTGCGGGGCTGTGTGCGGCCGGGCGCCTCCCCCCACAGTCTCTGGGAGGTGGGAAACACCTCCCTGCCTTTTTATTTTTCCTCCCCCATTTTTGGGTCGGGAGGTCAGCGATGATGTGCTCGGTGCAGATGTGACCTGAGGGGCTGCGGCCCCACTGGTGCTTTCCCTTGCCCTCACTGCGATGCCGACTCCTTTTCTTGCTGCTTCTCTTTGCAGCTGAAGAAGTTGCTCCTGTCTCCGTCACACGTGCCTCTGAGCTGCGAGGCTCAGCGGGATGGGAGTGCCCGGCGCCCGGGGACCCCCAAGTCCCGACTCGCACGGCCCTGCACAAAGGTACTTCCTTGGCGGGCAGAGCTCGAGCCCACCCAGCACCCAGCCCCCGGGAGCCGTCCCAACAGCTGTCACCAAAGGGAGCATCTTGGAGCGTGGGCAGCCTCAGAGCCGGGCTGGGGGCAGGTGGGGACCATCACCCCTGGCAGAGCAGCACATGGTGTTCCCGTCCCTGGCTGTGCTAGGGCTGCAGTCCGGGCTCAGCAAAACCTTCGGACTTCATGCTGGGCTGAGAAATGTCTCGATGTCATTTGGAGCCAGTGGAGTCAGGTGTCTCCCAGCTTCCATGAGTGCTGGTTTGTGAAAGCTCCACGTGTTCCCTGGCCGCCCCCGCCCCGCTGACTCGCAGCCCAAGTGGGAGCCATCGGCTCCCTGCATGCCATGCTGCAGAGCCGACCCCAACACTTAAGCTAATCTCCTGAAACCCAGCAGAAGTTGCCATCAAAGATTTTTCTACTTTGCTAATAGTAATTGTGCGGTGCATTAGGTCCGGCAGGTTAGATTGCCTGGGAAGAGCAGCAAGTCTCTCCTGGGGAGAAGGAACATCATTGCATGGCGGCTGCTGGAGCAGCAATGCTCGGGGTGGTTGGGCTGCCAGCCCCACATGCCCAGTGGAAACCCCCTGGGGTGTGGGGCTGACCCCCAGTCAGGTCAGGATGCTGGTGGGCTGGAACTAAGGGGTTCAGGGATATGGGGTGACTCTGTCAGCCCAGGAGGCTTCTCCCCCCGTGCCTGCTACTTATGTCAAGTCGTGGATGTGGGGCTTGGGGCTGACTTTCTCCTCTCTCTTCTCCGAAGGTGGAGGGTCCCCGGGACAGGAGGGCGAGTGTCCCACAGGCACAGAGCCGCAGCTGCACTGAGCTGCACCGGCACCTCACCTCCACCCCACCTTGCCCCCAGACCAAAGCCTCCCAGACATCTGAGGAGTGCCCCAGCAGCAGCCACCACCCATCCCCAGGTGACTGCACCCATCATGAGGATGACAGTGACTCCAGCGAGGACTCACTGAGCTCTGCCGACTTGGTGACCCCCCCTTCCTCAGCGGAGGATGGCTCCGGCAGACAGTTCTCCTGTGAGGGGGAGATGCACTCGGTGGTGGAGCTCATCCGCTACATGCACACCTACTGTCTGCCGCCACGGAAGCTGCCTGCCCGCGATGCCGCTGACACCAAGCCCCAGCCCTGCAGCAGCCCCTTCAAGAGAGTCAAACCGGACTGCCCCGCACAGCCAGCCCCCCCTGGCAGCGCCCAGAGCCGGCCGGGCTGCACCTGGCAGGTGGCTGGGGGCTGCAAGAAGCCTGGAGCATCCTTCTCCATCCTTAAGGAGCTGCTGGCACGGGACCTGCTGTGTGACGTGAGCAAGCCATACCGCCTGGGCAAGCCTGTGTACGCTGCCCTGGCCCGGCCGCCCGGCTACTGCTCCCCTGTGCCACTGGCCCGGGATGGGGAGGATGCCAGCAGGACCTGCACATCCAGAGCCAAAATGGCACCAGAGAAGAGTGAGCTGCAGCAGAGTCCCGGGGCTGAGGCAGAGGCACCGCAGGAGCCAGGTGGCTTCGAGGACGATGCTAGCAAGCATGTGGGTGCACTGGGCACAGCTGCGGGGAAGGTGGCCCGCAAACAGGAGAGCACCGTTTATGCCGTTCGCCGGTCCAAGAGACTCAACCCCGAGCTTGGGCACTGGCTCTCCTTCCTTGATGAGCCACCCCCAGAGCCCTCTGTCCCCCGGGAGGCAGGGGACAGCCCCCAGGATGCCCTGGCCTGCAGAGAGCCCACACCATGCCCAGCACCAGAAGGCTTTTCTGCTGAGGAGCCCGCGGCCGAGGTGGAGGTGGGGGGTGCAGCACCACTGGCAGAGCCTCAGCCCCTCTCCCTGGGCTCCCCAGGGGATGGTGAGGTGGGCGACGGGGCTGAGAGCCGGCGCTGTGCCCTCCTGGAGCAAGCAGGTGAGGAGGGCTGGGGACTGTCACTCCATTCACCCCTCGCCGGTGTGCCCACGCTGCCTGTGCCGCTGCCTGTGCCGTCCCTGCCATGGGCGAGCGCTGCTGGCCGGGCGCCTGGCACTCAGCTGGCAGTGAAGCTGTGAGCAGCCCAAGCACAGCCAAGCCCTGACCCATGTGCTGGCTGGCTGAGGGGTCCCATGCATGGGGAGTTGGGGGCCTGTTCTGGTTTTGGGGTGTGGTTTCAATCCACGGGGGCCTTCTGCCTCAGTTTCCCTATCTTTACAACAAGATGAAGGAGCTGGTGTAGCACTAGCCCAGCAGGGACTGGGCTGCCCCATCCCTCCAGCTCCCTCTTCCCTGAGGGCTCACCCTTGCACGCCGGGGTTCAGCTGGTGCCCCGAAGTCGCAGCTGTCCACAAGCGCTTTGTGAGCACCAACGGCTCAACCACGGCGGGGTTGGCCCTCCTGCAGACGCTGCCACCGCGCAGGCAGGCAAAGCCCACGGTCCCCAGCCCCCTGCCAGGCCAGGGCAGGCAGAGGGGCCCTGGCTCCCACCGCAAACGCCACGGGTGCTGGATGGAGCACAGCTCCGCTGGTAACCCTGCTTCTCTCCCTGCCTTTCAGAAACACCCAGGTGTCTCACGCTGTCCTTGGCACAAACGTAAGTGCGCGCGGGGCTAAATGAACCACGCTGGGGCTGGAAAGCCACCTGGGCTTGTCTGGCTGGGCTTGCATCCGCAGTGAGCAAGCCAAGCTGCTTTTGCAGAGCAGACTGAGCCGTGCAGCTGGGTGCAGGGCTGTGGGGAGCCCCAGCCATCACTCGGGTGCAAGGAGCTCAGAGGGCCCCGGGCCGAGGGCAGGGCATTCCTGTGTGCCAGGGGAAACGTGCCGCAGAGCTCTGGCTGGGACAGGGAGGGCACGCTGCTCGCCCTGCTGCCCCTCGCACCCCTCCGTGGGTTACTCCGTCTGGCTCTGACCACGGTGGGAGGGCTCACTTGTAGACAGTATTTTCTCAGCTTCCTTTCAGTTTTTGGGACCTACAAAATTTCTCTCTCCTTATTTTCTGCTCTTCAGTGACCCAGCCTTCGGGAAGAGAAACTTTGAGCCAATGCTGACTGTGGAGCTGTGTGGGACAGCAGGTAGGACAGGATTTTCATTTTTGATTTTGCAAAACTCCTCCCTGCGAGGGGGCAGATTTACCCTAAATTTAGCCTGGAGTCACCAGCTCCAGCCCAGCCCAGCCAAAGGGGCACGTTCATCCCCTGGTCCGGGACCCCTCTTCACACTGCAAATGCAGGAGACTTCCCGTGCACTGTCTCTGCATCCCAGCACTGCAAGCAGCTGCTCAGGGGTCCCCTGCCTGAGCCAGGAGGGAAGGGGGTGTCCTCTGGTCTTCTGGTCCCTGCTGGGATCAGGCATCCTCCTTTTTCCCCAAGTGCTGCTGGGTGGATGAGGCTGTGGGGGCTGAGCAGCCTCCTCCCTTGCAATACCTGGTGCAGCCCAGGCGCTGGGGTGGGACGGGGCAGGATGGCAGGGGCAGAGCTGACTGCTGCCATTTGTTTGGGGGGGGGGGCTTCAGGTCTCACGCCGCCCACCACTCCGCCATATAAGCCCGCTGAGGAGGACCTGTACAAGCCAGACATCCCCCAGGAGGCAGGGAAGGAGGACGGGATGGCCCCCAGCCCTGGAGGTACAGGGGATATGGCAGCCTCCCAGAAAGCCCCCAGGAAGCACCCTGAGAGGACAGAGCTCTTCGCCCACCTGAGCCGAGCCGCCGGGCGCCCTGCGCTCCCCGAGCAGCCGGGCATACTCAAGCGGCCCTTCTCCCGCTCCTTCGGGGACCACGACTACTGCCAGGTGCTGAAGCCCGAGGCCACCCTGCAGAGGAAGGTGCTCAAGTCATGGGAGCCCTTGGGACAGGTGGAGACAGAGCACAAGAGGAGGGTCCCGGCTGCCCACTACCAGGGGCTGGAACTCGGTGGCAAGGAGGCGGGCGGTGAGATGCTGTGGAAGGACAGTGTCAAGCAGCTGAGAGACCAGGAGATCAGAGCCAGCTTAACAAAGCACTTTGGCTTTCTGGACAGTGCTCTTGATGATGAGGACATGGTCTTCTGCAAGACCCCTGAGTACGACACTGTCTTTGAAGACAGCTGCAGCGAGAGCGGCTCCCCCCTGGAGGAGGAGGAGGAGGAGGAAGAGGAGGAGGAGGAGGAGGAGCATGGCGACACCAAGCTGTGCCTGCGGAGAAACCCCCTTTCCAGAACCAGTTTGCATTACTGTTCCCGAAGCAGGTCCAGCTCAGGGTCTTCGTGCTGCAGGTCCCGATCACCTGCAAGCAGACGCACCTTCAGGTACAGGGGGGCTGTGGGGAGGGCACTTGGGACTGTTCTTGCCCCTGTGTTTTTGCCCCGGTGCGTGGCAGCCTCAGCTCTCTCTGCTTTGCTGGCACAAGTAATAAAGATGCTGCCTAATAAAATATAATCTATAGAAATAATTGGTAGTACATCAGCAGCTGCTGCAAATGTCAGCCATGGCCAGAGAAAGCAGCACCGGTGGCAAAGCAGCCAGGGGTTTCTGTGGTGCTGGGAGTGGTGGGACATGGGCAGGGGCTGGAGCTGTGCCTGGGAAGGGGCAAGCACCAGCTGGGAACCCTGTCCAGCATCTATCAGAGAGGACTTCCCAGTGTTTCCAGAACCCCATCTGTCTTCTGCTGCCAGTGCTCTGGAGTGCCCGCCCGCTGCTGCAGATGCTGTGTGCCTCAGCTTCTCTTTGACGCTTGAAGCTTTCCTCACCGGATCCCCCCCACCCCCCAGGGCTGACCTCCTCTCCCTCCCTTCCCAGGTGTGAGAACGGTGAGCAGTGTCAGGGCAGGAGCGGGCAGCGGGGCCAGCTGGAGAAGAGACGGGAAAAGGCCATCGTAAGTGAGCAGGGACCTTGCTCTGGGAGAAAGCAGTCCCCAGCCCTCTGTTCATCTCCTGCTCCAGAAAAGCAGCGGTGGAACCCATTAGCCCTGGCTTCAGCATCCCTTGATGTGAGGCCAGTGCTAAACAAGGACATGGGGGGTGGAGGGGGGAGAGAAAAACTCGACGTGAAGTGGAAGCTGCTGGCAATTGGCAATACACGGAGTCCTTGGCAGGAAATGCCCAGAGCATCCTACACGGGTGCTTCAGTGCAGTTGGCATTGGCAGTTAGCGGGGTGAGCCGGGGAATCCCTGAAGCCGCTCAGCCGATGCAGATGCAGTCCCTGCAGAGGCAGCCTCATGCACCAGGAACCTGTGGGTGGCAGCTGGGGTGGGGTGGGCACGCAGGGAAATAACATGCTCCTCCGTACTGTTGTGCGCGCACACTCACACATGCCCCTGTGGTATTTTTCACCTGCAACGTAATTGAATTTTGCCCCTAGCAATTCTCGGGAATATTTCCCAACATCTTCACCAGGAAAAGCTGAAAAAGCTGCAAGAGTGCAGGAGAAATTTAAAAGAGAAGGGGGTGGTGGCTGCTTCAGCCTGGATATGGCTGTCCCCAGCAGCAGTGGTGTCCTGGGGGTGACACCCGTGAGCTAGCTGGAGCAGAGACAGCCAGACCCTGGGGATGTCAGGCTGTGCCTGCCGTGGCATGGCCCTGGCGCTGCCTTGCTGGGGCTCCTCCATGACCCCACATTTCCAGTGCCCGCCAGCAGCGTGCAGGTGTGGGGTCCCGGAGCCTGAAACCTTTCACTTGCTTTGCCAGGGAGAAGGCCGGGTGGTGTATATCAGAAACCTCTCGAGCAGCATGAGCTCCAGTGAACTAAAGAAACGCTTTGAAGTGTTTGGAGAAATTGTGGAGTGTCAGGTCCTGTCCAGGACTAACAGGTGAGTGGGGAGCAAGCTGTGGTCCAGGGCTTCGGCAGCTGCAGACGGTCCCTCTCCCCAGGCATCACCAGCACTACCAGGTGGTGCAGGGTCACCCCTGCACACAGCTGTGCATGTGCAAGTGATACAGTGGTGCTGGTGGGGTAAAGTGCTCTGTGCCGTGCCAGCCCCCTCAGTCATCCAAGCCCCTACGATCTTGGCTCTTCGGGTGAGGAGATGCGAGTCCAGGGACATGGGGAGGGCCGGGGGGATGGAGAGCCAGAGGGATTCAGGGCCAGTGGGATGAAGGGACAACAGGATGGGGGGCCAGGGGCACAGTGCTGGGCAGAGCCATGTCAGAGGGGCCCATCACATCTTGAATTCTTTCTCTGGTTGCTCAGGGGGGATAAATATGGCTTCATCACCTACCGGTATTCAGAGCATGCCGCCTTATCTCTGAAGAACGGCACGTCGCTAAGGAAGAGGAACGAGCCTTCGTTCCAGCTCAGCTCTGGTGGCCTCGGGCACTTCTTCTGGACCAGATACACTGACTTGGGTAAGAAAGCAGGAGCTGCTTTTTCTGACACATCTCGTTTATCAGCACAGAGCTGTAACAGCACATTGCACTGGTGAACCCTAGTCACGCAAGGATCCTAAGCTCTTTAGAGCTTGCAGGAAAAGCCCACCGGCTCTCCTGTGGCTCATGTAGCTGCTCTTCGCTCAGTCAGATGGCTTAGGAAACTGGGACAAGAGGAGAAAAGCAGCTGGTGTGAGGACCCGGAGTGTGTTGGCTGCAAAACGTAGCATCACATCCCAGGGCTGCTCGCTCTCAGCTGACCACAGCCCATCTTGTCTGCTGCATTTCTGCCCAGGACTGGACACGTTCCAGCAGAGAAGTCCCTTCCCAGTCGTTAGAGACAGCAGTCAGCAGTATCTCATTAGCTCAAGAGGTGATGTGGGTGGTTTGCTGCTCCACAGGATGGATTCACCATGCTGCACATGCACTTTTGAGCCAAAATGAAGGCACTGAAATGTGCTGTGGTCGCATTAACCCTTTCTGTGCTGTATGGGCTTCTGCAAGACCTCCTGCCTCACTTGGCGACCACGTTAGCCAGGGTCTCGCTGGGCCCCATCCCTCCACAGGGACAGGCTGCAGCCTGAGCTGAGGGGCCGGAGCAAAACCCTGTGCTAGTCCTGCAAAAGAACTGTGATCCAGGCTTTGCTAACCCCTTGTTGCTGTGATCTGCAGGTGTTTCACAAACCCTGCACATTTAGTTCTGTACCCTCTGCAGGGGGTGAATTGGTACCAGTGTCCCACTTCATGCACGAGAGACTGAGGGCCTGAAAATAAAGCCCTAAGTCTTGACTTATCTCTAGATGTCCAGTCTGACACAAGTACTGTCTCATCTTTTAGCACCTTAGAATCTCTCATCTGCTCAGAGCAGCAATCCCTCTGACTTTGGTTATGGGTGCAAATGGCCATTCATCTAAATAAATCCCAGGGCCTCTCATTTTGGGCACGAAGAAGATAGAAAACAGATAGCACCCTGCGATGAAGATGTTGGCACATGGCTGAGCAGTGCTGTGAGAAGGGGGGCCAAAGCTGCCCCCCTGCATAGCGGCACCCCCCTCAGTGCTCCTCACCTGCAGATTGCAGCAAGGCCAGCAGTCACCCCCTCGCTGCACAGCCATGCTCGTTCCTAGAATCCCACATGCCCTGGAACAGGATAAGATGGGGAGCCCACAGGCAGGGGTGAAATGCAACCATGCCATTCATGGCTCATTCAAAAATATACATCCAAAAGGGTTAAGCTGCTGTTAAATTAAGCAGCCTTATTTCTGGCATTTGCTGAATTTCCCAGGCTTTGCAGTGGCACTGTTTGTTCAGCTTCTGCCGGAGGGCTGGGGAGCGCGGCAGGCAGGCAGCCCCCTCCCCACGACCCGCACAGCTCCCACGGGGCAGCCCTGTGTCAGCCCTCAGGATTCAGCTGCAGCCGGCAGATTTTTGCACAGCACCTGGAAACGGGTGTCTGCGGTGTGTGAGCTGCTGGGCTGCACACCGCTACAGCCCCTCTGCCCCACAGCTCCTTTCGGTGGGGGGGACAGCACCGTCCCTGCTCCCTTTCCCCATCACCGCCCCGTCCCGGCTCTGCGGTGCCAGGCTGCAGCATGCCGGTAGCGGGGAAGCTGGCAGTGCCCTGCCGTGCCTCAGTTTCGCTCCCTGCCAGGCAGCGAGAGAGCTCCTGCCCCACTCCCTGACCTGGCTGCCTTGTGTCCCTGCCGTTCCCAGATTGCAGCGCGGAGGAGTCCTCCCCAGCTCCAGTGAAAAGCAAGTACGAGACCATGGATTTTGACAGCTTGCTGCAGGAGGCCCAGCTAAGCCTGCATCGGTAACAGCCTTAACCTTGGAGGAATACCTCAATACCTCAGTCAAGGCACTTCCAATATGTTTACGTTTTCAAAGAAATTATTCAGTCTATGGAAAGCAAGAGAGAGCGAGAGAGAGCGAGAGCACGCACGCACGAGAGAGAGACTGCTGTCCCTTCCGATCGATGTTTACATTGAACAAAGCTGCTTCTGTCTGTGAGTCCCCATGGTGTTGATGTCTCACTGCCACACGTTAGTCCCTCTGCTTCTGACTGGTTGTTTTAGGGTGAGCCTAGGAGCCCCCCAGCCCCTCTCCCCCCTCCCAGCCCTCCTCCTCCCCGTGCTCCCACCGCGGAGTTGCAGCTGTGTTCACCATAACATTTTTTTGTCCGTAGTGTGTGATGATGAAATTGTTAATTGTGAATAGAATCAGGATTATAAACTAATTTTTAATAGAAGAAGAGAAAAAAAGTATATACTTAAAAAAATGTATTTATGGCTCAGATGTACTGTAATTCAGATTTATTGTACCGCTTCCTTGATTTTTAACTATGCACTGTAATGAGGCATTTGCCACTCAGCAAATGGGGGGTCAGAGCAGAGTCACGGAGCCGGCATTCGCCTGTTGGCCACGGAGGCACCCGCCTCCCCTGCTGGCAAACTGGGCTGCTCGGCAGTCACTTCGGGGTCACCCACTTTGCTGTCAAAGCCATTCTTCTCGCTGGCGTGGCCCAAGGCCCCCAGCCCAGCTGGGTGGCAGCACCCAGATGCTGAGATTGGTCCTGGCGTGTGATGGAACCAGCAGGCGATGGGGCACGCCAGCCCCCTGCCCTTCTCGCCATGGGGCCAGGCAGCTTTGCAGGTGCAAAGGAGAAGGGTGGTGGAAGGATGCTCTGCCTGGGGGACCGTGGGACCAGTGCTTGCCAGGCAGCACTGCTTCAGCCCTCCGCCACCTTTGGAGCCAGTGAAGAGGGGACAGAGCTGGCCAGGCTTGATCTGGCAGGTCCTGACAGCGCAGCCTGCGGGGTTGGTGCCTCCAGGTCTGTGCGATGTAGCTGGCTTCCCTCTGGCTCCTTGGGCAGCTGGGAGACTGGCTGGGCCAAGCGGCTTGCTCCCCGCTCGCTTCCACCGCCTGCAAAGCAAGCGGGGTGAGAAGGACCCATCTGTGATCCCTGCCTGCCCACCCACCCAAACCCCAGGGAAGCGGGAGGGGGCACAGCAGCTGTGCCGAACGCCTGCCCCAGCCAGCAGCCCGCCTGCACTCTGTCCGGTACCTGATAAGCCATACCCTTCCCCAGCACCCAGTTGGCCCCCAGGATCCGTCCCCCATGCCACCAGTGCCCCATGGCATGCTTGCTCACCCTGCCTCGGGCCAGGGGCCCTTGGGGCTGCCTGGCAGAGCTGGATTTAAGGCATGCTCAAGCAGCACCCCCCTGAAATCTGCTTGCAAACTTGCCCTCCGTTTCCGAGCGAGGTGGGCAGGGGGAGAGCCCACCACCGGCTGGAGCAAAGCCCATCACAAGCCGGCCAAGAGGTACTGTTTTCCTGAGGTAGCGGGAGTCTTCCTGCTCCTCAAGCCATTGCCATCGTCTCCATTTATTTTTTCAGACCCAGAGACCACTAGGGATTCAGCCATCCTATGTAGATAGAATATTATAGCCTTAACTCTGCCAATAGATAGATTAGAGTCTCCTGGGGTCTCCCCTCAACATGACTTAGGGGTTTTATTCTCATTTCCCTGGCGTGGGTACTGTTTTGTCTTGCAGGGAGTATGACCAAAGCCTTCGAAATCACGCAAGATGTGATGCCAAGAGCTGGAGCCCTGCCGAGGTGGCCCTCGGCTCCAGGGCCGTGTACGCGGCTGGTCTCTGGCAGGAGCAGGAATGCCGGCAGCACCGATACCAGCACAGTTACCTGGCTATTTCTCCCTGCTTTCAGGGAAGCTGTGGTTCTGACAACAACCAGCCTGGCAGTGCAAGGGCCACCGCGGGGTTTGACCTGCAGGTCCCCAATCTGCCGCCGGCGACAATCCCTGTCAGGGAACAGTCCTTGTGCCATTTCAGGCTCAGCAGCAAGGTTTGGCATCTCTCCTGCCACAACCTCCCCCCACTTGTCATCCTACCTTAGCAAACACAAGTAGCTCTGACCGAGACTGAGCATCTGCTATTGGCAATTGCCTCATTGTAGCTTTGCCTTTTTCTGTCCTAGTATTTCCTCACAATGATGATGTTTACATGTGATTGCTATAGAGCTTATGTAGAATGTATATAGCGACACATTTAGGGTGGGTAGTACTGTCCTGTGCTGTGCTGATGTTTTCCAGAAAACGATCAATCCAAAAAAACAAACAAACAAAAAAAAAAGCAAAGTAAGTGGAATTCTTCCATCTCCCGCACAGCTCTGGGCACCGAGCCCCCCCGGCCGTGCCCCGCTGGGGATGCATCAAGCGTGGTGGAGGGAAGGGTTAGTGCAGAGCTGGGGGGGACCTCTCCTGGGGGGTCACTCAGTCACTGCCCAAGCATTGGTTTCAGTGTACCCAGCTATAGAATTTCGCATTGTTTTCCTGCAGCTGGGTGCCCCGGGTTGGCCCATAGCCCCTGCCCATGCCCGGCTTCTGGATATTGAGGCCGGTACTCGGGAAGGGGAGGGCTCGTCCTGCACAGAGCTGATCAGTACTGCACCCATAGGGTAGAAAGAGATGCAATAAGTGGTCTTTCTGGTGCCTGAAGCCTATAAGTGGGTTTGGGGTTTGGGTTTTTTCTTTTTTTTTTTGGTTTGGGTTTTTTTTCTTCGTTGTTTGGTTGGGGTTTTTTCCATTAAATTGGGATGGTTTGTTTTCCCTCCTTCCCCAAGAAATTTATCCAGGATTTACACACTATGCGCAGAGGTGTGCGAGGTGCAGATGTGCAGCCGTGGCTGGGGCAGCCCTGTGCCACTGCCCGTCGCTGCAGCAGGGGAGAGCAGGGGTCAGGTGCTGTCACCCCAGGGCTGTGCTGTCACCCCAGGGCTGTGCTGCCTGCCCCAGCGGCTTCCCCCAACTTTTAGGACTGGGTGAGAGTGGCGGGTGTTCAGCTCAAGAAGCACAGGTCTGCTGGGTTTAGAATCCCTCACGCAGGGTTTGTAGTGAAAAATAGGTTTCTATTTGATTATTATTATTTTTTTTAAATATAGTTGTCTTGAGCTGGCAGTGCCCGAGTCCGCAGAGGGCCAGGCAGGAGGGCTCGGGCACAAGGGCAGGTGGGAGCTCACTGCCTGAGCAGCCTGCGACTGCTCCAGATGCTCATGGGGAAACGGGGCAGGAGCAAGGCGCTGCCCGGGCGCTGTGCGGGAGAGGCAGCCCGGGCTGCTGGGGGCACCCAGCCAGGCCACCCAGTCTGTGGCATTGCAGCGGGTGCCCCAGTGTGGGTGCAGCTCAGAGCTGGGCACCCTGAAAAGGGAACCCTTGCACCCCAGCCCCCTTGGCAGCCCCGGGGAGCTGCCCCCCACCACCTGCAAGGGCTGGGGCTGCAGGCGGGCAAGGAGCACTACTTCAAAGAGAAACTGGGAGCAAAAGGGTACGTTACCATAGGCAGTAAGTAAGGAGGAGATCTATTTTTTTAAGAATATATAGTTTCCTGCAGGTGCTGTGGGGAAATGCTGAATGTGAAGAGTTTTCGTGATAAAATGCCCCTTTGCTTTTTTTGCACAGATTTGCCCCAGAAAAGCTCATTGTTCAGGACGGGGTACTGGGTTTCTGGCTGGAATCCAGTGGGTCCCTGGGGCTCCTTGGGATGGAGCACATGTTTCTGAGTGTCTGGGCTGAATGCAGAGGACAATCCTGGTTTTTAGATTCAACGCTGCCCCAACGAATCCCGATCCCTACTCAGCACAGCTGGCTGGGTTGCACATCTCCTTTAACAAAGCAGCAGCTCAGTCACCATGTTACAGTCCTGAGTGTCTGATTTCAGCAGTGGTCCATGCAAAGGGGTGTTGCAATCGCAGACCAGCACTTTTCTTTTTTTTTTGGTGGGTTTTTTCCTTTCTTTCTTTCTTTTTGGAGGTATGCTGAAACTGAGATACAATGTTGTTCGTAGCTGTGCCCTGACACCCCTTCTGTTCTAAGCCTCGTAGTCCATCCCTGACAATCTCAAGCAATATAGAGCCAAATGCAGCCTTCGGGTTTCATTCCTCTTCACTCGCCCACCCTGGGGTCAGGGGCGGCAGCAGCCCAGGGCCCACGGCCACAGCGCCGAGCTGAGAGCCATGCTGCAGTAAACACTGAGTTGGGGAGGGAGTGTGTGTATGCATGTGAGAAAGAGAGAGAAAGATTAAATTGATGCATTTCTTGAGAAAGGTGTAAGAATTTCACCTAAAAAGGGGCACATCTGCTTTGTTATTTATATAAAAAAAAAAAGCTAAATTCTGTCTTTTTCTCCTTTTTTTTTTTTAAGTAAAAGGACACTGCTCATAATTATTAGGGGCCAATTCTGCCTCCCTTCCTCATACTGAGTAAGTACTACTTAACTGCAATTTTCTACTTGCAGAGTAAGTAAAAGTAGCAGAATTGATCCCTTTGTGATTAAGAATCAAGTTTTTAGTCTGTTGGGTTTTTTTTAATTGGTAGCATTTTTTTATATTTCACTTAATTTTTTCCCCAGTTCCGTTCTGTTGTGTCCTTATTTATGTAACATACTTTAACCTTAAAAGATGGCATGGATTCTTATGCCTTTCCTTTATTATTATTGTTATTATTTTTAAAAAAGAGATTTATTTCTAGTGTGATTTAACTGTCTACCTTCTAAAACGAGAGAACGTTTTCTTGTATTTTTACATTGTCAGATTCTATAGTTTCATAGATAATTTAACCAAATCGCTCAATGTATTATCTATATCTATCTGGTGGGTATAAAAGTTCTATTTTAAATTGTGTAAATACTTCAGAACTGGCTTCTTTTTCCAGACTCCCCTGCTGTGGAGTTACTTGTTTACATCAAAAAGACTGTAGGATCTCTACGCTCATGTACTGTAAATAGTGAAGTGATCTGCCTATAAATAAACGATAACATATACACTATAAAGTGGAAAGGAAAAAAAAAAGGAACAAGTCTGTGCTGCTAATACTTTAGTTTATTAGTGCAAACCTGCCCTGGGAGGAGGCGTTTTGCTTTGCAGAAGGTGCTTTCCTGCATCTGTCTGGCAAGCAGTGGGATGGTGGGGGCACAGCTGGGGTCAGGGGGGTGGCGGAGCCCCCCAGCTTGCTCACACCAACACTGCACCACTGCCAGAGATGCAGCTCCCAGGGGGAAATACCTCTGTATATTGCTATTTTAAGTGTGGCTTCTTCCAGTTTTAACTTGTGCAGGAAAAGCCTGCCACTGCCACAGGACCCATCGCAGAAGAATGAAGGGTTAAAAATGAAGTGGGGCATGCACCTCGCGTTTGCTTGAGTGGGAGTAAGAGAGCAAAGGGCTAGATTGCAAGAAAAAGTGTGGAGAAGACTCCAGATGGTGGTGCAGCAACTGTACGGCTCAGGATGGTACCTGGATAGCGGTACCAGGAGAGCCGTCACCTGGCAGCCACCCTGCTCTCCCAGAGACACAGCCAAGGTGGCCAAACTGCTCTTCGCCAGCATAGGGTGTCCTGGTCATCATGGGAGCCTGGGAAGGGATGGGATGGAAAGCCTAGGCAGTCAGCAGCAGCCCGGGGGCAGCCACCCCACAGCATGCAGGAGCCCAGGGCCCAGGGCTCGCCGGGTCGGAGACGCTGCACTGAATTTATCTGGAGCACGGTGCGGTGGTGCTGCTGGGCAGGAGGACCTCAGCAGCCCGAAAGGAGGAGGTCAGCAAGGTGCTGAGCTGTCCCAGCTATTTTTTTTTCTGCCAATTTGCACCAATTTAGGTAGTTGCCTTAGACCTGCCCGTGCCCAGCGCAGCACAGGGGGTGGGAGCCCAGTGTGGGTCCCCCTGCCCAGCCACAGAGCCAGAACCAGCCTCCCCCCCTGAACCCAGCCCCTGGTCCTTGCAGCTGCTGCACCCTTGAGTGGCGAACTGGCAGGAAGCCTATTTCCCAGCTTCTTTCCAAAAAAACCAGGTTTCAGAGCCACCGATATTTTTTTCTAAGACACATAAGGGCACAGTGACACTGCCAGTGCCAGGACAGATTAAAACATGAAATTTCAAGGGGGAAATTTGGGGATGCAGCTGGGGTAGCCAGTGTCAGGGTGCCCAGGGTGGATGCAAGCAGGTGCAGAGGCACGGGAGCGGGGTCCCTGGCTGGCAGGGCTCCAGGATGGAGTGGAAGCAGATGAAGGAAGGGGTCTGCAGGGAGGGCAGACCCACAGCTAAGGCTTGTCCTCCCAGCCTGACCTGTGCTGCCCAGACCTGCCTTCCAAGGCAGCTTTCTGGAAAATAAAAGGCTGATAGTGTTTATTGAGGGCTATCCTGCAAGCAGACCTAGAGACTGAAGGGAACTGTTGGTGAATCGCCACATCAGCTCAGCACCTCCGTCCCAGCAATTAGTCCCAGAAATTACTTCCAGCCATTTGGAAAAAAAACCCAATAATGTGACAGTTTTCATTTTGGTATAACGTTATGGTACAATGGCTTTTTTTCGCACAGATGGGCACTGCTTCGATAGTAGCTTCTGTGGCTGCTCTCCAGCTGCAGGAGGGAAGGGAGGCGGTGATACCTCCTGGGACAGGCATACCGTGCCTTGTGGGAGGGGAAAATAAGTCAGTAACAGGCTTTTGTGAACAGGGACAGCTTCCGTTGCTTACCATGGCTGGCTGCCACCTGGCAGGCAGTGTGGGCAGCAGGTAGCGTGGGCAGCACATGCAATGCAGGCAGCAGGCACAGCAGGGGCTGCAGGGCCAGCGTGTGCGGTGTGGTGGTGCCCACATCTGCCCAGCTGAGATCACAACTGCCCCCAGCTCCACCGGCTTGGTGGGACCTCCCCCTGCCCCACGGGCAAGGGCCCACAGAAAGGCTGGTGGGCAGGCAGAGGCACAGCAAGGCAGGCTCATGAAACGCCTGTTGCTTGGGTTTTATTTCACTGCCTGGTGAGCTGTCCTGGGCTGCCCTTTGGAGTTTCTGTTCCCACCTGTGCCCTGGGCAATGGCATCGGACAGCAAATCCTGCTCGGGGCTCTGCTAGGCACAGGACCTCCCTGCTCCCTGACATGGACCTCAGCTTCTGGGCCACACAAGGTCTGCACAGAGGACCCTGGAGGACATACTTCAAGTAATGTACGCATTTGCCCACTAAGCATTTGTCAGCCCGGGTCCATGCAGGTGTCTTTTCAGGGAGGAATAGGGACAGGCTTGGTTTCTTTGCTCCCTGCCATCTCAGGGACCTCTCTGCCTGCTGGTCCCACTGTACTGGCCTCCTGCCTGCAGCAGCTGCCCACAAGGGACTCCTGCCAAGCCCTGCATCTCTCCCCCTAAGGCACCTGCAACCCCCACCTCCTGTGTTTGCTGCCTGTCTTTAAATGCCGGTGGAGAGCTTTCTCCAGGTGCTGCTGGGTTTGTGTCCTGCATTCTCTGTTCTCTCTTTCTCTCCCCCTCAGTCCTTGGCTGGATATGTTCTAATTTTTCATACGCCATCTCTGTCTCCAAATACCTTTTCAAACTCAGGCTTGGACCCCTTGTGTTTCTCAGCAGCCTCCTGCAGATAAGAAGGCACCATCCTCTCCCCACCAGCTTTTTGAGCACTAATGCTGCTCTCCCAAAACCTGATGACCTGCTGACTCTGAGGGAGCGTTTCCAGCTCCTTATGTCCGCAGGCTCTTGCTGCCTGCAGTGCACAGTGGGCCCCACTCCGTGGTGGCTGAGCGGACCCTTTGATGACCAGGGCAACATCCTCCCCGGCAGCAGGTGCGATGGGTGAGATGCTGGTGCAGGGGTCTCAGAAGGCCACCAGCTCCACGCAGCAGTGCTGGGGCTGCTGCCTCTCTCCTTCTCTAAGTCTCTCTTCTTCCCTTTCAGCTTGACATGCACAAAGCCCCCTCTTTGCTCCTGCAATCCTGCTTTGATCACCACGAGCAAGCAGGAGGAGGCTAAGCACCAAAGGAATACCAAACGGCTGGAGAGACCAGGCAGCTCAGGTTTGCCAGGAGCTACCCTCTGCCTGCCTGCCTGCCAGTCAACAGCCTGAGGAGCAGAGGGAAAACACGTCCTCGTTGCCTTAATAATAGCAATAACTGTAGAGGAAGACTCTCCACACTGCGGTAGTGCACACAAGCATGCGATGCCCCAGGCTCTCAGTAAGCCCTGAAGCACAAAGGCTGACTGCCCACACAGAACCTGCTGGAGAAGGGCACTGAGAGTGCAAAGCTTGGCACAAGCTGTCTGTCATCTGTATCTGCTCGCACTGGTTTTGGAGCACGCAGAATCTTCATCGCAGTGGATCTGCAAAAAAGCAGTGTCTGACCGGAGAGAGGCAGGGAAAGGATCTGGCTCACCACTGCTAAAAGGGAAAACTCTTGGGTGAAAGCCCTGGCTTTCATCACCATCACCTTCTCCATTCATCACTGCCAGCTACTGAAAGTCAGCCCCAGGCAGGACCTCGGCAGTCCAAGGAGGAAAGGCAACTCCTGCAATCCCCCCAGGATGTGGGGCTCACCCTGGCGTGCTCACGCAGTGGAGGGAGGGACACAGCTCTGAGCATCCTCACTTCTGAGGTTCAGCTCACCTTCAAGTTTACTTCCACGAAACACAAGTCCAGGTCTGCTCTGCTGGGTTTTTCCAATTGGCCAAAGCCAACCAGCACTGAAATAATGTTGTATTTAAAAATTACATAGAAAAATAAATGTATCTGGCAACTAGCTATTGCTCTCTCCATGCTGCTTCCAGTATAAGCTCTGTCCCTGCTACTGAATTTACCCCATTCCATGCTGCTGGTGGGGGGGGACCCCAACATCAGTGTAGCTGTGAGACCAAAGGGAAGAGTTAAAAAGCCAAACAGGCTGTGGCTGTGCAACCATTTTGCCACACAAGCTGCCCGCAAGTGGCCCGGGAGATACCAGCAGGTTATTTACAGTGGCCATTACCTGCAGCTTCCAACATCTACTGGCCATTCAAACTCCTGAAGGAAATCAAGGAAATTATTTTTTCTTCAATGAAAGGATTAAGAACTTTAATTAATGAAGGGTAAAGAAAGAAGATTTTAGGCTAGACGATTTGCAGGCAGCACACATAGCAGCAAGGCTGCAGCTGGCCGCAGCAGCACACAGCAGTGGAGCAGCAGCTTGTCTCAGCCTCTGTCTGCAAGCAGGGCACAGTAAGTAACCCAGAGCCATCCACAAAATCCCCGCAGGCACCCACAGGGAGCGAGTCCTTCTGCAGCCCTCGTAAGCTCCAAGCAGATCAGAGGATTTTTCCTACGCAGCACCAGGTTTTGCGGTTGGGATGCACGCAGTGGCACGGCAGTCAGCTGGTGCCACGTGCACTAAGGGCAGCGTTCGCAGGTGCAGGTTGCGCCACACTGCAGGAGGTGGGGAAGGGCAACGGGAAGCAGCAGTTTCATGTGCTTTGGGGGAACAGCAAAGCCAGGTGAGCTCTGCATACAGTATTAGTCACATTCGGGACAACTGTGGAAAAGGGATTAGCAGGAGTGGAGTGTAAAGCCACAAACTCCAGAGAGCGGAGAAAAATAATGATAAAGGACACAGTGTAGCAATGAAAATAGGAAACATCACTCGGAAAGTACAGCTAACATCTGAAACCTCTCCATCCAGCAGGCCAAGGTCATTACAGAGCATTAGGGAGCAGTTAATAGGCAGCAAGCTGAAAATGAGCTTGTGCTCTGATATGGAGGGAATTATTCTACCTACCCCCAGCAGGTGCATCGTGTTGGAGAGGGCTGAGAGGCCAATATCATCAGGAAGAGATTTGTATGATGAATTCTTGTAAAATAACTATTGCTTCTCTGGGCAGGTAGCCAAGTGCAGCGCCCTTGCCTGGACAGTGGCTCGGGTGCCTCGCTCGGTTCCAGGAGCGGGTGTTGAACAGGTCCTGGGGAGCCCAGGAGCAGCTCGAGCAGCCCAGTAACCCCAGTCTCTGAGCGACCGCCGGCTGTGGGGCTGTGCCGCGGGGGTCGCGCTGGGCTGGGACAGTCACCGCCAGCGTGCCGGCTGCCAGCACCCCCTCGGGAGCTTCCTGGAACAACGGGGCAGAGAACAGAGCGAGTCGGTTTTAAACTGGCAAAAATAAGTTGCCTCCATCCTGCTCTCCCCCCTGCTCCTGCGACGGAGGGGTCTTGAACTCCCTCCTGTTTCTAGAAGAAACCGCAGCTTCGGGCGTAGCAACCCGCCGGCGGGACGGAGGGGGCTGCCGGGGGGGTACCAGCCCGCGGGACCCCCCGGCGGGAAGGAGGGGGCTGCCGGGGCGCTGGACCGCGGGACCCCCGGCGGCAGGTAGCCGGGAACCGGCGTTATCCCTCCCGCTCGCTTCGCCCCCCCCCCCGCGGCAGGGCCGGGCGGTGCCGGCGGCGGGGCTGGCAGGAGGCAGCGCTACGCGGGGCGGCCCTGCCCGGGACCGGGGCTGCCGGCGGGGGAGGCGGGGCGGGGGGGCCGGCACTGCCGCTTTCGGTTTCTTTTCCCCTCGGTGCGCGCCCAAAGCAGGACCCGGCTGCGCGGCCCGGGCGCCATGGCTGGGCTGGGTGCTGTGGCCGGGCTGAAGGAGGAGCTGACCTGCCCCATCTGCCTGGGCATCTTCCGCAGCCCCGTGTCCCTGAGCTGCGGGCACAGCTTCTGCAAGGGGTGCATCCAGGAGGCGCGCAGGGGCCGGCAGGGCCCCTTCAGCTGCCCGCTCTGCCAGGCCTGCGTGGACCCCCCCGCGGACCCCCAGCCCAACGTGCAGCTCTGCAGCATCGTGGAGCGGCTCCTGAACGCGGCCCCTCGCACGGGGGAGGAAGGGTGCGATGCGCCACGCGAAGAGGAGGGGGACAGCTCGGGCCAGCCGGAGGTGACCCTGTGTGATTTCTGCCTCTGGGAGCCACAGCCAGGCGTGAAGACCTGCCTGACCTGCGAGGCCTCCCTGTGCCAAGCCCACCTGAGCAAGCACAACACGAAGAGCCCCACGAAGGACCACATCCTGGTGGAGCCCTGTGATGCTCAGTCCTTGGCCGAGAGGAGATGCCCCCAGCACGGCAAACCGCTGGAGTGCTACTGCCAGACGGACTCGGTCTGCATCTGCGTGCTGTGCTGTGTCATCGGCTCCCACAAGAGCCATAAGATCATCACTTTGGAGAAGGCTTTTGGCCAAGCGCAGGTAAGAGGCTGCCAGGAGAGTGGCCCAGGCGTGGGTTGCGTTTAGGAGAACCACGGGGGGCTGTGGCCCAGCTGCCTGCAGCACGGGGATAAAACATCTCCCGAGCCTCGGATCTACAGGCTCGGGGTAGGGCTAAATCTCCATCTTGGGTCACTGAGCTTCTATGCCTAGTTTTGCCCCAGATTCCCTCTGGGCTCACCCCTCGGGGTATAAAACGAGATGTTATAAACACTTTCTTCCCATCCTGAGGAGCCAGACTGGTGGGACTGAGTGCTTGTGGCTATGCTTTTAGTTCTTGGTGTACTTCCAAGCTGGAAGATCAGCCTGAGCTGCGTTTACGGGAAGAAAATGAATGACAGAGCAACAGAAAGGAAGCCGTCAGCACTGAAAGTAGCTTTATGCATGGCCGTTGCACATGAACATGAGTTTTCAGTCTCAGATTTCTTTCTTGTGCTCAGAATTGTTGTTATTTGTTCAGGGATAAAATCTTCCAGTTAAACTTTATGTAGTGATTTATCCTGAGAGCATGCGGTGAACAAACTTTTTGCAAGTCTGGCTTAACCCATTTCCATAAAATTGCTGATCTGGTGCCCATATGTCAGTCCTATCCCGATATCTCTCTGGTTATTTTTATAGAATATTTTTCCTAAAACTCTGGAAACAATGAAAACACACGAAGCCGCACTGGATCGAAGCATAGCAAGCCTGCTGGAACAACAGGAGCAAGTAAAGGTTTGTTCCAAGGTCCCGTACTGCTTTGGGGATGGTTGCTTGCTGGTAGCTGATGAGATAAAGTTTTGTTTTGCCCTTCCCCAGATTGTTGATTCCAAAGCCTTTTTTCATTCTTGTGTGGTTTCTCAGATGTTTTCTAGGTTTCTTCTCTGAGGGAGGATGATGAATAACTTTCTTATCAGTCTGGGAAGTATATTCTTAGTTTCCAAAGGACTTTTGAGCTTGAAAGTTGCTGTTAAGTCTGTGCCTCCTGATTAGTGGGTGGCGGTTGGCTTTCCTTTTCCCAACCTTATTCAATTGGCAGGGTCTAAAACATTTCGGAAAATATTTAGGATAAATAAATTTATAGATAGTAATTTTGGAAAATATTATGGAAAAAACCCAGACCATGTTACAGTGATTTTATTCCTTTTTACAACAAGAAATCCCTTTAGGTTAGCTTGTGGTTCTGAAAAGTTGGTAGGAATTAGGTTAAATGATTGCCCCAAAGTGTTTGGGTTTTGCTCCTAGCATGCAGTCACCTATCTAAAAGCTCTGAAAGAGCAGGGAATTTAACACAGGTCTCCAAACCCTAGCTCATTCTGCTTAGGCAGAATTGGCACTTGCCTTCCTCCACAGGGAAAAGTGATGGGAGCAGAAGTCCTGGTGCTGGGAAAAGGAAATGTATATATATACATATATATACATATTCTAGTATGAAGACCTAACTTTACCTGTTGGCAGTGTCCTGTCTGGCAGTATAGCTACTTTCACACCGTGAAGGAAGCTGGGTGGAGGTAGTAAGCAAAGAAACTGTTTCCTCACCCACCCTTAAAAGGACCAAAGGCAATGTATCCCAGAAAAACACCAGTGCAGAATAAGGAAATATATGCATAGTGGAATGTCTTCAGCAAGCATCATGCAAGAAGCACTACTTTTTAATCTTTTTCTGGTCAGTTGCCAGATGCTTTCTGCTGTCAGTGGGACATCTTGATTTGTTGTCATATGGAGCGGCACTAAGTTAGTGGTTACTTCTCTCAGCCCGGAAAAGACCAGGCTCTTTTCTGAGAGAGAGAGTTAGTGTGGAAAATGTAGAATTCAGTCCCTAACAGCTTTGAAAGTGTTTTCTTCATAGGCTAAGGGGAGTCTGCAGAGGGATCAGCTGAAGAGCCTCTTTGACGAGATGTGTATGCAGCTAGAGACCAAAGAAGAGCAGGTCTTGAAAACTCTCAGTCACAATGAGGAGCAACACCTTGCTGAGATTCAGACGGAGATAGAAAAACAGAAAAAGGAGAAGGATGCTGTCAGCCGTGATGTACAGGAGATGGAGGCTCTGAGAGATCAGAAAGACCTACTTCTTTACACCAAGGTACCTAACAGCATCTCCCTTCCCAGAGATACTCAGCTTTTGGGCTGGCCTTTGCCTGGTCTATGCTAATTCTACTTTCAAAATGTCTTTTACAGACTTTTGCAGCGATTCGAGCAAGGTAAGCTCTTCCTGAGGTGGTGCACTATTGCATTACACTTTGTTTCAGGTGCCTGGTAGTCTACTAGTGCGAGTCTGCTAGCCCAGCCTGCATGCCCCAGCCCCACAGCTCCCTGGGCTTGCCCTGGCTGCCCCCTGGGCATGCTGACTGCACACTCTTGAGCCTGGCTTTGGCAGAGACCTGGAGAAGCCCCAGAATATTAACAGAGGTCACGTGTGACTCTTCATATGCAGCATGGCTTCTTTTGCCGTACTCTCCACACCTGTTCTCAAGACCCATTCTGAGGGCAGTTCCTGAATATTTAGGTCCCTGAGTGGGCATGCAAAGGATGGATGAGCTTAGGTATCCTGAGTCATCCTCCAGTTTACATTGCCTTCTGCTTATAAGAAGCAAATGTGGCAGAAGCCGAAACGTGCATGAAGGAGAGTCTACAAAGTTCATGGCTTTTCTCCTGAGCTGTTCCACTAGCGCCTGCCCAGCGCTGTTCCTCCACCACAGCCCACCGCTGCATGCACACAGGCGGCCCCAGCCTGGTCTTTCCTCAGCCCTGCCTTTCAGGTGCAGCAGTTGCCCCTTGGCTGTCATAATGCAGCACCTCTGGTTTGCTGTCCCAGCATCCCAGCAGCTGTCCCTGACACCTCATTAGCTCCTGCTGTGGGGACTTGAGGACTGTAACCGCAAACATGATGCTAGGGCATGTCCTGGCAAAGCTGGGGCTGAGGTGGCTGAGACAAGGTTCCCTGGGGACAGGTACTGTCCATGAAGTGAATTTCATCCTAACAGTGTTGAAGGGATTTGGGGTTCTGGGAGAAACCTGCTCAGAGGGGGAGTCCCTGGTAAAGCTGCAGAGGGAGGGGAGGATAGAAGCTGCTTTCTGTATCTCCCATCGAGGCTGCATGTGGAGCAGGAGAGGCAGTTGTTGGCTCAGGGATGGGTTTTTTGATGGTTTTCTGACAACTTGCTGCTCTTCTGATGTCTTTCTGTATGTTTTAGGAAACACAAGCCAGTTCCTAACACAGTTGGTGTACAACTACCACAGCCACCCATTATTTTGAATGAATTAACAACAAACACTACTCTGAGGTTTTTCCAGCAATTTCTCTCAGACATGCAGTCCTTATTTAAAGCACTACCTGGTAAGTGATCATTTTGCTACACAACAAGCAAGATGGAAAACATATTTTAAAAAGAACTGTAATAAGACACTGAGTACAAGTACCTCTAGAAGAACTGATTAATCACACTTACTAGACAATCTTTAAGGTCCTTCCAACCCATTCTATGATGCTCTATGATATGACTGTATTTTCACATATGTGTACATAAAAGGGCCTCAGGGCTTTTGGATGTGCTCTGAATACACGCTGTTAAAGTGGGCTCTGGGTAAAGAGCTGTGGATGTCCTAGAGTTCTCTGAGAGGATTAAGACTAGCAATGCCTCTTCTGTCTGTAGCATGACTTTGATTCAAAGCACATGGAAAGCCGAGAACTCTTCAAAGCAGCAGCAGCAGCAGGTGGAGTTTGTCTCACAGTGTAAAAAATTTACTTTTTTGTAAGATCAACCTGCTGTCCCAGTGCTGTGCACAGTGGGATGCTTGTCCAATTGAATCAAAAATATTAGGGTTCCTTTGTTATAGCTCCCATGCTGACAGTGAGCCTAGGGTCAAGACCGAGAGACAGCTGGGGTGGGAAGGCTCTACCCAGGGCACACGTGACAGTGCGCACACCTAACTGGCTGCCGCCCATACAGCCTTGGGCGCACCAAGAGGCACACTGCTCACAGCCGCTCCTCAGCTCTGTCTCTGCCATCCCTGTAAGCACAGCCCAGACCTATTCTGGCTAGAAAACCTCAGATCCAGGTTTCCTAATTATCTATGCCACCTGAGCGGTTTTGGTTAGTTGCCCAAGTCACTGCCGCTGTTTCAGTTTCCTGAAGGAGTAACTTCCAGAAAAATGTCACAATTTTGAAATGCATTACATGCAAGAGAAGGTCTGAATAACAACATTCTTCAAATTCCTGAGTGTAGAACTCACTTTTTGTTACTGGCCATGGTAAGAAGTTTTGAGAGTTCTAGAAAATAACTTCACAGTATCACAGACTGGTTGGGGTTGGAAGGGACCTCTGGAGATCATCTAGTCCAACCCCCTGCTCAAGCAGGGTCACCTAGGGCAGGCTGCACAGTCTCATCCAGGTGGGTTTTGGATGTCTCTGGAGAAGGAGACCCCACAGCCTCCCTGGGCAGCCTGTTCCTGTGCTCTGTCACCCTCAAGGTAAAGAAGTTCTTCCCTCAGATTCAGATGGAACTTCTTGTGTTGCACTGTGTGCCCATTGCCCCTGGTCCTGTCACTGGGCACCACTGAAAAGAGCCTGGCCCCGTCCTCCTGGCACTCGCCCTGAAGATATCTGTAGCCCTTGGTAAGATCCCCTCTCAGTCTGCTCTTCTCCAGGCTACACAGGCCCAGCTCTCCCAGCCTTTCCCCACAAGGGAGATGCTCCAGTCCCCTGATCATCTTGTAGCCTCTGCTGGCCCCTCTCCAGCAGTTCCCTGTCTCTGGAACTGGGGAGCCCAGCACTGGACACAGCACTCCAGACGTGGCCTCACCAGGGCAGAGCAGAGGGGGAGGATCACCTCCCTGCCCCTGCCGGCCTCGCTGCTCCTAATAACCCCGGGACACCACTGACCTTGGCCACCCGGGCACATGGCTGGCTCACGGGCAACTGGCTGCCCACCAGACCTCCCAGGCCACCCCCAGCCTGTGCTGGTGCCTGGGGCTGTTCCTCCCTGGGTGCAGGACCCTACACCTGCCCTTATTGAGCTTCATTAGGTTCCTCTCCACCCAGCTCCCCAGCCTGCCCAGGTCTTGCTGAATGGCAGCGCAGCCTCCTGGGGTATCAGCCGCTCCTCCCAGTCTGTATCAGCCACAAACGTGCTGAGGGGACACTCCGTCCCTCCATCCAGGTCGCTGATGAATAAGTTGGAGGACGGGACCCAGCACGGACCCCTGGGGAACACCGCGAGCTACAGGCCTCCAGCCAGGCTGCGCGCCACTGGTCACAGCTCTCTGAGCTCTGCCATTCGGCCAGTCCTCAGCCCACCTCACTGTCCCCTCATCTCGCCCACATGTCCTGATTTTATGTATGAGGCTGTTACGGGAGACAGTGCCAAAAGCCTTGCTGAGGTCAGGGTAGACAACATCCACCACTCTCCCCTCACCTACCCGGCCACTCATTCCATCACTGAAGGCTGTCAGGTTGGTCAGGCATGATTTCCCCCTGGTGAATCCATGTTGACATTCCTGATGACCTTCTTTTCCTCCACATGCTTCAAGACGACCTCCAGGATGAGCTGTTCCATCACCTTTGCAGGGACGGAGGTGAGGCTGACCAGCCTGTGGTTTCCGGGTCCTCCTCCTGTCCTTGCCCTTTTTGAAGACTGGAGTGACACTGGCTTTCCTCCAGTCCTCAGGCACCTCTCCTGTTCTCCATGGCCTTTCAAAGATGATAGAAAGTGGCTTGGCAATGACATCTGCCAGCTCCCTCAGTGTTCGGGGGTGCATCCCATTGGGGCCCATGGATTTGTGAGTGTCAGGCTTGCTTAAGTGATCTCTAATGTGACCCTCCTCGACCAGGGGAAGTCAGCCTTTCTCCAGACTTCCTCTCTTGCCTCCAGGGTCTAGGAAACCAGAGGGCTGGCCTTGGTGGTGAAGACTGAAGCAGAGAAGGCGTTCAGTAACTCCACCTTCTCTGTGTCCTTCATCACCAGAGCACCCACCTCATTCAGCAGCAGGCCCGTGTTTTCCCTAGTCATCCTTTTCCTGCTGACGTACTTGAAGAAGCCCTTCTTGTCCTTGACCTCCCTCACCAAATTTAGTTCCAAATGGACCTTAGCCTTCCTGGTTGCCTCCCTGCATGTTCTGATCACATGCCTATATTCCTCCCAAGTGTCCTTTCCCTCTTTCCACATCCTGTAAACTTCCTTCTTCTGTTTGAGATTTGCCATAAGCTCCTTCCTCATCCATGCAGGCCCCTTGCCTTCTTTGCTTGATTTCCTACTCACGGGGATGCACCTATCTTGAGCTTGGAGGAGGTGATGTTTGAACATTAGCCAGCTCTCTTGGACCCCCCTACCTTCTAGGGCCCTAACCCACGGGATTCCTCCAAGTAGGTCCTTGAAGAGGCCGCAGTTAGCTCTCCTGAAGTCCAGGGCTGCAGTCCTGCCTACTGCCCTGCTTCCTCCACGCAGGATCCTGAACTCCACCGTCTCATGGTCACTGCAGCCAAGGCTGCCCTCAACCTTCCCATCCCCAGCCAGCCTTCTCGGTTTGTGAGCACAAGGTCTAGGAGCATACCTCACCTTGTAGGCTCCTCCACCACCTGCATCAAAAAGTTATCATCAATACTCTGCAGGAACCTTCTGGACTGCCTGTGCCTGGCTGTGTTGTCTTTCCAGTGGGTATCAGGGAGGTTGAAGTCCCCCATGAGAACCAGGGTCTGTGATGGTGAGGCTACCCCCTGTTGTCTGTAGGAGGCCCCGTCGGCCTGATCAGGTGGCCTGTAGCAAACACACAACAGTGTCCCCCATGTTGGCCTCCCCTTAATCTTTACTGTAAGTTCTTGACTTGTTCACTTTTGAAGCTTTGAATGTTCCTAAGCAAATAAACATTTATAAAATGGCTGTGCTACTGTTCACACATTTCTTGTACGTAGAATTTTCTAAGAGTTTTTAAAAATGCCTAATGAAGCTCTGCAGAGGACAATGATAGAAAACTAAAATTGAAGAGTTGCTGTCGTTGGAAACAAAAAAGGAAAAAGACACTTCAAAATTGTGAAAGAGCAGCATTTCTTGAAATGTGTTAGCAATCCCCTTTAGAATTACATAGGAGCAGCTTAGAGAGGTGTTGAGGGTGTTTCGGTTAACATATGCTTTTAATGACTTGGATAAGATGACTTAGATTGACTTTGATGAGTTGGATTGGGAAATCCAGCTTTCAGCAACAGCAAAAGGGATGTGTGCAAATCTGCACAATTATTAATTAACAATTGTAATGTGTTTTTTTTCTTTCTGCAGTTCATCAACATCTGACTTGTTCAGCTGCTCACCCTGACCAAACAATCTTTGACTCCTCATTTGGTTGTTACACATATAGTATACCACATAACCCATATTCTTTACCATACGTGCAGAGTCACCAGAGCTTCTCAGAGGGCTGTCACTTCTGGGAGGTGGACACCAGCAATGCGAGATGCTGGAAGCTCGGAATCATTCACAACAAGATTGAGTGCTACCTGTGCATGTGTTGTGATTACCTTAGTGTGTTCCTAGGTGAAACCATGATCACAACTGAGAACTTTTCTGCAGGCTTCAAAGTGATCAGGGTAGAGCTAGACTGTAGAAGAAATACACTGTCATTTTATAACATGTCTGTCAAGGGTGGAGGTCCTGCTGAGAGACTCAAGCTTATACAGGCAGTAAGCATCCCTTCAAACTACCCCGCCTATGCTACCTTTTTTGTGTCAAACGGCTCTTTGAGGCTCCTGTAGTGATGGGGGGACAAGGTGGTGTTTTGTATTTCCAGGCCTAGGTATTGGGAGTGCTGCTGCATGGAGGCTGTGCTAAGCTGGCATATCAGCAATCAGGGTTTGGGCTGCTGTGACCGCTCGTCTGTGTGACGGCAAGGCCTCTGTGGGGTATAGCGCAGCACACCGCCACTTACTGCCAGAGCTCCTGTCTTATTAGTCCTGTGAATCACTATGAAAATGCTGCTGAGATGCACTTTGTTGCATTGGATCAAATGCTGTGTTGGCTGCATGTTATTAAAGTAGTGTAGTTTGCAAAACACAATGGCAAGTTGGTGTATAAAAATGTTGACAGCACAACATTAACTGCTGCAGAACTGAGCAGCAGCAATGCTCATGTTTGCTGTAATGCATCAGCTTTTACCCCTGCCTTCCTCCACCCATCCTGCAGAACCTGAGCCATCTGTTGCAGAAGCAAAGAGGGCCTGGGAGGCAAGCAGAGACTAGGCAGTAAGACAACTGCTCTGCCTTGCTGCCGTCACCCCCTGCGAGCTCTCTGATACATCGCTTACCGGCTTCTTGCTGCCATTTCGATTTTCTCCTCATGTATGCAAAAATCTCACAGCAACGGGAGTAACGAGGAAAACTCATGTGCTTTTAGCCTCTGCCATATGGGGCCTGGCCCAGTTCATTACGATTGTCCAAACACCTTGGGGAGGAAGAGATGATATTCCTGCCTGCTGCCTTCTGACAGAGCCAGGGTATTTGCCTGAAGAGGTCCAGGCAGGAGCTCTTCACCCCAGCAGGAACAGTGAAGGGCCTTAATGAATGTTACAGTTTTGCAGATCCTAAAATAAATCCTCGTTCAGTCTTGGAAGAAAGTGGCTGTGTTTTGTCTTTTGCATCTTATGCACCAAAATGATACAGAAGACCATGTGGGCAGAGCTGGGTCTCCCAAATGCGCCTGCAGTGGCTGCTGCTCTGCCCGGTCTGGGGTGGTGCAGGTGCCAAGTGGGGTAAGCAAGGCTCCTGAGATGGTGCAGGGATGTTCCTGCCCTAAAGCACATTCCTGAGAGCCTTTCCAGCCCCTGTTTCCCTGTCACCTGGCTGCAGGTAGCAGACCAGCCTCAACAAGTCCCGGTAAAACTTTCCCCTGGGTTCTCCCTATTTTACCTACAGGTAACCTGTAACTGCTGTGGAAAAGAACCAGACAAAGCAGAGGGAGTTCCTGGTTTACCCCTGCTGGGCTCGTGCTCTTCTCATCCAGGGCTTACCTTTCGTTTGCTGTCCCTGGCATGGGATGGAGAAGCTTTCTGGGAGGGCAGAGGGCTGCAGAAGAATTGTCCATCTCCTGCCCTCCCCAGCACTCACTGCTCCCACCAGTCTGGTGGTGGTGGCTCATCCTTGGAGCGATGCTGCATGAGACTGAGGGCAACCATCTCAAAGCGGCTGCCACAGTTTAGAGGAGCTGCGTGTGGGTGGAGCCTGGGACGGGAGCGTTATCTCTGCTGCCCTGTCACGAGGACTTGCATGCAGCCTCTGTGCTGGGTCTCCAACCATGGCACAACGCCAAAGTCATCTCTTTTAGTTTCGTTTCTCACAGGCCAGCCAACACACCATTTCTGCAGCCATGGCAAAAGCCAAGGAAGGATATGGAAGGGGTGCGAGCCTGGAGGATGAACTCAGCTGTCCCATCTGCCTGTCTCTGTACAGGGACCCAGTGCTGCTGAGCTGTGGGCACAGCTTCTGCAAGCAGTGCATCCAGAAGGCGCTCAGTGCCCAGCAGCAATCGAAGGCCACTTACTCCTGCCCTGTATGTCAGCTCCAGCTGGGGCCCATCCTGGATCTGCAGAAGAATTTCCAGCTGTGCAGCATTGTGGAGGCATTTCTGGCCACAACTTCCAAAGAACAACAGGACGAGGGCTCTGCAGAGGAGAAAGAGGTGGTTCCCTGTGACTTCTGCCTGGACTGGTCCCAGCCAGCCGTGAAAACCTGCCTGAACTGCGATGCGTCCTTGTGCCAGGCCCATCTGAACAAACACAACGCCAAGGCTTCCCAGCAGGACCATGTCCTGGTGGAGGTGGGCGCAGGCGGTCTGGTGGAGGAGAGGAAGTGCCTGGAGCATGGCAGGCTGCTGGAGTGCTACTGCCAGGATGACAGGCAGTACATCTGCATGCTCTGCTCTATCGCGGGATGCCACAAGGGCCACAACATCCTCAGCCTGAAGGAGACACATGACAGACAGCTGGTAAGGGGCTCTCCTCTCCCCATGGCCCCTGCAAGGGTTGCTGCAAACTCCTGACCTGGAGGAATGGGGCAAGCTGCAGGAGGGGCTGCAAGGATTTCACCGGGGAGTGGGGATGGGGGCAGGCAAGGACAGGCAGGCAGCAGCTCCGGGGATTTCATGCCCACCCCGGCAGGGACTAGTGCATTGTGCTGGAATTTGCTTTTCATTTCCTCCTTTGCGGTGTCAAAGCAGCCTGGCAGGCTAAGCAGAGGAAGAAAGGCAGAAAATGGTGTTTGGGGCTGCCTGGGACAAGGGTGGGTAAATCCTGCAGTGTGTGCTGATGTGGGCGTGCATGTGGGTAAGTGGGCGAGTGGCAGGCGCACGGCTCCGCCGCCCCCGCTGCTGCAGTGCATACTGGTCGTGCACAGCCCCACGCAACTGCAAACTGCCACGCACCAGGGCGTTCCTGGCTGCGACTGAGAAGTATTCTTGCAGGGGTTAAGAAATTTCTTTCTCCACAGAGCCTCGGGGACCCCACCACTGCTGAACTTTGGGTTGGGAAACAGGTTTTCCCACTCTTGCCTCTGGCTCCCTACTCCCTCTGCCACAAATTTTGCTGAGCTAGCGTCCCAGAGGGCACAGAGATATGGGCCCTCATGTCCTTGGCTTTGAGTCCAGCTGCTGTCCTTGAAAAGCTCCAGAATCAGCTGAGACTGAGGAGTTAAAATGTATTTTCCATTCCATTCCATAAAATGCTTGCTCACTGCTTGCATTTGAAATTTCTGGGCTCAGTTTAAAGCCCAAACAAAACACCCTGCAGGAACCCAGTGCATGGGCAGGAAATGCCTGGCTTGCTCCCGACCTCAGGACAGGTCACAACCTCCTCAGGAATTAGCAGGAAGCATCCTTTGCAGTTACACGTATTGCAAACTAACTTTCTCCCCCATGTTACCTATAAAAAATTCAGGGCTGCCAAACAGAAGTGGGGTGTCTAGGATAGTAACCGTTCCCTTCATCCCTGGAGCTGGTAAGGGAGCAGTAGTGCCCTGTCTATGGGGAAGCCATCTCCATGGGTCTCAGCTGCATATTCCTCTTCTTTGCTTGTTTTTTTTTAAACTCCCCAAGATAGCCAGAGGAATCAGGAATGCAGCTTTTTAGAAGGAATTATAAAAGGGTTTTGGTGCAAGGAACCTCAGCTGAATTTGATTATTTGTCTTTTAATTTTTCCAAGAGTAAAACTTTCCAGCTGTGACAACTATCTCATGGAAAACCTAAGTTTTCTGGTATCATTTTTACTAAAGAAACGGGAGTCTAGCAGCTGTGTTTGCTGTGGCCATTCTTGGGTGCTCAAGGTGTGAAAACTGCTGGAGGCAGCCAGAAGCAACCAGAACCAGAGACTGTCTGATCCCCAAAGAACAAAGTTTAATGTCCCTTCTGAAATGTGTCATTGTGCAGTATATATAACAGCACTCAATGATAGTGGTATCCGTTAAAAGAAACAGCTGGGTGAGTAAGTACCGCTGTTTTGCTGATCTTCAGAAAAGATGGTTGCTTATTACCTTATCCTCAGATCCCACAGCTGGTGACAGATGTGAAAACTAAGGATTTGGGTCACGTTAGGTACATGTGAAGATTCTGGCAGGAACAGAGCCTTAACGGATAAATTGAGATGTAATTATTTAAAGTGAAATCTACTTATTCAAAGGGAAAGTTGTTTACTAACCTACCTATACAAAGTTACACATCTATAAAAATTAAACACTGACTTGAAAGTTTTCAAGGTCATGTCAGTTTTCCGTTATGCCCTGTCTTTATGAGGAGGCGTTTATTATAGGACTTGCTGGTGAAAGCAGGGAGGTAGAAGGTACCTGTGCCATTTTATCAGCTCTGCAAACTGCCGGTCTGGTTTAAAGCTTCCTGTGCTGCTTCCCTGCTGCAAAGTACAGTGCTGCCTTTCCTTCTTCTAGGGTGAACTCATGGACATTGTGACATGGCTGCAGGAATGTAAAAGCGCTTTAGCTACTGCCCTAGAAGAGCTTCAGGAAACCAAGAATCAGCTCAAGGTTGGTACTCAGATCATCACTCAGAGCATCTTTCCTCCACAATTTCCCAGAAGTGATGGCAAATACACTGTTAGAAGCAGATGAATAGAAAGAGATACAGTCCAAAGCAGGGAGAACACCGGTGTGAGAAACTGCCAGAAGCCAAGCTTTTTCACAGCTCCCCAGCATAGCTCTACAGGAGGAACCACCTGGGAGACTCTGCCATATATTGTGGTTGCACAGATGAGGTTGCAGGACTGGCAGACCACAGATCATACCTATCATTATGTATTTTTAAAGTTCTCTATCTGTTAAATGAAAGAAAAACAAGTTGAGTCTACAAGTGGGATTCTCAGCGTGTACCAATAGAGTTCTCACATTGCTAGCTGGATTTTATCTGATTTTTTTACTATATCAGGATTAATTTTCATAACCCTGTGCTTAATCAGATATTCTAAGCAAATGTTTATTGTCTGCTTCCTTCTAAAGCCAGTGCAAAGGATAGATACAATTAATAAATAATTCATAAACAGGGACACTAAGCTGAAGTGCTGAGTTCCTGAGCCAGTGCACCATTTGCTTATCTGTTCATTTAGACTAATACAGAAACAGTGACTTCTCAGCTGCAAATGCTGTTTGAAGAGATGAAGACAGAGATGACTCAGAAAGAGAAGAAGATCCTGAGTGACATTCAATCCAATGAGAAAAAACAGCTGGCATATATTACCAAAGTGAAGAAGAAAATGGAACAGAGGAGACATAAGGCTGCACAGCATCTTCAGTCTTTGCAGAAGATGAAAGAGCAAACGGATGTTTTCCTCTTTCTCAAAGTAAGCAGCAGTACTCCGCTTTTCTTCATGAATATCGCTGTTTGTCAGCCAGCTGCCCTTTCTGGAAACCACATTAACAATTTTTTTCCTTTTTCTTTTGGCAATCTTATTTGTAGGAATTTAAACTGGCCAAGGACAGGTATGTTCCATCTGAAAACACTTGTTTTATTCTTTGAAAAAATATGGTGTTGATAACTGGGATCAAACCTGTCTGTCCCAGAACCCTACGCTGCAAAGCTGCTCTCTATTCCCGCTGAGCCAGAGGGCACCACCTCCACACAATTAATGAAGATGCAGAGATACCCGCCTGCCATCCCAGAGTTCCCTTTAAGTTTCAGTTTCCTTGGCAGCTACACGGTTGCTGGATTCTGATGAAAACCAGTGGGTTTCGTTACCAGAAAACCGTTTTTATCAGAGATTAAGCCCATAGGGTTCAGTTTACAGCAACACTCTCTGGGATGGGTATTGTGCCACTCCTGTATGTAGGTCCCAGTGAAAAGCCTTCAGCTGCAAAGGTAACTGGCTCATTTCCCACTGAGTTTTGCTTCTGCTTGTGGACAAGCTTAATAGCTAGACAGATTTATTATCTTTTCCCTTGCAAGTGATACATTTGACTTATCACATCCTAATTGACACCTGGGTGTCAGCTGCAATTCAATGGTGCAAAATCACACCAACAGTAAATTAGAGATCCACAAGAGGTTTTGCTGCAGCACTGAACTCCCCAGCCGCATGAAGGGCTAGCTTAAACATCTAGGTAGATTTTAAGATGTCATCTTTTTAACTTGTACAAATTAAAGCTGGGTTTGAACTTGGATTGCAAGGATAACTTTGAATCACTGTGTACCTAGGGGGTGTGCTGGCAGCAGCATAGTCCATTACTCACAGCTGTGCTACAAGTCAAAATCTAGACTGTGGGATCAAAGTCATTTTCCAGAAGCCTGGACACCATTTAATACGTTTGGCATTTTCTTTCTATCAGGATGGCAGTTGTGCTAGAACAGTAAGTACCTGCCTGCAGCAGGTCAAATCACAAGGGTATTAGCAAAACTCCTTCCCCTTTCTCATTTCCAGCATTTGAAAGTTCCATCCAGGTTTGGTAAGCAGAAGGCATTGCCAAAAAAATAACTACATAACAATTTCAACTCACTTAACCTTATCAGAGAGCTGTTTACATGATAATTCATGTTGCCAAAGCACCCTCCTCTTTCGTAGAGTCCTTCCTAAAAAAGGATTTGTTAACTTTCTAATGCTAAATGGTTTTCCTTGGTGAAATGACTGCCTGCGCTCTAGGATTCGGAGTCAGAATTTCTGCGTTGAAGGGACAGACATGGTGGTGGTGCAGCTGGATCAGGCCAGGATCGATTGCTGCCGACGCCTGATGTGGGACTTCATGAGTCACCTGGGCTCACTGCTGGAAGATGTGCACAGTGAGTGACCTGCCCCGACCTGCCGGCCACACGCTGCCGAACCCAAGCAGAGACCACCAAGCCCCAGGGTTCAGTGAGCAGGGCTGATGGCCACTGAACGGTGGCTCCTTTATACGGGGCATGTGCGTGGCCTTGAGGGGCTGATAAGGATTCAGATGGGATCTTGGGGTGTTGGAAAGGGGAGGGCAAAAGGGGCGGAAAGACTGTTTCTGGGGATAACAAGAAAGAGGTCTGCTCCTAACCAGCGTAAGGACAGCTCCTAGCTGAGGTGGTTTCCTGCTCCCACCTACCTCCCGAGTCTTTGGGTGTGCAATCATGCTTTTGAGAAATGGCCCCTTCGTTTGCCCACCCCTATCCCCACCTAGTTTATCCCGGACCATGAGATCCAGGGACACAGTACCAAATCCCAACCTTGAATGCATTACTAGCTTTGTAAAACATTCTTCTCCATCTTTCTTAGGTGAACTCACCAACCAAATTAAGCGGAACAGGTAAATCCTTTTCTTAACTTACAAAATGTTCCCTGCAAATTTCTCTAACAGTTGTTCATTTAAGGACCGTATGCCCTGTGCTCCTCTGCTTTGGTCTCAAGGAGGGCCCAACAGTCTAGAAGGCTGTCCTTCATCTCAAAAGAGGGGGTCAGATCTATTCACATGTCTTATCTTGTTATTAGCAAGATGTATTTGTGTTTTATGAGTCACTAACATTCAACACTATTTCTTTACAGTGGGGCTTCAGACACTGGTACCTCTTCAAATTGTAAGTGTTCAAAAATACTAGTTATTCCCCAGGACTCTGGCCTGGGGCTGTGAGTCTTGCGGAGAAAACCTCCCACATAAAAATGTGAACAGAATTTTGTTGCATGCATATCCTCTCCTTGCCAGAGGTGAGACAAGCAGGCGTGCAGCCTCAGGGCACAGCTCTCAAAATCTGCAGTGGGCAAAAATCTCTGGGAACTCACCAGAGGAATCATTTCTCTTCAGCCTGAGGGAGAGATTGGGTTTGCTTCAGTATCCAGTAATCTGAGTCTGAGCTGGCTCCAAGGAAAGACCATGTAGGGTGTGCTGGGTTGACCCTGGCTAACACAGGTGCCCACCACAGTCACTCCATCGCTCCCCTCCTCAGCTGGACTGGGGAGAGAAAATAGAATAAAAGGCTCATGGGTCGAGGTAAGGGCAGGGAGATCACTAAGCAATGACCGTCACAGGCACAACAGACTTGATTTGGGGAAATTAGTGTAATTTATTACCAATCACCAGAGTAGGGTAACGAGAAATAAAACTAACATCTTAAAACCAGCTTTCCCCACCCCTCCCTTCTTCCCAGGCTCAACTTTTCTCCCAATTTTCTCTCCCTCCTCCCCGCCAGCGGTGCAGGGGGACAGGGAACGGGCGCTGCGGTCAGTTCATCACACGTTGTCTCTGCCGCTCCCTCCTGCTCAGAGGGAGGGCTCCTCACTCTCCCCCTGCTCCAGCGTGGGGTCCCTCCCACAGGAGCCAGACCTCCAGGAACTTCTCGAAGGTGAATCCTTCCCATGGGCTGCACCTCTTCATGAACTTCTCCAGTGTGGGTCCCTCCCACAGGGTGATGTCCTTCAGGAACAGGCTGCTCAAGCCTGGGGCCCCCGCGGGGTCACGAGTCCTGCCAGGAGCCTGCTCCAGCCTGGGCTCCTCTCTCCATGGGTCCACTGGTCCTGCCAGGAGCCTTCCCATGGGGTCAGAGACTCCTTCGGGGATCCACCTGCGCTGGCGTGGGACCCTCCCCGGGCTGCAGGTGGGTACCTGCTCCCCGTGGGCTCCATGGGCTGGGGGCACAGCCTGCCTCACCGTGGGCTTCCCACGGGCTGCGGGGGGATCTGCTCTGGTGCCTGCAGCACCTCCTGCCCCTCCTTCTGCACTGACCTGGGGTCTGCAGAGTTGTTTCTCTTAGATATTCTCACTCTTCTCTTTGGCTGCAGTTCCTCTGATATTTGGGGTTTTTTTCATCTCTTCTTAAACACATTCTCCCAGAGGCGCTACCACCGTCTCCGATGGGCTGGGCCTTGGCCAGCGGCGGGTCCGTCCTGGAGCCGGCGGGCACTGGCTCCATGGGACACAGGGGAAGCTGCTGGCAGCCTCTCACAGAAGCCACCCCTGTAGCCCCCCGCTACCAAAGCCTTGCCGTGCAAACCCAGTACAAGGGTTTCCCACCAACTGAGCAGGAGCTGGAGCAAACTCAGTGCCTGAAAGGTTTCCCAGACAAATCCAAATGCTGCAGGCGATATTAAATCTGTAAACAGTATTTCTCTTATGATAGTACTAATCTGATGCTCAAATAGATTTCTGCTGGGTACAGCGGTATATCCTTTCTACATGCTTTTTCTAAGAAATGGTTTTTGTAAGTTATTTGAAAGATTTTTTATATTTTTTAATTGCTGCAACAGAAGTTCTATTTGCAAACAAGTTTTTCTTAATTCATAAATTCAAAATAAAATCCTATCTTCTTCACCCCTTTTTAATTTTTGGAGGGGAAAATTACTCTCTTCTGACAAGCATTTCTTAGAGACATGTTAATGGTAAAATTTTACTTGGGAAGGGATGTTTTTGAGAAGAGCTGTTCAGTGGGGGGGGTTGAGAACAATGTAGTCTTGCCCTAAAAGCAAACATATTTGTTTTACCAGACACATTTGAAAAAGCAGAAAAAAATCTCGTTTTCTTTTTACAGTAGTTCATGTAGCTGATGATGGCTGGAGAGCACAACAGGCATGTGGTGCAGGTAAGCAATTAAAAGGAGGATTAATTACACAGCACAGCTTAACAATACAGTTACTTTCATTTAGAATTATAGAATCATAGAAATTTTTTAGGTTGGCAAAGATCTTTAAGATCATCAAGTCCAACTGTTAACCCAGCACTGCCAAGTCCACCACTAAACCATGCCCCTAAGCACGACACCTACGTGTCTTTTAAATACCTCCAGGGATGGTGACTCATCCACTTCCCTGGGAGCCTGTTCCAGTGCTTGACAACTTTTTCAGTGAAGAATTTTTTCCTAGCATGCGATCTAAACCTCCCCCGATGCAACTTGAGGCCATTTCTTCTCATCCTATCAGTTGTTACCGGGGAGAAGAGACCAACCCCTACCTGCCTACAGCCTCCCTTCAGGCAGCTGTAGGGAGCGATAAGGTCCCCCCTGAGCCCCCTCCTCTCCAGGCTGAACACCCCCAGTTCCCTCAGCTGCTCCTCATAAGACTTGTGCGCCAGCCCCTTCCCCATTAACATAATGTCAGCCTGAAATCTAGAGGTATCTTCTTCCATCAGTGTACGTGGCCACTTATTTGTCTTGTGAGCTCAGTCTTCTTCTACAGACATATTCATGTCTGTGTTCTGTACAGAACCAGACGGTTACTCAAAACAGGGGAGCAAGAGGAAGTATCTTTTCTGAGGCAATGCAAAGCTATACTTGGAAGAAACTTGTCAAATATGTTATTAGCATAGCGATAAAATATTACTTTATTATTACAGTAAGTGAAACTTTTCCATCTTGTGTATTCCTACAGCACAAAACCAACGATTGGTGCACTTCAAGTGGCACATGTAACAAAGTGTATGGTCCACGTATGCCCAGAAGTAAGGGAGAGATGAAAAAAAAGAAGCCAGAACTGAGATGGAAAGAAAAAGTTAAATATTGTCAAAAATGCCTTCTAAAAATGGGGACCTGCCAGATGTCTTGACCTCCCCTGCATACCTGCAATTAAAAGCAATTCTGTAGCATATGCAAATTTGGAAAAGAAGTGCTAAGAATGAACATGAACATAAGAAAATCTCCAACTGCTGGACTATATCATCTCATGGTACTAATGATACTTGCGTACTATTAGTTGTGGTGACTGTGTTGTCATTTTGTCATTGGATAACAAAAGAAATGGCTGTAGATACAGATAAACAAGGCTGGCTGATTTCATGCCATCACCAGGAATTAATTGTTGAGAGCCTTGTTTGTGGATGGTTGCAGTAGGAAGCTGTTCAGAACCATGCCACAGATTTGGATTATCACATTTAACATGAGTGATCTTTGTAGCAAAGAATTAATTATCTGTGTATGAGTTAGCCTCTAAGCCACATTTTAACACTTCCGCAGAGTGCTCAAAGAGCCATGCAAAATACCGCAGTCGGCAGCATACGAAGATGCTTTACTGGTCAAATCTTCATGTGTTCAGATGTTCTCTTCTGATCAAGCACATGCCGTGCTTTCCTGATGTAGCCCTTATTGCACCTGTCAGCTCCACCAAGGGATTTCATGGACACTGACAGGCAGCTAGCTCACTCTGCTTTTGTGGGCTGCTCTGTGCCTAGCTGTGGTTTAGATCCTACATGCAGGTTCACAACCTGGGTGTTTCTTCTCCAAACGATAAAAATGTTTTGCTGCAAATGTGAGTTGCCAACATCCACATTTTTAAGAAATAAAGGCTAAAGTTCTGAATGCTTCTGTATGAATTAGAATTCATGGCTACAACTCTATTGTCACTTGTGGTAATTGCAGTGATTGAAAACCATAAACTCAGCAAAATCCATCTTGGATTTAGTGTAATGTCTCCCTTCATGGTTTAGATGGACTCACCAAGCTGTAATGGATCCTAAGCAGCCCTTGCTCTGCTGCATACATCAATTGTCAGCGTAACAGAAAGTGCATGGCCAAATTCTGGGAGCTCAGCAGTAGCTCAAGGTGACTTTGCAAATATTCCCTACTGCTCGAAGCCAGTGACACATGAAGGACAGCTGCTCTCAACCACTGAAATGAGGCAAAAGAAATGAGCCTGTCCTTCAGCACTTTTGTGTCCTGGTCTTTTCTCTGGCTGCCAGGTAGTTATTGCTTTCACCCCAGGTGAAAGAGCCATGACCAGCCAATGCAGTTCAGTGCTGCTGCTGCATACAGCAAGTTATTGCACTGCTGTAAATCACTACAGAGAGATCTACTCAAGCACGGTATCTTAAGGCACTCCCTCCTCTCCATCTCACAGCATGTCTTGTGTTTGACTACATTTAGGAAACGTCAGCACCTCTGTAACTCCTTCTGAAATACCAGTTTAGCATTTCCTCAGTGAAACCCATATTGCAAACATGTATTCCCACACCTCCAGCCACAGGCTGCTGTGGGAGAACTGGAGCACCACTCTCCTCACTAGCAGAGGGAAAGGGCAACTGGCAGCGGTGTGCTGAGCGATTCCTGCACTCCCAGGCAGCTGCCCTCACCAACAGGTTTCTGGATATATGGCTACTCCCTTGTCCACAAGCAATTGTCATGTTTTTAACACCGTTTCTGACAGTCTTGGAGAAGCCATGGTATTTTCTTCTCCCAGGGAGGTTCAGGTCCTGACTTCACCTTTCCTCCAGTGCCAGCCATCAGCTCCCTGAATCTCTGAGCCCCTGGCAGAAAAGTCTGTTAACTGGTTAGAAAAGGGTCCTTCCAGAAACCTTCACCACAGGCAACCATCCAGGTTTTCACAAATGGAGCCATATTCATAAGAGGCTTTCAGAAGGGCCAGGAGCGGTTGAGAAGGGAGTATGTCTGCAGCTGGCTGGGTTGAGGCCATTCATGCTTGAAGGAAGAGCTCCACAGCCCGCACTAGACAGTTGTTACGCTGCCTTTGAAGCATTGATCACAGATAACACAGTATTGCACTAAGACTGAAGTACTTTGCATAACTAAAACCCAAGATCAATGAGATTTATTGACCAAAACAAAGATAATAATTGTCTGGATGGAAATTGCCCACCATCTAATTTGGAGGGAAAAGTGCACGTAGCTCTTCACTGCTAGGTTTATCGGACTTGAATTTGGGGTTGATGTTAAGCATCTGCCAAAATGAAGCAAAAAAGGTAATTCTATTGTAGGCAAAATTAATGTGATCCAGGAGATAAAGACCTTATTATTTCTGCTATGTGGCAAAAGCAAAGGGTTTCATTTCAAGTAGATTGGAAAAAATACATTTTTTAATACTGCTGCAGGCTCACAAAGCTTCTGGAAGAAAACGACTATCTAGGAAGGTAGATTTTCTGAGTTAGATACTAAGCTGATGGTGCAGTTTATTTCCCCCATACATTTGCCTGCTATAGTATTAGCAAAGATACACTCCTCTGAATTTGAGACTTGTTGTATTTTTAATATTCCATGCATTAGCCTTGAGGAAGCAAAGAGAGGTGAAAGGACTAGGTGAAAGCAATGTAAAAAAACACACTGAAGTCCAACTAAGCAGTCTAACCCACAACAACAATGAAAATTTTAACACCTTATTAGTTTTTGACTCTAGGAGACAATATTGGACCATGGCATACATTCAGAGTATAGCAATTCTGTACAGATATTTTTGCAGAACACACTTTCTTGATAGCAATATAATTGTGAGATATGTAGTCCTGAGCTATGAACAGAGCTTATTTTTTTTTTATATCTTTATGGCTTAGGTATTTTGATTACCTCAGGACTCTCATTCATTGTGTCTTTCATTATTTATTATGCTCTCTTCCCTCCTCCTGCTTAATTTTTGCTTGGCATTTGTCTCATCCTTGAGGAAAACCTTTAGAGGGGAGGAAAGCGGAGTAGCTGATTTTATGGCTCTTTTTTTTTGCATTTGCCAAGCATTGCATGATGTAGCTGAATTTATAATCAAATGCATAAATAAAATAGATTTCAGAAGCTATGACAGGCTTCTTTCTGTTACTCTAGTCTGATGGGTTTTCTAAGTAATTCACACACACTACATCTAGACCTTTATGTGTCTGACACCTTCTAAGACCAGCAGGTTAGACACCAGACCCCAAGGATACCACTTTGATTTTACATGCTGGACACCACAGGAGGTCTTGAGGAAAGTTGTCCTAAGGGTCCTGATTGCTCCCCACAAAGGCTCAAGTTCAAGAAGCTCAGAGTAGCTCCACATTTGCTTCTGCTTTTTCCCTGTTTCCTGGCTTAACGTGCCTGGATGACCAGACAAGGTGCCCACACGGGGAAAAAGGTTTCTGTGAGCTCTGATACACTTTCTCACTTTCTGGGCAGCAAGCTAAGCAGCTCCCACCTTCTCTATCTCCAAACTTCATGCAACATTTTGCAAATGCAGGCCTGATTCTCAGAAGACAGCAAATCGTACAGGGAAGGAAGGACAAGGAGAGAAAATAAGTTTTTAGCTGCTTTCACCACAGCCTACCTGCCCTACCATGGACTCACAGAGCCAGTGGGACCGAGGCAGTGGGCAGGGAGGTAGCAAGAGGACATCACTGAAAGCAGGAAGCTCCTTACTTAGGGTTGGGAACCAGGTGGCATAAACCAGCTGACAGCTGGCGGAAATCAGAGGGTGCCTTATCTGCTGAGTGATAAAGCAGAGCTGAAAGCCCAGAGAGGAGTGAGAAGAACCAGGGGGAGTCATTGCACACAGAGGTTTTGTTGACAATGAGGAGAGGGATGATAACACTGTCCCATGCAGCTTGTAGAGCTCTTTGCTGGGGGGACCAGGGCACAGCAGGGCTGTATGAAAGCTACTGGGCAACAGGCAAGGTGGAAGGGCTTCCCTAGCTGCAGTGTGCAGGGCTGCCCAAGAGCATGAGCCTGGTGGAACAAAACCAGTGTTTTTCAAGATTGTTTTGTAGTCTGAGAAACTGGTCTCTGGAGATTTGATATTATGAGGATGATGGGGCAATCTGGAGAACTGGAGGCAGTGGGTTTGACAGGCAGACAGAGTGGGATGGGCAGATGGCACAAGCTAGCATTTGTGTGTCAGCAAGCCCCAGCTCACTGTTCCTTGGCAGGAAATTCTGGAGTGTGAGGAGCCCAGAGGCACATTTCTCCAAGGCCAAGGTCCCCTTAGCACAGAAATACATGAACCATAAAACTTAATGTACCTCGAGAAGAGGAAAGCAGTTAGAAGCTAAATGATTTACTTATCTTAAATATTTACTTGGATTTCCCCCCCGCTTCTTAGAAAATCAGTGTACAGTAAAAAGAAAAAAGCCTATCCCTAATAACAGCAGTAATTCAGAAAAATATTAATGCTTGGGATTTTTTTTAGTGCCATGTTCTTTGCTTGGGCTCCAAGAAGGTATTATTTCCCCTCCATGAAGACAGGATGTCTTTGATGATCCAAGTTGTTCCACTGCCAATGCCTCTAGAACCACAATGAAAATGCTATAATGCCCACTGCATGTTTTTGTGGTTTCTTATGAGGTTTCTGCAAAATCCCCACACAAAAGGCTTCTGTTAAGGTTTTTGTCAAGATGTCACTCCTCACAAGAATTTGCTCTTGTAGTCTCTGAGTCACCATATACATCAAACTCAGCGAAAACTCCTGTGGAAGTCCCTAAGAGGACTGTGAAGTCAGATCCACTGATGCTTTTGATGGTGGGTAGCCAGGGGAAGGGAGGGTGCTCTTTTATTTCCTTAGCAGCTTGCTAGTTATGATGGCATCTAGTTAAACCCTTGTGGAGAGGGTCAGTGTTTGCTACTGGAAATATTCTCTATTTCTACAGCAAGATTTATAGCATTTGCCTAACACGAAAAAACACGAGCATGGATTCTGCAGGCTGGAAGCTGGCCTCGCTTTCTCCAACCATGTATTGATGGGCTTTTCAGCAGCTCAAGGTTCCACCTGAAATGCAAATATTAGGCAATGTTCGGTTTCAGACAATGTCTGCTTTTCGCACAAATGGTGAAGGCGAGGCAGAGGAGGCCAGGTACAGCCCCTCCAACCTTGAACCTCCAGCCCAGAGATAAGAGCAATGAACAAAACCCTGGTATTTTTAATACCAATATTGTCAAAGATCTCCTGTCCTTCCCAGCTGGAAGTACTCCCAGACAGATCTGGACACCAGAGCAAACACCACTGAGGGATTTTAAAAGGCTATTTTTCACAGATACTAGTGGCACCCCAAAGCAAAACGAGGGCAATTTCGCCGTCAAAACTGTTACGGGTTCCCATCCGTGACAGCCATGGGGAGTTTAAGGTCACTTTACCTCAGGTTACCAACACAGAAATAACCTTTTAATACAAAAGCGTCAGTACGACTGAACTGACGCGTGGACTCCCCGTTAGAGCTCCAGCCGCTCGTGGCTCCTCAGGGTGGCTGTTTTCCTGAGGTGAGGGCCCGGAGCAGCGAGGCACCACCCCGGCCCCCACAGCCCGCCCACCCTTCAGCGCCCGCCCGGCACCAGGCGATAAGCGGGGGCGGCCCTGCCCGGCCGGGCCCGGCCCTCCGCGGGCGGCGACGGGGGGGCGCGGCGGGGGCGGCTCTGCCCTCCCCCGCCCGCCGCTCCCGGCCCCTCGGCGGGGAGGCGTAGGGCTGCCGAGCCGCCGGGCGCCGCTATAGCCGGTCGGTCGCTCCCGCCCGAGGTGTGTCCGGAGCCGCCGGCGGCCCCGCGGTGAGTGGGCGCCTGCGTGGCGCGGCGAGGCGAGGCGGGCGGGCACGCCGTCAGCGCTGGAGGGGTCTGGCTGTGGGCCCGGCCCGGCTCCCTGCGGCGGGGTCCCGCTGGTGGGGGCGGGGGGGCGGCGCGGCAGACGGTGCCTCGGAATAGGAAGAGACTAGAAAACGAAAGGCGGGCGGCAGAGTGCTCGCTGCCGGGGCGGGGGTGTCTGCCCGGCGCGGGGGCCGGCCCCGGAGGCACCGTGTGGGGATGGAGGGGACGGAGCGCAGCGCTGTGTTACGGGCGTCACAACTTCCCCTTCCCTGTGCGGGGAGCCGAGGTGTCGGGTGGCTTCCCAAGTGATACGCAAGCTCTCAGCCAGAATCCACAATTTCAGGAGTATACAAAGTGCGTGGGTTTCCTCCACGTGGACGCTCTTCTTGCAGATTTTAATAATAACAATAAAAACCCCCACAAAACGGTCTTTCAGGCAGCCCCTCACCCGCTGCCAGCCCCGAGCGTGGCTGCCTGTGGGGGCGGGCGCTGCCGCAGGCCGCTCGGCGGAGCGCGGGCAGCCCGAGCGCGGCCCCGGCCTGAGGGGGCGCGGCGGGGGCAGCGGTTGTCCCCCGTCCCCGCCGCCACAGGTCCCCTTCGCCGGCTAACGGTGAGGGGGAAAGGCCGCCCTTAGGAATGGCTTGCTGACGGGACTGCGCTGTGACACACCCGGTTCGGATGGGAACGGCCGGAGCGCAGCGGGAGGCCGCAGCCGGCTCTCTCCAAGCGGGATCCGCTTCAGACAGGGCAGCGCAGCCGTCCCAGCCGGTGCACCCTGCCTTTCGACCGTCCGCCGCCGGCCCCGGGGGGGACTGGCTGCCGGGGGGCCGCCCCGGCCCTTCCCCCGGGGGTCTGCGGCCGTGCCGCTCGGGACAGCTGACATCTGAAACGGGAGATGGAATATTTCACGCGAACAAGGTTCTAGTGTCCGGCTTTGCAGGTTTTCCCGCCTGGGTGACTGGCTGGTGACGATCGTGCCGGCAGTAAGGTCGCTTTGTTCCCAAAGGTGTTGCTTAAGCGTGGTGAATGTGGTGTGGCCTCTTACGGCGCTTCGGCATTCATCTGATTTTAAGTCTCTCGTCGAAATAAATGTTTGCACCTTGAATGTTTTAATTAATTAAGGATTGAATTGTTTTAATTAAGGATTTTGTAAAAAATCTGAATTTTCTTCCGAAGTACATACAGTGCGGTTCCAGTGCCTGTCTTTGTGTTATCGTGGCAAGACTGAATTTCCTTGTTGCTCCACAACAGTTATGAGATTATTTTGAAAGGGTGTTGTCCAACAAGAGTAAGGACAAAGACTTGTTATCAAAGTGGGGTATGCTTTCCTTTTATACTCCTAGGATGAGATTTTCCGAGGACCCGGAGGTGGTAGCTCAGATCCAGTTCAGTTCATGTGGAACATGGTTTTCTGATTCCCCTGCTGCTTCTTTACATTTCTTCAAAAATTGTTCGTATCTCTTTAGATGATGTGTTTATGCATTAGGTTTAAAGTGCATGCAGCTTCTCATGTCTAGCAAGTGGGTACGTGAGGGTGGGTAGTGATAACATACAGTGACGACTCGTGCACGTGAAACTTTGAAAAATAATCTGGAACACTGAGATTGGCATTGTGGAAAGAACACACTTGCTTTAGTTTCTGCTCTCATGTGCTCACCTCGGAAGTTTAAGCTTGCAATACATTCCTTCATCAGGTGAGTGAGCTTCGCAATCCGTTCTTCTCTCACCGTCAAGGTGGCTGGCATCTGCAACGGAGACATGAACTCCGAGCCAGCAAGCCCCCTGCTGCAGGTGGTGGTTCCTGACAGACAGACGCTAGCTCACCTCTGCCGTGTCGTGTGGTCAGTAAGAAAGGCCCGGATGGGATCCAGAATAGTCTGTAAAAGTCATTAGAATGCAGTGCTCTCCATATCTTTATTTTATGGCAGTCACTTGATAACAGAGAGATACTGGACATTTCCTCAGTGCTGTGTTGTAGTCTTCTTATTTGTATCTTAAGTAAAGCTTTGCAGCAAGCAGACACTCCCTTGTGATCCTGCTCCGGCCAAAAGGAACGAATAAAAGTGAATTTTAGGCATACAAATCAGTTGTACCTAAATAGCAGCTTTCAAAATAAAAAATGAGTAGCTCCTTTTCCAAGTTAAATATACCAAATATCCTTCAGTATACTGAACCAAAGGGTGGTGTGTGGTTTTTTTTTTTTTTTTTTTAAGAACAAAATCCAGTTTTGCTAGGCAAGCCTGGGCTAAACGGTTACAAAAATAATACAGAGCAATGCTTTCAGACAGAAAAGGGTGAAATGGGTGTTGGAAATTGTGCCATTTCCTAGTGTCCTGACATGGTGAGAGGCAGTGACTGTGGGATGAAAAGCTCTTTTCATGCCACATAGAGAAAGCTGTCATGCAGGTCAACACAAAGACCCAGTATATGCTCAAGAGTTTGGTAGCCAAAAAGATTTTTACTTAGAACGTTTCAATACTGTCTAGACACGACTGAAAAAACAGGGGTATACTCTAATACGCACATTTTACGGCACTGCGCAGAACTAAACCGGACTATGTGGGTTATCTGTTGGAGTTCCCTGACACATTAAGAAAAACTCCCAGTTTTGAGTGAGCTGTCTGCGAGTCCTGGATGAGGGAGAGGGGAATCATTACTGATATTTTTGCTAAAAGCTCAGAAAACAAACTAACTCAAGGAATTTGCGACACATTAAAGTAGTCTGGGGTAGCTTTCCCCCTCAGCTTTTACAATATTGATTTGCTGATTTTTGGCTGAAAAGTTTTTTGGTTTGTAAATGTGCTTGTGAAATGAATTAAAACTGCTTGAGCAAATACAACTATAGAATGTGCTTATCCTGAGTACTGCAGACATATGCTTTTGTATGCTATATTCACTTCATTCTCGTTGTGCATGTCTGCTCTTTTGTTGTGTTTTTTTTTGTAGGTGCTATAAATAATCCCTGAGTGGACTTTGCAATACTGTACAGGTGGGAGAGATTAGATATCTGGAAGGTAGGGATGGGTTCTTCTCCTAGCGTGATCACTGCGATTTTGAGTGTCACTTCTTGCAGTGCACGTTTTCTCATGGTAAAGATCCTAATTCTTCATATGGCTCTTCTGAGACTAATTATTCTAAAACACATCAAAGATTACTGAATTAGAAGGCATTAGCCAAGGGAAGATCGTCATTATAAGGTGTATATAGGTATATGATACAGTAATTCTGTATGGCTAGGAAGCTGTAAGATAGAAGTTTGGAATAATCAAGAAGGCAAGCAGACAAAACTGAAGCTCTTTTCTCTTACCTTCTGTTGTACTAGGTGATTGACTTGTCTAACAAGAACAAATATAGAGACAAATAAATTTGAAAATTAAGTGTTAAAAACGTATATGTATTAAGAGTTCTGGGTAGACCTCTTTGGATCCAGAGCTCTCACAAGGACCAGGACGAAAAGAAGGACATAGATAGGAGAAACAGGACTTGAGTTCAAACTGTGGAATTTTTCCCTTAGGTCTCACCTAACCCAGCAGTGCATTAAAGCTTCATTTTTCTTTTTTTGGAGTCAGACTTTCCCTAGGCAGCTCCTCTGCCTATGCTCAGAATAGGAGCCACAAAGTGGCACGATCTTACCGCTGTTTTCTTCTTTCTGGTTTGCAGACTGCCCTGCAGACCTCATGTGCGATTTGGAGGAATTAAGCATAGAGTTAGAAGTATAGGAATATGGAACAGGGCAGGAGCTGGAGAAAAGCCTTGATACATTGCTAGAAATAATCTGGTAGGTGTGTAGGTGGGTATTAATAAAGTATCTCACACAGAGCACGAGACCTGGCAATGCTGCTCAGTCTGCTCCAGTGTGTAACAGAGCACGAGTTCTATAGATCATGGTGTCGTAACAGAAAGGCATACAGCCCTGATCTTATGCAGGAAATCCATTGCTGCTGATGCCGTGCTCATCAGTTTTGGAGCCAGGGAGCTCTCTGTTTGAAGCACAGCTCCCTTTCAGTAGCAGTCCTGTGGCAGGCTAGCAGAGTGCGCTGGGTTTGGTTATTTGAAAGGTGCAGGAGCTTACCCACCAAAAGAGATGCTCACTGTCTCTGGGTCTGTAGTGAATGAAAACACCTTTTGGGTGTCCCAACATGGAGCAGAAGATAAGATGTGAGCCTCTGCCTCTGGTATTTTCTGTTGGCTAGCTTCTGTCATCTGTCCTGCGTGTTGACTTTAGATAGCCCTCTGCATGCTGCAGCCTGGTAGCTCTAGGGAGAGGTATGCTACGGTGTAGGGTGGAACAATAGGATTATTTGGGCATTTCTAATTCTAATTAAAGCTTTCTAATTGGAAGGCTGTCCTAGAAGTCTCTGAGTATTTTTGTATGGAAATAGAAGCCAGTTAAATGCTAAGCACTGTAGCTGCTTCTGCTCTCCTGTGCTTTCCTTTGGTGTGGTTATGATCGTTTGCTTAGGCTGCTTTAAGACAGTAGGTACTTGGGTTCATACTGTCTTTCTAGCCAGAAGAACAAAGGTAGTTCATCTCTGTCTGAGCTAGCAGACTGGTGGAGGTACGACTGTGTGTAAACCATTACACAGGGCTGATGCACAGCGCTTTGGATACCTCTGACAGCATCGACCTGGAATGGAAGAATGGAAATGGTATGCTCCAGCCAGCTAGACCGAGGTGTAAGAGAAGGCATTTCCTCTGTGTAGCTGTGGGATCAGTGCCTCGTAACGGGCTACTGGCAGGAGAAGCAGGTAGTTTAAGCACCACACTTAAACTCACTTCTTTCACTTCTCCCATCCCCTGTTTTTGGGTGACTCACACTGAAGTGATAGTAGCAGTGAATGTTTTATAGCTACTTGTGAGATGATGATTAAACGAACAAATTTTGAGACAGACTCTTCAGTGGCATCCTCAGCGCTGCTAGCTCAAATACCAATTTGGTAATTAATTCAGTGGTAAACATTGCATGGAACATTAGTTTGGTTGGTGTTCGCACTGCACAGAGAAGGTGTAATTAGCATATAAGGGATATATGTTGTTATTGGCACTCCAGGACTGTGAGGCAGTGTTGGAAAGGGAAGCCTGGGAGTTAAGACTTTTCAGGGTTCTGCTGCTGCCTCTGGCCTTGACTCCACTGTAGCGGCAGATGATTTGGTTTCTGGCTGAAACGTATCAACTTCAACATACTAGTGGTAGCAGGTACTGTGGCTGAAAGAGTTTTCTGAAGGATTTGGGATGTTTTCTGGAAACCAGGAGTGCTGTATGAATGCTGGCAATCACCATTGATACCAAGTTTCATTAGGGCCTGTCTCATCAAGACTTTGCTCTTTCACATTCAGACAATAAATTTCCAATATTAAACGTGCTTTGATGTAATCACCTTGTTCTGCTGTCTGTAGGCAGATTGTACTAGAGCATACATTCTAGTAGAAGTGTTCCACTTACATTGTGCCCATTAATATGTTTTCCACTTGTGTGTATTGTTTTGGTCAGACGTAATTTACTTGAAAACCAGCTTTTAAAAAGTGTGAAGAGCATTCTTTGCAGTGTGTCATTGAAATAAAGCCACTGTGTAAAGACTGCCTCTTCATAGGTAACAAATCTTTACAATATTTGGCAGGTGTAATCACTGCATTAAAAAAAAATATATGTATACATAAATGGGATTTAGACCAAGATGTACAATCCTAGAAATATACGAACTGTAGTTAATTCTCAGCAACTGAAGTGACGATTGGACTACAATAAACCCTGTGTCTATCTTTGCATGTTGGAACAGGCTGCAGACAGTGATTTTATCAAGGAAGCCTCCCAGAGGGACAGTGCTGCTGCATTCTTTTCCATTTCACAACATGGCCAGCAACAGGTTTATTCTACAGGATACCAGCTTCCCTCCTAGGGAAGGTGATTATTTGCTTAACAGGCAGGCTCTTTACAGCTTTGCTTGGAATTTGCTTTCTCTGAGCTGAACTAACTTTTAGCTCTTGCTTTTCATAAATACTTACTCTATTAAAAGGTCTCACGTAGCGCATGCATTTATGGTTTAATGCATATGGTCCTTCTTCATGTTTTTAGGGAGTCATTGAGATGGCGGCAATGGCAGAATTCAAGAACATCTGTTCAGTGACTGAAATGCCAGAAGGAGACGATACTAAACGCAGTTTCCATCACAGAATGTTCTTGGAACCCCAAGAGAAGAAGAGGAGCATGAAGGCTCTGGTAGTTAAGCAAGCAAAGAAAACTTGCAGCTGCACTCCAGCCAGAGTTAAAGACTGTGTTTTTGGTTTCTTTCCCGTCTTGCAGTGGCTTCCTAAATACAAGCTAAGAGAGTACCTACTGGGAGACATAATGTCTGGTGTGATTGTGGGGGTCTTACTAGTCCCACAGTCAATTGCCTATTCTCTCTTGGCTGGACAGGAGCCTATTTATGGCCTTTATACATCTTTTTTTGCTAGCATTATTTATTTCATATTTGGAACCTCCCGCCACATCTCAGTTGGCATCTTCGGTGTGATTTGCCTGATGGTGGGACAAGTGGTGGATCGAGAAATACAGAGGGCTGGCTATGACTTAGAGCCAGCTGCACTCAGTGTCCTCGCAGGTACAACAGCGTATGTGAACACCACCGTTTTGCCTGCGAATCAGACGTCACAACAGCTGCTCTGTGATAAAAGCTGCTATGCAATTACAGTGGGAGCCACCATGACCTTCATAGCTGGAGTTTACCAGGTAAGAGGAGGTGGACAAACAGGTATTATGTGGAAATGGTTTTAATTCTCCTTTAGGTGATTGTCCACATGAACAGCCTGTTGGGCTTGCATGTGTCCTCAGTCTGCATCCCAGGGGAGCGGACACAGGGAAGACTGGAAGTCTCCAGTTACAGTGCTGCCATAAACTCGTCTTTGTCCTCTCCTTTTTTTAATAGCATTTTGTGCTTGCATTGCTACTGTGTTGGGGACTGTAAGAACCAGCACATAGCCACCTGCTGCTCTCACACGATCTGCTCACCACCTTCCTCGCTGTGGCCTGAAGCTTTTGTTTTGTTTTGTTTTTTTTTTCCCCTGGCTTGTAGCTTAGGCCTCTGTCTCATTGGAAAAAATGTGGTGTGTCAACTTTTAATTCCAGGCTTCAGTCATTTGCCTTTTCTTTTATCAAAAAGTAATCTGGACAGTAAAAGTATCTCCAGTTTCTTTTTATTTGTCACTGTGCTTGTAAAACTTCGCTGTTTGTGCATTCAAAGCCAAAACGATGCCACTGTATGAAAAGGGTAATACTGAGATTGTAAAATATATTTGAAATAAGTCTTCTAATTATTACCATATTAAAATATATTACTCAACAATATTTTACTCTCTACTTACTTCCTAGAACTCACTGCATGCTGAAATTAAAGCAGATACCTTTGTTTTTAGAATGTCATGCATTAACCAGAATGGATTTAGTTTTAACAGTACTTCAGAGCTGTGGTATTTCTGTTTGTAAGTTCACATTAATTTATTCTTGCAGTGACTTCCAGGATGATAGCTAATCAAACTGTACAGGAGTAGAAAAGGAAACATACGAGTGATACACAGCCTGGGACTTTTTCTTGTACTGCAAATTAGTGTTAAGTAATTTCAGAAGTATTCTGGGACTCCTGAGGTACACTGGATTTTGTGTTTTATCACTGTAGGATGGATTCAGTTTTGGAATTTTGAATTGTGCTTAATATGCTTTGCAAGTACAAGTACAATTAAATTTCTTTATATGAAGAAGTCAGATTAAGTGCCTCTGAATGTTAGGCATATTCTGCTTGCTGTGTCTCTGCCTGCTACCCAATAGGTCTTCACACCCTCAAATACATTTTTATTGGAAGCTCCAACAGCATCACATATTCTTTGTATCAGAAACTTTCCAACCAAATGACAGAAAGCAGGCCTGCTCACACCAGTTGCCTACAGTGTAACTAGGTAAGACAATTATTGCTAATGCTTTACAGTTAGAAAAACCTTGAATTAACTTAATTTCCAAGGCTGTGAGGGAGCCTTTTTTAGAGCTGGGCTCTGAGCTGATGTCCAGTCAGTCCAGGTCTCAAACCTGCCTTTTCTTCAGTAATGCTTCGTGGTTTTTGTGAATTTTCTAGCCTTGATCCCAGGTTATTTTGCCTTACAACCTAATAGGATACATCAAATCGACACTATTTAAAGTTGAATACCTGTAAGTTCTGGCCTGCAGTCTTCAGGTAACAGTGTAGACATACCTGTTGGCCAGCGCAGAGAATTTAAAGGATTCTAGCAAACTGCTGTGAGAAGGTCCATGCTCCATTTGGCATGAGGGTTGATGGGGAGGAAGGGACATCTACCAGGTGTGAAGACACATATGTAGTGGAGTAGGTGTCCATAAAACCAGTCATTCCCATGAGAGAGCACCAAGGATTTGTCCATTCAACTAGCTTTACTAAAAATGAATGACAAAACACTTCAAAAATTTATCTCTGTTTGTATAATCTGCATCACAAGACTTTGCAGCTGATATACTTTCTGAGTCAGATGCACCAAACTTTATACAGTGCCAAGTAGAGCTGTTAGGCCATAAGCTGTATTTTTATTGCAGGTTGTGAGCTCCAGTGTAAGATAGACAAAGACAATTTGGATTGGAAAAATTTTGATCCCTGCAAAGTTCACAGAGATTGTAAGAACTTGGGAGAGAAACGGCAGTAGTAGCCAGTATTTCAAGTGCTTTTTTCCCCAGGCTTTCTTTTTTGCCCACTTGGGTAACTAGAATTTACAACTGAACGATTGAGCGAACAGTAACAGGTTCAGAGTACAGAGACCCCCCCAAAAAGCCTGCTCTGTGTTAGAAATGCATTTTTTTTAAGTGCGGTGCACCAGGAGCTGCTGAATACTGGAGACTCTTTTTTTCCATGCTCAGACCATGCCTTGTCCTCCAGGACTGTGCACAGTGGGTGTTTTTATCCCACCTTCCTCCAGAGCCCCGCAGTGATGACATCTGCAAAATTTGCATCCTAATCTGTTGTGTGTTGTTGATTCCTTCCAGGTAGCCATGGGTTTCTTTCAAGTGGGCTTTGTCTCAGTGTACCTCTCTGATTCGTTGCTGAGTGGATTTGTCACGGGTGCGTCCTTCACCATCCTAACGTCACAAGCCAAGTATCTCCTGGGCCTCGACATTCCACGGAGCAGTGGCATCGGCTCCCTCATAGCCACGTGGATAAACATCTTCAGAAACATACACAAGACCAACATCTGTGATCTCATCACCAGCTTCTTGTGCTTTCTTGTACTTATCCCAACCAAAGAGCTTAATGAACATTTTAAGTCCAGGCTCAAGGCTCCAATACCAGTTGAACTAGTCGTGATTGTGGCAGCTACTCTGGCATCTCACTTTGGGAAGCTGAGAGAGACTTACGGCTCAAGTGTTGCTGAACACATCCCAACTGGTTTTCTGCCACCCCGCCCTCCAGACTGGAACCTGATTCCTAATGTGGCTTTGGATGCTATCCCCATAGCTATTATTGGCTTTGCCATCACTGTGTCCCTTTCAGAGATGTTCGCCAAAAAGCATGGTTACTCTGTGAAGGCCAACCAGGAAATGTATGCCATTGGCTTCTGCAACATCATTCCCTCTTTCTTCCACTGCTTCACAACAAGTGCAGCTCTTGCCAAGACTCTTGTCAAAGAGTCCACAGGCTGTAGGACACAGATGTCTGGCATGGTGACTAGTTTGGTAATCCTATTAGTCCTCCTTGTGATTGCACCTTTATTTTATTCCCTTCAGAAATGTGTCCTTGCTGTCATAACCATTGTAAACCTCAGAGGGGCCCTGCGGAAGTTCAAGGACCTGCCAAAAATGTGGCATTTGAGCCGAGTGGACACAGTGATCTGGCTAGTTACTATGGCAGCCTCAGCACTCATCAGTACTGAGATTGGTCTTTTGGTTGGTGTTTGCTTCTCTATGCTCTGCGTCATTTTCCGAACTCAGAGACCAGAGGCACCGCTGCTTGGCTGGGTGGCAGAGTCTGAGACGTATGAATCTTTGTCTGCTTACAAGAACTTGCAGACCAAGCCAGGAATCGTGGTGTTCCGTTTTGAAGCACCCCTCTACTACATCAACAAAGAGTGCTTTAAATCTACCCTGTACAAGCAAACAGGGGTCAACCCAGTCTGGGTGAAGGCAGCAAAGAAAAAGGCAGAAAAAAGAATGCTTAGAGAGAAAGAGGTGGATTCTGGTGGCAACCAGACCAGCATCTCCATGGATTTTGTCCCTGAACCTCTAGGGTTTCACACAATAGTGATTGACTGTTGTGCAGTTCAGTTTCTGGACACAGCAGGAATACGCACGCTCAAAGAGGTCTGCAAGGACTACAGGGAGATAGATGTCCAGGTGCTACTGGCCCAGTGCAATCCTTCAGTGAGGAGTTCCCTGATCCGAGGAGAATTCTTCAAAGAGGGGGAGGACCACCTTCTCTTTCACAGTGTGCACCAGGCTGTGGACTTTGCATTGGGTGCACAGGGGCACAGTGGGACCAGCACTTCTAAGAACTAGTTGTGGAAAGGCAGCAAGTTGGAACAAAGCCTGGGGAAAAATGGCTGTGGGTCTGTATGTCTATGCAATATATATGCACTCAGAAAAAAAAGAAGCAGGGTTGTGGTTAACACACAGGTTAATATGCAGTCTGTTTTGATGCTTTAAATTTGCCTGCCAGGTGTAGTGATTCAATAGGTGGTACCGAATGAAGACAATCCTTAACTTGATTATGGCCAATCTGTGAATCCAAGAGTTTTCATCAGCTTGTTCATCTCATTTCTCTTTTCTCTGGAGCTTTCCGTGTCTCAGTTCCCCTCTGAGTTTTGATCGTCAGCATTGAAGTCTTTATTTCAATCCTGTCTTTATGGATGGGATGGGAATTTGAAATAGTTCGGGCATCCTGTCCAGCCAAATGATGAGAGGCAGCTGATTTCTTGTCCCCCTTTCTGCATTGCTTTTCTGTATCGCCACAGCCTTTTATTTTCTAGGGAATGGCTGACGGGAATGGTTTGCTCTGGTCTTTACTGTGGAGTGATTGGTTGGTGATTTTGTACCCTCCCTGAATTTGAGACTGATGGAGAAAGAAAATCAAAACATGCACGTAAAGGTCTTAACGAATAGCTTCTAACTACCTGTCACCTCCACAAGCTTTGTCATTGTTTCCTGAGAGCCAGTGGAGGCACGGTTATCTCATTTCTACACAGGCCTTTTATGTGCCAGGAAACTTTGCCTTTTTAGCTTGATTTTTTTTTTTTGACTGATTTTTATTCAGAGGTGACTGTTTAGAAGTCTGATTCGTGCTTATGGTCAGTCATTTATTTTCTTAATATTTAAGAGCTCTTTAGAATTGTGGACATTAGATGCAGGAAAATCTCTTAATTCTTGAGTTTCGACAGAAAACAGCCCCTTATAGCCAGTTTTATGTAAGAGGCAAACAATCACAGGCACCAAAATGAAAAGGGCCAAATAGATTATCCAACATCTGTCCAAATTCGTCCATGTCGTACAGACTTCATGTGTGAATGCAGGTTTTATTGACCATAGACCCTTTAAGCATGCTCCGTCATGGACTTAGGTAATGGGGGTGGACAGGCCAAGAAATGCAGCCATTAGAAAAGGAGCCAGAGAAATTCTTTGCTGAATATTTTTTATTTACCATGTGAGTGTAAATAAAATGTACTTTGATTTTAAGTTATGCAGAACAGTAAAGAGTGCCTGTTCTTCATGCAATACAAGCACTGGGTAGGAAGAGGTTCTCTTTTCTTGTACCAGTAGAATACAATTATGAAGGCAGAATTGAGAGAGTAACAGTTTTCACTGAGTACCAGCTATACATAGCACACAGTACATCCTTGGAAGATGATGGTTTCTCCCAGGGGAGTTTACAGTCTGAATTGCAGGTTCTTCAGAGTTTTTAAAAGGGAAAAGGTGCTGTATACAGGCAATACTCTCATCCTTAATTGTTCAAAAATAATGAGCCAGCAGTCGAAAAAGGAATAAAATGCAATATGAATTGTGAAACATTTGCTAAATAGAAATACATTTTGAGTTTAGGATTATTTTCTTGTTTTTCTGAGCTAGGACCAGTAACTGTTCTTTCTATGAAAGCTGAAATGTCATGTATCACTTCACTCTAGGTGCTGGGACCTCAAGAGAAGGACTAAATGGGAGAAAGATGAGTCCCAGGACCTGGCAACCTTTGTATGTTAACTGAACTTACTACATTTTTTAGGACCTCATAAGAGAATATAGAAACACTGGGGGAGGTGGCGGGTGGCTGTAGCATATATTGAAGAAGAGCGCATAGCTGAGGTCTGTTCTAAAACTGGCGTTGTTAAGGAACCAAATCTCCCAAGTATCAAAGAGAAAACGCTAAAGCTTCTGTAGTATTCAAAAACAACAAATACTGTTCTTTCTCAGCCTTAAGGCATGTTTATACAAGAGGATGAATCCCAAATAGCTACTGCTGAAATTTTTCTTTTCTGCAGTAACCTCCTACATGAACTTCTTTATTCTGGGCTAAGAATCCCTTCTGCTGTTTGGATAATTACAATTACTGAATCGATATTAGCAGAGTGGATTAGCCCAAGCCGTGTAAAAACAGTGAGTGGGGTTAACGCCTACACAGGGAGTGAGTGCAGGATAGAAATTAAGATTTAATTCCTCACCATACCTGTTTTGCACTGGGTTCCCATTCAGAGCCCCTGGGTTGGTGTTGAGAGAGAGCTGGCACGCTTGTGGCGGCTCCCGCAGCCAGGTCCAGCTGGGGAGGGTTTGTCAGGGGTTTGTGCCTGACCATGGTGAGCTGGCTGGTGGCAGGGGCGTGGGGCAGACCCGTACACGTGCATTTAGCTGATGGCAGTGCCATGGCCTGGGGGAGGCCCTTTTCAGCACAGTTTGTCCACATTACCAGAAGGCATCTCTAGAACTTTGAACAAAAGGCTCGATACCATTTATAAACGCTGATGTTTAACTAATATTTTTCAAGATAGCAGAACAGTGCTAAAAGCAGTGCCTTCTTAAAGCCCTTATGAAAAATTACAGCTTAGTGAGCAATAAGCAGTGTATGTTACTGCAACTTACCCGCAGCTACTTGTTCTCACCCCTTTGCCTCTTAGGCATGGGCAGCTGAGAAAGAGAGGAGGAGTGCGTAGCTGGCCAGGAGACTTCCTCTAGGGCAGGTTGGCTGCTTGTGGGGTTACAAGTAAAGTGGAAATTGCTCTGGGTGAGTCTTTCCCATTTACACTCACAACCTCTCTCTCCTGTACTCTTGCCACGCTGCCAAGGTGGAGACTTTTTGACCTCTCACCGCGCATAGGTTTGTGTAGCTGAATTCTAACTGAGAAGGGAAAAACAGTAATTATTCATTAAAAGATTTTTTTTCAAATCCATTTCTGCCTGTGCCAGGAAGAGAGGAATAGCATTGTTACTTCCAAGAAGTGTGCACTTTCCACTGCTAGCAGGATTCATATTTGTAGCTCCTGGGTATTTGTTTACATAAAAGCACAATAAAACAGCCATAAATTGATTTTTCAAAGAATTAATTTAGATTACAGCTAGAAGATATACTGAAGTGATTTATGTTTAGCTAGAGCACACCATATTTGGCCGCATTTTGCTGTTTGTGCAGCCACAACTGACAATATAGCCTCCAAATTCCATTTCAAGCAAAGCATAAGAAATGGTATTAAAATGCAACAGCAAAAGCAGCCAGCCAACCAAAATAACAACTTCTAATGTTCTTATTTAAGATAATGTCCAGAGGTCATATTATTAATAAGTCTATATTAATGCACACAGCCATAGTTAAAAGGTAACAGAAATAAATGCTGTTTGCCAGAGAGTTCAGTATAATAGAGAGTCCTTTGGAATTAACAAAAGGTTAGAGCTTATCATGGTTGGAATTTCTTAAAACAGTGGGTTTTCAGCCATTTGCATTTTAGGCCTAGAAAAGTTTTTTAACAGAGACATTAATCTGCTTTAAGCCTACTGGTAAGAAGCACATTTTGCTTGAATATATTTAAGGACCCTTTAGAAGTAATCCAATTTCATCTTTAGGAGTCAAGGACCACTGACTGAAAACTGTTGCCCTAAAGAATTTGTTTTATAAAGGAATTTCATATATCCTTATGTACACATCTATTTCTGCATATGTGTATGTGTATATATATACCTTTTGCTGCTGTATGACAGATGCAGCAGCTATATCTATCCAGTTACGCTTTTGTGATACTCCTGTTTCTTCCTGGAAAGGGCTCTTCTGCCTTCTACTGTTTCAAATGAACAGTGGAAAACGTATCAGATTTTACAAGGGGAAGCCTGCCCTACTCACTGCCTTCTACAGCTTCTCTTATCCCTGCCTCACAGCTTTATTTGTAATCGATGGAAAGAAGGAATCTCAGAACGACTGTTTCTGGGTTTATGCATCTGTCCAGAACAGGAACGTTCATCCCAGGTGCAACCTTCAGAACCCCAGGCCAGACTGGAAGATGACACTAAATAAGTTGATCTCCATTCCCAAATGTATTAATCAGCAATTATCAGTCTAAATGAAGAAGATTAAGAGATCATTAGCACATGAATTAATGACAACAACACAGCGTTATGGAAATTACCAGTCTCTGCTATACTAAGGACTCCTGGAAATGTCTGCAGTAGTCTGCTAAATGTCAGGCTCGCTCTATACGTTTATTGCTGCTATAGACAGTGGTGTCAGTTCCCCGTAACGTGGCAGTTGCACTAATAAATGTCTCACTTATGTGAATGTTTTGACATGGGAACAATTTTCTGTTCACTTCATAGAACAGGGAAGGATACTGCAGTGGGGCACATGGTGCTTATTTTTGTGTTTATAATGACATTGCCAACCTTAGTCTTGTGTGATATAGTGATCCCAATTCCCTTGTAAGCCATTGCAGCTTCATCTGCTCCTCTCTAATTCCCTGCAAGACCCACCTCCACCTCCTTGACACTTCTGTGTTTTGTCATAAGACATTGCATATGATTGACTGTAAATAGAAGAATCACTGCTTTTGTGTATGTTGCTATTATGTGTGACCTGCTACTCAGTTTTCATGCCAGATCTTTTGATAAGGCTAAAGCTCCTGAACAGGGAGTGGAAAACAACTCCAGTCCTCTGGGTGCTGGGGCTGGGAGAAAGGGGGCTGTGGGCGGCTGGCAGGGAAGCACCGCTGTGCATGCCCCGTCGCGAGCACGCTGGAGCCTTAGCCTGGAGTGGGGCTGTGCGAGGGTTTGTGTAGCTGCAGGAGTAACGGTGCTGCCCAGGGATGACAGATTAACCTGGAGGTGTCTATTATGCGGCTACTGCGACTCTGTGGTACGCAGCCATGTGCCTGTCTCCATAACAAGTGTAATAATAACGCAGGACCTAGTTCTTGTGCGGTGCTGCTGCATGAGTCACTGTCCTGAATTACATATGTAAGGGATTTCTGTTTTCATGCTTATTTATTTTTATCTAATTTTATTCTAAGTCTGTGCATGGCTCTCCCAGCCGTGCTGGGAGCAGAGCTTCCATGACTGCTGTGCTCCTTCCCTGTCAGGCTGCAGTGATGAATGGAAAAGTACTCTCGGGGAAAAAGCAGTCGTTCCTTCATCTCCATTCACTTCTGCCGGCTTGTAGAATCCCCTGCTGATGGGTCTGAAGTGCAGGGGTGAGGTGCTGCAGGCAGGAGAGCATGCTGGCTGTCGCACCAGGGGTTTAAGCCAGTTGATACCCAGCTGCCTCCCACAGATTGTGCTGAGGTTGGCTGTGAATTCTGCCTGTGCCAGGTCCTAAATGTAGGTGATACCTGGCGGGGTCCAGTCTTTCTGTGGCCAAACCTCCCTTGAGAAGACCAGCAACACTGCACATCTCCTTGGGTCCAGTTCCTGAACCTTTCACCCAAGGGCTGTGCTAACTCACTGTTCTCCACCACGCTTAGCTACCTGCTGTCATCTCCAGTGCTGCCGGTGCAAAGCTTTTAAGCAGGTTGAAGTCAGGTCGCCCACGTCTCCATTCCAGACATGGTACAGGAACACTCATGCTGGCCTGGACCTTACCCTCCCAGTGCTCCCAGTGCAGTGAAGAGCACGGCTGGGTTGTAGGAGACTTCTGGTCTAGAATAAGATCATAGTAACTGGAATGAGAAGAAACCCTTTGAGTTGAAGGTGAAACTTTTCAGGCAAATAGTTTGTTTCAGGGCATTATCTTCTGTTGTGATTTTATTTTCACATGCTTTGGGAAGGTGATTAAATGATTGAGGTGATTTACATTTTTAAATTTTTTTTTTACTGACACGGCTAAGCTAATGAAGCTGTGACAGATAGTCGTCTGCTGCTCATGCCATACAAGGTGCTTTGTATCTGTGCGGCTTATTTTGCTTTGCTGAGTCTCAATGTAGGATACTGTTGTCAGACTTCAATATTGATGTAACTGCCCACACTGGAAGGGCTTTGCACTTCTACTATGCTGGCATAGATAAAATGAGCAATGCTTTTGGTGCAGACTTTGCACTGTGAATGGCCTTGTTAAGTCCCAAGAATTACTTGCACTTGGTTATCATGTTTGTAAGCTTTTGTAGGATCAGCTGCTTATGTGAAAAACTACCTGATCTTTACTATTTTAGTGAAATTCCACCTGAAGTGGAAATAATTCTGAGTCTTGCTTTTTCTTTTGAGATAATTACAATGCTACAAGTGAGGACTTCAGTTAGGTAAAATGGCAAATACTTAATATATATATATTTAGTTCATAGTATAATTAGTACCTTTCTATTTTGTTTTCTAGAGATTGTATAAGCTAAGGCATATTGCTGTTTTCTAATGTGCAAATAAAATATTTCAGCAGTGGATGGAGAATCAAATCTCCATTGAGAAGATTTACTGCCAAAAATATTTAAATTCCTGCTCTCTCCAGCTCTGAAAGCACTTAGCGCTCAGCCTGGCCCCCAGATGATCTCAGGACTCCACAGAAAGATAGTGAAACATTTTGCTGGACTTGGGTCCAAATTTTTTATGTCTCATTTTTGACTTAAGGAAGTAAATTTTATGTATATTTGAAATGCAACTGAAACATGGTTAAGGAGAGGTAAAGCCTCACTTTTTCTGGAAAGCACACGATGCTTTGAGTTCATCAGCCTCTTGAGTCCCTGACCATCATGTCTGGTACCTTGGTATATTCTGGGTTATGAGTTTTGGATTATTTTAAATTGAGAATAATTTTAGGTATTAGTGACTTAATGCTTTGCAGAATAAACAAAATGGTAAATTTTGCCTGGAGTAGTTTTTTCAAGTTGGAGAATCAGTTTAACCAAACAGGGACCTCAGGAATGGAATAGATCACGTTGCTTTAGATCACAAGTTTACAAAATAGTTTATTTGAATAAAATGTGGAAAATTTGTATAGTATGTATAAAAGATCACCTTACTTTTTACTGTTACTTACCTGTGCAGTAAGGGTAGGATACAACATTTCCCCCAGTTTGGTGGTGGCTTCCAGGGCGCTGGGGAGTCACCTTGCTGTGTGGCATCAGTCCGTGCTGGATGGCTGTTCGCTGACACGGACTTTGCCTTGTGCCTGGTGTGGGGAGATGTGTTGCCATCAGCTTGTCATTGAGTGCTGCACTCACTGACCAGATGTTTGTGGTGGAAGTTGTATTTTATCATTGTCTTATGTCCTGCCATCAGCTGTGGGGTGTAGCCTCTGCATGTTGTTGACCCTCCTTTACACTGTCTCTGTTAGATCTGTATCAGTTGTCATTTTGAAATGATAATGTGCCTTATTTTCATTGTAGAAGATTTGCTAGCACAAAAATTTTCTGTCAGATACGGTAAAATCTTTGGGATTTCTTTATGAGCATTAAAAGATTATATTTATGGTTTTATCTGTTGTCGGACATATGCTTGATACTTCAGAAGGTGCTGCAGCTATAAATTTTAAAAAGGAAAGCCACGCATGTTTGAGCAGTGAGTGCCATCCCGCTTTCTCCTGGCAGTGGTGCCCAGCCCGCTGCAGAGCAGGGTGAGTACACAGCCATGCGCACCCTTCTGCGCGGGGTGCGTACCGTGCAGGCACGCAGGGGAGGTCCCTGCCAGCGCGCACCAGGCCACTGACAGTGTGTGGCTTTTACCTTGCCCTGACTTGGGTGCTCTGTGCAACCAGGCTGCAATTTGTCTCATGAATAGTAAGTCATAAGCAGTGTGATGACCACGATGTGCCGGTGAGCAGCACCCTCCTGTGGGCCAGGTCCATATTCCCAAGATGCAAGAAATGACACATTTGGTCAGGTTTAGTGCTAATTGTACTTTACAATATGTGTAGTTATAGCACATGGTATTACATATTCAGGCTTAGAAACTTGCTGCCGTGTATTTTAATGTTACTTGACATAACAGGTTATATGACTTGGTCAGGTCACGGCCAGTAAGAGTCAGAACAAAAATTAGAGCAGCGCTGGGTGCAGTTCTGAGCACTTACTGTGAGCATTATCTCTGCACACATGTCCTTGAGTTATGCAGAAGGTTTTCTTGATCCGGCGTGGCTCAGCTTTTACCTGAGGATGCCTTTTACCTTAGGAGACCTCAGCACACATGCTGTAATTTTTGTGTTGGTGCCAACAGAGTGGTAGGAACACTCAATTACAGAGAATGCCAGCACGAGCTTTCTGCTCTCTTGAAAAGCACAGGACAGCCGTTGCCTTCGGTGGAGTTACTCTGATTCCTGCTGATACAGAGCTGAGAGAACCGGCTCCCATCAGCAGCACCCTTTACCCATGCTAATCAAGGCTCTACCTGACCTGGGGACAGCTAATTCTCAGTATACACGGTCCTGTACTAGATGGGATCCCCCCAGCCCTGTCTCCTGTGTCACAGCGTGGTGGAGGCAGCTTGGGAAAGGTGTTCCAGGGGTCCAGCCCATGCAGAGCCCTCCCGGCACCCGGTAAGCAGCAGGCTAGAAACTTCCTGAGCACTTAGACCTTTGTTACAGCTTTTGCAGCACTTCAGGAAGCTTCATAACCCCTTTTCTCAAACCTGTTGACTCCCATCGCACGCTGGCAGTCCATCCCACCATTTGCGTTGTGGGGAAACGCTGCTCATGTTTAATAGCACATCCAATCTGGTTGTGTGGCAGGTAGTGGGAGATGGGCTGTGGTTTCTGGGCTTCTTACCCACCTGCTGGAGCTTCTTTCTGTCCTGTGACATTGAGATGTGACCTCTGTAGGATCCTTCCCCACTGCCTCGGTGCACAATGAACTGGTGTGGGATGGCTGCTGGTAGAGCTTGGGAGCTGGTCACGGGGCTCTGCTCGACACAGAGCCTGCTGTGCTGGGCGGGGGGGGGGGGGCAGGTTGTGTTAGCTGCAAATAGGGTGACCCTGTGAGCCAGCCAGCAGCTACAGAGGGAAGCAGCATCCCACCAGCACGGCCTCAGTGCCGTGAAGGGCTTGTAGGCAGCACACACAGGTCAGGCCTGAAACAATGCCAAATAGCCTGGGCTGAGGGCCAATTCAGTATGAAATAGAAATGCGTCTCCCCATTTTTATTCCACTGTATTTATCTGTAATCAATTTAATCTGTTTACAGAGCCATTATAGCGTTTTTAGTTATTAGCTTGAAAAATTGGGAAAGGATTATAAACACTGGACATTTATCATGCAGGGAAAAACATGAAAACAGCAACAAAATGCCGCAAAAGTTGGCAAAGAGTTATTTTCACCCTTCTTATATAAACTGGGAATGCTCCCCAAATCTTCTTGCTGGTGTGTTTGGAAGTGCTCTTTTATTCCGTCTTCTAGCAGTGGGTGTCAGTGCTGAGGGAAGGGCTTGTAGCAGAGCATTAGCAGGGTGGACCCAGTCTGCGGTGTCCTCGATGGCTGGACAGTTGATGGGTGGTGTGTGACCTCTGCAGCCAAAGATACTCTTCCACGTCCTTTTAGATGTGCTACCTCTGCACTGAGTCTCTTTCCGAGGATGTACGTTCCATCTCACACCTTTCAGAACACACTAGAAAATGTTCCTTGTATGTCTGCCGTCACGGTTAATTGCTGGGAGCAAGCAGTAGCTTAAATAGATGCTCTTTATCATTATTTATTTCTAGGTTCCTTGATCCCTCTCAAACTTCAGTGGTGTGGCTGCATTGCCGTGTGCAGTCACAGGGTGAGCGACACTTTTAGGCTGACAGTGGTTATGTCTGGAGAGAAGTTTATCTTTGCCTTGCACGCTGTGCACCCCTGCACATCAGCATAAACTGCCCTGCCAAGTAACAGGAGGCTGAAAAAACTTCTGTTTTCTGGGATGATCTAGTGTACTGCTTTCCGTATTGTCTGGTGTTATCTCTTGCAGAAATGTGAATAGTTGCTTTCCAGGAAACCATCGGGGAGGTTCTGTTCAGCCTTTGTGCCCTGGGGCACTTTTGTTGCATTTTGCCGTATCTCAGCAGTGGGACTGATTCTGGGCTTGTCTCCTTTTCCTTGTTTTTCCCTTAAAAAAAGGTGATGTTTTGCAGATGTCTACTTATTGAAAATCAGTTTCCAAGTGGAACTGAATCAGCAGCCTTCCAATAAGACTGTCAAGTCCCAAATCTGAAGGGAAGGAAAAGCATCTCTCTTAGATACCTGACTCCACTACCTGGCTCACTTGCCTTTTGTTTGATAAAGTTGCACGTGTTCTAAGTAACTGCAGAGCAGTGGGGTGCAGCCATACTAAGTCTGGGTGGCCCATTTACGGAGCCAAGACACATGGGGTGCTACTTGAAAGGCTTCCAGAAGCCAAACAGTCATAGGTGTATGTGCAGGCTTTAAAGTAAATAAAAAATCCTTGTGCAGTGAAGTTAGCTCTGTTCCAAAGAAAACTGGAGATGCCAGCTTGTCCTGTTAAACAAAAACTATGCATTGATGCAGCAGCAGAGATTTGAATTCACGACACTTCCCTGCTGCAAAATGCCTGGGGAACAATCACAAACCCAGATCATTTCATGATTTTTTTCTACTGTAGGCTAGAAAACTGAAATTCCCGCTATTGCATTTTCCTTGCACCTGGAGCTTGGGTTCCCACCGCTCTGTTTCTAGCTGGCTGCAATGGCTGTTGCCTAGATGGATGTTACATTGCTGACAATCCATGTCATAAACAAAAACTTTGGATTTCATGGTTTCTGCTTGGTTTAAAAGCAGAGGGTGCCATGTTACTGGCAGGCAACATCCTGTCTGCACTTGCATTGTTCAAGCTCACACCATCTGTCCAACCCTACCTTGCCCAGAATGGAGCTAAACAGCAAAGTGAGTTTATAGTGGCAATAAAGAACAACCCTTGAAGATGCATTTGAAAACAAGCGGTTTCAGCAGGTAGCTGTGGTGACCTTGCATTTGGAAGGCAGCTCAGCCTTAGCCAGCTCAAGGTCACATGAAGTTCCGCTGGGGGTTTCTTTTTTTAAGCTGTCTGCTATACGTTTGCTAGAGGAAATGTGAAATGTCTGCGGTTTCTGCCCTTGCCTCACCTCATGCACTAAAAGCGATTTCAGAGATGTACACAGTGTTCAGTGTCACCAACTATGTTCCTACATCCTTTCTGCCGGGGAGAACATCAAATGGGCTCTCCTCAGTGCCCACAGCCTGCGTTTCCAGCACAGAGAGGACCATGCAGAAGCTGCCCTAGTATGAAGGCTTGCTGTTCCCAAGAAGTCAGTGCACAGAACTGAACACGTGGAGAAGCCAGCTGGAACAAGGACCTTGAGAGCATAACTGCAGGGGAAGTGTGGAATATTTTAAAGTTGAGTATACAAAAGCAACTGGGAATTTGCACACAAGAAAGGGGGTGAAAAATGTGTGGGGAAGGGTGGCAGGGGAGGCACGGAGAGAGAGGAATGAAAAAAAGAACTGCTCACCAAACCTGTGCCTTGGAGAGGTGGAAGAGCATGGCTATATCAAGGCTTACCAAGGTATATCAGGTGGTAAAGGAAATCGTAACAAAGAGTTCCAGAATGTATAAGTGAGGATGGAAGTTAGAAGGAAAAGCAGCAGCCCGCAGTGAAGGCAGGGTGGAGGTTAAAGGTAGTCTAGATACTGTCATAAATGGAATAAGTGCTCTGTCCCATTTTCTTGGTGGAGACATCAGAGATCCAGAACTGGAAATAAATGCTCCCTAAATAAGGTCAAAACCCAAAGATGGATTGTGCTCAGATGTGTTTCATCCCAGCAAACCAGACGACTTAAAAGACCAGCCTGGCCAGCTCTTCAGTGACTGAATTTCAAGATGAAGGAATAATACAGAAAATGGAAATTTGGGTCATTTGCTAAGGAAGAAGATGGAAAAGGAAAATGTGTAGAGACAACATTAGACAGACCAAGACACAAAATGAACTACAACTAGGAATGATTGTAAAGCATATGAGGTGGTCATCTTTTAAGGACGGGAGGAATGATGAGTCTTAAGGAAAGTTACAGTTCGTTACTGAAAGAAGGGGAAGGGAAAGGGGAACTATCACCAGATGTACCTGAAAATACATGAGCTGTGGAGGAATGGCAGAGTAAAGAATTCATATAAACAGATAAAAACATGGAGCAGCTGTCTCCCCTACCATGTGCTTTCATTTTTTGCTGCTGTCAGAGAGCACTCATGCTTCTTATTTATTTACTTCTAATTACTGAGATACAGACTACCACTGATGAGATAAATGTAGCTCAGGATGCTGATCTTCCCCTTCTCTTCCCTCAGGGTGTCTCCCCAGCATCTAAATCAAAGCTTTGTGGAAATGTCATCCCTCCATGCCCCACACCATCTCTCCAAACACCGTGGGCTCTCAGCCCGCTCCCCAAGCCCAGAACACAGTCCGTGCCAGAAGAGGCAGGGGCCAAGCTGCCATGGGGCAATGACACGTCCAGCAAGATTTTAGAGACTAGGTTGGTGGAAAATAGATGGAAAAGAAAAAGTGGAGAATGAGGTGAGTGGGAGTATGTGCTGAGAGGTCTGATGCAGATTGTTGGCAGGGATCACGAGAACAGAACAGTTCCAGCTGGTATTTATGAGGCTGCTGTTTCAATTCAGGATGATAAAACGTTACCTTTCCTCCTGGCCTCTAATCCAGCTGTTCACCTTTACCTACAAAAGAAATGCAACCTTGCACTTACTGAATTGTGCTTATTTTCTGCAAAGCACAACCCCTTGTTCTTTGTGCTAAAAAAAAATTGTGCTGGTCTCTAAAAGACATGTGCAAGATGTGGATTGTGCAGATTTGACACGTACTGAGTTCTTCTGTCTCCTTAGAAATCACCTGTGTCACACTTCTGACTTTGCAGACCTCTGTTTTGCGAAGCCTGGGTGCAGCCCGGCGTCACTGGTGCTGTGGAAGCGGTGAGCGCAGCGTGGCCGAGCAGGGGCGGAGGCGTGGGGAACAGGCAGCTGAGCAGGGCCCAGGGGCTGGTGGCAGCACGCTGGTGGAGAAGCTGCCAGGAAAGAAAAGTCATCCTGGAACAAGTTTGGCTTTTTGATTGTTTTTTTTTTTTTTTGAGCAAAAACTTACACAGAATAGACGAAAACCTGAGCAGAGAAGCCCGGCAGGACTCAAGCAATGATGCTCTCTCAGTTCAGGGCGGGGCAGAGCAATAGCACACACAGGCAGATTTCTTTGCATCGTTCCTCTTGTTTTGCAAACACATCTCCAGATACCAGCAATACTGTTACCTGGCAGGAGCACTGCACTGCTCTAAACCCCTTCAATCATTCTTAATGGCCAGAACAAGTTTTCATCAAAAATACTCTCTCAGAACAATGTTTGTTTTCAAAACACAGCTCTGTTTAGCCCGCTGCACCATCTTCATCGGCTGGAGCAAGATAAAAGGACTGATTTCTTGGCTGAGAAACTTAGCTCTCTTCTCAAGGGAAGCAGCACAATGTCCAGAAGGAAGGCAAAGGAAACAAGTTTGCAGTTGTTCGCCTCGTGCTTTCTCTGTTCAATGTGCTCTGCAAGGTGAGGAGACGGGTCTGTCCACAGGGGACAAGCCCCAGGTAGTGAGAAAACACCCAGCATCTCCTCACAGCCAGAGGTAAGGCAGTTGGGTTGGGACTAGTGGTGTGAAATGAACCCATGGGGCAGGGGAATGGGATTTCTCATCAGCCCAGTTCAATTTCCAAAGTGCAGCTGCTCTAGGTCTCCTCTCAGGAGAATTTCTGTCTGTGTGTATTGTTGTTTTGACAAATAGGTATGTTTTGTTGCAGCTGCATTTTGACTGAAAAACTCAGAGTAGCTCTGGAAAGCGTGTATGTTACTTAACCAGACTGAAAAAGCAGGATGCTTTTGTTCTGCAGATAGGAGCCCCTGTGGTGGGCCTGTTTGATGCAAGCCAGGAATGTAATTTAAAATTTTGAAACGTTAAAGGAAAACTTATTTTGAAAATTACCTCCCTTACCCAGGTGTTACATTCCTAAAGCATCACTTGGAATTTCTCAACATTTTAAAAAAGATTTTTGCTGAAGTGGAAGTGTCACCAAGAAATGCAGGGTTCCTGAAGAAGTTTTGGTTTCAGTGAAATAATATGATCTGATCTTAACCCATTCTGCTTTCCTCTTTCAGAACAAGAGGTATGTTAGGAAGGAGCACAGGGATCTCTGTAGCTCTGCTCCTGACATGGGCATCTGTGCCGGTGTGAATGCAATTTAAAGCATGGTCTCAGGACTGTGGTTAATCAGGTCCATAAGTGAAAACGAACTGGCACCATGGGAAAGTGCTTTTCTGTTAGATTTGTCTGAGGTTATTTTCCTTTATTTTATTTATCCATGCAATGAGCAAGAGGCCTGGAGCTAAGCAAAGTGCATTATGTACATGACTGCAACACGTCATGGCTGCCTGTTCTCCTGCCTTAGCAATGGAGGACACATCAAGCCAGAAGTCAGGGCAAAGCAAAGACGTGCTGGGCTCCGTAACGCCAGAAGAGACTCCTGCCAATTTTATACATGTCAAATTGGAGGAGTATGAGCCTTCAGGCTTCAGCACCAAGGAATTAATCCTACAGAAAGCCAGAGAGGTCTGCACATGCAATCATCAAACCATCATCACCTTCTTCTGTCGGCTGTTTCCAGTGCTGGACTGGCTTCCCTGTTACAATGTCAAGACGCAGTTGCTTGGGGATGTCATATCTGGGCTCCTGGTGGGGATAGTTGCCGTCCCTCAGTCCATTTCCTACTCCCTCTTAGCCAGCCAGGATCCCATCTACGGCATCTACACCAACTTCTTCTGCAATATCATTTACGTTGCTATGGCCACTTCGCGCCATAACTCTGTGGGCTCCTTCGGTGTCCTGTGCCTGATGATCGGGCAGTCTGTGAACCGGCACCTCCAGCAAGCAGGGTACAGTGACGACAACGCTGGCTCTTTGGTGGTGGGCAACTCGACCTCCTCCACTAATGGGACAGGTGCCTGCGACAGGAGCTGCTACGCCATCACTGTGGCCCTTTCCTTAAGCTTTCTGGTTGGTCTTTACCAGGTACAAATGTTTGCTGTTGTACTGTTTCCCCTCTGTCCTTTCCCTGCTAGGAACTTCTCTGAGCTAAAGATCTCTAAGCTCCAGTCTTGGTTCAGACTTACAAGTTACAAGAAACCTTTCCTGATGTGACTAGACCCTGACGCCCTTGAATCAAATGTAGAGATTTAGAAAGTTCCAAACATGGCTGAATGTGGGGGTTTGTTTCCCCCCCACCATATAACAGGCCATGTCCTTGGGTGTGTCTGAAACATCCTTAGGATCACACACAGCAAGGCAGGAGAAGGAACTGTGGACCACCTTCCCACTGCCCTCAAGGACCTTGCCATCAGCAGGGGCTCCTTCACCCCTGGCAGCGTCCCCACCACCTGAGCCTAGCTGTCCCCAAACAAGCTCAGGCTCTTTCTCTGGAACAACTAAAATTCGGTGCATCACACCAGTTTTATGCCGCTGAGTGATACTTGGAGCTGCTTTGATGGGGCTGCTGCCGGGACTTGCAGCGCTAATTATGTGCCCTTATTGCTTGTTAGGAGACAGCAGAAGGGACCTTGTAGGCTTCTTTGCATGGCATCTCTAGCTACGGATGAGTGTTATAGGTAGGTTTCTTTAGTTTTTCATCCCCCAGATTAACTACTGAAGACAAAGCCCTCTGCCTCACACTGAATGCTCAGCAGACAGAATAGCCAGAGATGCTAAAGTGTAAGCAAAATGACATAAATTACCAGTTACCTCTTCCAGCCCTTCTCATTGATGCTAAAAGTATGGCTGTCTTGCTTTTCAGATCCTGCTGGGGGTTTTGCAGCTGGGCTTTGTGGCTGTCTACCTGTCAGAACCTCTCCTCAGTGGCTTTGTGACTGGCTCCAGCCTCACCATTATCACCTCCCAGATGAAGTATCTCCTGGGACTGAAAATCCCTCGTCATGAAGGAGTGGGGTCCTTCATCCTGACATGGGTTGACCTTTTCAGATACATTCAGAACACGAACATCTGTGACCTGGTCACCAGCCTGGTTGCTTTGGCCGTCATAGTGCCTGTCAAAGAGGTCAATGAGCGGTATAAGGAGAAGATGAAGGCCCCGTTCCCCATAGAGCTGCTGGTGGTCATTGTAGCCACAGTAATATCTTACTACTGCAACTTTGAAGAGCGATACAAGTCTGCTGTTTGTGGGGAGATCCCCACTGGTTTCAGGAAACCCACTCTACCAGATATAAACCTGTTCTCCAGCCTGGCAGTTGATGCTCTGCCCATTGCTGTTATCGGTTTTGCCATGACCGTCTCCCTGGCGGAAATCTTTGGCAAAAAGCATGGCTACGCTGTCCGTGCCAACCAAGAGATGATTGCTATCGGCATGTGCAACCTGATCCCTTCTTTCTTCTACTGCTTTGCCAGTTCTGCAGCCCTGACCAAGACTCTGCTGAAGGAGTCCACGGGGACCCAGACCCAGGTCTCTGGCCTGGTCACCTCCCTGGTGCTGCTGCTGGTGCTGCTGTGGATCGCCCCACTTTTCCACTCGCTGCAGACCTCCATCTTGGGGGTGGTCACCATTGTCAACCTGCGGGGGGGCCTGAGGAAGTTCCATGACACCCCCAGCATGTGGCAGCTCAGCAAGCTGGACACGGTGGTGTGGTGGGCAACCATGCTGTCCTCCACACTGATCACCACGGAGATCGGGCTCCTCATGGGCGTCTGCTTTGCTCTGCTTTGTATCATCTTTCGCACGCAGAGACCCAGGGCCACGCTGCTGGGCAAGGTCAGCAACACGGAAATCTATGAGGACCAGTCCACTTACAAGCAGCTCAGCAGTATTGCCAACATCAAAATCTTCCGCTTCGAGTCGTCCCTCTACTATGCCAACAAGGAATATTTCAAGACTGTTCTCTACCAAAAAACTGGGGTAAATCCTACCCTGCTGGCCGCTAAGCACCAAAGGGTGGGGGCCCAGGCAAGTACAGACACAGGCAACAGCAAGAGCTTTTTTGGCACCAGGTGTGACTGCCTGAAACAGGCCAAGAAAAGGGCTGAGAAGCCTCCAGCAGATGCCTGTCCTCCCTCCACAGACATGCACACCTTAATCCTTGACTGTAGGGCAATGCAGTTTATAGACACTGTGGGTCTCTCTGCGCTGAAGGAGACACGTCATGACTATAAGGAGATTGGTGTCCAGGTGCTCCTGGCCAACTGCAACCCATCCGTCCGCCACCGGCTCCGAGAGGGTGGCTGGGCTGGCGAGATGGACAGTGGTGGCCAGCTGGCTTTCCACAGCGTCCATGCAGCAGTGCAGTTTGCTGAATGGTGGTACCATGCGCAGCAGGAGGAGAGCAAGGAGAAAAAGGGTGCTCTCCCGCACCCCGACAACCTGAACTTTCAGGTGTCTTTGTAGACCTGAGTGTGAGGAATGATTTCTAATGGGGATGGGCTTAGGGTGTGCTGGAGAGGAGTTCAGTCTGAGCATTCGAAAAAAGAATCTGATGAACTGTCAGCAGCAGGCATGGGGCAATAGGATTGGGGAAGGCATGGATGTCGGGAGTGGAGTGCCAGCAGCTGAACAGCCTGAGCGGCGTTTCGGGGTCTGTCCCGTCGGTGAGGAGCCTGGACAGCTTCTAACCCTTCTCCTTGGAAAGGGCTGCGGCGGCAGGAGGTGCCGCGCAGGGGGACGGGACGCCGGGCTTCCACCAGCGGCTTCCATTGCAGGGCTCCCCCCGCGCCTCGCCGCGCCGCTGGCCACCCGGAGCCCCCGCGGCCGGGGTCGCCCCGCCGCTCCCGCGCGGGCCCGTGTCTCGCGTGGGCACTGGGGGGCACGAGTGAGCCGCGCTGCGCGGCCCCAACTGCGCTGCGCGTCCCCGCGGCCGCGCCCCCGCGCCCCCCCCGCGGCCGCGCTCCCGCCGGCGGCTGAAGCGGCCCCCGCGGTGGCGGGCAGGGGGCGCGGAGCGGCTGGCGGTGGCCGTGCGCGGCCCCTCTGCTCTCGGTGTGTGTCGGGGGAGGCTGATCCCGGCCCCCAGCCCGGGCAGGGCGGGCTGGGTCGGGGGGCGCCGGCCGGGGCGCCCTGTGGTGGGGCTTGCGGGGCCCCTGGGAGCTCACCCGCCGGCCGGGGGTCGGACCGGCTGGGCCCCGCCGGCAGCCCGGGACAGCCCTGCCCTGTGCTACGGGTGATGCGCGGCCGCGGGGCGTCACCGCGGGGGGAGGCTTCGCAGGGGCCTGTCCCCAGGGGTCTGTGGGCTACCCAAGCTTTATGCCTGAAAATCCTATTTCCCGTGGCCCCCTGGCGTTAAGCACCACCTGATTGCTTTTGGGGGAGGGTCGAGCCGGGACACTGAGGCGAAGGAGAGAGGGGCTGCAGGCCAGGTCTGCCACCTGCTCCGGGGAGGAGCCCCGGTGGTCCCTCCCAGCCCCCCACCAGCAGGCACAGCCCAGCCGCTGTGAGCATCTCCCCTGTGCTGCGCTCTGTGTGCACCCCCAGGCGGGAAGGGGCTGCCCCCGGCTCAGACCCCCCAGGAAGGTTCACAGACAGAACCGGAGCTTGTTACGTGGAGTTTCCTTCTATGTGCAACTCCATGTCCGTATACTGGCCCAGTGCGGAATGACTAGGGAAAGAGAGGATGCCAGCAACCCCCCTCGTGGCACAGTCCCTTGACAAATTGCATTGTGGAGAAACGTGCACCCCAAGGCATCTCTGAGTGCAAGGCAGCAAAGCTGCTCCCCTGCCTCCTGCGATGTGTGGCTGTGGGGGCTGTGGCCTGATGCCATCGGGGACGAGAACCACCCGTCCCACTCACTCCTTCACTCGCTAATCATCTTTTGCCACCTTCATTTTGGTCTGCCCTTCTCTTCCTCCACAACCACCCTGAGTCAATGCGGGAAATGAATTGAAGCAGCTCATTTATTTCCTAAACACCCTGTGGCAGGGAGTTTAACAGCCCCTCAATGGCCACAAAACAACAGCAACAAACCTGGCAACAGCAAAGCACTTCCCTTAAAAACAAAGATATTTCGGAAAACTGTTGGGAGTTTGTTCAGCTGACAGTTATTGCTCAGGACGGTCTGGCTGCAGGGGAGAACAGGTACTTTCCCCTGCTGTTACTTACAAACCGGGGTTCACATGACTTCCATGGCTGAAATCACAAATTTCCTCCCTAAAAAAAGGTATCTGAGATCACCAGCTGCTGTTCGTAAACTGTAAACTGGGAACACCTGTGCCACAGCGTGCAATGGCCGCAGTTCTCCCAGTGTTTGGCAGAAGCTGTGCTGCCTTCCACATGCATGGCCGGGCCCTGGCTGCAGCTGGGGACGCAGTGCTGTCACTTGGAGCGGTGGGACAGGGCTGCCTCGTGCCTGCAGCACCGCTGAGTGTGCAACTGGAGGGAGCCTCAGCTCTGAAGCAGATGGGGGGACCTGCCCTTTCTGCTGGGCTGGGGCAGGCAGCAGCCTGCTGGCTCTGCTTCTGTATCCCAGTGGTGAGTCCTTGCTCTGAGCAATGAAGGCTCAGTGGCATTGCCAAGTACCAGAATAGCTTTTCTTCTGCAAAATCCATCTGTAAAACGCCTTCTGTGTTGCATATTTAATAGGTGACTATTCCCCTGGCCTCGCCCAAGAAACGCAGCACCAAAGATACCTTGCTGAAGGGAACTCTAGCTTTGGCAGCTGCTCAGGAGCCCAGAGACAGGAGACTGTTGTAAATAAAGTCCATGGAAGAGGAATCCTACTGGCTCTGCTCAGGGAAATGTCTTCTTGTGGTCAAAATACTATTTCCAATGGATTAAAGAGCATGGTATGCCCACCTGCTTGCAGGTCCTTGGAGCAAGGTTGTAAGTGTCAGGTGAAGCTAAATTGACTGAGGAGGCCAGTAAAGCTTTGCAGGGCTAGATGGACAGGCATGCTCAGCATGCCCTGGGTGCAGGTGTCAGCAGGTGGGAGCTGCAGCACCTCTCTCCAGGGGTCCTCACAGGGCATGGCAGCATGAGGCAACTCCCCAGGGAAGTTGCATCAGCCATGGAGCAATGAGTAATGGGGCAGGTTTGTGTCTGAACAGCAAGTCAGTAGAGAAGAAGTCTTATTACCTGCAAGGATTATGACCTTCCTTCCCCTTTGGAATAGCATTGCTGTAAAGAGCCGTTTATGGACAAAATTAAATTATTTTAGTTAGACTTTAGATGCATTTATGATCTCAGTGGGGTCATAAAGCCATAACAGGAAATAAACCCAGTGCTGATAATTCCTGGGCACAGCTTGGTGCAAGATAGCACAGATGAGATTACTGGCAGAGCAGCAGTTCCCACAGCCCTTTGCAATGGGATATGGCTGTTTATATGAGCAGTTTTTGATCAGAGCTGGGACAGTTGTGAAAATGCCAAAGAGATACCCAGCAGTTTTTATGGGATGCCTTCCCATGGAAGGGAGAACTGAGGTGGCAACCTCGTCAGCCCAGAGCCGCTGGATCTTGCTGGCAGTCCTTGCACAGGCTGCTTGGCCAGGTCTCCCAGCCCATCGGCTCCAGTATCACCTTCCAGCCCAGAAATCAGATTGCCAAGGTAGATCAAAGAATAATTGCTATTTTTATATCGGTTCCTATGAAGAGGCCCTGGGTTGTAAACGACACGGATGAGAGATGAGGAAGGACAAATGACACAGTAAAAGGTCAGCTTATAATCAGTGTCACGGGAGATCAGGCTGGCCTCTCACCACATGCATAGCCTGGTGGAGACAGATGTGAGGGAGAAGGGACCACAACAACCGTGGACCAATATTCGGTGATGAAGGGGTTCCTGGTGAGGGCACAGGGCACTTGTCTGCCCCAGGACCTGACTGCAACAGCCCGAGTCCCCCCATTAGCCGAAGGGCCTCAATGTCTCAGCTGGGGGCTGACCCACTGCATCTCCCACCCAAGAGGACCTGCTGCTGCATCCCACTGCTGACAGGCTGCACCCCAGGGCATCTCGCGTGCCCGTCCCCTAAAGCTTCACCAGGGGCCAAGGAAATGCCACGCAGCTGAAAGCAAATGTTATCCCTCCTGCTAAGCAGCTCACCTGTTATTCTCCTTCTCTCTCTCCCCCCCCTGCCGTGCTGTGGATCTATAAATACTCCGGGAGTGTGATAAATAGAGGATTGCTGCTAAGGCTTTGTCAGCTGCAGTTGGAGCTGACTGTGCAACTGTTAATTATGCCTCAGCAGCAGCCGGACAGGTTTAAATCCTTTTGATGCTTTGAAATGCTCCCTCTGGGGAAGTTTAAGGAATAAAGGTTGTCATGGCTGATGGGTGTTTGCTCCCCTTCTAGAAAGCATACGAGATGCTGATTGCTGCATTGAGGGCTGTTCTTCTCACTCCTGTTGCCTGTTCCTGGAAAAACGCAGTCTGTATAATGGCAAGAAGTTGCTTCTGCAGATCTATAACTGCAATAAAGCAGTTAGCGTGCTGCCAGCACATGCATAGGGTTTACCCATGTAAGCTTTCCCTAGCAGACAAAACTGATCTATAAGGAGAAAGCTGTAAGCTACAACCAATGGCACTGGATTTTCTGAGAAAAAAAAAAAAAAGGTTATGGCCAGCATTAATGCCTCACTGGAGATAACTTGGTGATGAAGGAATCAGTGGACAGCGGCTTGGGCTAACATGCTGCGGGTGAAAAGAAGTGCTTTCAACGCTTACTCTCCTCTTAGAAGATTGCTCTGGGGCACTGTAAAGCACTGTAAAGTCCTTGTCATAAACAATAGTCTGCTTTCACAGATACTTCCTCCTGGACGTAGTCTCCTTCCAACCATGATGACTGCGGGCCAAAGGCTGGATGTGATTTCTGTTGTGCAATCAAATAAATGATGTTGCTGGCAAAGGACACTGCCTTCACCGAGCCGGCAGTGTGTGCAGGTGTGGGTACCCTGGTACACCAGCCTGTATACACACGCATGCACACGTGTTTCCATGCCCAGCCTCGTAGGTCTCACCCAGGTACAATGCTCCCGCACCATTTCCGAGCCCCAGCTCTCCGACTCAGGCTCCTTGTGTGGAGCTTTCAGCATGACCTGGCTGTGATAATTTGCCAGCAAAGCCTGGAGTCTTTTCCTGCTATAGTCACATGGAAAAGAGTCTCCAGCCCCCAAGTCTTTAAGTCCTTCCATGACATTTGGACCCTGCTATGAAGGCTGCACAGGTGGTGCAGCCTGAAGGCGAGAGCCTGGAGAGCTGGGGGAGGACCACAGCACAATGTTTCCTGCTCCATCCTTGGCAAGTCACTGAACATCCAAACCCTGTTTGCCTCGAGTTCCCTCTCTCTACCTGCTGTAAAAGGGAAGCAATAAGAATCACATCCCTGAAGGGAACTGCCAGTGCTCAAACCAGATAGCTTTGCAAGTGACATTTTTGGGAGCATTGCCAGATTTTCAGAGACCAAGAACAGCAAGGGGAAGAGACACAGCAGCTTTTGAGATGCAAAATTCCCCATATTACTTGACTGGGAACGTGCTCAATTTGTTTTTTCCACAGTGAATCTAAGAGATGGGGCTTTTCTCAGGGATGTTCTTGTGAATAGAGGATTATTATTTTTTTTTAAAGATACGGTTCAGTATCCTCAGTTTAATCAGCCCTACCCAGCACCCCTGGGTAGGGGAAGGAGGGGTGACAGGTGTCTGTCACCAGCCACTGGCCTCCCAGCAATCCTCTTCTCCCTTGCTTACAACCCGCCTCTCCTCCAAAGGAGTGCAGATTTGTATTAACAGCGTCAGTGGCACCTCTTATCTCAGCAGCACCTGGAGTGATAAGGGCAGTTGCATGAGTGATTAACATTGATGTCCAAAGAAGCAGAGCAGCTTCCTGGAGAGGTTGAGAAATGCTTCCTCGTGTCTACTGGGGGAGCTGGTGCTGGCAGCAGGTTCCTGCTTCCCGTGTGCTGGCAGCAGCAGCCTGGGCAGCGGCGCTGAGGCTGCGATGATGTCTGGGGCACAGCCACGTCCTCCAATTTTAGACACGCAATGGAAATTCATCTTTTCAAACCCTGCTGCTCAGGACAGAGATGTTTCTTCAGACATGGAGTTGTTTCTCTAGAGAGGAGTTCAGAGCCCTTGGAGGGAGTCTGTCTTTTCCTGTGGCTATAGAGGGGGTCCAGGGGGACCTCAGCATTCTCAGCAGGTCTCTAGGGAGAAAATGGAGCAAAGACGCCGCCCGCTTTCCCGCAGGTGTAATAGCAACCTTTGCGTTACACACCCAATGCTAGGTGCTTTCCTGAGCACTCAACAACCGTTTCCTCAAACAAATTAGCAGCTGACACATGCAGGTAATTGTACCTTCAGATTGGGAGATGGCCACTCTGGAAAAATAGACACGGGGAGAATCATCTCACCTCACTCAGGCAATGCAGAAGTAAATAGGATTGGTAGGATCCTGTGGCACTGATGAAGAGAGAGGATGGGAACTTCATCCCACGTGAGATGAGTGCCAAAAGCAGAGAGGGTGACTTTTGGCTGGACATGTCCTGGGGATCCCAGCTCATTGCACAGCCCAGGCTGGCTGCACGTGGGGAGAAGGTGTCCTTATACATCCCTGAAAGGGAAAGCTGTGCCATCATCCCACCACCTGCACTGCTTCACTGGTAACAGTCTCATCCTGGTTCTCATATGGGCCAATGCCACTCCAAAGGGAGAAACTGTCAAGTCTCGTAGAGGGAAGGAAAAGTAGGAAGGACAGAGATGAAACGAGCTGATAAGGAAAATTACTCTGGGCAAAATTCTTGGCAGTGTCCAGGATACTTACAAGCAGCAGTTGCTGCCGGTCTCTGTGATCTCCCCAAAAATAGTTAAGTCAGCCCAGTGATTGGAAAATCTTTCTGCACTTGGTGGTTTGCTATTGAACTAGTTCTATTCTTTGCCCTTTTTTCATCCTTCCTTGGAGAGGAATCGGATGGAGTCAATTTGCTCCACTTTCTGTCTGATCATTTTCTGTCTTTTAATCAGAAAGTCCGTCAGGGAGGGGAGGCAGATCAAAGCACCTCTATTTTACTCATCACTGCAGGTCCAGGGCCCTGTGCTGCCCAGCTAAGGCTCTTCAGTGACAAATGATGCTGCCTTCAGCCATTGCTCAGGAAATGACAATCCGCCCCCCTCGCCTGGTGGTGCTCCCGCTCCCTCCTGGTTACAAGCGGGTGCTCTGCTTCTTGACATGCCATTAGTCACTTAGAGGCTCACATCTCACTAGCTCTTGGGAGACCTTATTGGGGAAAACAGCTTCATAGTTCCAGCTCCTTGCAAGAATGATGACTCTGGCTAAAAGCAGTTTTGCAGCAGGCAGTTCCCTGGCTGCAGCCTGACCTGCGAGGACTGCTGCGGTAAGTGCATGTACTGCTCACTGCCCCAGCAGGCTGAGCTGCAGACATTGCTTTGCTGAAGACCTCAGCTGGGGGTACTGCAACACCATCCCAAAGCGCTGGGGCTCGGCTGGCCTTGGGCGGCATCTTGGTTTGGTGACAAGCATCTCCCGAGGGCCCGGGTAGGTAAGGGAGGTGCATGGAGCAGGTCTGCCAAGCCCTGTCCTCCGCCAGCGTGGGCAAGCCTGGCACAGCAGACCCCCCGTGGGAGCTTTGCAGAGGCCAGGGAGCAGCGGCACTGGTGGCAGCACGTGCACGGTGCCCACGCTGCCTCCATGCATGCCCTGCCCTGGCTCAAAGGGTCAGATGTCGCTGCTTCCCCAGGGATCGTTTAGCAGAGAGGAAAGTGGTGTTTCCAGACTGTGCTGTGTGTTTGTCCTGGGCCAGTTCCCGGTTAGATAGGATGTGTTAAGGGAAGAGTAACCCACTGAGGAAAATCATCAATGTGATGGGCGGTTGGAAGAATAAAGGGAGGATTCTCAGGGATGATGAGGGAAAAGCGGGGCTCTGCTGGTCTAGCACAGCCAGAGCAGCTCCTGAGGAGGGGACACGCACTGCCTGGCCACCCGAGACATCCCAGCCATTAGCTAACGAACTGGCTCAGCTGCTGGCGATTATGATTTGAACAGTCCAAGCAGGGAAGCCTGTGCCAGTGAGACTAAGGAACGTAAGGAGGGGGCAGCAGGGGAGGGGGCAGGCATGGACATGCACCACAGCCCTGGGAGTACTGGGCTCCACGGTGCCTTCTTGGCAGTTGCCATCTGGCTGGCTAATTAGCGTGCATTATAATGTCCTTTGAGAGTTTGAAGTACTTGTTAGCAATAATAATAACAGCGATAATAGTCAAGATTAAAAATAATTAAGGAAGCAAACCACAGAGGAGATTGGATGCTCAGCTGTGGGGATAACTGAGGGGTCTCCCCCGGGGTCCCTCCCTGGGGAGAAGGCTGATGCTACCAGGTGATGGTCGTGGGTCACCTGAGCGGGACAAGGATTTGGAAAGATTTCAGAAGCACCACCAAACTTTCTCTCTCTGCTATATTGTTACTGTCTCCTCTGCAGGCTGTTTGCCCCAGAATACTTCAATTTCAATGAAAAGACAGTGGAGGAGAATTGACAAGCAGACCCCTGACCGTGGGGACCTTAGTATCAGGGCTGGAGAAACCAGTGAGCAGCTCAGTGCTGATAGATCTGCTTGCTCCAAGTGTGGCAATCAGTAGGTGACAGCTTGCCATGATCTAGGGGGTTAGCAGCCATGTCGTGTTGGCACAAAGTGGGGGATATTGGAAGAGGTGAGTGATGGCCCAAATAGTCTGCAGCTGCTATTACATCAAGCTGTGGAGGCAAATGATGTTCCACAGAGGTTGGTGGTGTGAGCACAGCTAAGTGATGGAGTTTCTGAAATTTTTTATCTAGCAATATTACAAGTCTCAGAAACTTGGATAGAAATGCTTTTCCTTGGTGCTGTCATCACTGAAAAAAGATGAGGAGGATAAAATTGTTTTTCAGTGCACCCCTAACAGGCTGTAATCCCAGTTTCTAGCAGCCATCAGACACGCGGCGTGGGGACACTGAAGGCAGGTCTCAGCTCAGGTGGCGAGAGGCAGGAGGTGGCATGGCGTTATCATGATGGGCAAAATAGGAGCAGAGAGAGCTTTGTGTCCCCTTGGCTGGCAGCAAGGAAAACCTCTGCGATTCTTGGCTTTCAGGAAAGCGAGAAAAGGCTCAAAGCAAGGCAGGAAGATGGTAGAGATAAATGGCAAGGCAGAGAGGGGAACTGACATGAGCTTCATTTGCTTGGTCTAAAAAAACCTGAGACACGGAGGAGGTGAGCTTAGGGTGTGTTAAGCTGGACCCCAGTTCCAGCTGCACCGGGGCAGCTCCGGTCATCTGCTGTCCTTGGCATCTACAGCAAAATCCTGTAGTTTTGTCAGGTCTCACAGTTTTGGGACTCTTTGGTGAGTGCCCAAACAGCCCTGGCTCCTGGGAATCACTAAAGTCTGTGAAGATATCTGTTGCATCTTTAAAGAAAGAATATATGGCCCACGTAGTCATGGAAAAAAGTACAGCACAGGTGCTTTTTTAAGCCTAAAGGCTGAAAAAAGAGAATCCAACAAGAAGACCTTTATTTTGTTTTCTTTCTTTCTTTTTTTAGTGACTGAGAAGTGTGTTTCAGCAGGTATAGTTGTGGTTCTTTATAAAGTAGAGACAAGATTAAATGTATTGTAAAATACGTGCCAGGCCAGACAGCAGCTGAGACTCACAAAGCAGGTAATGGGTAACAGATATTAAAGTTCGGTAAAGCAAAGGAGAAATAACAGCGGTGAATGCTGACATCTCAAAGTTGTTTCCATTTCAAACCATCCTTGCCACAGAATCTGTTCACCACTTTTCCACCTTACGCTGATTTATTCTTTTAAAAGGAAACAATGTTTAATCGAACCTTTGAACTTCCACCAACTGCTGGCCCTCTCTTCCACATCAATATTTACTCTAAATGCGGCAGCTGGCAGGCCAAGTGCTCCCCACCACCACTGCTCCCCTGTGAGCGAGTGGGCAGCTGGTGGGGGACAGGGTGACGCAGGGATGGGGATGCTCTGCTTGGTGCGTGTGCTGGTGGGAGAGCACTCGGGCACAGCAGGAGATGTACCGTGGGTGGTTAAGTCTGGAGAGTGTTTATTTTGAAACGAAGCGGTATGCCAAAAATAAATGAACAAAACAAAATCAGGGCAGGTGAATGTCGTCCCGGTTGCGGTGAGGTGAAGGTGGGGGGTGGGGGGGTGGGGGGGAGCGCGGGCTCACCAGCCACTGGATGGCATTGTTGATTCATATGGATAAAAGCTGTGGAGCTGCCCTAGCCCCTGGCCTGGAGCAGCTGCCGGAGGCTGGGCACCCATTTTCGATTTTTGGGAGACTCTGGTTCCTCTGAGCGTGGTACGAGGGTAGCCATGGCCCGAGTGACAGCGCTCACTGGCAGATCTGCCGTTGCAGGGCAGAGCGTTGGGAAGAGCCTGGTCTGTGCCATGCTCAGATGTCCCCTTGGGTGACCTTGCTGAGGCAGAGCTGGTTTCAGCTCCCTGCCCACAGAGACTGGCTGGAGGGTTTGTATGGCTGGGGGCACTGCCCGGGGAAGCCCTTCGGTGGGGCAGCCAAGGCTGACGGAGGTGTGACCGTCCTGCATGTCCTTTCCCATCCTGGCACAGACCAAAGGGATCTAATGCCATTGTTTGGTGCATTTGGGAAGAGGGAGGACTTGAGTTCTGGGAGATGAGCAGCCATGGCTTGGGTCAGCCAAAGGTTAGGGGCTGGTGGCATTCACAGGAAATATTGTGAACACATTGGAGCCCTCTGTGGTTACTCATGTCCCATGCTCACCTCATACCACCCTTCCTTCCACCCCCACCTGGCCAGGCCACCCTGTCTTGAAAGCCACCGGGTTGTTCTTCTCCATGGTCTGCTCACAGGAAGGGAACATCTTGCCCTTTTCCACGGGGAAGAGGCAGCTCAGCCAGTGTGGAGGGAAGGTCCCTGCAGCGGGTGGGAAGGTCCCTGCAGTGGGTGCAGCAGATGATGCCGAGCAGGTAACGTTTAAAGGAGAGGAGACTTGCTCCTCTCGGTGCATTGCAGAGAACGGAGTCCTGCAGCTTGCACCTTCATGTGCAGATTGGGGGAAATGAATATTTGAAAAGAAAATGTAGGACTGGAAGCCTTGAAGCCTTGTTGGTGGCGTGAGCTCCTAAGAGCGCTTCCTTGGAGCGTGTAGGCAGGCCTGCTATTAATACTGCTTTTTAACTACCTGCATAAGCAGCTCCTGCTTCTCCAACTAAGACATGTACCTGTTTATAGGCTCTTAGAGCTGTCAGGATCTCTACAGCTAGTGCAAGCCCTGCTGAAGCAAACAGGAACATGAGCGCGTATTAAAGCGTTAGCTTCAGGAGAAGCCCCTGGGAGTGCCTCTGTGTTTTCGTGAGCAGGGCAGGACTGTTCGCTGCTTCTTTCCACACAAGTAGTAGAAAGCACCAGGTGAAAGAGGCGTGAGGCACACTCCAGAGATGTGAAAGGGCGCTTCACAGAAGGGGTAATTAATGCAGGAACGCCTTGCTGCCAGATGCCAAAAATGTGTTTGTAATGTGGCGGGAGGAATTAATGAAAGAACAATTAATTGAGGCAGCGGTGTCCTCTCTGGCTGAGGGACTTGTTTAACTGTGGATCGCTGGAGACTTGGAGAGTGTCCCAGGGATGCAGTGAGCTTGCCTGAGACTACATGCTCAACTCCCTCTTAACCTCTTTCTTACCTAAGGAGTAAGCTCTTAGTAGCTCCTATAGGCATAACATATGGTATTAAGTGGACCACTTTTACTTCCCAAGCACTCGATAACTGGGCTGAATACTGCTGGGATGCTTTAGGCTGCTGTGGCTAGACCACAGGTAGCCATTTCTTTCTTTTCATCCATTTGTCCTCCACCCCGCTCCCCCCACCCCCCCCCTTAGAAACTGTGTTCATGAAAATAACTCACTGTGTGTTGCCTTGAAGAGGAAGCGCAGCAGCTGCTGCTGCTGGTGAAAGGTGGTTTCCTCTTGCCAAGCCCTTCCACCCCTGTGCCCGGCCTGACCTACTGTGCCCGTTATTTAGCTTAAAATATCTGTTGTGTTCAGGAAGCTGCATAATGAATTCCCCTTAGGATGTGTGAATGTTGCAATATATTTTGCCAAAACCAGTGTGGAAACTGCAGAAAGAAAAAGTGAAAATGGTTGAAGGTTAAACATGGCACAACAGGTGAGTTACATTTGGGTGAGGAATTTCTGATATTTGTTCTTGGAAGTGAAAATACTTAGTTGCCTTCTGCATTTATTAGCTCTCCGGCTGGTTCTGCATCCCCCAGCCATGGCTTTCAGTTGTAGCCCTGCAGGAGGACCAGCCGCATGTCTGTCTTGTCAAAGCCCAGCTGAAACATATGGGTATCACTGCTCTGAGATGGGCAGCTCTAGTTTAACTTTTGTTCTGCTGAGCTGCTGCAGATTGCTGAGTGTCATCCTGGAAACACAAAAGCATTCACCACTGTGTTTGAAAAAAAAATGTTTTGGGAAGTGCCAGCCATCACAGCTGCCGGGGTGCCAAAGGCTGCCATGGGCTCAGGCACTTACTGCACTGGGGTGGACGTTGGCTGTAACTGTGCTAATTGAGCATCCAATTGCCAGAAAGGGTTTGCAAACCACCTGCAGGCTGCAGTGTGTTCTCCTCTCTTTGAAGAGCTCTGAGTAAAGAAGTCTCCTTTTTTTTTTTCTGTTGGTTTTGAAGATTTTTGATGGGGAATTAATGGTCAGAAATCATGTTGCTTCACTAAGCAAGTAATGGACTTAGGAAACAGGTTTTCCATCTCCAACAGGGGCCTCGATTTTCCTTCCTGGGTAGTTGAGGGCACCCCAGAGCAGTGATGGGCTGCTGGCTCCCCTCTCGGCTTGCTAAATGGCCCTGACTGCAGTGGGCTCCCGTCTCAGTCCTGACCTGAGCCAACCCGGCTGTGTTTCTGGGGCTGTGCAGTACAGCATCAGCGTGCGATGCCCTGAACACCACTGCTGCTGTTCATGCAGCTCCAGCAGACCCAGGGAAACTCGGTGGGAAAAGCCACAGCAGCAGCCCAAGTTTTCCGGCATGGGAGCAGACGGTGAAGTCTCCCCAAAGGCCATGGAGTGGGAAGGAAAAAGTCACTCTCTGGGTTTATTTTTGTTTGTATTTTAATAGTGGGGCTGCTCACAAGTGGAATCGTCTACATGCTGCCATGGAAACAGCAGCCTTGGTCCCCAGCACAGTTCACAGCCATCTGCAAGGGAACAATTGTTGGCCTGTTTGTGTAAAATCATTGGGGGTGGTGCCAGGCGGCGTGCGGCCGGCCAAGGGGAAGCCACACTGAGACACGACAGGACGTGCTTGTCACACTGAATAATGGGATGTACGAATGCCTGCAGACAGGATTGGCAACGTCCTGTCTGGAGAAGAGCTGATGTGCAAAACCAGTGTGAATCAAATTGGTTTGAATAGGTGTTTGATTCCCAGGGGCTGCGGCACTTTGTGTGAGATGCTCGTGGGCATCCGCGCTGCCGGCTTTTTGGTTTGTGGGAACACGGGCATCTCCGTGCAAGCGACAAGGTGCATGAAGAAAAGTCTTCTGAGAGGCAACAGTGTGGGAGCACCTAGCAGGCTGCTGCTCCTGTGGAGCTGAGTTTTGACTGCTCTGGGGTGGGAAACGGAGCCAGGTTAACTTTCTGCATATGGATAGTTTGACTGAATGCACTGGGCTTACAAAGCTCTTGGCATGAAGCATGTGCAGAGGACTGAGTATCAGCCAGCACTTGCCAAAACTGCTGGGGAACCAGCTCCTGGGTTTACTCAAGCATGCATTGGGTTTCAAATCTGTGAAGAGCAGGTTCTGTTCCCAGGCAGTTGCCCTACCTGAAAAGAGATGCACATGAAAAAGAAATGCATGTGAGAAATGGCAGAGAATAACCTGATCCACACTAACCTCCTCCCTGCTTGGGCAGGACTGCTAAGCCCGGGGTTGCTCTGCTGGCTCGTGACCTAAATGTGCTGGGACACACTCTGATACCACGGGTGCGTGTCGTTGAGATGTCACACAGATGCCGTGTGGAAAGCCACTGGAGAGCCCTGCCGGAGGAAGGTGTCCTTTCTCTTCTAGGAATGGGTGAGGGGATGACCCGCCAGCTGCCGGCAGAGGCCAGCTCTGCCCTCCACCCTTCAGGGGTCCCTCAGCACCATCGGTACCCAGCCCTGGGCAGGCTTGGCTTCCTTCATCCTTGTGATCTGCCTGGGAGGTCAGCACAGGCAGTGCAGACGCTCAGCGCTTTGCTTGAAGAGTTCACAGAGGAGCCAATTTCCCCTTGTTGGCAGAAAGAGGAGCTCAAACAGCCTCCTAACACGTGTGCGTGGAACCTGCTAAGCTGAGCTTGCACACCCGCAGTCCTTCCCCCATCACCCTGGCAGCAGAGCGCAGCCCTGCCTGAGCCCTGCTAGCTGGTGAAACCCCTTCGTTTCTGCTTTGCCCCTGTTTTGAGCTTATTTTCCACTGAGATCCCCATGACAGCCCTTTACACCTGTGAATGTTCAGGGGGAAAGATTTTGAAGCTTCTAGGTTCAGATGCCAGAAGAGAAGACTCTTTTTCTGGGAGAAGTTGCAGTGGTTAACCTGACGGCAAACATCTCATTCAGCCAAGCAAAGAGGAGAAAAATTGCTTGGCTTTAATCTACTTCGTCTTCAGTCATATTTAATAAAAGAGAAAATAGATTCAGGGGGGCTTGTGGGCATCCTGAGAACAGAAAAAGAGGTAAAATTAATCCTATCAATAATCCATGATGAATGATTCACTCAGCTCCTTTATTCACAGTTGCATATAGTTATCCTTATTCATGCGGAGATGCAGTACTCATGGAAATATATACAGACTCATATGCATATAAATTATGAAGCCCAGCGAGGGCTCCTACGCAGCCGGGGTTACAGCTCGGTGCAGCTCGCACATCGCACACGGCTGCAGGGACCTGGCTCCTGCTGGGCTGAGCACAGGTCGCCGAGCACCCTCCGGGCTCTTTAGAGCTTCAGGAGGTTTCTGCACAGGCTCATGCCAGGGCTCAGCTCCTTGCTGCTTGCATTTTCACCGCAAGTTTATCCACGTGCTCTAGCAAGGATGAAGGATGGAAGGGGTCTGGGTCACCCTCCCTCCTAGCCTGAGGGACTTACACAAAGAAGGGCTATAAAGCCAGCACAGCTCCATGCAGCTCCCCTGTGCTGAGGCTTCCCTCTCTTTCACCAGTTTATACCAGAATCTCATCTCTGGTTTCAGTGGTGTGGTCCCAACCTCCAGGCAGCAGCAGCCAGTGCCTCCTGCGGTGCAGAAAGAGAAACACCTGACTGTCCTGTGGAGCTGAGCCGGGAAGCTGGCTTCTCGCAGCACTGGGGGGATGGCAGGAGGCAGGAGATGCGTTTCTCCCTCCTAGGCAGATCTTTTTCTTCTAAAATTTTGCAGGAGAAAAGAACCAAAGGGGAAAATTTTCGTTAGAAATAGGGTTTTTAAAAACCAGTTAAAATAAAATGACAAAAAGTTCTGTCACACCTCTGTGCCGTGCGCAGGGAAGGTGGAGATGGCCCAGGGCTCTGAGAGCCTTTCTCAGGAGGAGCCAGAGCAAACGCTGGGCGATGCTGAGGAGCAGAGGACACAAACTCATCAGTCACAGCCCCAGCCTGGGGAACACCATGAATGTGTGCATTTGAGAGGAAATCCAAAAATGTACACAGAGCCAGCATCAACGCCAGCCTGTGGGGACAGACATGGCTTTACTGCAGGGAGGAGAAGAGACAGCCTAGGAGGACACAGCCCCAGCATGGGCACTGCCCCGCGTCCTCCCCCAGGTGCAGACCTGTGGCAGCACCAGCACTTCTCCAGGTACCCACATCTGCTCAGGCTGAAGATGCTTTGTTATCAAGAGTCATTTCACCTCTCTCATCCTTAAATTTCTGATTATTTGTTCAGTAATTTCCATCTCACAGACTGTAAATGTAGACATTGTCTCCAAAACAATTATTTCCCATAAAAAAAGGGAGACAAACTGGTCCTCTGATATCAGACTTATTTAATATTCCACCTTGTATGACTAGAACCAGGAAAGGGGTAGGTGGTCTTAGATGTCTTTGGCCATTTAAAAGCTGGGGCTGTGTAGTTGATGGAGAAAGGTTTTTGCCAAAGACAGCTCAAGCCACCCGTCACGGAGGGGCTGCCCTGCTCTCCAGAGGGGACCCCCTGTCCCGGTGGCAGCAGGCAGCTGCCTGCCCCTGCTCCAACTCTGACTCTGGGTGGTGCTGACATGGTTGCCCCTTGCTTTGGTTTCTTCTTTCGTCTCAAGATAATAAATACCTCAAAGGGTCACTCTGAGAGGGCATTTCAATGCTTGCAAAACGATTTGCAACCCTCAGATGAAGCCTGAATTAGCAATGTCTGTATTATTGAACAATGATAGTTACACTGTTTAAAAATAAATGCAAATGTTCTCCTTTAAAGCTAAAAGGCCGACCTGCCTTAAACTAGATTTTAGATTGATATATCCAGGTAGTGTTATAAATAAAGTACAGTGAATAAATCAAAGTGTTCTGCAGACAGTGAGATTTCATACTATAGATGTCAGCTTGATTATTTAAAGGCCTGTTTGTTTAGGTGTCACTAGTGTGACCCTCTTCTTTTTGATCACTTCAGTTTTGAACTGCTTCCCACCTGAGCGCTTTTATCACGTCTGGGATCCTGGATGGACGGCAATGCTGTACCATCCAGAGTGCTCCCTGGACCGAATAATGAGTAACGTAGAGAAAGGAGGTGGTGACAACAGTGAGATGTATTTCTAAGTAAGGACCAGCATTGAATCAGCTGATGCTGTAAACCAGATTTAGGCCAGAATCTTCCTCCTGCCTCACCTCTTCACAATGGTTTCCCTCACAAAACGGACCGTGATCCAAACCACTGAGAACTCTGAGGTGTTCAGCTACTGCATCCGGACTTTTCAGCTTAGGTCTGGGTACCAATAGATGCCGTGGCCCAGGCAGAGTGCTTATTTCAGAGGTAACCTCCCAGCAAGACCAGAGAAGCTTGCATTTAAAATGGAATAGAAAGAAGTTATTCCCCAGCAGAGTGGGAGGACTGCATGATCTAATGGCAGGTATAACCCTAAGAAACTTAATTTATTCATGCTCTCTTTTTAATAAAATCCATCCCACACAACTGGGCAAAGGAGACCATGCTGTGTTCAAAGGGAACACACTGTGCACACCAAAAAGCTTCTCTGTTAAGTTGATTTTATCTCCCTCTCTCCGCCTTATATCTGTGCTTGAAAGCACAGCCAGTGATCTAAAGCAGCGACGGAGTTACTACTGCAGAAGCGAAGGCAGTGAATTCCACCGCATAGTGACTGTGATTCAGTCCCGATGAATCACTCAGCCACTTTTTTTCTCAACTAGATCTTTGCTTTATTATTGTTACAGAAGGAAAAAAGGAGCAGGAGGAAAAAAAGAGAAAAAGCCTTATCTCCCTCTCTAATGCTTTCCAACTTTTCTTTTCAAAAATTTAATTAAATTATTGTAGGCATCCCATTAAGGCTGAATAAACTCTTGATAATCCTGGAAGGGAACCTGCATTAAAAGGAGGTGCGATGCAGTGTGACCAAAATTGATGACAGCCCTGGGGTTTGGCATGACCTGTTCTCGGGGTTCAGAAGCACTCAGTGATGGACCGGTCTTGCACTCTGCCTCCTCCATGCATCAGAATCCATTCCCCTCACTTCATCATGGGTTGCACCCGGTAAAGCAAAGAGAGCGGCAGGATCCTGAGACCAGGGCTGCAGAGGAACAGTGGCAGGCAACCTTGGTCTCCTCAGGTGCAAGGGGCTCCATTTTGTTCAAGTTTCTGCAGATGACTCCCTCAGCTCTTGATCCACCTGGGCTGCTCTGCAGACAGCAAAACAAAACACTTTGCTGCTGTAGGTTTTGCCTTGACGAAGAGATGGCTCCTTACACACCCGATACTGGTGGTGTAGAATATTACTGTCCTCCAAATATTGGCGATACGGGCATGCCAAAGGGTCAAGAGGCGAGGAATTGGGTGGCAGACAGAGCAACCAGGACCCCGTGGCTGCACAACGGGTGGGCGCAGGCTGGGCTCTGCCCCTCCTCCAGCAGGACATAACCAGTTTCCCACCAGCACAGAGTGGTTTACCCCTGGCTCTCACCACTGGGGCTAAGGAGGTGAGGGCCTCTGACTTCAAGTTTTGCATCTGCCTTCTAGCATTCAGATTTTCAAAGTGCATTTCTCTAAGAGCTGCTGCGAGCCCAGCAAGGCTGGGGCAGGAGTTTGCGGCAGCACCAGCAGGAGGGGGACGGCTCAGTTCTCTTTTCCATCGCTCTCCAGCTTGACAGATGCAGATGGGCAGCTTTAATCCTGACCCACAGGGCTGCTGGTCGGCGATCCAGTGAAGCATTTAAACACCTGCTAGGAAAGGGCATAAACCCGTTTGACTTCAGTTTGCCTGCTCATGTGCAAACTGCGGCATGTGCTTGGCTTAGGGCTCTGCACTCCAATGTTTTCCCTTTTATCCTATCAGGTTCATTAGTAGCTGCTGCTGGAGATCCTGACTCAGAGCGATGGTGAAGGTAAGTAAGCAGCTGCTCTTACGACTCAGATCTTGTCAGGATGCTTGCTCCATGAACAGACATCAAGCCACATATGTATAAATTTAATATTAAAGCTAGAGGCTATGATAATGAGCTGTCCAGAAAGCTCAAGTTAGTACTATGGAGAAGAAAGTGAAGGCAAAATAAAATTGTTTCAGGAACGTTTTAAAAATGACCCATCTCAGGTCCACGCAGACCAGCCTCACCCACTGTGTCCTCAGTGGTGCAAGTCTGAGAAAATCCAAACTATGACAAGGAGTTTCTTCATGGGTTTGATCCCAGTTTTACTTTTCTTAATGTCATTCTTTATCTGTCCTTCAGTTACTATAGTGATGAAGAAATGCATGCAACAAACATGAGGCCTGGCAGCCTGGGAAGGCATGTTTGCCTGCAATGGCTGAAAATACCGCCAAAATTTTTTTGAGAAATCAGTGGAAAGATCTTTGCCAAAACCCCTCAGAATGGGTGCTATCAAACAAGTTGATAATGAGTTGTGCTTAATATACATTTACAATTACATAATATACATATATACAAAACTTACATTACAAGATACATACTTTATGTATCTTGTCAGCAAGCAACATATATTGTAACTTGTTGGGTGCTCTGGTTTCTCCTGCACCTACACAATCGAAGATGTCTCTTTTCTAGGTGCAAGAACCTCAGTTGTGATTAAAGGGCATGAAATGGATAGCTACACACCGAAACACTTTTCTGAACTTGTGCTCTGGATCACCCCATTCCAGTGCAGTTCTGCTCTGAGAAACAACAGCCTGAGGAGTTCACAGTGACATCCCTCAGGGTGACACACAAAGCCCAGGAGGCATTATAGGAGTGCAGCAGTCTGCCTGAATCCGTGCCATAGGGCTCACTTAACAGACTCAGTCTCTTGGAATCAAATCTGCCAATGTTTGTAGCCAGAAGTTGCATCCAGATGGAGAGGTCAAGCCAAAGGGCCCTGTGGATTGGGTTTCAGTTTGTAAGCAATCCACACCGGGGTTTCAGTTTGTGAGCGATTCACACCGGCAGTGGCTGTTGGTCATGGTTCTTAGGGTACAGCGTGGGCTCCACACAGTTACGCAGCACGGATGGAGGATCCCAGTCTCACACAGACCTGGAGGTACTGGTGATGGAGGGAACCCAGCTAGACCCTGGAGCTGCAGCTGAAGCTGAGTGCTGGGAGCTGGAAAAATACCACTTCATTTCCAAGAGGAGGTCTGGTCAGGAATCCTCCCTGCAGCTGTTGGTACTGAACCTCCTGTTTACACGAGATGTTTATTGAGGCACTTTCCAAAGGTGAAACTGCAGAACGGCACTGGGGCTTGAAACCGCGAAACCCCAAACCACACATCCAGATGTGTAAGGTGAGCGCACCTGAAGGCGGAGCTGCTCAGATCCTGCTTTTACGCTTAGTCGCATATTGCAATAGGTATTTTAAAAATTCAGATGATGAGCCAGTTGTGGCATCCACCTCTGCGAGGCTGAGGTTCGTTAAGGGTCACAGGGTCAGATTTGCAGCTGCGAAAGCTCTAATAACGCCGAAGGAACTGGGCTGATGGTGCAAGTGAAAAACGCACTTGCAGTGTGGCTCCACTTCCCTTCTGCTGTTTCGGCACGCAACCACCCCCCCACCCCCCCCGAGGCTGGCGTTACAAGCCGAAAGGGAGGGAAGCATCAGGACATCTGTGCCGGGATCAGGGCAGGTTTGCCCTCCCCAAAGCGCTCAGACAACTTGGGGAGCAGGTGTCGGGGAGCTGCGGGAAGCGACGGAGGGATGAGGCTGCCGGGGGGGCGGGCAGAGCCACCCCCAACCCCCCCGGGCAGGGCAGAGGCGCAGCCCCCCGGCCTGGCCCGGGCGCGTCGCGGCGGGACGGACCCAACTTTTCTCGGTGCGGGCTGAGAAGGGGGCGCCGAGCGGTCCCCCCGCCACCCCCGCTGCCAGCCCCCAAGCCAGCCCCCCGGCAGCCCGCTGCCCCCGGGCGGGGCGGGACGGAGGCGGGCGCTCCCCGCGGTCGCGGAGCGGCAGGGCGGGGGCAGCGGTGCCGCCGCGCCTCGGCAGGCAGCGCCGCAGCCCCGCGGGCGGCGGGCGGAGAGCGCGGCCCCCCCGCCCCGCCCCGCGCCGCACGGCACCGCTCCGCACCGCACCGCACCGCACCGAGAGCGGCCCGGGCGGCCCCGTCCTGCCCCGCCGCCGCGATGAGGAGGCGCGCCCGGGCAGCCGCGCCGTGCGCCGCGGGGCTCCGGCACGGCAACGGTAAGGCGGCCCCGGCGGGGCGGGGGGCGGCGCGCACCTGGCCCGGCCGGGCGGTTCGGCGGAGCGGGGGCTCCGGCGGCGGCGCGGTCCCGGGCGGTCCCGCAGCGCAGCCCCCCGCGCCTCGGCGGGCGGTGCTGGGAGCCGCGGGCCGCGCTGCTGCCCCGGGCTGCGGGGAGCGGACCCCGCTGCTCCGGTGTGGCGGCTGCGCTGCCGTCCCCGCTCGTTCGGCGCCGTCCGTAGCGCTGCGGGGCGGGACGTGCCTGGGCCGGTGGCGGGCGGTGCGGAGCCGGCACCCCGGCGTGCCGTGCCCGGCCGTGGGGGCTGCGGGGCCGCGGCCGTGCGGGTCCCCGCGAAGGGGCGGCGGAGGCGGTGGTGGGGGGGGTTGGAAACGCTGCACAGGCGCCGGCTGAGTGCGATGTGATTGTACTGCTGGTGTTTGCTGCCAGCCTGCCGGTGTCGGTGCCGCTGCGCCTGTTTAGCTGGCGGGATTCAGCAACCGGCTGGAATTACCAGCAACCCGCTGAAATTACCAGTAACGACCCGCCGGAGGGGCAAGAAACATCCTTGCGGCTGGGACAGAGCAGGAGCCCGGTGCACAGAGAAAGTTCCCAGGCAGAGAGGCTCGTCGGGCTCGGCAGGGTGGGAAACTTCGCTGCAGGAAGGTGTTTTCCAGGAACGGAGCTATGGGGGTTCAGCCAGCTCCCTGCTCCGACTGGCGTGGCCCGGGGTCCCTAGTGCAAGGCTTTCCCAGTCACATCCAGCCGAGGTGCCCGTGCGCTGTGTCCGTCCCCAGCTCGTGTGGCTGAGGGTTTCCGTGATGCTGAGCGCCCGCCTCGCTCAGACTTACTCCGAAGCCGAGGAAAGTTAGCGGGAGCCCGGCTCACGTCCGAGTGCTTTGGTGCGGGGCCAGTCTGTGGGTCTGACGCCAGGAGAGACAGAGCTGTGTCTGTGAGTGAAAGCCTGGTGTCATTTCCTCACCCCCCCGAGGCAGCTTTCCTAGCTCCAAAACAAACCTCCCCCAAGGAAACTTCATAGAAGGGTGAGTAATTAAAATATTACACAGCTGCAAGTTTCTGCGGCTTCAGGGCGGTGAGGAAGGCGCTAGGTACTGGTTTGCCAGCTTTAAGCTCCCAGGCAGCAGTGGTGGTTGGCTTGGACCATGCTTTGAAGTGTGTGATGTCATTATGACTTAATTTCTTTTTAAAAATAAAATACTTTCCTTTTAATGGGAATATTTCCCTGTGCTTCTCGAAGGAGAATTATTTTCTCTGTCGTGTGTTATGGCAGTTGACTATTTTTGCTTGGGATAGCAAAGGCAAGGTAGGGGGTTTTAGGAGATTGCTTGGATTTTGTTATTGTAGTGGCGGACGGTGGATAGCCCGGCTGAGGCAGGTCTCCGGGAAAAGCAGCTCGGGATTTGCAGCACTCTGTGCCCTGCCGCTTCTTTGGGGAAGACCAATGCTCGGGAGCCGCAGGTGCACCCGTCCTTACTCTCAGGCAGTGGGGACCCGGGGGCCTGGCTTGGCTTCCCACAGTGTTCCCACCGGGAGGGGGATCTCCTGTGATGTGCAAGGAGCAGCAGCAGCCTTCCCCTCCTCTGAAAAGATCTTCACTGCTCCTTTTCTGCTCTCCCAGCCTGACCTTGGCACCGTCAATGCTGTCCAGTAATGCCGTTGAAAAACAAACAAAGAGTGAACCTGTGTGTTTGCTTAAATAATAAGCACTTACACACTAAGGTATGTTTATCTTATTTCCTTAAACAGTCCCCTACTGGGGATAGACATAAATAGTTTCATTTCCCCAGGACTTTATAAACACTGATTTAAAAGTGAGAGGAGCGAGTGCACTGACTGCGCTTGCTGGCTCATTAAAGCCCTCTAGGAAGTCTCCAAATCGTACATGCAGCTCCCCTGCACCAACTGTGTTCCTGTGAGTGCCATCAGTGGTTGTCCCCCACCTCCTCCTCCCCATCCTCCCACCTCCTTCTTCCTCCCTGTCCTCTGGAGCCAGCTGGCACGCCTCGAGTTTTCCACGTTTGCTCCCCTTTTCCAAGTAGTCCCAGCTCCAGGAAATCTGAGGCAGGACAAAGAGCAAGGTACTCCTCCAGGTAAGAGTGCCTGCCAGCGTGGGTCTAAGTCCTTTGGGTGAGAACTGTCTGGACCTGGTGGAAGGGGCTGCCAGATGAATGCAAGGGAGATAGAGCTTGACGTGGGACAGAGGACTCAGCAGCCTGTGGTGACAGGGGTGCTGAAGAGGAGGAGGTGGGAATTCCCTACCTCTCCTTTGAGGACACCTCAGGTCTCTCCTGCTTTCCACACTCCTCGGCTCCTGGGCTGGAGACAGCAGGAGGCAGTGCCTGGGGGTGTGTGGAGGACAAGGGGGAATCCAGATCCTGGTGCTGTGGTGCACTGGGATGGAGGAAGGAGCTGAGCACCTCGAGATGAGGACCATGGTGTCCTCCGTGGGGACTGGCCATGCCGCCTACTATCTCCCACGCTGCAGGAGCAGCAAGTGAAAGGTATGGAGCATATGCCAAGAAGGTGTGAGGAGGCAACATACTGCCTTGCAAATCCAACTGTCACACTGCACAGCATGGAAATATTTGTGGGTTTGTGTTTGAAACCAAGGCTGTCATTTGAGTGAAAAGCAGCGGAGTGCCATCCCTCCAACACTTGCTGGTGTACAGAAGCGGAGAAGCGCCGTAGGATTGCTCCATGCTTGGGTTGGTTCATAGATGCAGATGTCGTGTAAATGGAAGTAATCTCAGTAATTTCATTGAGGAGCCACACTGATTTAAGCTGCCTGGGGATCTAGCACAAGGACTGCAGTGCACGTTGGTATAAATACTGAGCATTCTGCAGCTAAACGTCTGGGGTGACAGTGTGCCAAGTCGATAGAGCCTCCTGTGTCAGGGCATGATGATCGCTAAGCTCCTCATGGGAAGACTACTAATTAATTGTCCTCTTATGGCTTCCCTAGCCCATTTGCTGAAAAAGACGATGAGTGCCAAGTTAGAGACCGTCCTCTGTCCTAATGTTGTCATTCCTGTGCTTCATCCTGCAGGTAGTGTCTCAAAAAAATTTCCAGGTCTAAGAGCAATACACCAAACTAAATGGTATAGGCATCTCTTTGGAAACCCAGTTGATTGCTCTAGGAAACTGAACGCTGACTACAAGGATGCTGAGGAGCTGAGGGACCCTTTCTGCCTGCCCTGCGCTGACTCCCAAAATTTTCAACCTACTTGGCAACTTCTACCTTCAGGCCTGCACTTGCCCTCAGCTCTCTGGTCATCTCATTCCTCCTCTGCTCTGATGTAGGAAAAAAACCTGTGTGGCATCATTTGTCACCATGCATGAATTACATCGAGGATGGGAAAGCAGGGCAATTCCTTCAGGTCTCCAGAGGACTGAACACCAGCATATTTTCTGCTCCTGCTTGCTGCCCGCGTGTAGGAAGTCCTAGGAAAGGTAAAATACACAATTAGCTTAGAGCCAGCTGCAGCTGTGAGGTTGCTGCCATGTGGGCACAAGCACCTGTCGGTATTTAGCTGGGCGGGCTGCGTTCAGTTGTGAGGATCTTTGTTGTGGTGCAGTTTATGGGGAAGAGGGGTGAAGTGCTTCATGGGTTTCACATTTCATCTCTGTGCACTTCTGTTTTCTGGGGTTCCCTGTTCTCCCTGGTGCATCTTGTCCTGGGGCTGTCTTTTTTTTCTGAAAAAGTTGGTGCTTGTCAGCATGATCTAACCTTCGCCTCAGCTGGTGCAGAGGGTGGATTACCTCCCACAGAAGCCTTAATGTGTGGGGTCAGGAGATGGGAGAGGGATGAGACACATGCTCCTTCTCTCAGCTAACACGAAACTTAAACCAGTATTTTCAAAGCATCTGACTTTAATCTGGTCTTGTGGTGTAATTCCATTAGACTTATTTTTATTAGAATAAATAATCTAATTTGGGCCTCTGCTCAACCCTAATGTATTCGAGTGGCTGCAGACACGTGGGTAACAGTGAGACGCAGCCAGCAATGCATGGCGGAAAGCAAATGACTCTGTAAGAAGACAAATTGAACTTTGACAATTTTATGTGATTAGGGGAACAAAAGAAAATAGCTGGAAGTGAACTCGTCCAGTGGTTCGTGCGCTGGTGGGGATGGGTGGTGGGGTGGCAGCTGCTCTTGAGGGCGAGAGTCATCCCTTGAGCACAGGGCACAGTGGTGCCAGGGTGCGGTGACAGCCCACCCGAGTCCTTTCTCCACACTGCACTGGGAAGATAATGGTGACAAGCCACTCGCTGACCTCCTGCCCTGGTGCTGCTGGGGTGTTTTTCCTGTGTCCTGATGCAGACAGGAGGGTTTGCTTATTCACGGGTGACCTGGGTTTTACAGAGCCATGGCTTGGTTTTGTCTAGTGCAGCAGGGGTTGGATCTGGACCTAGAACTGGAGAGCATTTTCTTCTGTGTTCTCCCCTTTGCTCCCAAGATCCCTGGTCTGTATTTCACAGAGCCGAGGCATGAGTTCAGTGCCTTGCCTTCAGTGTATGTCATCCCCACCTACTCTACCCTGCCCTCATCTCCTCTGTCTGTAAAGGTACTCACACTCACAGTATTGTTTCAAGTCAGTGAGCTCTGTGTAGGCTCAACACCTCCAAAAATCAGGCCTGCGTGGTCCCACTCACACACGCACCCCTTCCTGGCTGCATCCCCACGCGCCCTCTGCCTCCCTCCCTCTGCCTCAGCATGTGCCTTCCCATCTCTGGCTGGGTGAGAGTCAGGTTTGGCCACACACCCGAGCCGAGGTGGCGTTGGTGGCTGCTGCTCAGCATCTGCGTTAGGGTGGCACAGCTCACAGGCACACGCACCAGAGCTGCTGTTGGCTGGGGCAGAGCAGCAGGGTCAGGGCTGCGTCCCAGCTTGGAGCATGTGGAGCAAAGGGCTGGCGTGGGGTGACGGCAGGGCATTTGCTCAGCCATCTGCTCAGGCTCCGCTTGCTCGGAATCATGTTGTTGTGATGGTTGTTGTTTGCTTTGACTTTTTTCCCCCCTTTTTGGTTTGAAATGGCACAGATAAGTTCTGCCCTTATTATAGCTCCCATGGAGACAGATTTGATGCTGTACGTTGAAGCGGGGTGAGGCACAGTCAGCTCTTGCCTGGGCCAGCAGTTCCCCCCGTTCATTTGCACAGCATCTCTCCCAGCAGGAACCCAGGCTGAGGGTGCTTCGCAGGTTCTGTGTCTTCAGGAACAAAATGCTAAACCATGTCCTTCTGTCTTATTCTTTGTGCATGGGATACAGCAGGAGTGTCTGACTCTTGCTGCCATTGGGCTCTGGCACCCCTGTGGACACCTACGCTGTGTCTAGTCCTGCCTGAAGGTTTCCACCTTTATGTTTGAAAGTCCTTGAAATGAGTAAGCTTCGACAGTATCCCTTTCAGCATCTGAGCAGCCACTCTCATAGCCTCCGTGGAAAGCTCACAATACTATTTTCAGATGCAGGAGGGTTGATTTGGACTGATGGAGGGCAACAAATGAATCCATCTATTTTATGGTGTACTGTGGCTGCTTTAACATTAGGAAGGTCACAGATGCCACCATTAAAGCCTTTCTCAGAGATATCTCTGAGAAGACTTGAAGGATGCAGATGAACGTTTCGATCCAACAAATGAACTCTTCCGTGCCTGAGTCCTTGCTCATCAGGCCGGAAGGTGTCCTGACTCTTGTGGGGTACCTCAGCTGAACAAGAATGTGTACGACTGGGCCCTTGTAGTGAAGTGATTGGCAAGGTGAGATCCAGGCTGGTTTCATATGAACCAGAAAAGTTGGAGGAGAATGTTTGTGGCAGTCTTCTGAAGTGCTGGTCACTTCTGTGGTGTGCCATGGCTGCTCTGCTTTGACGTTACTGAAGTCAAGTCTGCGTGAGAGGACTTGAAGGATGCAGCTGATTTTAGATGAGTCAAAGCACTGGCATGTGCTTCCTTTTTATGGGTCCTCCATGGGATGTTACAAAAAGCTGTTTTCCCTAACAGGAAAAACTACTGAGCAAAATTCTTATCATTCAGCAGAGAAGGGAAAAAGGAAATAAAATAAAACCTCCAAACCAGTCAACATTGTACCCAGAAAAATAAAGGAAGGTAATAGCAATGAATATAAATTAGAAGTTAGAACATGCAGATGTCTGATAAGGGAGGCTAAAGGAATCATTGAAATAGTAATGATCAGGAGGGTTAAAGATGAAAAGAAAGCATCTTCCAATAACATTAGGAGTCAACAGAATGCTATATCCAGCGTAGCTCCTTTGCTGGGTTCAAATGGGAGAGTCGTAACAGGAAAAGAGTGTGTTAAACTCCAGTATAGGGGTTATTCTCCAGATCACCCTTCTCCCTGGCAAGAAGTACCACGTGCTGTTGCTGTCACCAGACGTCCAGAGAAAAAGTATTGGCCAGGTAGTCAAGGAACATAAATTATCATTATAATAATACCTTGGTCTTAACCTAGTGCATTTTTTACTCTGTACACTTTACTGAAGACAGGAATGCTGTCATTTTATTTTTTTAGAAAGGCTGTTGAGAGAAAAGGGGACTTCTCTAAACCAGTGTGGGTGATTGGCAGCAGGACCAGGTACAGCCCCCTGTCCTGCAGTGCCGCGGCTGCTTGCCTGTGGTGTGACCGTGTCCGTGGTGCAGGTGATGTACCCTACGTCACTGCACTGATTTATGCCAGCAAAAGGGGGCTTATCCATGGAAAAACAGGTTCCCAAGTTGAAAATCTTGCCCACCCTGAAGCTGACAGTAATATTATCACTAAGTGAATCTGTGGATTTTTAAAGCCGGAAAAGGACTTCTCTGGTTGTCTTGTTCGCTCTCGTACCTACAAAAGAAAGACACAAACAAAAGAAAAAACATAGCGAAGGAAATGTCTTCCTGATTAATTCCAAAATATCAGATGGGGAATAATAAAAAAGAAGGAAACCGGTTGTTTTCTTTAATAATAATAGAAGACAAAAAAACCAACCCAACCCCAAACCCTGTTTAAATCCTCACTTGACTGTGAGAATTTCCAAACAGCCCATTTAGCAGCATCTGGAAGGACAGAATGAAAGGAAATGATTTCAGACAGTGCTTTGACCCCATCTTTGCCTTCTTGGGGCAAACTCCAGGCTGTTCCTGGGAGTTTTGTTCTGTGAGAAGACACATGGTCTTCTACTGGCTTGTGCAGTGCCAGGTGGAGCACATACGGGGAGAGAAGGGAGCAAGGGCTCGCTGCTGGAGAGCAGAGCTGGCGTGCTGCATTGTGCCTCGCCGCATGAGCACGGCTGTTAATTAGTAGGGCACCTTGGGAAGTGAGGCCCTATTTAATGCGCAGAAGATTAATAGGGACCCGTGGGAATAAAGGTTCCTTATCGCCTTCTACAGCTGCCTGAAAGGAGGTTGTAGGCAGGTGGGGGTCGGTCTCTTCTCCCAGGGGAAAAGCAATAGAGTGAGAGGAAACAGCCTCAAGTTGCACCGGGGGAGGTTTAGATTGGGTATTAGGAAACGTTTCCTCACTGAGAGGGTGGTCAAGCACTGGGACAGGCTGCCCAGGGAGGTGGTGGAATCACCATCCCTGGAGATATTTAAAAGACATGTAGATGTGTCAATTAGGGACGTGGTTTAGTGGTGGGCCTGACAGTGCTGGGTTAACGGTTGGACTTGGTGATCTTAAAGGTCTTTGCCAACCTCAATGATTCTGCGATTCTCTGATTCTAAGAACAAAAGGGGATGCTGGCACTGCGACATCCCCAGGGGTGGGCAGGGTGCTGGAGGCTGCGTGCGTGCGGAGGAGCGGTGTTTCTGATGTGGTGAGCTCCCAGAGAGGAGCCAGCCTTCAGAGCCACCCTCCTGGGTGGTGATGCCATCGTCCCTGCCAGCTGGGCAGCTCCTTTCCTTCACTGCCTTCCCTGTCCCCAGTGCGCTTTGTGCCACTGGTCACGAGGGGCTGAGCTGGCTTTTAAACCAAATTTAGTACAAGTGTCCATATGCAAAGTGTTAGAAACCAAAAGGTCCTGACAGACGATTAAAGAAAAACCTGTCTGTGCTGAGTGGATTCCAGGACTTACTCTGAAGCCAGTGTTTTCTGGGATGAACCCAGGAGAGTTAACTCATTGCCATGGTGATGGTGTCCACTGGAGACATTACCTGCTTGATGTCTTAGGAGGATATCACAGGTTTGTCCTGACTAACCTTAGGCAAATAACTGGTATCCGGCTAGTGCCAGTGAGAATAGAACTTTGATGCTTCAGCTTCTGGCTTGAAATGTGGCAGGAAGAGCACAGCAGCTCCCCAGCAGCGGTGGAAATGCCCACACTGACAGCCAGCAAGGGTGGAGCTGCCAGGTCCACCTCGCAGCATCGTGTAATGCCGTAAAACCCCACGGTGTGCATGGGAAACAAGTTTTTCTGGGCAAAAAAATAAATCGGTAAATACTCTGATGTGCACAGCCTTCATGCCTGGAGGGGCAGAAGAGGGAGTAAGTCAGAGATGGAGTGGGGCAGGTGACTGAATATTTGGGGCTTGTAGTGTCCTTATTTTTGGGAGAATTCTAGGAAAATAAATACTTTCTAGAAAAAGAAAAGCGTTTTTTGTTTTTTTTTTTTTTTGAGAAGGGAAAATATGGTCAGCACACTGTGGGACACTTGTAAGGTACAAGAAACTCTTCTGGGCTGTGTTTGCTTGTGATGTGCGGTGCTATGGGTCACCCCTCTGCCCTCCCTTTGAGGAGGGTGGGTAAGATTTTGGTGAAAATAAAACAGAACCTACGGCAGAGGGACCCGCTGTGCAAGCATTTAAGATCCACTTGAAGCCTGTTGCTGCTGGTTAAAGGCAAAGTTCCCTTTCCCTACTCCTCTTTTCCTTCATCAGTGTTCCATTCTGGAGTTATCCATGTTCTTGGATCTGACTTTCAGGTCATGTTGCACATGGACTTACTCTCAGAGACACAGGCAATTCAGCATCTGCAGCTTTGGAAATCTTTCAGTAGTAGCCAGGCTAAATAATCCACCCTCTCTTTTACCATAGGGGCATACCAGAGAAGTGCCAAGTGGGCATCTTGTTGCTCGTATGAGTTTAAGAGCCTTGCCTGTCAGGAGGAAATCACAGGAGCTGATTAAAAACTGATTTTTAATTATGCTTTTTATGAGTGCATGATTTTTTGTGCACTCTGTTTGGCTGCGTTATCTTATTGATCGGATCACTTGTATTACATATAACTCGTGAAAGGAAACAACCAGTCCTATCTGCACTTCTGTTTACATTTAATAAAATGGAGCAAGTGTTGCTTGCACAACGATGATTAAAAAATAATCAGGGGAGTAAGAAATCAGAGGAAGAAGGCAATTTTGTTTCTTCTGCCTGTTCAGTTCAGGATTTCCCTGATCCATTGAGTAACCATTAGCACTGAAGGAAGTAACTGCTGAAAGAGAGGAGCAAGAGTGGCTTTTTGTGAGACACCGCGGCGTGTGAGCCTTGTGGATGACAGTCTGTCGTGAAGTCAGGGCTCGGTGAGTGCAAATATCTTCGAAGACCTATGTACAAGGTAAATTACTAGCTCATAGAAGAAAAGCATGTCAGGCAGCCAGCACTGAGCATTGGCTCTCTCCTTTCTTGTCCCCACCTCTCTCCTTTCTTGTACCCATTGGCATCACAGAGCCTTGATACTAAATTCCCCTTAATACTTGCAGCTATCCCTTAAATTAGGGGCAGCGTGTTGTGCTGTGGAGGTAACCAAGTGAAGCAATTTACCCAGGGCAGCCAAGGATACCGAGGGCGCAGCAGAGACTCCAGTTCTGCCTTTCCATAACTAAAGCTAGCTATTGACCCCTGAGACTCTCCCGTGTCCATAGCTGTGATTGTCCTCAGTCTTCCATGGCCCTTCCCTGGGCAGCTGCCAGAACACCCTTCCTAAATGCTGGGCATACACCCGGCCAGTTTCTATTTACATCCTTCTTTGTACATATTAAAGCACTCCATCGGGGAATATCTCCTTCTTTTGTGGCTTCCTAGAGCATCAGCTCTTGTCCATGGGTCTATGATGGGTATGAGATTGTCAGTTCAGTTTTAGGTCAGGCACTACAGGGACAGCAGAAGGAGGGACGTGAGATATGGTCACTGGGGATTTTTGCAATTCAATGCAACACGCATCTTGCATGTGATGCTTTTGGGGTCATAACCTTGTGCTTTCCTGAGGTGTCTATTTTTGATTTATAGAGGCATGTTAGAAACTCTGAATTGGGATTTGGGTTGGTTTTGCCTGGAATTGTTGATTGCTTCTTCAACAGTGACTTTAAAGTTTTTTATTCTGAAATTATTGCAGTAGGGGGCCTGCAGTGATGTTTTATATTACAATGCAACGACAATGGGATGCCAATAAACCGCCATTAAATTCACCTTAGTGTCATTGTTTGATGTATTAAAGCTGATTGGTAAACATACATTACATGAAAAAAATCTGACTGCGCTTCCAGTGAATCATTTGGGAGACATCATAGGGCATTAGGGCTCTATTAGGGTCTAGCTTCCTCAAATTAGCTATTTTTTTAAAAAAGAAGGATTTAGGGCAGGGGCTTTTTTCAGTGTAAGAGCTGAAATCGTGAAGGAAGAACTGTCAAAAAATAGGAAGACTTGACTAAATGTGTTTGCATTCGAAATGGGTTAGTGCTAGCTGGCAGCTCGATTCCTGAAGTCGAACTGAACTGCAAAATGTGTTAGTCCAACCTGCCCTACTTGGGTGGAGAAGGAAAGGTGAGAATGCTTGAGCACCTTTTTCACCTCTTCCCTTTCTGCTAAGTGAAGATTTCCCTTTTCCTTGAGCTACCAGCTGTTGTTCCATTACGTTTCCCTGCGAGGGCTCAGTCGTGACCCAGGCCCGTGCTGCTGGGGATGCCGCCCACCATCCCTTTGAGCAGGCGATGCTGCTCGAGCCTCCCAGTGAGGAGGGTGGTGGGTGCTGGGTAAACAGGTCTCTGGCAGAACAAGGAACAGCAGCTCATGCCATCCTCTTGTTCATCGACCACCACGGTCTGGAGCAGGGCTTTTCTCATTGTATTTTAAATGAGTCGTTGTTCAGGCAAAACTCTTGGAAAGGAGGCGATGCTGGTTCCCACCTCCCACTGGTCTATGAACCAGGAAGAAGAAATGTGTAGATGGAGCTGCTGCCAGGCGAGAAGACAGCAGTGCTAGGGAGCTCTCAGGGCTGGAGCAGGGGGACCGAGGTGATGGGGTGTGGGAGCTGCTCAAGTGGTGGGAGCAAAGCTTGTGTCCTTTCTTGTGAGTCCAGAGAGGTGTTTGAGAGTGTGTATTTAGTCAGGGAGGGTTTCGAGATGGACTTGGTGCCACTGCTGCTGCTATCCTGTGTATGCAGGGGGGTGGTAGCTGCCTCTCAGCTGCTTCTCATCATGAGTTCTCACTTACCCCCTCTGGCAGGTGCACCCACGTGCGTGGTGACCCCCATGCCTGGGGTTAGGACCCCAGGGTTTACTTTGCTCAGCCAGGACATTGTCCTTGTTTTGCTTTCAAGCTGACAAGGTCTCAGGGATGAAAAAGGCACTTGAGCTGCCTTTAAGAGGGGAAAGGATCTTGGGCTAAGGAGGTAAGTCAGGGATAGCTCCGGTGTGCTCCCAGGTATCATTCATACTTTGCCAGAATGATGGACATCACAATAACTAGGAAAGGTGGTAAAGGAAATAACTCTGAAAGCAAATACTGGCAGAGAAATGCCGGTGAAAGATCAAATGCTGCACCTTGGTGCCAGGAGATGGATATTCTATTAATACTAAAAAAGATTAGATAGAAGCAAGAGTGTTGCATGGGGTTTTTCATCTGGGCTATTATTCTTCAAGATAGTAAATGAAGGAAAATACTATTTGGCAAATAAATGGGATTTCAGCTCTTACACCAGCCCTCAGGCAGCGCCTTGAGATTTTGCCAGAAGACCCAGCTCAGGAAGGTTTCAGCCTGGTTTATAAACTGCAGTGTTGATGAACAAATCTCGTGTCTGCAGGTCTGGTCAGGGATGGATTCTTACTGCAGTCTAAGCAGAAGACTAGGTAGGTAGGGCAAGAGTTGGACTTAACTGTGGTGTAACAGAAATTTGTTCTGAATTGAAAAAGATTTGGTTACTTCTACCCAGGGAAACCCAACTAATTCCATTTTCGGGTATCGCTTGGGAATCACATTTTCCTGTCTTTAAAACATAATCTTTGGTAAACATTGTGGAAACTAATAGATGGACCGCCCTATGAAGTGGTCAGTCCCAAACCCCAGCTTTCCAAGGCTTTGTCATTTTATCATTCACTTTCACCATGTGCAACAGTTTGCCTCAGGCCTGTATTTAACACCAGCTATTTACAGCCGTCTCCACAGATTTTGCCTTGCTGTGATAATGCTGTTGCACAGGACTGACTGCTTGATCTCCTCTCCCCCAGCCCTTCTGCTCACACCAGCCTCACTCCTCGGTGTCTGTGCTTTGTGCGCTCACATCTGTTACTGCGAAGGAAGCCGCTAGTAACGGTAGTACGCAGCTATGACTATAGTAATAGCGGGTGTCCCAGCGGCACCGTCAGTCCCTCACAAAGGCGGATTTATGGCACTGCAGACATGGGTCTGGATTGCTCTGGGTCTCCCTTTGCTAGTTCTTCCTGGGCTGACATGCTGAAGGCAGAAGGTGAAGGAGCTCTCGTTTGCTGGGGCTTTCTGGAACAAGCGAGGGCATTGCTGAGTAGTTCTAGGAAAAAACAAAAATTAAAAGGTGGGAAGGAGGTTGTGCACAGCATGTGCTGCATACAGATGGGCAGAAAGCTCTGAAACCTCCTGGAGGGGTGGGTAAGTGCTGGGACATAGTGTGTGTGTGTGTGGGATCCTCAGCATGGTCTGTGAAGGAGAAGCTGTTCCTCTTGAACACGCAGAAGCTTTCTTAGCATCTCACACATTTCCTGAATTATCTCAGGGAAAATGTCCTGGTCAAAAGAGGGTTTCTGAACACATTTTTTGCCTAGCAGGGCTGAAAGCATTGTGAGGTGGACAGGGACAGTATGGCCTGAAGGGTGTTGCCAACTTTAGCTTCCCGGCTCAGGGGTTTGAACAAGGCTGTTAGCTTTGTCTTCAAGGAAGAGTCTTCAGCTTTTCTTTAACCCCATTTGGGGGAAGAGCTTTGAATTCCAGAACAGGCTTTAGGGTTGTCTTCTCCAAAGGACAGTGCTGGGGACCCAGCTGGCATCTTGGATGATTCTAGGTTCCTCCCATTTGCAGAGCGTGTCAGGGTGCATGTGCAGTAACCGCTGAGCCAAGCCTGCAAGCCAGGGGTGGTGAAATGTGCTGGGTGAGGGATGGAACAGGCTTTGAAAGCTGATTTACATTTCAGGTTACTTTGTAGTTCTTGGGTAAATCAGATAACTGCATGGTTTGCATTGGATGTAGCATAGCCTCAGACCTTCCCCTGTCATCCACCTATACTCAGTGGCCCCCTGGGGAGGATTTTGGAGCCCTTCCTTGGTGGGTGGGTGGGGGGTGGGGGGTGGGTGGGGGGTGAGGAGGCACAGTCCACATACTCCCGTCTTGCTTTGCTATTCCCTGCGTTGTGCTGCACTGCCAGAGCCAGCTCCGCACCCGGATCCCCTTGGCCGGGCAGAAGGGCAAGGGGAAGGCTTGGGGCTGAGGAAGGGTTGCCATGTGCCAAGCGTTCCTGCTGCATGGCACTTGGAAGATAAGGGCTGTGGGCTGCGAGCGCACTCCGTTGTTTATTATTAGAAGAACAGTAAGGGTGGCAGCAGATTGACTGCTGCTGTTTGGCTCATCTGTGTTTATCTGCATCCCGAGAACTCCCTGCCTTCTACTCTCGGCATCGCTGCCTGACAGATGAGCTGTGAGGTATTCTGGGATGTTTGGCTCTGCAGTGTTTCCCAGTCAGTTCCTCTCTCTTCCACTGCCACATCCCTCTTCTTTAACAAACATCTGATCCTTCGCCATTCTTTGCATCCCTGGACATTTATTATTACAGCTTTTGTTTATTTAAAAAGAAACACACAAGAAAATTTGCAACGAGAGCCCAGATCAAGGCTCCAAAAATAGGGAACCCAAGAGAGACTGAAAGCTCTAATCTTGGCACACAAAAACATTTTTAGGTGATGAAGACTTAAAAGAGCCCAGCTAAAAGCAGCAACAGCACGAAAAGCAGTGCAAAGACATCTGCGAAGAAAAATGGCAAACACAGCACACACTGATTATCATCCTTCACTGAAGTTCAAACCCCAGGCAAAAACAGTGTCAGGGACGGGACGCCGCGCAGCACAGCCAGCGCTGCATCTCGAGCAGCCAGCGCAGCGGGACGGTGTGGGCGCACCTTCCCAGCTCCGCATCCCTGCCTGCGCCTCCCGCCTTGCTCCTCCGGGAAAGCATCCCTTGGTGGGGCTGTGTGGTGACAGCCCTGACCCTCAGCACCCCGTGACGGCAGCTGGGGCTGGGTGTGAGGTCCTCCCGGGACTGATGGCGGTCGCTGCAGCACGGCTGAGCGAAGATGTGGAGAGGGAAGATGAGAAGCTGCGTTTCATTTCCCCAGAGAGCTGTGGCACAGGGAGGCACGCAGGAGGCGTTCTGCAGCTCTCGCTCCACCTGCAGAGATCTGCCCCGGCTGCTGGCCTGCCAGCCGCAAGAGGTTGTCTTCCTCCAGGAGTCTGTGTCCAGCCGGTTTCAGGTGGAACTTGGAGCCCCCATGAAGCACTCACCCATCTCTGTGTCCCGGGGAGACCTCCTCAGCTCGGCAAAGGGAAGAGGGGGTGCACCCTGTGGTTGTGGAGCTCATGGAGGAACCTGCTTGTAAAGGCGATTTTCTTCCTGTTAAATAGGGAAGTAAGAGATGGGTGGGCAAAGCTAAAAAGGACTTATGACTTAAACCCCAGGGAATTTGCAGGGATTGTGGAGTGTGGAGCAACACCAGTTTCCTCCTTTTACGGCAGTGAGATGGATTATCCACATTGCTTGTGGGGACTTTGTGGGGAAAGGTCTTCATCCCTTCTACTTTACTCTGGCCATCCCTCTGTAAAAGCATTACTTAAATGGTAAAAACCTAGCTAGAGTTCGAATTCCTTTGCCCCCCTGCACCAGGAGTGACCGAGGATTTCTGTGCTACTTGACTAAGGCAGGCAGGGGCTCCTTATCTGCTCTGCTGCTCTGGTGTTAATAGGGGAGGCACTGCTAGACTATCTGGAGCCTCTTCTCCTGTAAACTTGTCTCCTTCTCTGTCTGGCCTTTGAGGGCAATGCTAAGCCATAACAGAAGCCATTAGCGGTGCTCAGAACGTTGGCAGAAGAACATGGTCGGGAACATTGCCTCCCAAATTCTACAGTAAACAGCTGTGTGTAAGATGTAGTTATGTGTGGTAAAGCTGTGCTCCCACGTGAGGATGAGTTCAGGCTGATGACACTGAGTGCCCTGTTAGAAATGCAAAGCACAAAGTTGCTGCATGCCCTCTCAGTCATCTGAGTTTGTCAAAACACCCTTAAATAGCGTGGGGTTTGTCCTGGCAGGCTGCGTACTCAGTCAGGTATTGTGTGTCCTCCAGCCAGTGCAGTGCTGGTGGTGGAGTACAAGGCTGGTGTAAGAGTGCTGTCATGTGCTTGGCCATGTAAGGAGGATGAGATCATGGGCTCCTAGCTCAACGTCAAGATGCCCTTTTCACTGCTGGGAGTGCATGCATCTCCTATGAATGAACATGAAGCCACTGTCATACATCCAGGCTTGATTATAAATACAGAGAGTTTTCCTAAACAGATGTTAAGATCGTACTGTGTCAGGGTTCCTGCTGCGCGTTCCCTAGCACGTGGCAGGCTTCCCTCTGGGGAGTCAACCATGTCTGCAGAAATCTGCCACTTCCACTGGCACGTTGGGTGTGTGATGGCCTCTGCAGTGTGGTCCACCCCACCTGAATTCAGCCATGAACCATGAAAATTTGCAGGGAGTTGCTATGAGCATGTAGGTCTTGGTGACACGTTTTCATACCCCAGATGGCAGGGATGCGCGTGTCTCATGTCAGGAACGAGGTGCAGAGAGCCTGCTTCCTATCAGCTCTTGGTGGGGGTCAAGCTTATCACACCCGAGTGCCCACATCACCTGGCTGAGAGGTTATGAAGATGGATTGAGTGCAAAACTCGGAAATCTCTCTCCTGAGACTTTCTCTAGGACTCATGCTGTATTCATCAGAGTAACTGTTGGGGAAGGATCTTCACAGGCAGATTGATGGATCCGATGACGCTGAGCTGTGCTTAGGCAGGAATCACTGACTGCACAAGAAGTGGATGGAGGGTGGCTGGTTAGGAAGGTATCGCATGGGAAAGGACATGGAAGTTATACACAGAAAGCAGGGAGTCAGCAAAACCCACCAACTATGGCTGAGAAAGAGCAAACGCAGTAGCAGCACTCGGTACAGAGGAATGTGATGTGTCAGGCGGGGGAAGGAGTCCTTTCAGCACTCTTTTCAGGTTTGAAAATTGCACTTCAGGAAAGGTACAGGAGACATCAGGGAGGGCTGTTGGAAGCCAGCAGGAGAGAAGACCAGAGCTGGGGCAGGCTGGGCTCTGTCAGTGGCAGCGTGGCCGGCAGCAGGTTCGTGGTACTGCTTTTCAGGTGGAGGAGCCTCTGCAGAAAGAAGAGTAATAAGGGTCTGTTGGGGGTAGGGAAAGAAGTCACAGCAGTGAAACGCAGAAAGAAAGATTTAGGATAGACCCTAGAATAATCCCTACATGTACTCCCCCTGGGAGACTGCATAAGGAGAACGTGGGATCTCCATCCCTAAATGTCATCTACAGCAGGTTAAAATATAGTCGGGTCTGATTAAACAGTTCATTAGGGTCTTTCTCAGCCCTTTTGCTCCATCTGATTTTTCTCTCCATGGCCTAAGAATCTGTTTTACAGTCTGTCTGAAAAGAAATATGGAGCAGAAACAACTACATGACAGACCTAGCAGATTTTCTTGGGAGTGGTTGTTTTTTTCGAGTGACAAATGGAAACTTCTTGTGGGAAAAGCATGTTTCCAGTGTAATCTGTTTTTCTGTGAAAAGGCCAAGATCACAAAGAAAACTCATGGGGAAAAACTGTTTATTTACCAGATCTGCTGACTTGATAGTGGTCAGCGATTGTATTGGATCTGCTAAGTTGGTGCTGACGAAAGATTTTGCTGCTGTTTTCCATTAGGATATTCTTCCTTCGGATCAAAAGCGTGGTTAAATATAATAAACCTAGGATACAGATAACAGGGGAGGAGATTGTCTGAGTTCAGTGTTTCCTGCTTCCCTGTACAGAGGCACTTTACGCTTGTTGCCACAGGTGTTTTTAAAGGGTATGTTGTAACCATAGGTACTCCTGCCCTCTTCCTCAGTGCATCCAGGATGCGTATCCACATACTTCTCGGTGCTTATTCACACACGTTTCCTAGCAGCTTCCCCCTCCCTGTGAACCCAGACCTACCGGGGAGGCCAAGGGAACAAAGACAGACCTAGTGCACAACAAGGGTTAATCTTATTTATGCTACTTTTTTTTTCAAGGTGGGCTTTGGCAAAGCCATTCGTCATTCTGCCTGCAGCTGGCTCCTGTCCCAGGGCAGGGGGACATTCTGCCCAGATGCTGGCTCCCTTGAGCAGGTGGCTGGGGAGGGCTGGGGGCTGCGGGAGCTGCATTGCACGTGAGGCTGGTGGAGGGAAAAGCTGGGGAGAAGAGCCTGGGCACTATTTGTTCAGCCAAGATAAATGCTATGATAATTTACTTTCCACTTCTCTCTCTCCCTGTAAGATGGATTTTTTTTTTTTTCTAACGTTCACCATCATTCACTAGATAGGGGGCTTTTATAAGAACACATCTCTAATTTCTATCATTAGCAACATATGTGCAGATGCAAGGTTTTGGGTAGTCACCAATCACACCACTTACTGCTTATTGTAATGTCCCAACACTTCCCCTCCTCCCTCACCATCCCAAAGCAATTAGCAGGAAATTCAGCTGCTGCCTGAATGGACACATTTTCAGCAATCTTACTTAATTCTTTATTTACTGTAAAATAAGCAGGAAAAAAAATTGCAAAATCAGTTCCTCTTCCGAGAATGGATTAGTTTTCTTTCATCACATCTCAGACTCTCTCTGCCCTGCCCTTTCCCCATGTATCCCAATTTCTGATGAGCTATGATGAAAAGCAGGCAGGAAAACATTTGATTGTTGCCCATGAATTCCTCGAGTGAACACGTTTCGGAGGTAACTGGTGTGATAAGAGCCGAGCTATTCTCAATCAGCACTTGGAGCTGATAGCCTCCCTTCCTGCGTTAGCAGTGCCTTGTACTAAGTGAGCTGAAACTTCTGGATCATTCATAGCAAGACCTGATGTAATTTCATGCCGACAAAGAGAAAATGAAATGCCTGATCTATTATTTTTATTAAGGAAGGTTTTTAGCAGTGGGAATGGGGTATGGTGAAACAGCAGAGGGACTGGCTGATGGAGGGGGAAGCAGCAGATTGATGGAGAGAGAGAAGCAAGCTGGTGTCTGCTGTATTGACTGATATCTCCCTCTTTAAACAGAGCCTTGAACATCACTGCTTCAGGAGTAAAGTACTCCCTAGTGTGAGCACAGACATCAAAACCTGGCCTCACAGAAAAGGGATCTCAGAGGTTTCCTTTTGATGCTCCGCACAGTCAAACAAACAGCTCACAGGTCTGTGCAGTCACGGAGGTACACCTGTGGGAGCTCCTTCCCCTGCTTTCAGAAAACAAGGAGGGGATGGGGAGGAAGATGTCTGTGTTGCTGAAAAGCTTTAAGTCAGCTCTGAAAGACTCAGAGGGCTCTCCCCTTGCCAGCTTTCAGCCTTCCCTCCTTCCCCTCCTGCCTTCCCTCCTCAGGTGGAGCCCAGGCTGGAGAAGGAGGAGGAGGCAGAGGTGGAGGAGGATCGGGGCTGCGCCAGAGCAGGGCTGCAGGCTGGCACCAAGGACTTCCCAAGGGCTTCTGGGGAAAACTGGGGCCATGCTTGTAATCCAGAAAGGCACCTCTGGCTGTCTCTGCTGAAGAGATGAGAGCATCCACTCAAAATGTCTTCTCAGAGGTATATAGACATTTAAAGGAAAACATAAAAGTGTTTTGCATTGCCTGGGGCGCAGCCCACCAGTGCTTCAGCCCATAACTAGGTCTTCTTCACCTCCTTCCCCCTTTCCTTTCTCCATTTAGATTTGCCTTTAGACATGCAGAAGGCTAGGTCCTTATTCCCAAGGCGGGTGAAGGGGAGAAGAGTTGTTTTTCTGAACAAAATATGCCATTTGGAGTTAAGCAGCTCTGGTTTATCCTCCCAGTGCTGTCTCAGCCTCCGTCTCTGAAACATGTATGCCCCTGACCACCCTTCTCCTGGCTGTTCGGCCAGTCCGGCAGAGAGCTCTGAACTGTACAGACAGCTAGGGCTTGCTGTTACCGCTTAGAGCTGTCTAAAACCCTTCCAAAAGAAGCTCTTCTGGTATCACTGGTTGAACAGGGTTGTCTGGGCTAGAGCTTTGTCTTTGTTCTGACCTGTGTCCCAGGTCCAGGCAGGACCTCCCAAGAAGCGTGTTATTGCCCACATGTTCCTAACCCTCCACCACATCAACAGTTTGTATTCTTTTAATTGGAGTAGCTCAGAGAACGGTATGAAAAGAGACATAAATGGGGTAAAAAAAGACACCCCGCAATGTTAAAGCTCAGACCATTCATGCCTTTGAAAACCTTGAGTCTGCGGCTGTAAAACAGCCATATCACCATATTGCTGGATAACTTACCTGCGTAGGAATGCTTTATGGGACTTAAATGTCTCGTGTTCCCCGTGTAAAGACTGGGGAAGTAATTACCTAAAGCTTGTTACCTGTGCGGCTTTTGCATGTGACTAAGAGCCGCATGTACCTCCAGAGAGGGTGCAGAAGTGAAACTGGTTTGGGGAAGTTAGTTCCAATGCTGCCAACGCATTTGGGATCTCCAAGGTCAAGGGTAGGAAGCATGCAGGCTAAGGTTTGAAATCCCAATGAGACACGTGCACGGATTGTGATATTCATAAATTCACAGTCCATGTGGCTCTTAGTCACATGCAAAAGCCCTACCCTTAAAGCTGCACTGCAAGTGATGTAGTAACCTTCATGAGCCTTTATAGTAAGTTTTAACAAATCCGACAAAAAATGGTTTTGTGCATCAGTGGGGATGCACGTAAGATCTCAGGGAAGTCAGGTGTGCGGGAAGGTTTATTACAGAAGATCCAATCAGTTACGAATCACAGTGTGACCTTCTCTTTCCCTTCCCAGCCTCTGCTGTAGACCATATGCTCTTCAGTCTTTTTTATTATTACTTGTCTTTTATCACAGTTGTTTTAAATCATATTGTGTATGTAGGAGCTTCCTGAGTTAGATGAGAGTAGCGTGATTGTTTGAAGGCAGCTCCATCGTGCCGCAAAGAGCCAGGAGGTGCAGCGCGCTGTGCCCGGGCAGGGGATAGCTGGTGGGCAGGTCAGGGCAGGCAGCGCTTCTGGGTGGGCAAAGGACTAAAGGCTGCACTGGAGAGATGTCCCTAGTGCAGCCGAGGACAACATTCCTGTCTTTTCCTTGTCCTGAAAGTCAGTGGAAAACAATTTTGCTAATACAATAAACTGAAGGATCTGATTCAGTTGGCAGTTACTTAAGGGGGCTGTTATTCATGAGCATCTTCCAAAAATCTGGAAGTTTCATGCATTAGTATGAACTGATTATGTATCTGAAAAAACATTTTGGGAAAGAACAGTATTTATGCATTGTGTAGTTTACCTACATACCTTTACTGTTTTACTATTTATTTATTTTCTGGGGGAAAAAAAAAAAGTTTGAGGCAACCAGCTTAGTTTTTGTTAAACTGTTTTAAGCTCTTAAGTGGCTTGTTAGGATTCATGGATTCTTTTGTCTTTAACCCTTCCATGCTGCTGAGCACAGAGAACAGACACAACCCAACGTGAGAAACTGATGAATGAGAAATGATGAATATAAATGTTAAAGTGAATACATAGTCCATTGTAATCACGTAAACCTTTTGTGATGAATGCATAATATTAACATCCACAACTATGATAAAAGTCAATAAATCGATACCAGCATTCAAAGATCTGTGAGCTACAATTAATTTCTAAGGGATTTACAGAGATGTTACAGCTGGATCGCTTGTGCTGGTAGAAATAATATTTAATTCTAATGAAGGAAATGGAAATAATTGACGTAGTGGGAGAATCAACTCTATAGTTAAGATTTTTATTTTTTTCCCTCCAAACGAGTAATTTCTTGAAAAGGCAAGTTAGGAGCCAGGGAAAAAATGCAGTGTTGCTGGAGCCAAGAGATTTTAGGGTAAAATAAACTCTTAAGCAGAAAAGTTTGTGACAATAAATATATGTGTGTGGAAGGATCTTAAAAGATTGCTGAGAGCAAACATCTTGTGTGCTGCTCAGGGACAGAGGTGATGGGAGAAGATTCCAAAGAAGTATAAATCGGACTTTCCTTGGATCCTTCTGGAGAAAATTACAAGTCTTTTCCTGGGGAGTTTTCCAGGAATGACAAATAGGAAGGAAAAAAAAGACCAAAATGACAAATTATTAGTTTTGAGTGATGGTGAAGGCTCGCTTGGCTTGGAAGTCATTTTTACACATGGTCATTTTGTCTGTTTCCCATTGAGGGACCATAAACTTGTGTCATGACCATATAACAAACCATACGTAACCTCTTTTTTTTGACTTTGTGTTGTAGGGAAGAGATGGCAGTTTTCGAGTTGGTATCTAGTAGTAAGATGTGAGATGAGCAAGAGCATGGTCATGGGAGGACTGTCATCTCCTGCTGCACTTGGCAGATCCTCCATAGAGGATATCTGTTTCTTGACCCTCACTCAAACCGTTCCGTGTGGTCTGGCGTTTTGTATTCTCTAGCAGGGACCAAGCCAACTGGTGGAAGCTGATGGCGGCGTTTCCACCAGCTCGGCTTGGAAGGGAGTGTGGCTTTTCTTGCTGACTTTGCAATGAACAATGTAACCCAAGACAAAACTATTTTTTGAACTTAAACTCTGGGAAACAGCTCGTGAGCCCCAAGAAGGGTCTGGTCACATACTGCAAACGAGCCGTCCAAGGGTGTACCTTAGCACCAGGATTTACCAGCTTTTCAGGTGTTTCTGCACCAGGACACAAAACCAGAACAGCAGGAGAGATTCAGCAAGCTTTTTAGCTATGAAATATGCAACTAAACCATATTCGATAATCTATGCTTGAAGGAATTGTTAATGAAGGCAATCTCCTTGAGGCTTTTCATCCAGTCTCATCTCTTCCAAATGCAGTGCGATTCCTTGCGCTGCGGCACAGCATCACCGCTGAGAGCCCATTAGCCCCCTTTACACATGCTGTTGTGAGGAAGCCCCTTCCACACTTTTGGGTTTCTCCATCTGTGAGTTTTGGCAGGTCTTTAGGGTGCAGGAAGCTCAGGACACTGCCAAGTGCTTGTGAACTGAATTTGTCATGCTGCCACTCACACGCGTGTCCACCAGGGTCCCGGTGTGTAGGAATGCATGTGTGGAAGCACACACACGATGCTGCTCTGAACTGAGACCACCAAGTACAGCTGGTGTAGGCTGCTGAGGCACTCTCCTGGTAGCAGTGATACTTCTAGCTCCGTGGTCTGCTGCCCTGTTTGGACCCATGGGGAGAGACTTGGTCTTACCTGAAGCTCAGGTGAAGTTCTAACCTGCCATAACTTTTAAGTTCAAGTATTTTCTTCATGTTTTTGTTTCTCATAAGATTTCCCAAGGAACACAAGAAAAGTCATAAGAGGTTTGTACTTTTCTCCCCTCCTGCTTTTGGACAAATACAACTCCATTGCGTAGTGCAGTGATTTACTTTTGCTTAAACGGGAAATAAATCTTAGTTAAAAGCCTGCTATGCAGTTGTTTTAGAGAATCCTCCTCCAAAAAAAAATGTTGCTGTCCAGAGGATAGAAATTAAATTATATTTAATAACAGAAGTTTACTAAGTCTTATAAAACCTTCTTAAAGTTAGGTAAGTGTTAGTAGCCATAACAGATCCAAAGCAGAATTTCACTTGCTCACAGAGTGAATAAATATTTTAACACTTAGAGCCATCAAGAGCTGTGCCAGTATTTAGTTTGTTTATATTCATTTGATCAGATGGCGTTGAATTTGGAAAGTCTTTGCTCGGTGCAGCAGGGTAAGCTGTGGCCACAGGGTGTGAGCTGTGTGGCGATCAGACGGAAACCCAGCATTATAAATTCCAGTTGTACGGTGTAAAAAGGTGCTGGGAGTTTATTCTGGCATCCCATGCTCTAATACTGGTAGCAATTTAACACAGAGATTTACTGCCACACCACCTCTGCATTGCAGGAGAGAAAGGTTCTGATCATCTGTTATTTTGGGTCAGTGACAGACCTATGTGCAACCTTCCAAGTTTATAGTTTTGGGGGACAAAAACTACCTTCAAGCTTCAAGTATCTGCCAGTTGGCTCAGTGGAAGTGAAGCTCTGGGCAGGTGAGCCACACCAGGGAGCATCTTTTGTGGTGTGTCTGGAAGCCAGCTGATGTATCTGGTGTATCTGGCCAGCTCAGCTGATGGAGGAGCTTGGGCAGCTGAGCTGATGGAGCAGCCTTGGGCAGCGAGAGCCAGGAGGGCTCCGGGCAGGCAGCCGGTGGCTCCCAGAGCAGCGGGCACACAGAGCCAGCCCAGGCGGCGTGTGCCAGGCTCCTCGGCATGGCCCCGCTGCCACACGCCAGCCCTGGCATGGGGACCGCATCTGAACTGCCCAGGAGCCAGATGTTATACGTAGCTGAGCTAGAGGGTGTTAATAAAACTGTGCTGCAACCATGGCATCCTCTTTTCCACGGTTGATTATCTTAATCAGAAGACAGTAAGGCCCAGCAGGTGACTTAAAGGCACTCAGAATCTGCAGTCCTGTTTCATACACTTCAAAGGAGAGGATGTTACCTGTTAGCAATGCAGGTGTTGTGCAGGCTCAACGTGCTAAAAAGCTGATTTTGAATCCCAGCTCTACTAGTAGTTCGATTTTGTAGTCCTGGTCGTGGCCTTTAACCTCCCTGTGTCTGGGTTTCCCATGGTCTACATGAACACAGTACTGTTAACTTCCTTCTCTTGCTAAGTGTGTGGAGCAGTTCCTGTCTGTAATCCTGAAATTTATTTAAAATCATCGTTATGACGGTCATTACACTTTGTGTGGTGCTGGAGATGGGAGAGGGTGTTATCTCTTCTTCCCACTTAGACTAGAAAACCTCAGTTATGAGACAGGCAGGATGAGGAGGACAGGCTGGAGAGGAGCTGTACCTGGTTTGCCTCTGCAGCTCTTTGAGAGATCTTTGCTTTTGTTTATACTTTTGAAGCTATTCTTACTTTTCCTCATTTCTTTTAAACACTGTGATTTCCTCTCAGATAATTTATCCAGACAGGTGAAAAAAACATTTCAGCCATTGCGGGGAGGGCTGGTGTAGGTTGGCACCAGGGCAGTCGGGCATGAGATGTGTGTGGTCCCAAAGCTGCCTCACTCTACTAAGCCTGAAAAAACCTGGGAGGGTGGTCTTGAGTGAGCACTTCCAAAAGCTTCAAGGCTGGAGTGATGTAAACCCATGGGCTTGAAGCATCATCAGAGCTAACAGAGGCAAGTTAGTGCTTAGCTGTGTGGGTGGCAAAGCAGTCGTGGGTGAGACGTGGGGAGCTGGAGGTGCAGCTGGGGTAGGTGCTGTGCCAGGTCATGCCCAGATGGATGTCCTGGAGCAAACAGAGCACACGCAGAGCAGCTCAGCACGCACCCAGGGCAGCTGAACGTGCACAGCCAGAGCAGCACCTGCATGTGCTTCTCTTGCACTGACATTGCTGGGTTTTTCATGCTATAAATAAGGCTTCTCCTTGCAGACAGGTCCATAACTTTCCTGTCTTCTACATTATACAAAACAAGGAAATAACGTTTTTAAAATTCACTTTATAATAACGCTTGTTTAAGCTCTCTGTGTTTAAGCTGACTGAAGGTCGAATGAATGTTGCTAACAATGCAGTCATTTCAGATGGTAGGTGATGCTCCCCAGATGCCCATCTGCAGACAAGCTCACAGAATCACAGGAATGAGTTATCTCCAGGATAACAAGGGATACCTCTGGGAAGAAAACTCTTCTCCAAATGGAAAAGCAAAAAGCTTTTGTACTGAGCATAAAGAGGCTTATCCTGGCACCTCTGGGGCTTGCAGACAGACGCACACTGACCACCTCCTGGGCAGCAGCTGCAACATATTGCCAACAGGTCCCCACTGAACCGAGCACACCTCCACCTTGGCAGGACCGGGGGAGCTCCAGTCCCTGTACTGGTGACATTGCAGCACAGAGCATGGGGCATCTCACACTCAGTGGTGGCTTTCATGACCTGTACCTCCTATGCCACGACTGTGTGAAGGAAGCTTGGTCTGTACAGGACCTGGACAGGAGCTGGCAGGAAATTTTGGGTCAGCCACTGCCAAGTTTTGAATAAGAATCACGTGTGAGAAGGATTTGTGTCTGCTGCCAGATCACCTCTGAGGGCTAGCAGCACTTAGGTCCCCCGCAGGGAGAGATGCCTTCTCTGTGCCCAGTGCGGTGTTGGTGGGCTCGGGTGCCCCGCAGCCTCCTCCATGTACACCCCGCTGGTAACTCCCCATGACAAAAACCCAGAGGCCAAAATCAGATCCCTCAGTTCTGCTCCACACAAGCAGCATAATGTGATTAAAGAGTGGCAGCTGTTGTGGGAGCTCTAAGATTAAGGTCCCTGCCTGGGCCATGGAAGTGATGGAGGAATTGCAGGTTGCCCCAAGAGCCCTTCTCAGGCCTGATGGATTCACTGTCTGCCCTGTTTGGTTTCTGGTGCTTCAAGGATGCCAAGGCTGCATTGAACACTGTGCCATCTCTGACAGGTGTTGAATCAAATGGTTAAAAAAGATGGAAGGGGAAATAGGTACTGAATCCACAAATTACTTCCCTAAGGGTGCAGGAGAACGATCAGATACATATGTTGTGGATAAACCTGTCCTTGTAATAGCAGGTGATGGAGGGAGGAGAGCTTCTGAAGGAACTGCCCAGCTGGTGACTTAGCCACCTTTTGCCAGCAGCACTTCTTGGCCGTGCATGAGAAAGATGCACATGCAAACCCCCCATTTTCATTCTTTCCCTGTGGCTCTTGCTCTGGTGTCCCAACTCTGCTCACACCCATGTCCTAAAGAAGTCCTGGCAGGGACTTCAGATTTCCCATTGCCATCATGTGAACCAAGCCCCCGTTGACTTTCCCTTCCAGCCCTGGGCAACACGTCTGGGGAGTGTGGACAGAAATGCCTCTCAAGCAGTTACCGATTTAGTTTCAACAACAGTAAAATTTCATATCCAGGCTATGTTGTGGACCCTTAAATAATTCAGCTTTGGATGAAGAGGTCTGGTAGACACACCTGGAACTTATTTCCCAACAAGAACATTTATTTTTGGTTGGTTTAGCACTTGGCAGCTTCTTAGGACAAGTAGATTTTTCATCTTTACTTTATGATGGACTGTGTAAGTATGAGTAAAAGTTGGTTGTTTCACTTGCAGTGAAGAAAATAAAATTTATAAAAAGATCTTTTGGCAAACACCCACATTGGAGTTTTTAAAAGCAGTCTCAAAATACTAAACTGCATCTGTAGGCTGCAGCTACTCCTCCACCACCGTGTATCCTTGTACTCCATAAAGGGAGTACAAATTGACAGGAAATCACAATAGCAACTTTTAAAGCCTTTTTTTTTGTGTTTTTAGAAATAGCTGCATAATTTGCAGAGCAGTGCTGTGTTGTCCCCATGTATTGCCATACTGGCAGTACTGCCATGGATGTGCCTGGAGGCAACAAGGAGGAAAGTATAGGCTGGAGCATCCTACAGATGTGCTGGGCAAAGTGTGAATTCCCCTCCGCCTCTTCTTAAAGGAAATGTGCCCATTTTGGCTTTCCTGTTTCTATGGTGCAATTCATAGTCAGCAGTTGTTCAGATCTGGTCACACACAGACCCCAGCTGGTGCGTATTCAATACAAGGGTTTAGCATGAGTACTGAGACCATGAAAGAATGAAGCTTGAACAGTTGGGTGAAAGTAAGGGAATGTCAGTGAAAAATAACAAAAGATAGCTTGTAAATTCAGAAGACTTACAACCTCCAAGGCCAGCAGAAGCTCTTTCCTTACATCAGATTTCTTCCCCCAGATGAATCCACAAAGGACAAGTACATCATATTTTTCGGAGACAAAAGCTGAGAAATTTGAGGTCTTTCTTAAGCTGGTTTATCTGGTTGTGACCAAACCTTTTTCTTGTTTTAAACTACAGAATTTCAAAACAAAGACCTTCATTGATGCTGCTTGTGCCCTGATGCCAAACTCTTCCCAGTATCACAGAACATCCCATCCATACATCCTTGCAGTCTGAGCATGTTGCAACCTCCAGACTGATTTAGCACAGAAGGAACACACCATGAGTCCAGGTGAGCTCAAGAATAAGGAGTATCTCATTCCCAATAACTATGGAGGGTATGTGTTTGAATACCTATGTTATCCTGGATAATTTTAGATGTAGATCAATTTTAGATTAAGAAATATGAATGATAAACTTTGCTGACAACATGCAGATTCTTTCCTATACTTATTTTCCATTTGTGGACCATTCATTGCAACTTTTTGGTTTCTGATATTGCAGCTATTTTTGCTAAGTTTCATGGGACATACTAGTTGCATACTGTTGATTCCTTCACCCAGTTGCATTATCTTAGTGACTAAACCAGGTTTTCATTGCTAGTCCTTGCCATTGCAAATCCAGAATTTATTTTTAAGTAGTGCACAATACTCAGTCCCTCTGAGCTTTCTTACAGATTAATTTTCTAGAATATTTACAGTGGTGATGTAACTGCCAGAAAACCAGCGATTCTTTGTACCTGGGAATAAAAAATGGAAATTTCAAATCTACTCATGAACAACATGAGAATTGCAAAATGCTTTCAAACTGTTTTTTAGAAGTTTCTTTTTGAAAATTTCAAAATGAAATGGAGTGTGGCAGTCATCCCTGCTTGGGCGATGAGGAGGTGGGAGATTGGGCATTGAGAAGCGGTGGCCAAGTGGAGACAGGGTTTTAAGGACTCCTGGCAGTGGTAGCTTTGGACTGTCTCTCCACAGGAGACAGTCTGGAAAGGCTTCAGTCCTTCAATCTGAGCAGGTCACCAGGGAAAGTGGCTGGAAGGCATGCAGGCCTGGACCTGCCAGCTGGATTTGATCAACAGTCTTCCCAAAATGCATATGTGGGATGCAGCATCTGGTGTTTGATGATACTGGTGCATTGCCTTGAAAACATCATGTTCAGAACCCCCTAACCTGCTCCCAGACCTCCAGGGCACGTGGGACCCTCGGCACCTCCCTCGCAGCCATGTCAGTCCATGCTTCCAGCTCCGAGGACCTCAGCCTGAGCTGGTGGTTTGTTGGCCAAGGTGGTGGCTGTCACCTTTGCTCAGCACTCTTGTCCATCATGACTACTCACGTGTGAGGCAAGGCTCCCCACCCGCTGGGTCCGACTGGAGCAGCTGGTGTCACTGGGGACTGTTTACACCTTCCAGTCGAGGCTGAATGGGAAATCCGTTCAGTAAACACTACCAGGGGAGAGTGGATATTATTTATTTAGTGTGATAATGTAACAGCAGTGGGTTAGTCAAACAGTAATTAGCAACAGGTCATGCTATAATTAGAGAGTCTGTTGCAGTTGGCTACCCCTTACTGAATGCCACTAGTAAGTCATCAAGTGTCTGGGGTAAGGGATTAGTTTGGGAAGCGAGTGCTTTCAGGCACAGTTAGGACTGTTTAGGAACATGCAGTTCTTTTTATTTCCCTCCTTTTATCCTGGCAATTAATGTAACAGAAGGCTCTGAAGTGGCACTTGCTTTTCTCTTAGTTGTGAGAAATCCTGAACAAAAGCTCCAAACAGTTCTCTTGAGTGATTAAATCTCATTTGAATGAGCTTGAAGTCTCAGGGGGTACAAAGGAGTAATTCTTTTCTCTGCTCTTACAGAAGGGGGGAAATGAAAGTTCTGCTTCTCAAGCACAGGTTTATATTTTATATATTTTTTTTTTTCCTTCTTGCTGTTCTAAGAATCAAATTTCCACAATTCTATTGTCTGAACATCAGAAGTTTCTCTTGCTTAGACAGGCAGTGAGATTCTGGCATCTCATATGTGAAAGGAAAAAAAATACCTCAATCAGTTATCTGCATTCTGTTTTTTTGCTGAATCTTTTTTCCACTGAATGATTTGCTGTGTTTAAAGAATGAAAGACTGAAAGACTGAAATCAGTGACTAGAGATGGAAGGTAACTACTAGGTAAATGCCATGCACATCAGTCTGGATACATTACTCAATCTTCACACCTTTGGATGCTCCTGCAATGCCTTTACATTGCAATTTCATCTTTACAGTCATAGCTTTCCCCTCCATTAGCCTGACTGTCTGGAGAGACACCCATTTCTTCTCTCTGTTCAGCAGATTCACTCACAGATTTTGCTTTGCCATTATCTGCAGAGATTTGCCTCCCAACAGGAGTGTGTTTTGTTGTGCTGCGCTGTTTGACTGCAGCAGTCGTAATCAGTGCAAGTCAAAGATATGCATCTTCTTGCTTGTCTGAATTTGCTTGGTTTCACCTTTCAGCCCCCAGAATGTCTTCTGCCACCAGGATTGTCCTGTTACTAGTGACCTGTTTCTTGAGTATGTCCTTGCAGGACATACTCAAGTCCTTCTTCAGCCTCTGCTGGGATAAATTAGATTCCTCTCCAGAAGCATCCTATGGTCAAAACATCTCTTCATGTTCTTTTATAAGGTTCATGGCTTTTCCCCTATGTGTTTCTGGCTATCCAACATGTCAACATCAGCATGGAGAAAGGTAGCATAGCAGCCTCATACCTGCTTTCTCATTTCAAGATTCTTCTGAGAACAATGTTAGCCACAACAAATGGCAGTAGGGACTTGCACTGAGCTGACGATGAGCAGGGACCTCATTTCCTTTTCACAGTCATCTGTTTCCAAGGCCAAATTGTCCCTGTCCTGTAAATACTGCCTTTATTTTGGCTTCCAAACATCTTGCCTTGCCTTGGCTATACTCAGTTACATATTGTTTTCTTGTAAGATGTATACAAGCAATTCACATTGCTCTGTATAGTGTCTGCCTGTTAAATTTATCAGAATCACAGACTGACAGACTGGTTGGGGTTGGAAGGGACCTCTGGAGATCATCCAGTCCAACCCTCTGCTCAAGCAGGGTCACCTAGGGCAGGCTGCACAGGGTCTCGTCCAGGTGGGTTTTGAATGTCCCCAGAGAAGACGACCCCACAGCCTCCCTGGGCAGCCTGTTCCTGTGCTCTGTCACCCTCAAGGTAAAGAAGTTCTTCCTCATATTCAGGTGAAACATGTTGTGTTTCAGTTTGTGCCCATTGCCCCTGGTCCTGTCACTGGGCACCACTGAAAAGAGCCTGGCCCCGTCCTCCTGGCACTCGCCCTTGAGATATTTGTAGCCCTTGGTAAGATCCCCTCTCAGTCTGCTCTTCTCCAGGCTACGCAGGCCCAGCTCTCCCAGCCTTTCCCCACAAGGGAAATCCCACTGATCTTGGTCACCAGCAAACTCTTAAGTGATGATTTCAAGGGATTTTTCCTTGTCATGGGTAAAAAACTGAGTAGCAGAAAACTTATAACAGATTCCCAGAAGACCATGCTAAAACCAGAATTGCTGGGCAGCATTTCCATTTTCGCATGTATGTTGAGACCTCTCGCTATACTGGGTTTAATTCTGCTCAGGGGTCCTGTGTGGAGTCGATACTGTCGTTGCTTCCTTATCAAGACCACATGTAATGCCAAAATCAAATGCTTTTCTCAGAGAATACAGCAACTTATTACAGCAGTATTGTTGCTGATTATCACTGAAAATACCGAGATGGCAAATTTATTCCCCTCTGGTCCACAGTGATTTGCCAAATTCTGTCTAGAGCTTAACGATGGTGATGGTGGGGTTGTGTGTTTACGGGTAAGAACCAGGCGGAGGGCCAGCAAGGCAGGTGAGGCAGTGGCAGTCTGATACAGACCGCCCAGCCAGGGTGAAGAGGTGGGCGAAATATTCTAGAAGCAGCTGGGAGAAGTCTCACAGTTGCCAGCCCTTGTTCTTGCAGGAGACTTCAACTTGCCAGATGTCTCTGGAACTACAGCACAGCAGAGAGGGAACAGTCCGGGGGTTCCCGGAGCATGTGGAAGAGAACTGCCTGACACGGCTGGCGGGGGAGCCAGCCAGGGACGGCACCTGCTGGAGCTGCTGTTTGTGAGGGGAGAAGGGCTGGGGGGTGATGTGATGGCTGGAGGCCACCTCGGGCGCAGCGATCACAAAATGATGGAGTTTTCCATTCTCGGAGAAGGAGGGAGGTCAGCAGAACTGCCCCCTTGGACTTGTGGAGGGCAGACTGGGCTGTTGAGGAGCCTGGCTGACAGGGTCCCTGGGCAGGCAGCCCTGAAGGGCCAAGGGCTCCGGCAAGGCTGGCCAGTCTTCAAGCAGGAGGTCTTCAAGGTGCAGGAGCAGGCTGTCCCCGTGTGCCGACAGATGAGCTGGCGGGGAAGACCAGCCTGGCTGAGCAGAGAGCTTGGGCTGGAACTCAGGGAGAAAAGGAGTTGATGTCCTTTGGAAGAGGGGGCAGGGAACTCTGGACTTGGCAGTGCTGGGTTAACAGTTGGACTCGATGATCTTAAAAGTCTTTTCCAACCTAAATGATTCTATGATTCTTAATTCTATTCTCCATCTTTAATTCTTGATGAATTGCATTCTTTATGATCCATTTTATTATCATGCTGGATAGAGATTGCTAGAGCAATCCTGGATTGATAGGCTTATAATTACCTAGATTATCCACCTTATTCTTTCAAAATACTGGTACATTTTTTTTGTTAACTGTGATTGTCCAAGTTTACTAGAAATCAAGATCAACCATGTGTAAGGTTCCTTATAGCTCTCTTGAAGGTCTTTCTAAAGAAAAATATATCATTATCTGGACTTGCTAATTTTGAAGTGTCTAACATTAGTAATTGCTGTTTAACATTTTGTTTAATATGTGCAGGGATGGAAAAGTTCATCAACACATATTATGGCTCCTAAAAATATGACAGAAGTATTTACTGGTGGTGTCTGCTTTTCCTGAATCATGGTCAACAACTCCACTGTTTTCCAGCTGATCAACCTAATTTTTTATATTTCTTTTCATTGCAAAATGCTCAATTCAACCTCTTCTGCAGCTTACAGATTTGTCTACAACTGTTACTGCTTTCTGACCATTCTCCAGGTTTTTACTTTATATCCACAGCTACCAGATTCCCTTTTCTTCTCGTTACAGTGTTTTGTGTATTTTTTTGTCAGCTGTGACATCTGACCCGTGCCTCCCTACGGGGCTGTTGGCACAGAGGCTTCTCTGTGCTGCAGGTCTGTGACCTAGTGGTTATCGCTCTTTTCTGTTTACACCCTTCCTTCTGTTTTAACTCACTGTTTTCAGGGGTGTTAAAAACATTACTGTCTAAACTTTTTAATGCACATCTGTCTTTTCATATATTCCTGCTTTGTTTTTTTTTCCTGTTGGTTTCTCAGAAACATAGAGAACTGCTGTGATCACCATTTCTTAATCCACTAAACATTTCCTCTTGGTGCAGCACCATGACATCCCACATAGAAGCCTTGGCCAAATGTACTCACGCTCATCCTGTCTTCTACATGATGCATCAAGATGAGGGAATAACCCACAGAGCTCTGTGGAGCTGATGCCTGGTCCAGGGTATGAAGCAGAAGATGCTGCTTCAGCACATCTCATCCTCAGTGGGATGCACATCCAAGAGTCCTTCCAGTATCACCAGAAATGAGGGGTGAAGCCTTCTACATTGAAGTCCTGCCAGATTTTAAGTCCCTTCCTTCCTTTGGAGAGCTGCTGATTCCCTGCAGAGCTAAAGCAAGCAGGGGTGTTAGGAAGCCTGCACTTCACTAGCAATGCAAAGCAGGATGCCATTATCGTGCCTCCCTCACGAGGGAAGCAATGGCAAAGGGTACATCACAGACGACCTGACAGAAACCAGCCTGAGGACATTTTTCAAGGATTAATAGCCTGAGATGTGCAGAACTTGAAAAATGCACTTGTTCAAAGTATGTGCGCTGGTAGAAATAACTGTTCTCTGAAACTACTGAAAATGAGCCACATGACATCTCATAGCTGCCAGGTGTCTGATATCAGACACAATTAGTGTCTGGACAGCTTGTTTTACCTGAAGAGTCTGGCTGATGAGAACTCACAGCCCACCTAAAGCATGTCCTGTCACTCTTACTTTGGAAATAACCTTTTGAAAGCAGTTTATCCTCCGAGCTCATTTATCCTTTTCTCTCTTCCCATCAGGAGTGCCATCAGGCTTTCAGCTTTAGCCCACCAAAAAACAATCTCCAGAACCAACTCTTACATTCTCACATCCTCAAGTTTATTTTGGTTTCTTCACTTCTAATAACCTGAGAAGGATTCAGTAATTTAATTTAAAAGAAGTTGAAAACATCAGCAGCATCTTGGAAGGTACTGAGCTCAGCATAGCTAGGCAGGGAAAGACCCAACTTCTGCTCAATCCCTACCAGCACAGCTCTTGGCCCTGACTTACAAATATCTGCTCTGTGGTGGGATCACCTGTGGCTCCCACCTGGGATGATGAGTGGTAAAAGCCTGCAGCTGGTGCACAGGCTCTTGTTTGAGTCCCCTTGGCCCAGACTGCTGCTAGCAGTGCATGGGGGGTAGCACAACTGCCAGCCCAGCCTGGTTAGATACTGACCCCATGGTGACTGTTTTAACTTCTTTCTCTCAAGAAAATTTGCATACTCCAGTTGTTCCTCTCTGACCACCACCAGAGAAGGTTGCGGTTTTATTGCTGCAGTATGTAAGTACCTACAATCATCTCAAAGTAATTCTGTTACTGCTATCAAGTATTTGGAGCAAGCTCTTCTGTAGGTAGCATCAGAGCCGGTGTGCTGAGGAGGTATTATAGCATGTTCCCTCTTGCATCATCTCTGTCTTTTAGAAAAGGAATTAATTAATTAACCTTTTGACTTTCCCTGATGGTATCAGCTTCTTAAACAGAAAAGATGGTGGCTGTGCACTTTATATGTTTTGTACAGATTTGGAGAATCACGTGGCCTCTTGGGGACTGTGATTATTTTAGCGTGCTGCTCAACTAATTTTTTGAAGGGAGCCGGAGGCAGATCAGGTTTAAGATGAACATACTCAGCCAGTTTTCTCTCCAGAAGCTGTCATCTTTTAATGGAGTGTGAAGAAATGGCAGCAGAGGTATGAGTCAGCTGGGTTGGTTACGTATATCTGTGGCTCAGAGCTCTGGGGATTTTGTCTCTGCTTGATTTTCTAAGATGTCCCATGAGGCCATGGCATTTCCACCCCAGCGCAGGGGCAGCAGAAACCTCCTGGCTCTGCTCTGTCAGTGGTAATCAAGAAAGTTGATGAGAAAGTGTGAATGTGGTGCAATGAGTTAAACTGTGTGGGATCAGTGCTGTTGCCCAGAGAGATATGTTGGCAACAGCTTCATGCTTGTGTTGGTTTATTTTTCTTAACCCCCCATGTTTACAGAGTTCTGGGGATTTTATTTGGGCCTTTTTTAGCAAGGGCAGTGCTCAGGTCAGAGCAGGTCTCTTGGCACCCTTGGGCAGGAGTGGGTAAGGTCTGTGCCTGTAGGCTTTCACACCATGGGTTATAAATTTCCATATAAATAAAGACTCTGTGAGATTACTGCTGCAAAGGTGTTCAGACAGATGCACCCCAAAGCTTCCCGTCAATAGTCGGTTCGGTCAGACAGAAGTAACAGGAAAGCTTTAATGCTCGAGATTTAAAGCTTCACCTAAACCCTTTGCCCAGCTGAAATTACAGGGGACATAATTCAGCACAACCCTACGGATTTCTTAATCATAGTTACACAGAAGTAATAACAATGAACAAAGATACCTTGGCCAGGAAATACTCTTGTTTCTGCTGAAGTCCAGGGGTTGCAGAACCATAAACACAGTGACTGGCATGTCTCAGCGCTGGGCTTCAAAGCAGGAGGCTGTTTCCTGCTTGTGTTTCGTAAGCTACAAAAGCACCTTATGGCAGCAATAAAAACAAATCAGGAGGATTTTATTCCAACACAATAAAGTTATAGTAATGCGTGACCTCCAGGTGGGGAGTGCAACGTGTCCACCACACGTGGACCCACGTAGGAAATCAGGCAGGCGTGGAAGGTAGTGCAAAAGACCAGTGACACTTTGGGTCCCTTTTATTGTGCTGTGAATGAATCACGGTGCCCACGGTGTGGTGGCAGCCTCAGAGGGCTCATCTGCAGAGCACGATGAGGAATCTTTCCTGGCTTGCTCATCTGCTTTGACTCATGGTCCCCCTCTGTGGCCTGGGTGACGCAGTGCTACCCTAGTGGTTTTGCAGGCAGGATGGGAATCCAAATGAGGAACAAAACCAGGTGGGAAGGGCTTGCCTGCACAGCTGGCAGAGCAAGGACCAGTACCGCTCTCCCCGTGATGTCTCTGCTCTCACTGCTCTTTTCCTCAGCTGTCTCAAGGTGCCAACTGCCGGCACATGGTCATTAGCAGAGCTCAGAACAGCGCAGCACTGTGTCTTTGTGACAAGATGAATGCCCATAGTAACGTGTGTTTTCCACGGGTCATTTTCTGTTTGCTTTGGAGCAGGGTGGCTTTTTAAACCAGAGCCTGGAGCCTTGGGCTGCTGTAAACCAGAGAATTGCTGTGGAGTGACACGGTCACTGCCCGTCGCTGCTGCGATGTTCTTGCTGGAGTATGAGCTAACCCCTGCCACGAGACCACCAGCACTTATCTCTAAAGTTCTTTTGCAGTAGGAGGGCACCATACTGGCTAGTAGTTTATTAAAGAATTGGTAAAAGCAAGGATCTTGTGTAAAGTGTAGACCTGCTCTTGACTGCAGCGAGCAGCAGGTCGCTGTGTGTGTGGCCATCTGTAGAGGCAGAGCAAGTTAGTGATGGAGCTGGGTGTCCTGTAGCTTGTCCAGGAGCTGTGAGTTACCTTCAGGACCATCACACCATGTCAGAACTGAAGGATTTCTATATTTACTAGCATTTATAGTGTACGTTTCTCTGCTGTGTGAACAGAGTTAAGTTTTTTTGAGTGCAGGCACAGAAAACACAGCTGGTGCCTTTCTGGGGCAGTGGTTTCCATACCCTGGTGTATGCTGGCAGGAGAACAAGAGTAGCTGGAAGGTGTGTTTTCTAGAGAGGGAAAATTTACAGTGAATTATTTGGAAGTTTTATGATACGTGGGTAAGAAGGAAACATGGTAGCCCTGTACAAATCCCCATCAAACACACCTATGGTTTCTAGTCCCTTGTGGTGATGAGGAGCACTAACATTGTGGCTTGTCCTTATAAACACAAACCCATTTGTGAGTGTCATGGGTTTCACGCCCATCTTGTGTTTCTGCCCACACTTCTGATGCACTCGTTGAACTCAACCACCATTCTTGCCTTCATTTGTTGATTGATATCTTTTACTGTATCTTGGTCTTTTTAAGAGGCCCACAGACTCAAGCTGGATGTTTCCCTTGGCTTCCTATGCTGAGGGTTTGATACTGCATTCAAAGACTTGGGAGTGTTTTGGTTACCAACTGATAATAATTGCTGAAGGTGAGAGGAGCAAGTTGTGAAGTGTCATAGTACTACTGTCATAGTAAATAACCCCGCAGGTTTTATAGCTGCTTTCTGTCCTCAGAACTCTTACACAAATGTAGCGTGGTGTAAACAAGGATTTTGTACAAGTGTTTCTGCACTGGGAAAAAAAAAAAGTCACCCTTGAACAGCCCATGGAAACTTGACTGCTGTAAATATTTGGTCCTAGAGAACAAGTAGGCAGAATTGCTTCCACATGCCCTTTCCAAAGGGAACAGCCCTTACATTGTGCTGTCTGTTAGTATTTTTTGGTACTCGAACGTGGGATTTAAACTTTCGTTTTTGGAAGTGCAGAATGCCTTGGTGTAAGATTGACAAGGCACAGAGGTTACAGCTGAGAGGCCATGAGGGCCAGATTGATGTGAAGAGAAGCCTGCCTGTCTGCAAACAGGAGAGCACAAGGTGCTGGCTTCCTCCATGACCTGTGGCCCACCTGCGACTCCTGCATCCCCCGGGAACACGAGCCCATTAAACCCAGTGCTTGTGGTTTGGGTTGTCAAGCCAGAGGCTCTCTGAATTTAAAGAACTGTTTTGAAAAATAACCCTTCAGTGAAAAGACATTTCTTGTGTCTTTTTCTATTTAAAGCGGGACTCCAGTTTCTTCTTCAGGTGATGTGTCATGTCTATCTTTTTATTTTTCTACGTTTAAGTGTTGTGTTTTAACCTGCTGGAATGACATTTGATTAAAATCAGTTCAGCAATCTGTCTCTGCTGACAACTGAGGGACTTCTTATCAGCTTTGTCCTTCGTGGGGAGAAAAGAGACAGCAGTGACAGAGAAGGCAAGAAGTGCTGTGGGAGGAGGCAGTGCCTTCATCACCCTAATGGGCGGTGGAAACGGAGCTATTTCATCTGGGAAAAAACAAGTCTGATCACTGGTATTTCCTACTGCTCAAGTGTTGTCATGGGCAGGATATTCTCTTGCGACACTTGGAGGGTTTTGGACTGCTCTGCAGTGATGAGCAAGAAATTGTCTGTGGGTTGAGGTGGCTGTCACTTCACAGCATTGGTTTAATGCAGCCTGGGAAGATCTTGTCCAGTTAGCCTCTGCTAAAAACTTCTCTTTCTCTGATAATGATGAAGGTGGAGCTATGATAAAAGTCACAACCCGAAATGTGAAATGCGGTGGGAATTGAGCAACAGCTTTTTTTTATTCAATCACAGCTTTAATTTGGCAGATGTTCACTCCAGAAACTGAGGAGCCTCTTGAAATATCAGATTCGGATAGCAGTAGTAGTAGTAGTCTTTATTTATGCTAGAGTGATTCCTCTGGCCTCAATCAGGAATCGCAAATACTGGATGAAAGCTAAATGACTCCCTGTACTTGCAAGAACTTATACTCTGTGTTGTAGAGGACAGCAATTTCTATGGCAAGGCTAAATAGGCTTTCCAAACATCTGAGACATCTTTTTTTATCAGTCCACTGCTCCGTGTTACCCAAAAACAACAGGCGTCTGCAGGATGTCTACGCTGAAGTTGGAGGTTGCATCAGCTCATCATCGCTGCACACCATACCCTGCTCTAAAAAGACAAAGGTGGCCAAGGATGGGGGAAAAGGGCATTTTTTTACCTTATGTTTGTAAAGAGAAGAGTGAAGTTGGAGAACTGCAGTGATAAGTTCAGTTCTTCACAGGGAGCATGAGACACTCAGGAACTGAATTTAGGGTTACCCCTGTCTCCTCTCTGGTGCAGTAGAGCAGAAGGAACATATTCATCTGTATGTAAATACATATTCATCTGTATGTAAAATGAGATGGGCTTTTGAGACTGCTCAGTCCACCCTAGAAGCGGCTTCGTTTAAGATGTCAGAAATGATGAAGCAGCACAGTCCAGCACTGCAGGAAATGGGGGTGTAAGTTTTTCGGAATGACTCAATTCCTCTGTTGTCGTCAGCTCAGCAGTGACAGAAAGTGGAACTAGATGGGCCTTGAGTGGGATGGAAGTGAATTGGTTGAAGAATGTGTCAGTGTCTCAGCTAATCAGTGCCTTGCAAGGAAAATGTCTTGGAAGACTGGCATGGCTATTGCTGTCATCTGGTGGAACATTTTCATCTCTACTGGGCAGACCCAAGGCCATAGAGCAGATGAGCTGATGGTCACTTAAGAGACAGAATTAGTTGTTGGCCACCAGCTAACTTCTTATGGTCTCTGAGAAATGAATTCTTTGTTAATACCTTACAGCCACTGAGTGAAGTTTCCCCGAGACTCCCTACAGCTTTGTTGGGAAGATACATCAGTTTATCCATCTTCTCATTGCATTTTCCCTTTCCTATCCCCCACCACTTTGGAGGTGAGGAGGAGAAGGAGCAGAGGTAGAGGAGCATCTGCTAAGGTGACTCGGTGGTGTGTCAGGTGAAGGAGTGAGGCACAAGCATGCAGCTGATCCCATCTTGACAGATGGATGTCTTCTGACTTCCCCAAATGCCATCAGTGCGGCCTTGCTGAGGCTTATTACTGGATCACCCTTCCCAAGCCGGAGCCAGTCTCCTGTGCAGTGATGACTAAGGTTAGTCATACACACGTGGTATGTCTGTCTTGCTCTTGGTGGCAATGATTACTGGAGAATAAAATGAGTTCTTGTCTCACAAGGAAAGTCTATGGTGCTGTCATGTCAAGCCTGCTGGAGATGCTGGGCGGGTATTTTTTTTGCATTTAAAAATGTTGTGCTTTGCTGAAGTGAAAACACTAACAAGAGTACTGACTTCAGTTAAATTTCACTGGGCAAACAGTTCTTTGCAAAGGCCTTTATTTTTTTGTTCAGTTTGGGTTTCTGTTAGAGAGTTCCATGTTTGATTTGTTGTTGTTGTAATGTAGAAAGCTTCGGTTACTGTAGAGGTCTCCATGATAGCATGATGGTACAGATACTGTGTAACTTCAGTGCGTATTAAAATCACAAAATTCTGCAGGAAAATCAAGCAAACAAGGTGAGCCCAAACTGGAATTTTGATGTACACAATCACTGAAAATTTTTTCTTCCATTTTGCAGGAGTTATCAAAATTAATTTTGTATTGACACCTGAAAGAGTGAAGCAATTTCTCTTCACTGCCTGAATTTAGCCCTTCGTGGTAATCGAAGTCCTTAGGTAGATCACTGTGGTGAGCTTTTCATTGCAGCCCCTGGTACCAAATCTGAAGAGGACACACACAAGAAGGCTCATTTGGGTGCGCACCTGGAGTGCGGAGGCTCAGCCTGACTCTCCAGTCTGGCCAGCGGAGCGGACCTGTCTCTGGGCAGGAGCCCGTGCTAGGAGCCAGGAACCAGATTCATAGGAGAAACCAGAGCCGGAGCCCCAGTCAGGTTCTGCAGCAGGTTGTGAGCAGGGCTGCTCTCGGCAGACCCATGATGGAAAAGCTCTGGAGCCCAGGAGAGGAAGACCATGGGTTTTCAGGACCGTTGCCCTCAGCCCATGCTGTAGAGCAGGGACTGCCTGTGAGCTGTCGGAAGCTGGATGTTCATGCTCAGGGACTATGACTTGGCCACAGGGATGTGCGTGGCTCCACATGCCTTAATCCCCGTCACACGCAACGGCAGAGCCGCTCTCCTGTGCTGAAGGGAATATTGTGTGTGATGAAGGGTGTAAAGGTTGAGTTAGGAGGTCAGTGTTGCCTTTCTGAGGCAGAGAACAGCTTCCTAATTGAGTATGAGTAATCACTTCAATAATAAAAAATAGCACCGGGTCCTCTGTGTGAGCCAGACACATTTACAGAATAATTTGTCGAGATTTTTTTTGTTGCATGGTATTGACATCACTTTCTTTAAGTCTGCAACAACTACAAGTAACCACTGCGGTGTCATGGGGGGAGCAAAAGGGAAGGAAGATCCAATTTTAAAATCCAGTATGGAGAAGCTGAGGAAAGCTGAATAAAGTCATTTGCTTAGTGTCCTTTCGTTGTATGTTCATTATATGCTTCATCATAAGTACTAGCAGCCCTTCAAACACCGTGGGTCTCCTGTGCAGTGGTGGGAGGTTTCCCATCCTGGGGGGCTGTGGGGTGTGAGGCTTTAAAGGCATTGCCCGTTCGGACCCAAATGGTGCCTGTTTGTGGGGAAAGAAATAACACTTGTGGGGAAAAAAAAAATGTTCTTAGGGCTGCAGAGCTTAGGAATATACAAAGAATGATAAAAGTAAACGGTATACGAGGTGCAATATAAGAAACGTGGTCACAGTGTATGGGGTGGCTGCCAGAAACACTAACGGCACAGTGAGATGTAGCTGGGTATTTGTGTACAAAATTCCTAGATTTATCAAAATCCTTAAAACCTTCATTTTTTTGCTATTTTGTGCCAAAAATGTCATTTCTACTGCATATATAAACACAAGTGAAGAAAATACAAATGGAAACAAAAATATTTTCTTGGGTTTTTAAGTGTCACACTCGCTGTGACTGAAGGACCAGCAGTGCTGGTGGCTGCGTAGAAAAGTACACGCTGATGAATAGGTAGGACAACAATCCTGATTGTACCGAAATTGTGAATTTTGCTTGTTTTAAAAAGTTTCACAAGGTACCTCTTAAACCCTGATACTGAAGGGAGTGTGGGGGACGGTGACGGTGCAGATAAGTGATTTTTATTCTGTTTTTTCTTATTCCTACCCTCGGCTCTTGCTGGGTCCCCCTGCTTTTCCTTGTAATTCAAGAACTGCAAAGCAGTTCCATAACTTCCCACTGCAGCAGTAAGTGAGGAAGCCGCTCTCCTTCGACGCAGCCAAGGAACAATTTCCCCTGAGTCGGTGTCAACAACATTTGAGCAGATTTTCCTTGTGACGTACCTGTGCTATCTCAGGGTTAAGATCAGTTTAATATCTATATCTTATGTCCAGGGACTGCTTCTGCCGTGCTCTGCGCCCTCTTGGTGGAGATCAGTCAATCTCATTGTGCCTCCCCAGTAAACCGAGACAACTGGCTTTCAAAGGATGCTGTTAGGCAGAATTCACCGGTGCTCACAAATCGTTCTGGCAGCCAGAGGGGATGGGTCAAGACCTCATGGGTTTTGTTGCAGTTTATAGAATGGTCTCTTAGGTTCTTATTTATCCTTTTTGAAATGACAGGACAGGGAAGAATGGATTCCTGTCCTCATGGAAACAAAGCACCATATCGGACCTATTCTGATGGATTTGCGTCTGAATTAACTGAAAAAAAATTAACCTATATGCTGAACAAATGAATGATTTGAAGCAGTTACTTAAACCTCTTTGCAGATGAAATAATTAGGTTTCTTGTTGTCCATTTGAGCTCAAAGACTATTGATTGTATTTTTACATCCCCAAGACCATATTCCAGGATCTTCTTCCTGCATCTTTGACAGGCAGCCATCCCAGCAGCTTGCGAGGAGGCATTTTGTGCTATGGAAGATCTCCAGAGCAGGAGTGTAGGAGAGCTTTTTTTTCCCCCCCAAATTAAAGCTGGAGGTCAGGTCTTAGGGCCACAGAGGTGGCTTGATCAGAAACTCTAGACCTCTCACCCTTGTATTTGCAAAATACGGCAGTAGTCTTTAAGTCACCAGATTCCAGAGTGCCCTTTGAAACCACTTGAAGGCTTAAGCTGTAAATAGTGGCCAAATTCTGAAGGTTTCCACCTTCAGATAAAAATGCCCTTTTGACTCAAGTATTTTTTTTTGCTTGCAAAACACGTATAGTCTATACGTACTGAAGTACTAGTTCTGGTAAACAGTGAACCAGGCCTGGGTAGTGGGTGTTCGTTTGCAGTGCAAACCTGGCATCGTGTCTAGGAAGTCTGAGTCAGTACTATTACAATCTTAGCTTTGAAGCCAAGCAACCACAATGGCATTATTTACATTTGAGTTGTTATTAATAGCGCTGTGGTGGTGGCGTTATCCTTGGCTCTCTAGAGGCACAACACAAGGGGCAATCAACAGTCTGAAGTGCTCTGAAACGTATCCTATTTTTTCCACTGGATTAACAGCAGCAAATACACAAATTCTTTATTAAGATGGTACATTCATTTCTTTGGAGTCATGATGGAATCTTGATAGAATGAAAAATCACATTAATATTTATATCACTTAGTGTTATTGGGAGTAAGTATATTTATTTTAACTTGGGCTGCAAATCATTTAGTTCTCTGTAACTGCAGTGCTGCTATTAAGTATTCATAAGGCTGTACAATACATTGTCACAGGAAACCTGTTTTAATTTAGTGGTAAGTCAATGTTTTAATTTTGTGTGAAAACAGAAACTAATTTACCAAGCACTCTTACTTACGTTTTCCCAGCCAAGTTTTGCAAGCCTTCTTGAGCTGACTGTATTTAAAAAAACTACTTTTTGTAGCTTTGAAAGTTTGAACATTACCATGAAGATTCTAAGCTACATGTGTGCATGCTGTCACGTGTGATTTTGAATGGAAGCGTAGGTGGGAAGGGGTCACATATCACAGTGCTCAGCTCCTTGGTGTCACCAGAATTGCAACATGTTTTTTCATAAGCTTCATCAAAAGTTGATCTTGGAGATCAGGTCATGAGAATGGTGCCTATATTAGTAATTGATGTTGCTGGCATTTATTTCTAGAAATAAGACTGTTTCAGGTGTGAGAGTCCTTGACAATATATACACATGGATCCCTCTGGGGTCATTGGGAGATATAACTTGCAGAAGGACAGGATGGATTGACCAGGGGTATTTTTGCATGTGCCCCTTCCCATATCAGCACCCAGAGCTCACTGGGTACACCCTAGTATGCTGTGTGCACTGGTATAATGCTTTGTGTTTGTGTCTTTTAAATTTATTTTTCTATTAACTCATTTGTGGTAATTAGAGGGAAGGAGCTGCTGCTGTTAGAGGCAGCACTAGAGAGAGTGGCGTTTTTCAGCAAGTGACACGAGATGTCTACAGAGGACTGTGACAGATACAGTCTTAGATGTGATCTGTATCCTATGCATGGCGTCATGTGACTTTTGCCTATGCAGCTTCTCCTCACCCCTATGGAAACTGAGCATTTGTCCAGAAGAGCCTCTTCGCTGTGCCAGTGTAGCAGCCCTTACTGCCTTGCTGCAGCTGGAACTATCCTCTGGGAATCTAAATCCCAGAAGTTCCCAGGAGAAGACATGATCATGGAGTAGATTAAAGGCTGATCCTAGCTCATAAAAGGGGGATTTTTTTTTTGTTGTTTTCAGTGGAGCCAGTGTGCCACTGGGACATTGAAGTGCTCTGTTAGCCCTAAGTTACGGGTGGCGTATGCACAGCCACAAAGGGCTGTCTGTCACTTCAGCTTGATTTTGTGCTTCCAGGCATGCACCTTGGTGTGAGATAGATATATGTTAGGGTAGAAAACAGAAAATTGAGTTATGACAGCTCTATGCAATGGTATGACTTCACTTTGACATGTCTACATAACTTCTGCTTTCAAGAGAAGCCAGGCTAGAGGGACAGAAAGGCAGCATATGGGCACCTTCACTGGGGTAAATGTGCATCTGTAAGAGATCCTGCAACTTATATCTGTCCTTTCTAACTCTCTCCGCTGCAGGACGAGGTCTCTTCTATGGACATTGAACTCCCAGCTACCTATGCCTATTGCCTGTGATGGAAGAACTTGACGTTAATGTGAGGTAGGATAAACTACGTGGCTCCTCCTATATCACGTCTCATCTAGCTGGTGAACTTCATGGGAGCAGCAACCATGAAATGTGTTTGCAAAGCTGCAGGGTGGTATTTTCTGTTTGCCTGTAAATTAAGGTCTCTGCTTGTGAGGTGATGTCTAGTTTGGAGCTTCTGTGAAGGTGTAGTGTCTCCCTGTTCTTTGTGTAAACGTCAGATGTGGCATAGCCAAGTCAAAGACTTCTTGCAGTAGGATGGATAGAGCCCCATCAAGGACGAGGAATGGGCCTGTCAGTGCCTGCTGGAAGTCTGATTCCAGGTTTTTTTTCTTTTTGGTGCAATGGCCTAAAAACTTACCACCTCATCTCTGCTGCCTTATACTGGGCAAGCAAAAAAATGATATCTCTGAAATAATTTCACCCCCCTGGGCACGCTACTGGTATCAGTGAGAGACAAACTTCAATGTGGAACATTTTGATCCTGGAAGCGTGTTGCCAACAGGAATTGTTCAAAAAGGCTAGAAATCCTGTTTGCAGCTGTCCCTGGGACACAGGCCTGGCATCAGCGCTGCCATTCTCCCTCAGGTGTGATCTGCAGGGTCTTTCTGTAGGACTAGCATTTGTCCCTTTTGTTTCTTGGCCTTTTGACTGGCCAGGCTGCTGGTGATGCTGAACTGGGTGGGGGGAGCTGAACTTAGACCCGCCAAACCCACTTCACACAAGGACATCAAGTTTCTGACCAAACCCATGTTGCTGGCCCAGGCACAGGAGGAGACAGTATTCAGTTGCAGTGACAGGTGTATGTTTCCACAAAGAGTTTTCTTAAAATCCACTCAAGGCCTAGTTTTTTGATGTTTCATGTTTTTATTTCGGGGAGTAATTCTTCACCCTTCCCCCTGCCTGGATGCTCAAGTGGCACATACATGGGGAAATGTCTCGGAGAAAATTGCGCTGACAGAGAGAGATCAAATGCATGTACTCTGGTCTTCCAGGAAACCTTTCCCTAAGGAGCTGCTGAACAGGGATCAGGAGGAAACAGTACAGAAAAGAGGGGAGCAGGGTCTTACACCTCGGAGAGGATCTGTCATGCCACCCTATTGTCACAGCTTCCCAGCTCTTGGGCTTTCTGGTTGGGATGTGCTCTGTGCAAGCCACAACCCGTTCTCTGCACGTTGCGTGCACAGAGAGAGAGAATACATTTTCAAAGACAATTTCTGTTCTTAATGAGCCTCCTCAAAGTGCTGTACTATCAGAGAGAACATCTCTGGTCTTCATTCACCTACTCAAGTGTCACGAAAGACACCAGCAATTCCAGGTTGCTGCTTTAATGCACACTTAGCAGGTCGGATTTATAACCCAGTAATCAATACTGAGAGGTAATGTGTTTTGCTTAATGAAATTTGTCTTGCCTTTTTAATACCAGAAGTGTAGTTAAATGCGTAGGCTACTGCTGTTTCTCTGTAAAGGGAATTAAGGTGCTGACACCAGGCAATTTTCCCTCCAATCTTTCCTTCCTCTAAAGACACTAGTTAAAAAAATCTTCTGTTTCTCAGTATGGTGAAAAAAATCCCCCAGTATACATTTCATCATTCACGGAAGGAGAATCTGTCAGTTCACAAACACCGAGGGGCACAAAGAAACTGTCTCAGCAAGTGCCTGAACCACAAGTGCCTGGACACAGGGAGGCTGTATACCAGGAGGGAAGCGTGACATATCTTTACCTTACCCATATATTTTTGTCAGTTGTGCTATTTGCCACTGATGGAGACAGACACCGAGTAGGTCTGACCAAGCATTGATGTTTTGAAGCGATCTATTGGGAGTTTTGTAATTTGCTATTTGTAGGAACTGACAGAACATTATGTCTGTCTTCCTATTTTTGAATGTTGCTATAATTCTAATCAGCCCTAATCCTGGTCCAAAAAAAACCCTTAGCCAAAACCTCACCCTTCCCCCAAGCCCCCCCAAACCAAACCCAAATAAAACTGACACCGATCAGAATTAGACTTTCTCTTCCTACATGTGATACTTTCCTGTATGCGTAGTAGCCTGAGTGTAGTGAGAGGTGCTTGGGAGGGGGAGGGTTGGGTGCTCGGGGGGTGCCGGAGCATGGGCAGAGCAGGGGGGTCTCCTTTGATCAGCTTGTTGTGGAAAATGCCCATTGCATGGGCCTGGGGAAAGGTTTTTTGCAGAGTGCCTCAAGAGGCTGCTTCTTCTGGAGACTGGTTGGTGCAGGCAGCTGCTGCGGTCTGACCCTGGCAGGGCAGTGGGAGGATCTTTTGGGGGGAAATTCTCATCTGGTGAATTACTTCATCCAGCTTCCCATTTAGATGTTAAAAGAGGCAACACAAGCTCTTCCTGGGGATCTGATGAATGAAAATCCATGTGAATTTGAAAGCTCTCCTGAAGCAATATTGATTCACTGCTCCCCAGCTGTTTTGATCAAACACTGCGGTCAGACCTCACTTCGTTAGAGCAGGAATGATTTTATTCCTTTGTTCCTAGGGTCTCTTTCAGAGCTGGACTGAGGCAGTTCTTCATTTAGTGTGACGGGTTACATAAACAGACTTTGTGGTAGGCACTTGATTTTATTTTGGCTCCACACTTTTCCAAACCATGGGTTTTTGGTTTTGAGAGTTTTGCTTGTCAGCTACCAGCAAGCAGCTGATGTTTCTCCTTTGTCTGCCCCGATTTCAGCCTTTTTGCTGAGTTGTGAAATACCAAATGTTTTCTGTTTGAGCCAGAGGCTTCCACGTGTTGTTTTCCAGAGCTGCATATGGAAAACCTGAGAGGTGGGGGCACCTGGGTCCTCTCTGCCCATCCCGGCAGGGCTCAGGGATGCTCCAGAGGGGAGCAAAGCTTGGGGAAATGGGAGATCCTTTGACAACACGAGGGCAGGAGCAGCATGGGAGGAGAGAGAGACATGTTGACTTTGTTTAGAGCTGAGCCCTGTGGAAGCAGCATGTCACTCACTGGTTCAGAGCAACAAGTGCCACAGGTGTCCTACTCCAGCCAGCTGGGCTGGCTGTGGGCGCAGGGATCCTGCCCTCAACAGATTTTCATGAGGTGCCCCAGAGGGTGCCAAGTGATGGCATACATCATCTGTAGACAGGTGTTTGTGTTACATCTCTGTAGCTACCTGAAGTGCTGCAGGCAGAGTCAACTGTACAAATGTACAAAAATTTGGCCATGAATGTTACAAAGGCTGCACTGTGAGGTTAGAGAGACATTCCTGGAAATTTTAGACAGTCCACTTTGGGACTTGCATTTATCATGGCCAAGGCGGGTGGCAGACCTGATTTGCTCTAATTCTAGAGTAGAAAAATAAATGACCTCGCAAGTATTTCCAATTTATATTTTACAGAATTTTTTAATTTTGTGTGACTTGGTGATTGTTATTGGACACATTTATTATAGGCAGCAAGTTAATGAGATGCTGTCAAGTGGTTTGGAACTAAAACTCGAACCCTTGGATCGATTAGAATATGGGGGGAAAAAGATGTTCCCTTTATTCTCTTCATTTCCAGCAACTTTATAAAAAATGTTAGTTGGGCACACTACAAACAGGAGTACAGCAGTCCTGACTGACCTGCTCTAGCACAGCGGTGGGCCATATGCTGTTTGCTGCTGCTGCCCTCCGGCCAAGGGGCAGGAGCTCCTGCAAATCCCTCCGGTGCTGCCCTGGCTGGCACAGACCTCGTCCTCCCCCGAAGGTTGTGGCACACCACCGAGTCCTCTGTTCGGAGCCAGAGCTGTTGCAAGAGTTTTAGCAAGCAGGCTGCTGCCCTGCCTGCTCCTGTCAAGGTGTTTGCCCATGGTTATTGTAAATGTCTACAAACCTTCAAAACACGTTTGCGCTTCTCTTTTTTTCAGTTTTTCTGGGGTTTGGTGCGTTAGTCAATTTTACTTTCATACAAACACAGTGATTTTGACAGCCTCAGAGAAAGTGGAAGAAGGCTGAATCTCTTTGAGGATTATACAAAAGGAAAATAGGCACAGAGATGGTTTTGCTGCAGTTTGTTTTACTGTGGCCTACCCTTACATTTCAGTGCAGAACAGCAGTAAGGTGGATGCCCTGGTCACCCCCACACGTGGTGTATCAGTTCAGACCACGTAGCGCTTAGCAAGGGGACTGAGGAGCTACATTTCTCTTGGAAGGCATTTAACCAGCAGCTCTGCACCACGCACTCTGCAGCCACAATGAGGACTACAGGTTTTGAAGCATGGGCTCAAACCATGCAGCTCGCACGTTCAGGTGTGGTGGGGACATTCAGGAAGCGAGACCAGGCTAAATCTAATCCAGAATACCCCACCATGCCCTGCATAGAGTGGAGACGTAGGGGCCGCAGCACCAGCTGCTTTTGATATGCTCCCATTGTGCCAAATTACCAGTGAAACCAGACATAGTCGGTGTGTACAGAAGTCACCTGGGAGTCCATGGTTTTGTGTGTACAAACCAGGCAGTGGGCTTTACAGAGTGTGGGTAGGTACATAATAACTCTGCCCATGACAACCGTGAGAGGAGCTTCTGTGTACCAGGAACAGCACCTGCAGACCTTGCGGAGCCATCCGGAGAGGGCTCTGCTTCTCTTGGGCACTTGCCAGAGTAGTTTGCAAATGTGCCACACACAGTGAGTGAGCAATGGCCTTATTAAAGACTATTAAAGCCTTCTAGACCTTTGGTAAGACTTTCATCTCACTGCAGTGCATTCCCGCTACCCAGGAATGAAGTAAAGCTCACTGTTGGTGTGCCAGTCCCTCCTTATCTCACGGCAGCTAAATGTGACTCCTTCACGTTGCTGGGAGCTCAGGTGACTCGAATGTATGTCAGTTCTGAATGGTGTGGTTGCCCGTTCTGGTGTGTTTTCCCTTCTTTGAGCTCCAGCACTCATTGTTGATTCATTCATCCCATTGCCAGGGGTGCAGCCAGGACTGGGAGAGCAGAGCTGTGGTTCTGCTGGCTGGAGCTCTTACGTTCTTGAGCAACAAGGGCAACCCTTTGCTATTTGAACGGGCTGCTCCTGAGTGTGGTCAGAGCTGTTTTGTGTATGTCACACTGTGTAAAGGTTTCTTGCTTCCTCAGGTGTTGGGGAGAGGCTGTTTACGCTTTTGAGAAATAAGTTTTTGAAAAAAAAAAAACAGGAGAACGTTGAGTGCAAGTAAATAGCTCTTATGTAAGCCTTTTGGTTGTAGCTGTTGGTGAAGGCAGACTCCCTTTGCTAAATCAACTATGGAGAAACCATGTATTATTTGAGTTTGTCACAACAGTAACTTCTTTTAATTTCTAAGCCGAGCCCCCAAAGTAGCTGAATTTTAGGTTGATGTTAATTGCTTCCAAACTTGGCTTTATCAACTTTACTTTCCTTAGTTTGTGGCTGAAGGTATTTTTGTGGCTTGAAGTACTCTGAAAAATGCAGAGCCCTCCAGCAGTCATGTGGGGTTCATTAATCTTGTCTTGACTTTGAGAAATGAGAAGCAAGGTGAGGGAACAAGGAATCAAACTGGTTGAATTAGCTGTGTGTCTTTGCCAGCAAAGAAAATATTCCATTATTTAACCCAGCTGCTGTTTTCAAAGTCCTCACCCAAAGGCATAGTGAACACTGTTTCTGACAACAGACCTTGATGATATGCCCTTTTGAGTCAGGTTGTACGTTTGAGTGAGTCCCAAACCCAGAGCCTTGCTGTGTTGGCTCAAGAGGCTCCTCTTTCCGTGGACCGCCAGAAGTGATGCTGTTGATAGCTGGCTCTAGGATGGGTTTGTTACCTAAAGCTGCTACGCTGGCAGGATGGCTGACTGCAGAAAGAGGCAGAGAAGGTCTTTGGTCTCTTCCCCTCATCCACCCCTGGGAGGAAGCAGGAGCCATAGTCAGTAGCCGGAGAGAGAGTGACCCAAAGAGCTCCATCCCTGAAGCCCGGGAGTAACTAAGGGATGTCCTAAGAGAGGAGTCGGCGTGTGCCCTTGCTCCCTGTGCTCCCCTAGCTTAGGATGCTGGCAGCCAGCAGTGAGGACTGAGGGGACCGGGAGCTGAGCTGTGAGGCAGGACAGCCAGAAAACCAGGCTGGAAGCAGAGATGGCTCTTAGGGCAAGGGCAAAGCTGGGTCCTGAGTGACTGGAACTAAGGAAGTGTCTGATTTAATGACCCAAAGTGTAGAAAACAGAAGGGGTTTAGTAAAGAGCTTGTGTGCTCCGAGTGCCCTGCGAGTGGGGATTTGTGGAAAGCAAACAGCTTAAGATTCTTCCAGGAAGTTGCAATATAAGTGTTTATTCTTATATATACACAAGCTCTTTTCAAAACCTCTCCAGCTTCTGTGCTTTGAGTCATTATTAAATCATTGTTTATCTCAATGACTTTGATCATATTTCTGTTTAGGTGAGAAATACCAGGCTAAAATGTCATTTAACAGGCCAGAATCAGCCTAGAGCATTCTTCTTTTCCTAGTCCCTTTTCTAAAGGAAGATCAACTCTAATAGTCCTGTAATACTTGCAGCATCCATCCAGAAAGGTATCTGTGGAGACAGACATACTGATTGAGAAGGTTTTCTACAGAGCCCAGTCTTCTTTGCCTGCATCCCCCAGGTAGGAACAGTGCCGTGATCAGAGGAACATGTAGATGAGAGCTGATTGTCTTTATCCCTTGGTATACAACTGATATAATGTCCCATTCCACTTGCTGAGCTGATGTGGATGAGTGTGCTTACTCCTGAGGATAATGGCAGGCAGAACACACAGTGCCAGAAAAGAGCAAAGTAAAACTGTACGGATCCTTTATGAGGAAAAATGTAACAGTATTGATTTATGTCAGCAGTAGAGACGGCCATATATAAGCTGTGCTGTTGAACAAAATAAACCATTTTATAAGCCGCCATTCAAAAGAAGGCTGGTTGCTGGGTTTGTAGGGTTTGCCCTCTGCATGCCTGGGGGTGCTGGGGTGGTGGGATGCAGCAGGGGCACCTAGGAAGGAATCTGCAAGCTGGGAGCACTAAAATGCATGGGGCATTTCTCAGTCTGCAGCCACAGACTCACAGAGCATTTCCCATCAGCCGACACTGGGTGCAAGAAGAGGGGTGAAACAGGAGGGCACAGGGAAGCAAGACCTGGTGTAGAGGTTCATTTTTCATATTTTTGTGCTACCAGCCAGAAATCCTTGGTAGCCAAAAAAGCCCTGCAAAAGAAGTTCCCTCTGCTGAATGCTCCCTGCAGCCCAGACACCGCTCAGCAGCAGCGATAGCTGTTAGCAGGCCTGGGTACTTTCGTATTGTTCAACTTCTTTCTCAGTTTCTAGGGAAACACTTTATAGCACTATATATATATATCGGAATGTCTTTCCAAACACCTCCGCCAACACTTAATTGATGGAATTTTTAAGCTGGCTCCAGCTTCTGCAAGTTAGTAGTGTGCTCCCTTACAGCACCTGGGGAGCAAGTGAGACATGTATACTCTCTGAAAGAAGTTAGAGGGTGCAGAGGCAAGGGGGGAGCTCCACTGCTTGTCTGCGTGTGCTGAGCCTACCCAGGGAGGTCAGGCCATCACTCACCCCTGTGAGGTTTCACTCTGCGTGTGTTAGTGTGCCCTGAGGAATCTGCACAGATGGAAATGCCCTTGACAAAGAGCTGGGTCATAAACCCTAACTTTTGGGTATCTTTCAGCATATCCTTTCTTTAGCTTCAGTGTCTCTGCACAGGGTGGTAGCTAGTGAAGATCTGGAAGCATCTGTGGAAGGCTGTTAAAATAGACCCAAAGCCTAGGATGTCCTGGGGCGGATCTGGCTCTAGGGCTGGGCAAAAATGGGCAGCTGCCCCAGACAGCCACAGGTTGCCCTGAGCAGGGGAATGGGCTGGACCTTGCTGCCAACTTTTGTCCACACCAGCTGCCTGGAAGGCCAAGGTTGGCAGCTGCAGTGCCAGGGCTTTCCAGGACACTCTCCTTGACTTTTCAGGGCTGATCCTTAGCATTAGGCTGACAAAATTCAATTTGTGTCCATGTTTGGGATTTCTTGAGCCAGGCGTGCTCAGAGGTTGTGAGCAAGGAAGCATGGAGGAGGTGTTAGGGTGTCTTGAGAGACAAAACTGGAGCTGTGCAGGAGACACGGGACTGGATTAGCTGTGTCAGGGTTAGTAGGGCACCATGAAGTCATACTGAAGGAGCTGTGTTTCCTTATAGAGCAAACGTGATGCTGTGTCTCAGAACCAAAGGGTGGTATTGGCTGTAGGTAGAAGTCTAATGGTTTTTGCACCCCTCTCAGTGAGTTAAAATTCCCTGAGCTGCTTTTGAAGAAGTGCAGAAAGACAGTCCTGAGGTCCTGGGTAGATGTCTCTTCTGGGAATGCTGTCTAGGGAACAGGGCTGCGATGTGAGAACTGCTGTGAGCTGTTATATACTCCAGATCCTGCTGCAATAGCGTGTGCAGCTGCAGAATGAGCCGTTCAGTGCTTGGGAAAGGGCATTTCTACTATCTCAGATATGAAAGATTCTGCCGCAAAATATTTCGTGCTGTTTGCTTGGCCATGTGTATAGGACCTGCTATCTGGTAGTATAAATGATTGTTGATAGACTATTACCCTGGAGCAGAGTGCATCTGTGATGCAGGTAAGAAATGTGCTCGTCTTCGTTCCTCGTTCAGTCTTTCCACTCTTTGTGTTGCCCTTACTGTGGCAATGATGTGACTCCCTGGTCTGGCAAACAGCCAGAAGTCCGAACCTCAGTCCCTGGCTGAACTTACTGTCTTGTCCCATCTGTTAGCCAAGGACTTGCCATCACGTGTCCTCTAAGCAGCAGCCTCTGCCTCCCAAAGTCAGAACATTAAGTAAAAGCAGCTGTTACCTGAACACAAACTTTGCCATCTGGTGGACAGGAGCCCTGTGGAGATGAGGTTTTCAGGAAACTCTTTGGCTGTTTGGGGGTGAATCTACTGTAGGGCACGCTATTTAAAAATAAAAGGGAAAAAGGAAAAAAAAAAAGCTTAAAAAAAAAAAGGTCAAAATAAACCCCACAGCTTCAGGTGTGCTGAGAAATGTAGCAAAGCAATGGGCTCCTCCTCATGCCATGGGGAGACAGTGACATTAGTGCTGTGAACTTCTGGGTCGTATTTGCAAAAGGACTTGTTCTAAAGAGGTAATTTCAGTGTTTGTGCTTGTATCCCTCAATGCAAACTAAGTAACTGGAGGCCAGACTACCCTACCTTCCAGTACATGACTAGGAGGTGAGTGGTAAAGGGTCTGCCTGTTGCAGGTGACTTTTTGCAGTTCATGCAGTTTCTGCTCTGTATGGAACCACTGAATCGTTGAAAGCTTAGTAGGGCTTTATGCAATTCAAGTCCACCCCAGGATATGATGTCTGGACTGCAGAGGCATCCTTGCAGAACAAAGCGTTAGAAACAGAATATCAACAATGGAGAGGGCTGCTGGGGACAGAGGGTGGGTTTCTGGCTCTGTGCCGGTGTAGGTGTGACAGACGGACCCGCAGCTGACCTTTCAGCTGCACACTGGCGTGGCTGTAAGCTCAGGGAGGAGTGCAGGAGAAAGAAAAGGGCTCTGCTTGCTGCTAGTGGGAGGTGGGATGGGGTGAGCAGGATGCTGTTAAATGTCTGGCTATCCATCTGTTGAGGGGTCAGAGTGAAGGGGAGTGAATTGTGCCGGGACCTTCCCTTCCTGGTGCACGTGAGCTCATGCCTATGTAAGAACAGAGGAAACATGTCGTGGCTGTTTTGGGGTCATACCTATCTTCTGTCGCCCCTCCCAGGTTGGGCACTTGCCTCGTAGCTCATCTCTGACTGGCTCTGTGTATAGGCACAGAGTATTTCTCCCTAAC